>NC_055988.1:62630385-63248185 GCF_018446385.1 Zingiber officinale | reverse complement strand
CTCTCCTATCACACTCTTTTTCCTCATTTTTTCTCATTACACTTTCTCTCTCCTCAATCTCTTCCATCGCACTCTCTTCCTTCTTTTGTTCCTCATCACACTTTCTCTCTCATCACACTTTCTCTCTCCTCAATCTCTCCCGTCACACTCTCTTTTCTCTTTTTTCTCATCACACTTTCTCTCTCATCATACTTTATCTCTCCTCAATCTCTCTTATCACACTTCCTCCTTTTTTCCTCAACACACTTTCTCTCTCATCATACTTTATCTCTCCTCAATTTCTCTTATCACATTTACTCCTTTTTTCCTCAACACACTTTCTCTCTCATCATACTTTCTCTCTCCTTAATCTCTCCCATCATATTCACTATTCTCTTTTTCTCTCACCATACTTTCTCTCTCCTCAATCTCTCTCATCACACTCTCTCTCATTTTTTCTCACTATATTTTCTCTCTCTTCATCCTCTCCTATCATACTTTCTCTCACATCATACTTTCTCTCATCATGCTCTCTCCAATCACACTCTCTTTTTTCATTTTCTCTCATCACACACTCTCTCTCTTCATTCTTTCTTATCACACTTTCTCTCTCATAATACTTTCTCTCTCATCATTCTCTTTCATCATATTTTTCTCTCACATTTATCTTTCTCACACATCTAATTTTTTCTCTTATTTTCCTTTAAGGGTAAAAAAGGAAACTTTGATTTATTCCGATAGAAGATATACAACTAACCAAACATTGCTTTTAAGAATGATATCCATGCTCATACCCATTCCCATTCCACAATACAATGATTCTCATTCCGATTCCTATTCCTAGAAAAGAACCAAACGCCTCCTTAGGAGGTTCAAGGTTCGTCCTAGCCATGGATAGAAAATTTCATTCTTTTCTATCCATATATTATTCACTATTCTAGTGGTTATCATACATCAAATTATCTCTATTATCTGTTGGAGGTTCAAGGTTCAATCCTTGACCTCATCTCTTCTTATTCTATTTTTGGTTTCTATTTTCCCTTTTCTCTTATTCTTTTTTTTTTATTTCTATGCTCAAAAGAAAAATGATACTCATATCCTTATCTTATAATTTCATGGGTGTTATAGTACCCCATACCTCATAGAAAGTTCGTCCTCGAACTTAGAATAGTGATGGATACTTCTGTCTCATATCATCTTCCCGTTCCCACGTGGCTTCTTCGTATCATTGATTTTGCCACAGAACCTTTACTAAGGGTACTTCTTTGTTCCTTAGTCTTTTGACGTCTCGATCCAATATCTGAATTGATCGGCTTTCGTAGGTTAGGTCCTCTTGTACTTGTACTGCCCGTGGTTCAATCACTTGGTCCGTGTTCGGAATGCATTTCTTTAGCATCGAAACGTTGAACACATTATGAATGGCTGACATCTCTTGAGGCAGCTCTATTTCGTAAGCTACTTTGCCGATTCTTTTCAGAACTCGGTATGGTCCCACATAACACGGGCTTAGTTTTCCCTTCTTACCGAACCTCATTACTCCTTTCATAGGAGCTACTTTGAGAAATATTGAGTCTCCGACACCGAATTCCAATGGCCTTCGTCGCTTATCCGTATAATTCTTCTGTCGACTCTGAGCAGTTTCTATTCGTTGGCGGATGCTCTGTATAGCCCGGGTGGTGTCATCGATGAACTCGGTTTAGAATCCCATCTCTTTCTTTTCACCGCCTTCGTACCAACATATAGGGGATCTACATTTCCTCTCGTACAGAGCCTCGTAGGGTGCCATCCCAATAGTAGCCTGATAACTATTGTTGTAGGCGAATTCCACTAGGCATAAATATCGGCTCCAGCTCCCTTTGAAGTCTAATGCGCATGCCCGTAACATATCTTCTAATACTTGGTTAACCCTTTCTGTTTGTCCGTCGGTCTGAGGGTGGAAGGCAGTACTGAATAATAGCTTCGTACCAAGAGCCTTATGGACTCATTCCCAAAAATGTGAAACGAAACGACCATCTCTGTCTGAAATGATGGTCTTAGGAATCCCATGTAACCTAACAATTTCCTTGACATATAATTGAGCCAGTTGCTCAATTGAATAAGTCATCTTGATTGCTAGAAAATGGGCGGATTTGGTTAATCTATCCACAATTACCCATATGGCGTCATAGCCATTTGTTGTCTTGGGTAATCCTGCTATAAAGTCCATAGAGATATCTTCCCATTTCCATTCTGGAATTTAGACAGGTTGCAGTAATCCTCCAGATCTCTGATGTTCTGTTTTAACCCTTTGACAGGTCAGGCAGGTACCGACATACTGAGCTACATCTCTTTTCATACCGGACCACCAGAATTTCTTTTTCAAATCTTGGTACATTTTGGTGGATCCTGGGTGCATTGCATAGGGCGTTGAATGAGCTTCCTCTAGTATCCTTCTTCATAACTCTAGATCCCCAGGAATACATAATCGATCCCTGAGGTATAATATTCCATTGTCCGCGATTCGGAATCCGTCATTCTTTTCTTCTAGGGTTTCTTGTTTAATCCTTTGGAGACTTTGGTCACTGGTTTGTTTCTCCAATAGGTTGTCGAATAATGTGGGTGCTATGGTCATGGTAGAGAGCTGCCCGGACATATTTTCGATCCATTGACTCGTAATATCTCTCGGTTTCCTGATAATTTCGAACACTGGTTCGCCTTCAGCATCAGATATAGCTTTAGCATATTGACTAAAAGTAGGTAACTGACCTGTAACGACAGTAGAGGCGCTCGCCACATCTTCTTTAGTAAGCGAGAAAACCCTGGCGTTCATTGTAGTTGGTGGGGCTTCCAGTCTCCCTTCCAGTCTCCCTTGGCTAATCAGTGTTCCTTCAATAGTAGCTTGCATCAGATGTAGTTGTGAGGGGGTACTCTTGTTCTGGTTGTTCTGCTGGGGTGGTGCCTGCACCCGGTTAGTGCAGTCTCTGGCCAGATGTCCTTCCCCTCCGCAATTATAGCACCTTCTTGTACCCTTGTGGCATACTCCGGAATGCAGCTTTCCGTAAATAGTGCACTGGGGGTATTTTGGTTGCTTATTCACTGAGCCACCTTTAGCATTGTCCCATTGTTTCCTTTTTCCTGTAGAGGCCCCTTTCCATCTTGTTTTGATACCTGAGGGTCTCTGTCCTTCTGTTCGGGCCTGACTCTTATTCTCGTTCATCGCTTTCTGATAATGTTCTGTGATTAGGGCACTGCTGACCAATTCCTCTGTAGTCTAGGATCTATTAATTCTACCGGCCACGTTCAGTGCTCTCTCGGGTCGAAGCATCTTCAACATCAGTCTGACCCATTCTCTTTCTGTGCGAACCAACTCCGGACATAGGCGTGCCAAACGGTTGAAGCGTTTTACTGCTTCGTTCACTGATAGGTCACATTGCCGAAACTCGGTGAACTCGTCGTAATGTCGGTTCGTCACTTACATATGGAAGAACTCCTCGAAGAACTCTCTCTCGAAGTCCGTCCAGTTCATCAGATTAACCTGTCTCTTTGCCTTTACTCTTTCCCACCACATCCTTGCGTCTCTGGAAAAACAGAATGATACACATTTGATCTTTTCCGATACGGGCCAGTCCAGTAATTCCACTATGCTTTCCACTGTCTTGAACCAGGCCTGAGCATCCCATGGCTCGCAAGTACCTGAGAAGTTTTCTGGCTTCAGCCTTAGCCACTATATCAAGTAGGTCTCCTGTCGGACCACTGGGACAGGGGCTATGGTGGTACTGGTGCAACTACTGGGATGACGGGCACTGCATTCTGATTTACTTGCGGGGTGGCAGGATTTCCTTACTGACCCATCAAAGTCGTGATCAACTGTTGTTGCTCCGTGATCTGACGCTGGAGGTCGGTAACTACCTGAGTCAGATCTGGTGGAGTTGCTGTCTCGTTTGCTCGGGTAGTACGTCTCCTAGCCATGCTTATCTTCATTAAATGATAATAAATTATCGTTATTTCTATCCAGGCTAACATAAGATCGTTATTACCATCATGCATACCTAAACTAGAACTTGACATATCATCATAAAAAAAAATAAATAAGTAAATATGCATAACATTAAAGCATCATAGAAGAATTAATTTAAGCATATAGATTCTTACTTTGAGCGGCAGGATGGAGGCTTGACATGTGTGTAGTGAAAAAGCTAAACCTGGCTCTGATACCAAACTGTAACGTCCCGCCCCTTCCTGCTTAAGCTGACGGGGGACGTTACTTATCTTTTCTTCTTAAAACAGTGGAAGTCTTATCTATAGTATAAATTTTTTTTTCTTTAAAACTTTTTCTTTACTTTTCAAATCATCATCACTAACTACCTATCATATGAGTCACATAACATGCTTGACATAAATTTAAACCATAATACTAAAGAGCATGATGAAATGTCATGGAGTCATAATTCTTATTAACTAGAAGCAGGTATTTCTCTTTAGCCGAGTCACTACTACACATGTCCTTGCCCCCTCCTGCTGCACCCTTAGTACATCCATTCTTTGCCCTTATGTGTGGTACAAGGAAAGTAAGCTGTGAGCACACAAGGCTCAGTAATATCCTTTCCTACTCACAAAAACCGTATAGCATAACTAAATCTCCAAGGCATAAAGCATAAAGACAACTCATCATATCATGTATAGAAGCATCATATCATAACATAATCGTAAGGTATCATGGCATATCATAACAAGCATCCTAGCATAACATAATCATAATCATAGCATATCATAACATGATCATAAAGTTCATCCTAGCATAACATAACATAATCATAAGCATTATAGCATATCATGATATAATCATAAAGTGCATCCTAGCATAACATAATCATGATCATAGCATATCATAACATAATCATAAAGTTCATCCTAACATAACATGTCATAATCATAAGCATCATGGTATATCGTAACATAATCATAAAGTGTTATGCGAGATGAAATTCAAAAACATGATTCATGCAATAATATATGCAACATGTACTTAATAAATACATACTTAAACTTAATCATAACATGATTAGGGCCCTAGCTTGTACCACATACATAAATGCGCGCGTCCTGTGTAGGTCCAAGGTAGCAAGTCTTGAACCCTACAAGGCATACATACTAGGCCCGTTTCTTAGTCCATCGACCTAGGGGCACTTAGGAGCCCATCCCTAACGAGGCCCGTTTCTTAGTCCATCGACCCCGGGGCGCTTATGGAGCCCACCCTTGGTACAAGCCATATAAAGTAAAGTAGCATGTCATACATATCATGGTTCTTAATATTTTATGGATATCGTATTTTTTATCATATCATACCATACAGAATTTGGGCACACTGCTCATCATAATGGCATGTAAAATTTGGGCACACAGCACATCATAAATACATGCATAGTTTGGGCACACAGCTCATCATAAATAGCATGCATAATTTGGGCACACAGCTCATCATAAATAGCATGCATAATTTGGGCACACAGCACATCATAATATCATGCATAACTTGGGCACACAGCATAGCATAAGGGTTACCATCATACATAGATCATAAGTGTACATAATTAAACATAGAAGCATAGCAAGCTCTTACCACATCATAAAACATTGTATGTGAGATACATGGGAATCATATTTATATTTCTAACCCTAATGTCATATAGTGGCCGAAACATATAGTTGGGATTTAGGTAAAAAAACCACATACAAGCATGTGAACCCTAAACCAATATCATATCATATACCATAAGGAAACATCATGAGCATGTTTAGGTAGGGTTCTAGGTTTCCTAAGTTTATAAACTTATCATGGCCGAATCTTATCAAACATTACATTGGGTTAAAATCATCATTCAAGCATGTGAACCCTAAACCAATTTCGTAGCAAATATTACAAGGAACATCATGAGCATAATTAGGTTAGGTTCCAAGTTTCCTAGGCCCTTAAACTTGTTGTGGCCGAAACCTTTAAGGCTTGGAACTAGGTTTCAAGTGTCATAAAAGCATGGAAACCCTAAACCAATTTCATAGCAATTATTATAAGGAACATCATGAGCATAATTAGGTTAGGTTCTAACTTTCCTAGGCCCTTAAACATATTGTGGCCGAGACTTGTTAGGCTTGAATCTAGGGTTCAAGTGTCATAAAAGCATGAGAACCCTAAACAAATTTCATAGCAATTATTTCAAGGAACCACATGAGCATAATTAGGTTAATTTCTAAGTTTCCTAGGCCCTTAAACATGTTGTGGCCGATACTTGTAAGGCTTGAATCTAGGGTTCAAGTGTTATAAAAGCATGAGAACCCTAAACAAATTTCATAGTATTATTTCAAGGAACAACATGAGCATAATTAGGTTAGCTTCTAAGTTTCCTAGGCCCTTAAACATGTTGTGGCCGAGATTTGTAAGGCTTGAATCTAGGGTTCAAGTGTCATAAAAGCATGAGAACCCTAAACAAATTTCATAGCAATTATTTCAAGGAACAACATGAGCATAATTAGGTTAGGTTCTAAGTTTCCTAGGCCCTTAAACATGTTGTGGCCGAAAGTTCATGGGGCATAAAAACAAGTTCTAACCACTCTACAACATGATCATGTCTTATTAATTTCATAACTTGTCTTAAGGAGGATCATGGCATGATTAGTTTAGGTTTAAAAATTTTTCTAGGCCCCTAATCCTATCATGGCCGAATACATATGAGCATTGAATGAAGTTTTAATCATCATATAGGCATGAGCATATCATGTTAACAACTTCCTCATCATGAGGCACATATCATAAAACAAAAATAAGAAACATGCTTGGTTTGAGTCTTAACTTACCTATTTCCTTTATTCATGTTTGGCCGAGAGTCTAGGGGTATGACTCTAAGTTCTAACCAAACATTCTAGCATATGAACATTAGATAAATCCCTACCATAAGATACATGTTACAAGAAACATATTGAGCATGTCAAAATTTAGGTCTTTACATTTCCTAGGTCCTTCTTTTTAGTCTTGTCTTGGCCGAAAATTTCATGAAGGTATCCTAGGTTTTTAGGCAACCAAATCTCATAAAAAAAATACACAAGCTATTGTACCACAGGTGAGGGAAAGTTACATCCTTTCGCTTGTGGTTTTTCTTAAGGAAAAAGGTATCCTAAGTGCCAAGGAAGAAGAGAGCTTCTTCTTCTTGTACCTCCTTTTGCTTCTCTTGCTTGGAAGGGATAGATCTTGAAGGCTTCTTCTCTAACTTTAGTTTTCTTGGAGAGGAAATTAGCTTAGCTTTTGGAATAAGGAGAGGGAAGGGGCTCTTGGTTTCGGTGGAGAATGAAGAAGGAGACAGAAGGAGGAAGAAAAAGATTTAATCTCTTGTTTTTTTTTCTTCTCCCAATCCAATTTATTCCTATGTAAATGAAGCATGTCTTCATTCATTCCCTCAACTCCTCTTTTCCCTCACTCTAATTCCCACGAAAATAGAGAGAGGAAGGGAAGTAGGCAATTCATCTTTGGCTTGCTTCTTTTCTTAACCAAGAGGAAGAGAAGGTAAGCAACTTGGTTTTCTCTTGTTCTTTTGCTTAATTTTCTTTTATTTTCTTCTCACCTTTAACTAAAATTTCATTATTTTCTATCCATATATTATTCACTATTCTAGCGGTTATCATACATCAAATTATCTCTATTATCTGTGGGAGGTTCAAGGTTCAATCCTTGACCTCATCTCTTCTTATTCTATTTTTGATTTCTATTTTCCCTTTTCTCTTATTCTTTTTTTTTTATTTCTATGCTCAAAAGAAAAATGATACTCATATCCTTATCTTATAATTTCGTGGGTGTTACAGTAGGGAACCATGGTAACTTCAGGTCCAAGGACTAATAGTCATACTAATAGCCACATGAGAAAGTATATAACACTCATATAACGATCCATTCTCATGGCGGGTCATTCAGTATACATTCTCCAATGCATACCCATGTGTCAACTTGATATCTATATATCCATGACTTGTGAGATCAAGTCATCGAGTTGACCTACATGCTAGTCTCGTCACATTAACATTGTCCCTGAATGTTAATACTTGACTATAAATGATTAAGAGTAGTGTTCCCTATATCATCTCAATATCGATTCAACCAATCGATTGATATAGGTAAGAACCTTCTACTCAAGGATGCTATTATACTTAGTTATTTGGTACCAATACAAGTAAGTATAATAACCATAAACAAATACCTTTTTATACATAAGAAATATGATACAATGAGTCCATACAACAATCATCAAATGCTTGTCTCTAGGGCTCTAACTAACAGAATCTAGATAATAAACGTGCTAGTATTTTGCGTTAAGGAACAAACTATCATGATATGATGAATGATGCAACTAGCAAAAAACAAAAAATTTATTATGCAAAAACTAAACTAAATAAAATGCATCTAATGCATCCCCCCAGACTTAAACTTTTCATTGTCCCAATGAAAACTAAAAACAATGTGGAGAAGATTTATGAAATTTAGAGAAATTACCAAGTGATGAGCTCCAAATGGTTGTCATTCATGTTTTAAAAATACTCCTCTATCCAATGCTCACATTCCTCCACAACTTTGAATTCTATAAAAATAAGATAGACAAGAAAAATTAAGTAGAGGATACATGTTTATTATAAAGAAAGAACTAAAGACATAAAAGAAAATAAGGAAAATGAACTTGGGTTGCCTCCCAAGAAGCGCTTGTTTAAGGTCATTAGCTCGACCACCTCATTAGATTCATCGCAATCTCGCTCTTGGAGGGGTAAGATATTTTAGAAACCTCCTACCAAGGGCTCTTATTATGGAGAGAGCTTTCATCAAAGGAGTTACAAAGTAAAGTATAACTCTCTCCATCTTCATCTTCTTGGAAATTTTTTCAAGTGGTCGAAGACGGTTCAGATTGAGCTTCCAATTATTGGCCCATGTGAAATCTGCACATCCAAAAGAAAAACAAATCTCCCACAAACATATTAGATAAGATAGATCCATAACCATATTAAGATAAGCAGAATAAGAAATAAAAACTGAATCACATCCAACAAAGTCAATGATAGGTACCTCTATAAAATTTTCCAAAAGTTCACAAGAAATACTAACCTTACTTTGCTGAGAGATACCTGAAATTTCTAAACATATAGATGTGACCTCCTCTGAATCAAATGATGGTTCTAGCTCTGAGTCAGCAGTTGATGATATCAAAGATGGTGATTCTTGAGACTCTGCTAGCTCTGCATAAGTGCCTACACATTGTTCCATAACATAATCAATTCTTACAACCTCTAAGGGTTGTGTGGACAAAGGTTGTGATCCTTGAGATGCTGCTTCCACAACACAGCTCCCTACACATTCTTACAAAACATCATCATCAACACAAACATCAAAAAATAAACCAACATCTATGTCCTCAATAGGAGAATCAATAACAAGAGGATCAATAACTTCACTTGCAATTTTAAGTTGATCTACCACATCACATTCATCATCTGAAAATTCAATGTCACTATAACACCCTATAAAATTTTGAGGTAGATCTGAAAACTTATTTACCACTACATTATCAATAAAATCCTCATCTGAAAAATCCTCATCTTTATATACATTCAAAAATCTGCAATCAACCATATTAGTGTCACAAGATTTTTCGAAGTCTTTATTTTCATTGACCCCCACTAACCTTTGTGGGAAAAGAACCCTTAGTGAAGGTCCTGGGAAAGACTGAACTGTTGGGTTTTTCGGGCCACGAAAATCGCTTTTTCGCGTCGTGAAAACCCCGAAAGCCCCAGCCACCGGATCCGTGCGAAGTAAAAACTTTCGAAAAACTTACGAGTACGAGTTTTATGCTAGTTCTAAACTAGGAGAAGGAATTACCCTTGATTCGTGCCCTTTACGAATCTCGCTCGTCCAAGGAAGTGTCGGATCTCAAGTTGTCAAGGTAGACAACTCTCTATGCGTATCCACACGAACACAAGGAGATAACCAAACTATAGGTGTGCTAGCACCTTAGTAGGTCTCGGCAAGATGAGGAGAGGGAGAGCAAGAAGAGAGAGCTCAAGGAGGAAGAAGATGTGAATGAGAACCCCTTGAATGAGAAAAATGAATTCCATTCATTTTTTGTGTGTGGCCGGCCACAATTGTAACTCCATTACAATTAATGTGGCCGACCACATTAAATGGAATGGAGGTTTGTAATCTCCATGATGTGGCACACTCTTAAGTAACCATGATGATGTGGAGCATCATCATTGGTCATATCATGCCAACTCACTAATGATGTGGCATATAGTCAAGTCAAACTTGACTCTTCCTCTTCCTCTCAAGTCAAGTCAAACTTGACCAAATCTCTCTCATGGTTGATCTAATCTAATCATTTGATTCAAACCAATTTAATATAATGAATCTAATTTATTTAATTAAATTGATTCAATGAGTCATAATCTAAATTAGACTCATTGAACACATGAATCAACTTGAGTCCAACTCAATTATCCCAATTAGGATTACTCTTAATCCAATTTGATTCATCACATGAATCTAATCCTCTTGGTTCATTATATGAACCTAATCTCCATCTAATTGTCCTTAATGTGTGACCCTATAGGTTCTTGTAACGTTGGCAATGCCCCTAAACCCATTTAGGAGCATAAGTAATAAGCGGTATTTAGCAACACATCATTACTACCCAAGTTACAAGAATGTTGAGATCCAACATCACCTTGTGACTACTAATTGTGACTCCTCACAATATATGACAAGTGTCCTTCTATCCTAGACATCTAGATTGATCAATGTAAGGCATAGACCGTGTCATCCTCTGACCAATCTCAATCTTGATCTCCAAGTAGACTCACTAAATCAAATGAGCTCAATATCTCATATTGACTCATTTGGGTATGGCCATGCACTTCATGATCTCACTCTATCAAGATTATCGATGTCTCTCCAGTCATATAGGAGGGATAGATCCCATCTACATCACTCACATCCCTCTGCATAATTCGTTACATACCCAGTAATTGCCTTTATAGTCCACCCAGTTACGGGTGACGTTTGACGAAACCAAAGTACATAACTCCTTATGTAGGGATCCATGGTGACTTCGGGTCCAAGGACTAGTAGTCATACTAATAGCCACATGAGAAATTATATGACACTCATATAACGATCTAACGATCCATGATACTTTCTCATGGCGGGTCATTCAGTATACATTCTTCAATGCATACCCATGTGTTAACTTGATATCTCTATATCTATGACTTGTGAGATCAAGTCATCGAGTTGACCTACATGCTAGTCTTATTGCATTAACATTACCCATAAAAACCATAAAAAACCTAAATTTAAAGAAAATTACAGAACCTACATTTTTCTTAAAAATGCAAACGAAACTCATACAAGTCTTCGCACGTGGCTCTGATACCACTGTTGGGTTTTTCGGGCCACGAAAACCCTTTTTCGCGTCGCGGAAACCCCGAAAGCCCCAGCCACAGGATCCGTGCGAAGTAAAAACTTTCGAAAAACTTATGAGTACGAGTTTTATGCTAGTTCTAAACTAGGAGAAGGAATTACCCTTGATGCGTGCCCTTTACGAATCCCGCTCGTCCAAGGAAGTGTCGGATCTCAAGTTGTCAAGGTAGACAACTCTCTATGCATAACCACACGAACACAAGAAAGGAGATAACCAAACTATAGGTGTGCTAGCACCTTAGTAGGTCTCGGCAAGATGAGGAGAGGGAGAGCAAGAAGAGAGAGCTCAAGGAGGAAGAAGATGTGAATGACCCCTTGAATGAGAAAAATGAATTCCATTCATTTTTATGTGTGTGGCCGGCCACAATTGTAACTCCATTACAATTAATGTGGCCGACCACATTAAATGGAATGGAGGTTTGTAACCTCCATGATGTGGCACACACATAAGTAACCATGATGATGTGGAGCATCATCATTGGTCCACATCTTGCCAACTCACTAATGATGTGGCATATAGTCAAGTCAAACTTGACTCTTCCTCTTCCTCTCAAGTCAAGTCAAACTTGACCAAATCTCTCTCATGGTTGATCTAATCTAACCATTTGATTCAAACCAATTTAATATAATGAATCTAATTCATTTAATTAAATTGATTCAATGAGTCATAATCTAAATTAGACTCATTAAACACATGAATCAACTTGAGTCCAACTCAATTATCCCAATTAGGATTACTCTTAATCCAATTTGATTCATCACATAAATCTAATCCTCTTGGTTCATCATATGAACATAATCTCCATCTAATTGTCCATAGTGTGTGACCCTATAGGTTCTTGTAATGTTGGCAATGCCCCTAAACCCATTTAGGAGTATAAGTAATAAGCGGTATCTAGCAACACATCATTACTGCCCAAGTTACAAGAATGTTGAGATCCAACATCACCTTGTGACTACTAATTGTGACTCCTCACAATATATGACAAGTGTCCTTCTATCCTAGACATCTAGATTGATCAATGTAAGGCATAGACCATGTCATCCTCTGACTAATCTAAATCTTGATCTCCAAGTAGACTCACTAAATCAAATGAGCTCAATATCTCATATTGACTCATTTGGGCATGGTAATGCACTTCGTGGTCTCACTCTATCAAGAATATTGATGTCTCTCCCGTCATATAGGAGGGATAGATCCCATCTACATCACTCACATCCCTCTGCATAATTCGTTACATACCCATTAATCGCCTTTATAGTCCACCCAGTTACGGGTGACGTTTGACGAAACAAAGTACATAACTCCTTATGTAGGGATCCATGGTGACTTCAGGTCCAAGGACTAGTAGTCATACTAATAGCCACATGAGAAAGTATATGACACTCATATAACGATCCATGATACTTTCTCATGGCGGGTCATTCAGTATACATTCTCCAATGCATACCTATGTTTCAACTTGATATCTCTATATCCATGACTTGTGAGATCAAGTCATCGAGTTGACCTATATGCTAGTCTTATTGCATTAACATTATCCTTGAATATTAATACTCGACTAGGAATGATTAAGAGTAGTGTTCCCTATATCATCTCACTATCGGTTCAACTAACCGATTGATATAGGTGAGAACCTTCTACTCAAGGACGCTATTATACTTAGTTTATTTGGCACCAATATAAGTAAGTATAATAACCTAAACAAATACCTTTATTTATATAAGAATATGATACAACAAGTCCATAATACAATCATCAAATGATTGGCTCTAGGGCTCTAACTAACATAAACTTCCTTTTTCCCAAATTCCCATTGAGCTTTTGGAGGAGGTCCAACTTGCTTATCTAGTGTTGGTGTGATTAATCATTGAGGGAAAGGTACTTGTGGCCTTTGGGAACTTCCTAGAGAAATGAAACTGAGTTCTTGTGATCTTCTATTATTCTTCTCCTCAATTCTTAACATGTCATTCTTCAGAAGTTCTTCATGATTTTTTCCACTTCTCAACCCAAGATCATCACACTTTTCATTAGATCTTGACTGTGTAGGAGTGGGATCTTCTTTAAACCATTTTGAAACAATACTATCAAGCTTTGCCCCCAAATGTTTGAACTCCTCACTCTGTGACTTGTGAATTTCAACATTTTTAGGTGGTTGAACTTCATTTTGTTTGACAGGCTCTCTTACATTTATGGTTTGCACTTCTAGAATATTTGAGGGAAATTCCATCCAACTTTTGTTCGACTATTCATGGAGGTTCAATGTCACTTGATCAATTAATGAATATCTTCATCTACACTTTTGTTCATAAAAGAACCTCCAGCTGATGAATCCAATAAACTCTTGTTTGAGAAAGAAATTCCCCCATAGAATATGTGAAAAATCAACCATTTTTTAAAACCATGATGAGGGCACTGTCTTTGAAGACTCTTGAATCTATCCCATGCTTCAAATAATGATTCTTCATATGCCTGAGCAAAATTTGTTATGCAATTCCTCATATACACTCTTCTACTTGGAGGGAAAAAAAGATTCAGAAATTGCTTCTCCAATTGTTCCCAACTTGTGATGCTTTGAGGACAGAGAGAATATAGCCAAGTCCTTACTTTATCCTTGATACTGAAAGGAAATGTCATCAATCGAACTGCATCTGTTGATACTCCTTCACATTTCATCAAATCACAAATCTCTAAAAATGTTTCAAGATGCAGATAAGGACTTTCTGATACTTCACCTTCAAATTTGTGACCTTGTATCATGAAAATTATCTCTGGGTCTAGTTGGAAACTTTCTGCTTCAATTTGAGGTTGCACAATGGGAGATAAAAATCTTGCAGAAAAGGGTATAGAAAAATTTCTCATGGGTCTGCTTGACATGTTAGTGCTCATGGATATTCAAGAAAAAAAAAGATTATCAAGAATCAAAGACAAGAAATAAAATGCAATATGAAAAACAAGAAAGAAAATGCAAAATTTAAATTGCAAGAAAGAAAGTGCATAATGAAAACAAGAAAGAAAAGACAAAAGGAAAAAAGAAAAATGTCTAGAATAATTCATATGCTAATCAACTAACAAGATATGTTTACAAAAGAAAAGAAGAAAGAAACTAGATCAAAAGAGAAAATAGAGAAAAGTTAGATTAGAGTGCTAGAAATCAAGAATGCAAAGTTAGAATTAGAATTAGAATTGCAACAAAAAGAATTGTCAAGAATTAAAAAGATATGCAAATGATGAAAACAAAATTCTAACACTTAGTTACAACTATGCAAATGAAAAGAAAAGTTATGTCTAATCTAACTCAATTGATAATTCCTAATGTTATAGTGTAGTCCCCGGCAACGACGTCAAAAACTTGTTGACCTCCGCAAGTGTATGGAAATGTCGCAAGTAATATAAAATATTATCGTATCCACAGGGACTGGAATAAGCACTAGAAATGTTTCAACACGAGTTAGCTAAACAACTAATCAATTGGTTTCCAAAAGCTAAATGTAACTAATGAAAAGTAAACATAGAAATGAAAGATCAACAAACAAGATTATGGGGCAGTGATAAGGGAATGTTCTAGGAATTTTGGTTTCTTTGTAAGATTGCTCAATGTAAATGATTCACCAAATCCTATTTCTCAATTGTCCAACATTTATAGAAGGTTGCCGGTTCTCTCTTGCAATAGACAACCGGCCTAGGACTGAAATCTATACCTAAATGTGATTAAGTAGTTATGAACTTATGTTGTCTTTACACGGGCTTGTTCCTGTCATGAAGATCCCTCGGATGATCAACACAAGATCATACTCCTCAACCCATAAGATATAAAGATTAATCCCTAAATCTATCCTACCCTCTTGAATTATCCTATTTTTCCCTAAATCTTATCCCTCAAACGTCCTTATAAGGGCTTGCACCTTTCGCGTGCTTCCCTCGGAAAATCGAGTGGGAGATAATCTCTACAAGATCCATAGGGCATTCAAACAATCAATCTAAAATGAGAATTAGATCCACATCACAACAATTTATTCAAGATTGAATTGATACAAACAAGACAATATCATAGAAACAAGGAAATGGCAAATCCACAAGAGTTTACTTCAATTCATCATACAAATACTCCCTTCATCCTAAAACAAAGAGATCTACTCCATGAATCGAAGAGAGAAATCCGAAAATACAAAGATTACAAGCATTTCTTGATCCCCAATCCAAGAAGAGTAGAGAAAGAAAACTTATCTAAGATGAAGCTTGGTCTTCGGATCCAATCCATGCTCCCAGAGTCGAATCCGTTGAAGATCTTCCTTTAGGTCACCCAGAAATCCTCCCAAGATTGGAAGGAAATACCCAAATCTCGCTCTCTCCCAAGAGGGAGAAGATCCCCTTTCAAATCAAGAAGAAGGGCTTATATAGAGGTTAGTTTTGGGCGCCACACGGCCCCGTGGCATGGCCGTGTGAGGTTCACACGACCCTGCCCACTCTCCTCTCTGCTAGCCTTGCACGGCCGTGTGTGAGACACGGCCGTGGCAAACATCCGCCAATGGCCCCTTTACATGGCCGTGTAGATCTACACGGCCTGAATTGCCTTAGCCTCTAGAAATCTGGCATGACCGTGTGATGCACACGACCTGCTTCCTTCCCTGCCACTGAGAACCTCACACGGCCGTGTGAGACACATGACCGAGGCTTCTACTGTCTCTGGAAAACTCACATGGTCGTGTGATGCACACGGCCTAGGCTTCTTCTCATGTCTGGGTTCTTCAGATCCTTGCATGACAGTGTGAAGTTCACACGACCATGACCACTTCATTACCTGCTACAGCCTTCTGGCCTGTTATCTCCACATGGCCTGGGCAACCCCCTACACGTCCTTGACATGGGGGTGTGGTCTCCACACGGCCTAAACTTGGGAAAACTATATTTTTGCATGCCCGTGACACTCCGAAAGCTCTAGACTTCATTTAAGCTTTGTTTTTGCTCCAAATTACATCCTATAAATCAAAACAAGCAAAGAGTAGATCTCCGAACAAAATATGATGGAAGTATGACATTATAATGACATAAGGTGCAATAAACATAGATTATGTTAATGAAATACAAGTAGATGTGCGTCAAGGCATGCATAAAAGTATATATAATCTATGCACATCAATTTATCATTCATGATAAATGTATTTTGTCCTTAATTACAAGGAAATTAACATAATGCATGATGTTACATGGCATATATCAAAATAAGTAATTTTCAAAAAAAAAATGCTATAGCTACATGATGTATATGTATGACATGACATGGTATTTTTTGTGTTTTTCATACTAAAAATGAATTTAACACATGATGTCATGACATGTGATAAGCAATCAATCATGACACTTTAGCATATATAAAATATACCGAGAAAGACTATCTATGTATCCTTAATCCCTTAGCTAAGCCTTTAAATTCTAATCCTAGATTGCCTATTGAAGAAATGTCACAACCCAACTTGGCATGTCTTTTACCCTTTCCTATTTGTCCCAATTGAAATTAAAAATTAAATCCTCAAATTTATTTGGCACATTTTACTCTTTCTAAGAGTGACAATTTGGATTAAGGTTTACATTTCCCTTAATTCCATAAGAAAATGCCAAATTCCCAATTTGGCATTTCTTTTGCTTCTCTCAAGTGTGTCAATTTAAATTAGATTCAACTCAAATTTTGACACATTTTACTCTTTCAAAGAGTAACACTAATAATCCTTCTCATTTTCAAAGGTTAGTAAAACCATGAAAATGCTCTCCAAGTGCCAACTTCATCAAGGTTGGGTTGACTACCCTTCTAATTAGAGTTGACACTGTTGGTGCGGGAAGCATCCGACGATCGAACCTATGTTTTGATTATGTCAAAGGTATCAAAGTTAAGGTGTTTTGGTTTCTAATATGTTGAACAAGTTTGCAGAAAAGTTCTAAGTGTTACTTATGCAAAACTCCTAGCTGCGGTTAGGCAAGTGGAAAACCCTAGGGGGTGGTAACCCTAGGTCATAGGGGGTGGTAACCCTATGCGGGAAGTCTTGGCGGGTCGGCGCTTCGGGCAAAAATCCTAGGGGGCGGTAACCCTAGGTTAAAATCCTGGTGTCGCGAACCGGGTAGAAGTCTGGATGGGTCAAGGACCGGACATCCAACATGAAGACCGGAAGCATCGGATGCTGAGCAAAAGACCAGTCGATCTGGAGGATCATACTGGCAACAGGTAAAATCTCCTGAGAGGAGTAGGTGAGGACGCGTTCCCCGGAAGAGGGAACAGTAGGCGTCGGGTCGACCTAGGGTTTCTGGTTGGAAATCCGAAGTCAGACTCGGACAGTCCGGTGATTGTCAAATGTATTTCTATATATTATCTATTGTGCTCTAACTCTGTTTTACAGGAGACTAACATTTTTGTGCAGAGTTAGAAGTGACCGGGATCGGTCGACCGAACCCACATACCAGCAGATCAGATCTCCAGAGGTTGGACCTAGATCAACCAGGGGATCGGTCGACCGAACTTGGGTTGGTTGTCGACTTGATCAGGCTGACTGGGCTGAGTCAAAACTTATCGGTCGACCGAACCTATTTATCGGTCGACCAAACCTCGGATGAAGTTTGACCAGAATATAGCAGAGCGAGAGGATCGGGCGGATCAGATAGGAAGAGATCGCTTGATCGGTCGATCAAACAGGGGATCGGTCGACCGATCCGCCTCGGGTCAAACTTGATTCCGAAGTTTGGGGATCTTGATCAGACTTTGCAGAGCTAGAAAAGGAGGCCTCGAGGTGTAGCTCAGTACATCAATTCGAACAGAAGAATGTGTGATCTTGTACGCTGCTCTGAAAGCTTCAACTAGACTCTGCTACTCCAACAATCGACAGCCACTTCATTCATCTTTGTATTTGTCGGTATAATCTTTTAAAGTTTAATAATTGTACTTATTCACTTGTAAAGATTTGCGCTATATAGTTGTTGCCCACCAAAAGCGGTCAAGAACCGCGGGCCTTCGAGTAGGAGTCGAGATAGGCTCCGAACGAAGTAAACCACTTGTGTCTCTATGTGTTTGCATTTACTTTCCGCTACGTATTTTACTCCGATAGTTTTTCAATTCAGTTAAAATAGCCAGGAGCGCTATTCACCCCCCCTATAGCGCTTTCGATCCTACAATTGGTATCAGAGTGGGGTCGTTTTGAATCGGTGCAACCACCATTCAAAACAATTTTTTTCGTGGTATTTTCAGATTTTTTCGGAGTCAATTAGAATTTATCCTTATAGCTATATTCCAATTCTTTTCTCGAATCGATTTTTGCTCAAGGTTGGTGAAACACCTGTAACACCCACGAAATGATAAGCTATACCTATGAGTATTTTTCCTTTAGAATAAAAGAAAAAGAGAAATGGAAGTAGAAACCAAAATGAAATAAAAAGAAAGTGAGGTTAAAGGTTTGAACCTTGAACCTCCCACAAATAATAGAGTTAAATTGGTGTATGGTAACCACTAGAGTAATGAATAATAGATGAATAGAAAAGAATGGAAATTGTAGTCAAAAGTAAGAAGATAGTTAAGTAAAGGAACAAGAGAAAACCAAGTAGCTTACCTCCTCTTCCTCTTGGTTAAGGAAAGAAGCAAGCAAAAGCCAAGTTGCTTTCCTTCCTTCTTTTCCTCTAATTTCGTGATAATTAAGAGAGGGTAGAGATAGAGGGGTTAAGGGGATGAATGAGGACATGTTTCATTTACATGAGGAATAAATAGGATTGAGAGAAGAAAAGAGAAAGAAAAGTTGATAATTCTTCCTCCTCCTTCTTTCTCCTTCTTCCTTCTCCACCGAGACATAGAGCTCTCTCTCCCTCATTTCTAAAATCCAAGCTAAGGTTTTCTCTCCAAGGAAAACTAATTCCTAAGAAGGAGTTTCAAGGTTTACTCCTTACAAGAAAAAGAAAACAAAAGGGAGAACTAGGAAGAGAAGCTCCTTCTTCCTCCTCACAAGGGTACCACTTTTTTTAGGAACAACAAGCGAAAGGATGTAAGTATCCACTCACCTGTGGTACAAGTTACTTATGTTTTCCACAAGATTAGAATGCTTAAAACTTAATTCCATGCTCCTAAGGTGTTCGGCCAAGACATGAATAAAAGGTTTAGGGAAGTTCAAGACCTAAATAAGCATGTTCATTATGTTCTTATGATAAGTACCCCTAGTGTAGGAAGCTAGTTAATGTTCTTATATTGTATGCTTACTTAAAACCTAGATCTATAATTTTGAACTTTCGGCCAAGTGTAGATGAAAGACCTAGGGAAGCTTAAGACCTAAACTAACCATGTTCACTATGTCCTTATGATATGTATGCTATGATAAGAGATTTGTTTGGTGTTCTTATGCTTGTATGTTTCTTAAAACTTAATTCCATACTCATAAAGTGTTCGGCCAAGACTTGAAATAATGGATTAGGAGAGGTTAAAAATTTTGGTTATCATGCTCATGATCTTCTTTATGAAATGGTATGAAAGATTCTAAGTGTTTGCATGCTTGTATGTGTTGGAACCTAGTGGTATTACACTATAGGGTTTCGGTCATGATGTGAATGAAATACCTAGGAGAGCTTAAAACTTAGTCTAACATGTTCATGACTCTCCTTAGGATATGATATAAAGCTAACTTAGGGTTATCATGTTTTGATGTTGCTTGAAATCTAGACACATGGTTCTTTATGGTTCGGCCATGGAGAATTTTAGTGTCTAAGGAAGCTTTAAACTAAATCTAGCATGCTCATGATTTCCTTTATGATATGATATGGAGTTAGCTTGATATTCATGCTTGTATGTTGTTTAGAGTTTATTTTCCTCTTCATAAGACTCTCGGCCATTATCCAAATTTAGGGTTCAAGGAAGCTAAAAATTTGACCTAGCATGCTCATGAATCTCCTTATGATATGATATGAATTTAGCTAGATATTTATGCTTGCATGTTGCTTAGAGCTTGGTTTCCTCTTCATGAAGGTTTCAGCCATGAACAAATTTTAGGGTTCAAGGAAGCTAAAAATTTAACCTAGCATACTCATGAATCTCCTTATGATATGATATGAATTTAGCTAGATATTTATGCTTGCATGTTGCTTAGAGCTTGGTTTCCTCTTCATGAAGGTTTCGGCCATGAACTAATTTTAGGGTTCAAGGAAGCTAAAAATTTAACCTAGCATGCTCATGAATCTCCTTATGATATGATATGAATTTAGCTAGATATTTATGCTTGTATGTGTTAGAACTTGATTTTTCCTCTTCATGAGACTTTCGGCCATGATCCATTTTAGGGTTCAAGGAAGCTAAAAATTTAATCTAGCATCCTCATGAATCTCCTTATGATATGATATGAAGTTAGCTTGATATTCATGCTTGTATGTTGTTTGGAGTTTATTTTCCTTCTTCATGAACTTTCGGCCATGATAAGGATCAAGACCTAGGAAAGCTTAAAAATTGGATTAACATGCTTATGACCTTCCTTATGATATGATATGATGTTAACATGAGATTCCTATGCTTGTATGTTGTTTAGAGTTTAAGTTCATACTCTTGAACTTTCGGCCATAATGGGTTTAGGAGCCTAGATGTGCCTCACATGCTACGTTATGAATTAAGAAATGTTATTTAATGATTCCATGCATGATTATGTCTTTTCTATGATAGGTGATGTGTTCATTTATGTATACGTATGAACTATGCATGATAATATCTCTTATGATGTGCTATGTGCCCAAGTATGCATGCTTTATGATATGACAAATAATATGCTCATTTATGTATGCTTATGATCCATGCATAATAATATCTCTTATGATGTGCTATGTGCCCAAATATGTATGCTTTATGATATGATAAGCAAAGGCCTAAGAGTTGCTTCCCTTCTTGTTGGGATTAAGAGCACTCTTTATGACATGATAAGTGAAGGCCTAAGAGTTGCTTCCCTTTGGGGACTAAGAGCACTCTTCATGATATGATAAGATATGATATGCTATGTTATGACATGAACCATGATATGCTATTTTACTTTGTATGGCTTGTACCAAGGGTAGGCTCCATAAGCGCCCCTAGGCCGACGGACTATGAACGGGTCTAGTAAAGGGATGGACTCCTTATGATGTATGCCCAAGGGCTGAAGATAGGAGAGATCAGTTATCACTTTCAGAAGGCCCAATTACAAGACTACGGGCAAAGCGTTTCAAGGAAGCACTAAATGGGCTAATCAAAAAACATTGGGTGGACTATAAGCAAGGAGAAACCAAGATAATCGCAACTGCTAGTCGTGGCCTAATCCACGTAATCAGGCATAACCATCCATGACTGGTCGCGCTTAACGGAAGAATGCTAATAGGCATGCAAAGCATGGGAATTCGTTCATGCATGAAGACTTAAGTATTTTAGATTGTTTAATGAAGCATGCAACTTGGGACTCTAATTGTGCATGCATTTATTTTGTTTTGAGTTTCTAGATAGCTTGCATGAGACATGCAACATTGGGATTCTAATTGTGCATTTACTTATCTTGTATTTTTCCTTGTTCACTCCCATTCCATCTTAGTATGAAGCAACTTAGTTTTTGGTGAGATTGTGTGCTCTCTTAGTTCTTGAAAGAACTTGCTGAACTTATCGAGTCTACTCTCGTGGCGTTTAACCCATCGAAACTTATCACCCCTAGGTGTGGCGTTTCTTTCCTTCATAGGCTTGGTTCGTGCCAATTCTTGGTTACGGGTTAAGGCTCACACTCTTGTCGTTTAGTTCTTGGGGTTCTATCCACCTTTATTTCGGGTTCCATCACATTTATTGGTGGGGTTCGTATCATCTGGTATCAGAGCTTCGGTTGAAAGGCAAGTCCAAATTTATCTTGTTGTTCAGCCAAAAGCAAAAAAAAAAAATCATGGAAAAAAAAGAAAAAAAAAAAGAGCGCATCGAAAAGACAAAAAAAAAGAAGAAGAAGAAGAAGAAAGTGCAAAAAAAAAAAAAAAAACTGCTTGTGTGAATCGAGGTAAATTGTCTTCAACAATTCTTTTCTTGTTTTCCTTATTCTCAAACTTCTACTATTTCATTTTCTCTTAAAATTCTGTCATCATAAGTTTCGGTGGTATCTTTTGAATTGCTACGTGATATTCTAATTTATTCTAGAGTTTGATCAAGAACTGAGAGATATCATCAATTGAGAGCTACCACCCAAACGTGAGTTGAGTGCTTGTGAGGTTTTCTTTTATTTTGCAGCCATGTCCAACAACCAGGAGGATGGAGCAAATGAGGGGGCTAGGCCACTTCCAAACTTGCAATTACAAGCATTGATGGGGGAGATGCAACGGATGATGAGGGCGGAATTAGAATCTATCCATGAGAGGTTGGATCGGGTGGAGGATGGGACACCAAGAAGACATCAACAAGACCGTATTACTAGACCACAATGAAGACATGCCTAAGGGATTGATGTCGAAGAAGATGAAGAGGTTATTGTGGAAGACTTTGATGAGCAAAACTACAATCGAGGCAGGATTGGACATCGAGGAGATAGGAACGGAACTAGAAGAAATAATGATTTAGGAGGGATTAAGATGAAGATTCCAATCTTCCAAGGGAGAAATGACCCAGAAGATTACTTGGAATGGGAAACTAAAATGGAAATGGTGTCTGACTGTCATGAATTCTCATATTTTAAAAAGGTGAAGTTAGCTGCCATTGAATTCACTGATTATGCTATTGTTTAGTGGGATCAAGTGGTGATGACTCGGAGAAGAAACAGAGAGCAACCTGTGTCCACTTGGGAGGAGATAAACGTGCTCATGAGAAGGAGGTTTGTACCCAGCCATTATTATAGAAGCTTATATCAGCGACTTCAAAGGTTATCTCAAGGCTCCAAAAGTGTGGATGAATATTTCAAGGAGATGGAGTTGTCCATAATCCGAGCTAATGTCAATGAAGATCGGGAAGCCACTATGGCCAGGTTTTTACATGGTTTAAACCCAGAAATTACTGATATTGTTGAATTCCAGCATTATGTTGAGCTGTCAGACATGGTCCACCAAGCACAAAAAGTGGAAGAATAACTCAAGAGGAGAGGATTGGCTAGGAAGGGACAACCAATGACTACTCACGGCACATGGTGGACAGCTCCAAGAAAGGAGGAACAACCTCAAAATAAGCCAAAGTTTGAACCCTTCAAGAAGCCCAAACCTACACCATCAACTACTCAAGGTAATCGCGAGCCCATTTCCTCCAAAACTCGTGATATCAAGTGTTTTAAATGTCAAGGGCATGGTCATATAGCTAGTCAATGTGTGAACAAAAGGGTGATGATAATAAACGCTCAAGGTGAACTTGAGTCGGAAGATGAGGATGAAATAGTTGAAGAAGTGCCACAAAAAGAGGACAATGATGATGAACAACATGCTGTTATTGGAGACTTATTGGTGGCCCGACGAGTTCTCAATCTACAAGCTAAGGAGGAAGAAGGTAATCAAAGGGAGAATTTGTTTCATACCCGTTGCTTTGTCAATAACAAGGTTTGCAGTGTTATTATTGATGGGGGAGTTGCACCAATGTGGCAAGTACTGATTTGGTGGAGGAATTATCACTACCAACTCAGAAACATTCACGACCTTATCGACTCCATTGGCTAAATGATTGCAGAGAAATCAAGGTAACAAAACAAGTCTTGGTAGCAATCTCCATTGGAAAATATGAAGATGAGCTGTTGTGTGACGTGGTTCCCATGCATGCATGCCATCTATTGTTGGGAAGACCTTGGCAATTCGATCGAAAGGTAACACATGATGGCCTCACAAATAAGTATAGTTTTACTTTGAGAGGGTAACCTATTATTCTTGTGTCGTTGACTCCAAGACAAGTTATGGAGGACCAATTGAGACTACAAAAAGCAAATGAAAAGAAGAAAGAAAAAGAAATTGAGAGAAAAAAAATTGAGAAAAAAGAAGAAGAGGGAAAGAAAAATGAGGGGAAAGGAGATGAGAGGAAAGAGACAAAAGGAGTGGGCAAGGAAAAAAAGGAGAGAGAAAGAAAAATATTTTTTATGCAAAAAAAAAGTGAGATTAAGTGAGCTTTGTTTTCAAATCAACTGCCCCTTATCCTTTTGTATAAGGAGGCACTCTTGAGCACTAACGACCTTAACAATTCTTTGCCTAGTGTTATTGTTTCTCTCTTACAGGAATTCGAGGAGGTCTTTCCTGAAGAGGTTCCGCATGGTTTACCTCCCATTAGAGGAATTGAGCACCAAATTGACTTCATACCTGGTGCCTCCATTCCGAATCGACATGCCTATAAAAGCAATCTGGAGGAAGCAAAGGATCTTCAGAGGCAAGTTAATGAATTATTAGAAAAGGGGTATGTTCGAGAAAGCATGAGTCCTTGCGCCGCGCCTGATGTATGCCCAAGGGCTAAAGATAGGAGAGATCAGTTATCACTTCCAGAAGACCCAATTACAAGACTACGGGCAAAGCGTTTCAAGGAAGCACTAAATGGGCTAATCAAAAAACATTGGGAGGACTATGAGCAAGGAGAAACCAAGATAATCGCAACTGCTAGTCGTGGCCTAATCCACGTAATAGGGCATAACCATCCATGACTGGTCGCGCTTAACGGAAGAACGCTAATAAGCATGCAAAGCATGGGAATTCGTTCATGAATGAAGACTTAAATATTTTAGATTGTTTAATAAAGCATGCAACTTAGGACTCTAATTGTGCATGCATTTATTTTGTTTTGGGTTTCTAGATAGCTTGCATGAGATATGCAACATTGGGACTCTAATTGTGCACGTACTTATCTTGTATTTTTCCTTGTTCACTCCCATTATAAAAGGGAGGGAGATCTTAGTATGAAGCAACTTAGTTTTTGGTGAGATTGTGTGCTCTCTTAGTTCTTGAAAGAACTTGCTGAACTTATCGAGTCTACTCTCGTGGCGTTCAACCCATCGAAACTTATCACCCCTAGGTGTGGCGTTTCTTTCCTTCGTAGGCTTGGTTCGTGCCAATTCTTAGTTACGGGTCAAGGCTCACACTCTTGTCGTTTAGTTCTTGGGGTTCTATCCACCTTTGTTTCAAGTTCCATCACATTTATTGGTGGGGTTCGTATCATCTGGTATCAGAGCTTCGGTTCAAAAGCAAGTGCAAATTTATCTTTACTTGTTGTTCTGCCAAAGGCAAAAAAAAAATCGTGGAAAAAAAAAGAGCGCATCGAAAAGACAAAAAATGAATATGAAGAAGAAAGCAAAAAAAAAAACTGCTTTTGTGAATCGAAGTAATTGTCTTCAACAATTCTTTTCTTGTTTTCCTTATTCTCAAACTTCTACTCTTTCATTTTCTCTTAAAATTCTGTCATCATAAGTTTCGGTGGTATCTTTTGAATTGCTACGTGATATTCTAATTTATTCTAGAGTTTGATCAAGAACTGAGAGATATCATCAATTGAGAGCTACCACCCAAACATGAGTTGAGTGCTTGTGAGGTTTTCTTTTATTTTGCAACCATGTTAAAATAACCAGGAGGATGGAGCAAATGAGGGGGCTAGGCCACTTCCGAACCTGCAATTACAAGCATTGATGGGGGAGATGCAGCGGATGATGAGGGTGGAATTAGAATCTATCCATGAGAGGTTGGATCGGGTGGAGTATGGGACACCAAGAAGACATCAACAAGACCGTATTACTAGACCACAATGAAGACATGCCCAAGGGATTGATGTCGAAGAAGATGAAGAGGTTATTGTGGAAGACTTTGATGAGCAAAACTACAATTGAGGCAGGATTGGACATCGAGGAGATAGAAACGGTACTAGAAGAAATAATTATTTAGGATGGATTAAGATGAAGATTTCAACCTTCCATGGGAGAAATGACCCAGAAGCTTACTTTGGAATAGGAAACCAAGATAGAAATGGTGTTTGACTGTCATGAATTCTCAGAGTTTAAAAAGGTGAAGTTAGCTGCCATTGAATTCGCTGATTATGCTATTGTTTGGTGGGATCTAGTGGTGATGACTCAGAGAAGAAACAGAGAGCAACCTGTGTCCACTTGGGAGGAGATGAAAGTGCTCATGAGAAGGAGGTTTGTACCCAGCCATTATTATAGAAGCTTATATCAGCGGCTTCAAAGGTTATCTCAAGACTCCAAAAGTGTGGATGAATATTTCAAGGAGATGGAGTTATTCATGATCCGAGCTAATGTCAATGAAGATCGGGAAGCCACTATGGCCAGGTTTTTACATGGTTTAAACCCAGAAATTGCAGATATTGTTGAATTGCAGCATTATGTTGAGTTGTCGGACATGGTCCACCAAGCACAAAAAGTGGAAGAACAACTCAAGAGGAGAGGATTGGCTAGGAAGGGACAACCAATGACTACTCACGGTACATGGCGGACAACTCCAAGAAAGGAGGAACAACCTCAAAATAAGCTAAAGTTTGAACCCTTCAAGAAGCCCAAACCTACACCATCTACTACTCAAGGTAATCGCGAGCCCATTTCCTCCAAAACTCGTGATATCAAGTGTTTTAAATGTCAAGGGCATGGTCATATAGCTAGTCAATGTGTGAACAAAAGGGTGATGATAATAAACGCTCAAGGTGAACTTGAGCCGGAAGATGAGGATGAAATAGTTGAAGAAGTGCCACAAAAAGGGGACCGTGATGATGAACAACATGCTGTTATTGGAGACTTATTGGTGGCCCGACGAGTTCTCAATCTACAAGCTAAGGAGGAAGAAGGTAATCAAAGGGAGAATTTGTTTCATACCCGTTGCTTTGTCAATAACAAGGTTTGCAGTGTTATTATTGATGGGGGGAGCTGCATCAATGTGGCAAGTACTGATTTGGTGGAGAAAATATCACTACCAACTCGGAAACATTCACGACCTTATCGACTCCAGTAGCTAAATGATTGCGGAGAAATCAAGGTAACAAAACAAGTCTTGGTAGCAATCTCCATTGGCAAATATGAAGATGAGCTGTTGTGTGACGTGGTTCCCATGCATGCATGCCATCTGTTGTTGGGAAGACCTTGGCAATTCAATCGAAAGGTAACACATGATGGCCTCACAAATAAGTATAGTTTTACTTTGAAAGGGAAACCAATTATTCTTGTACCGTTGACTCCAAGACAAGTTATGGAGGACCAGTTAAGACTACAAAAAGCAAATGAAAAGAAGAAAGAAAAAAAAATTGAGAGAAAAAAAAATTGAGAAAAAAGAAGAAGAGGGAGAGAAAAATGAGGGGAAAGAAGATAAGAGGAAAGAGACAAAAGGAGTGGGCAAGGAAAAAAAGGAGAGAGAAAGAAAAATATTTTTTATGCAAAAAAAAAGTGAGATTAAGCGAGCTTTGTTTTCAAAT
Organism: Zingiber officinale; assembly: GCF_018446385.1. Lineage (NCBI taxonomy): Eukaryota > Viridiplantae > Streptophyta > Magnoliopsida > Zingiberales > Zingiberaceae > Zingiber > Zingiber officinale. The sequence goes on along the minus strand of NC_055988.1, from coordinate 63,220,366 downwards.
CAACTGCCCCTTATCCTTTGGTATAAGGAGGCACTCTTGAGCACTAACGACCTTAACAATTCTTTGCCTAGTGTTATTGTTTCTCTCTTACAGGTATTCGAGGAGGTCTTTCCTGAAAAGGTTCCGCATGGTTTACCTCCCATTAGAGGAATTGAGCACCAAATTGACTTCATACCTGGTGCCTCCATTCCAAATCGACCTGCCTATAGAAGCAATCCGGAGGAAGCAAAGGAACTTCAGAGGCAAGTTAACGAATTATTAGAATAGGGGTATGTTCAAGAAAGCATGAGTCCTTGCGCCGTGCCTGTGTTACTAGTTCCCAAGAAGGACGGAACATGGAGGATGTGTGTGGATTGTCAAGCCATCAACAACATCATGGTAAAGTATCGCCATCCAATTCCTAGGATTGATGATATACTTGATGAATTGCATGGTTCTTGTGTGTTCACAAAAATTGATCTTAGGAGTGGATATCATCAGATTAGGATGAAGGAAGGTGATGAATGGAAAACTGGTTTTAAAACCAAACATGGCTTATATGAATGGTTAGTAATGCCTTTCGGCTTAACTAATGCTCCTAGCACTTTTATGCGTTTGATGAACCATATTTTGCGTGCTTTCTTAGGAAAGTTTGTAGTTGTGTATTTTGATGATATTTTGATTTAAAGCAGAAGCTTAGAAGAGCATGTTACACATTTAAGGTTAGTTTCGAGTGTGCTAAAAGAAGAAAATCTTTTTGCTAACCTCGTTAAATGCTCCTTTTGTACGGAGAAAGTCGTGTTTCTTGGTTTTGTTGTTAGTACTAAAGGCGTTGAGATGGATGAGGAAAAGGTGAAAGCAATCCAAGAGTGGCCAACAACGACAACAATTAGCCAAGTGAGGAGTTTCCATGGTTTTGGCAGCTTCTATCGATGGTTTGTTCATGATTTTAGCAATATTGCAACTCCTCTTACTAAAGTCATCAAGAAAAATTAGTCATTCAAGTGGGGAGAGGAGCAAGAGAGGGCCTTCAACACTTTGAAAGAAAAGCTAAGTTTTGCTCCTTTACTAATCCTACCATATTTTTCTAAAACCTTTGAAATCGAATGTGATGCTTCTGGTGTTGGTATAGGTGTTGTGCTTATGCAGGAAATGAGACCCATTGCTTATTTCAGTAAGAAGTTGAGTGGAGCCACTCTCAACTATCCCACATATGACAAAGAAATGTATGCATTGGTGAGAGCTTTGGAGACATGGCAACATTATCTATGGCCAAAAGAATTCATGATTCACACAGATCATCAATCTCTAAAGCATTTGAAGAGCCAACATAAGTTGAACCGACGCCATGCTAAATGGGTAGAATTCATTGAGACATTTCCTTATGTGATCAAATACAAGCAAGGAAAGGAGAACGTAGTTGCTGATGCACTATCTCGAAGGTAAGCTTTACTGTCCACTTTAGATACGAAGTTACTTGGATTTGAATATATCAAGGATTTATATACTAACGATACTGATGTTTTTGAGGTGTTCAAAGCATGTGGTAAGGTTGCAATTGGTAAGTTCTATAGGCATGATGGGTTTTTATTTCATGAAAATAGATTGTGTGTGCCTATGTGTTCGTTACGTGAATTATTCACTAGGGAAGCCCATGGTGGTGGATTGATGGGTTATTTTGGCGTTACTAAGACTTTAGGGTTTTTACAGGATCATTTCTTTTGGCCTCATATGAAACGCGACGTGGAAAGAATTTGTGAGAAGTGTATCACTTGCAAACAAGCAAAATCTAAATTGAAACCCCATGGCTTGTATACTCCTTTGCCTATACCTAGTGAACCTTGGACTGATATCTCAATGGACTTTGTTTTCGGATGACCCCGGACCAAGAGAGGGAGAGATTCAATTTTGTTGTGGTACACAGATTCTCTAAAATGACGCATTTCATTCCATGTGATAAAACCGATGATGCATCGCATATAGCTGAATTGTTCTTTAAAGAGGTTATTAGGTTGCATGGCATGCCTAGGACCATTGTCTCTGATAGAGATGCAAAATTTTTGAGTTATTTTTGGAAGACTTTGTGGGGGAAATTAGGAACTAAATTGTTGTTCTCTACTACTTGTCACCCCCAAACTGATGGGCAAACTGAAGTGGTCAATCGAACCTTATCCTTTTTACTTCGTGTGGTCATTAACAAGAATTTGAGAATATGGGAAAATTGTCTACCTCATGTTGAATTTGCTTACAATAGGAGCATACATTCTGCGACTAAATTTTCTCCATTTAAAATTGTTTATGGTTTCAATCCCTTATCACCATTAGATTTGATTCCTTTAGCTGTAAGTGAGCATATAAACTTAGATGGTAAGCAGAAGGCCGAATTCGTAAAGAAGATCCATGAACAAGCACGACTGAATATTGAGAAAAGAACTCATCAATACATGCAACAAGCTAACAAGGGGCGCGAGAAAATTGTGTTTAAACCAGGAGAATGGGTTTGGTTGCACCTCTGAAGGGAGCGATTTCAGGACAAACGTCGTTCTAAACTTCTACCTCGAGGGGATGGCCCATTTCAAGTATTAGAGCGCATCAATGATAATGCCTACAAACTTGAACTACTAGGTGAGTATGGCATACATTCTACTTTCAATCTTGTTGACATATCCCCGTTTGATGCAGGTGATGATTTGAGGACAAATCATTTTCAAGAAGGGGAGAATGATGTATGCCCAAGGGCTGAAGATAGGAGAGATCAGTTATCACTTCCAGAAGGCCCAATTACAAGACAACGGGCAAAGCGTTTCAAGGAAGCACTAAATGGACTAATCAAAAAACATTGGGAGGACTATGAGCAAGGAGAAACTAAGATAATCGCAACTACTAGTCGTGGCCAAATCCACGTAATCGGGCATAACCATCCATGACTGGTCGCGCTTAACGGAAGAATGCTAATAAGCATGCAAAGCATGGGAATTCGTTCATGCATGAAGACTTAAGTATTTTAGATTGTTTAATGAAGCATGAAACTTGGGACTCTAATTGTGCATGCATGTATTTTGTTTTGGGTTTCTAGATAGCTTGCATGAGACATGCAATATTGGGACTCTAATTGTGCATGTACTTATCTTGTATTTTTCCATGTTCACTCCCATTATAAAAGGGAGGGACATCTTAGTATGAAGCAACTTAGTTTTTGGTGAGATTGTGTGCTCTCTTAGTTCTTGAAAGAACTTGCTGAACTTATCGAGTCTACTCTCGTGGCGTTCAACCCATCGAAACTTATCACCCCTAGGTGTGGCGTTTCTTTCCTTCATAGGCTTGGTTCGTGCCAATTCTTGGTTACGGGTCAAGGCTCACACTCTTGTCGTTTAGTTCTTGGGGTTCTATCCACCTTTGTTTCGGGTTCCATCACATTTATTGGTGGGGTTCGTATCAGTGCCTGTGTTACTAGTTCCCAAGATGGACGGAACATGGAGGATGTGTGTGGATTGTCGAGCCATCAACAACATCACGATAAAGTATCGTCATCCAATTCCTAGGATTGATGATATACTTGATGAATTGCATGGTTCTTGTGTGTTCACAAAAATTGATCATAGGAGTGGATATCATCAGATTAGGATAAAGGAAAGTGATGAATGAAAAACTGGTTTTAAAACCAAACATGGCTTATATGAATGGTTAGTAATGCCTTTTGGCTTAACTAATGCTCCTAGCACTTTTATGCATTTGATGAACCATATTTTGCGTGCTTTCTTAGGAAAATTTGTAGTTGTGTATTTTGATGATATTTTGATTTATAGCAGAAGCTTAGAAGAGCATGTTACACATTTAAGGTTAGTTTTGAGTGTGTAAAAGAAGAAAAGCTTTTTGCTAACCTCATTAAATGCTCCTTTTGTACGGAGAAAGTCTTGTTTCTTGGTTTTGTTGTTAGTACTAAAGGCGTTGTGATGGATGAGGAAAAGGTGAAAGAAATCCAAGAGTGGCCAACACCGACAACAATTAGCCAAGTGAGGTTCCATGGTTTGGCCAGCTTCTATCGATGGTGTGTTCGTAATTTTAGCAATATTGCAGCTCCTCTTACTAAAGTCATCAAAAAAAAAAAGAGTCATTCAAGTGGGAAGAGGAGAAAGAGAGGGCCTTCAACACTTTGAAAGAAAAGCTAAGTTCTGCTCCTTTACTAATCCTACCAGATTTTTCTAAAACCTTTGAAATCGAATGTGATGCTTCTGGTGTTGGTATAGGTGCTGTGCTTATGCAGGAAATGAGACCCATTGCTTATTTCAGTGAGAAGTTGAGTGGAGCCACTCTCAACTATCCCATATATGACAAGAGAATGTATGCATTGGTGAGAGCTTTGGAGACATGGCAACATTATCTATGGCCAAAAGAATTCATGATTCAGAAAGATCATTAATCTCTAAAGCATTTGAAGAGCCAACATAAGTTGAACCGATGTCATGCTAAATGAGTAGAATTCATTGAGAATTTCCTTATGTGATCAAATACAAGCAAGGAAAGGAGAACGTAGTTGCTGATGCACTATCTCGAAGGTATGCTTTACTGTCCACTTTAGATACGAAGTTACTTGGATTTGAATATATCAAGGATTTATATACTAACGATACTGATTTTTTTGAGGTGTTCAAAGCATGCGATAAGGTTGCATTTGTTAAGTTCTATAGGCATGATGGGTTTTTATTTCGTGAAAATAGATTGTGTGTATGTGTTCGTTACGTGAATTATTCACTAGGGAAGCCCATGGTGGTGGATTGATGGGTCATTTTGGCTTTACTAAGACTTTAAGGGTTTTACAAGATCATTTCTTTTGGCCTCATATGAAACGCGACGTGGAAAGAATTTGTGAGAACTGTATCACTTGCAAACAAGCTAAATCTAAATTGAAACCCCATGGCTTGTATACTCCTTTGCCTATACCTAGTGAACCTTGGACTGATATTTCTATGGACTTTGTTTTGGGATTACCCCGGACCATGAGGGGGAGAGATTCAATTTTTTTTGTGGTAGACATATTCTCAAAAATGGCGCATTTCATTCCATGTCATAAAATCGATGATGCATCGCATATAGCTAAATTGTTCTTTAAAGAGGTTATTAGGTTGCATGGCATGCCTAGGACCATTGTGTCTGATAGAGAAGCAAAATTTTTGAGTTATTTTTGGAAGACTTTGTGGGGGAAATTAAGAACTATATTGTTGTTCTCTACAACTTGTCACCCCCAAACTGATGGGTAAACTGAAGTGGTCAATCGAACCTTGTCCTTTTTACTTCGTGCGATCAATAACAAGAATTTGAGAATATGGGAAGATTGTCTACCTCATGTTGAATTTGCTTATAATAGGAGCATACATTCTGCAACTAAATTTTCTCCATTTGATATTGTTTATGGTTTCAATCCCTTGTCACCATTAGATTTGATTCCTTTAGCTGTAAGTGAGCATATAAACTTAGATGGTAAAAAAAGGCCGAATTCGTAAAGAAGATTCATGAACAAGCACGACTGAATATTGAGAAAAGAACTCAGCAATACAAGCAACAAGCTAACAAGGGGCGCAAGAAAATTATGTTTGAACTAGGAGAATGGGTTTGGTTGCACCTCCGAAAGGAGCGATTTCTAGACAAACGTCGTTCTAAACTTCTACCTCGAGGGGATGGCCCATTTCAAGTATTAGAGCGCATCAATGATAATTTCTACAAACTTGAACTACCAGGTGAGTATGGCGTACATTCTACTTTTAATGTTGTTGACTTATCCCCGTTTGATGCAGGTGATGATTTGAGGACAAATCCTTTTCAAGAAGGAGAGAATGATATATGCCCAAGGGATGAAGATAAGAGAGATCAGTTATCACTTCCAGAAGGCCCAATTACAAGACTATGGGCAAACCGTTTCAAGGAAGTACTAAATGGGCTAATCAAAAAACATTGGGAGGACTATGAGCAAAGAGAAACCAAGATAATTGCAACTGCTAGTCGTGGCCTAATCCACGTAATTGGGCATAACCATCCATGACTGGCCGCGCTTAACGGAAGAACGCTAATAAGCATGCAAAGCATGGGAATTCCTTCATGCATGAAGACTTAAGTATTTTAGATTGTTTAATGAAGCATGCAACTTAGGACTCTAATTGTGCATGCATTTATTTTGTTTTGGGTTTCTAGATAGCTTGCATGAGACATGCAACATTGGGACTCTAATTGTGCATGTACTTATCTTGTATTTTTCCTTGTTCACTCCCATTATAAAAGGGAGGGACATCTTAGTATGAAGCAACTTAGTTTTTGGTGAGATTGTGTGCTCTCTTAGTTCTTGAAAGAACTTGCTGAACTTATCGAGTCTACTCTCGTGGCGTTCAACCCATCGAAACTTATCACCCCTAGGTGTGGCGTTTCTTTCCTTCATAGGCTTGGTTCGTGTCAATTCTTGGTTACGGGTCAAGTCTCACACTCTTGTCGTTTAGTTCTTGGGGTTCTATCCACCTTTGTTTCGGGTTCCATCACATTTATTGGTGGGGTTCGTATCAGTGCCTGTGTTACTAGTTCCCAAGATGGACGGAACATGGAGGATATGTGTGGATTGTCGAGCCATCAACAACATCACGATAAAGTATCGCCATCCAATTCCTAGGATTGATGATATACTTGATGAATTGCATGGTTCTTGTGTGTTCACAAAAATTGATCTTAGGAGTGGATATCATCAGATTAGGATGAAGGAAGGTGATGATTGAAAAACTGGTTTTAAAACCAAACATAGCTTATATGAATGGTTAGTAATGCCTTTTGGCTTAACTAATGCTCCTAGCACTTTTATGCGTTTGATGAACCATATTTTGCGTGCTTTCTTAGGAAAATTTGTAGTTGTGTATTTTGATGATATTTTGATTTATAGCAGAAGCTTAGAAGAGCATGTTACACATTTAAGCTTAGTTTTGAGTGTGCTAAATGAAGAAAAGCTTTTTGCTAACCTCGTTAAATGCTCCTTTTGTACGGAGAAAGTTGTGTTTCTTGGTTTTCTTGTTAGTACTAAAGGTGTTGAGATGGATGAGGAAAAGGTGAAAGCAATCCAAGAGTGGCCAACACCGACAACAATTAGCCAAGTGAGGAGTTTCCATGGTTCCGCCAGCTTCTATCGACGGTTTGTTCGTAATTTTAGCAATATTGCAGCTCCTCTTACTAAAGTCATCAAGAAAAATGAGTCATTCAAGTGGGAAGAGGAGCAAGAGAGGGCCTTCAACACTTTGAAAGAAATGCTAAGTTCTGCACCTTTACTAATCCTACCAGATTTTTCTAAAACCTTTGAAATCGAATGTGATGCTTCTGGTGTTGGTATAGGTGCTGTGCTTATGCAGGAAATGAGACCCATTGCTTATTTCAGTGAGAAGTTGAGTGGAGCCACTCTCAACTATCCCACATATGACAAGGAAATGTATGCATTGGTGAGAGCTTTGGAGACATGGCAACATTATCTATGGCCAATAGAATTCATGATTCACAAAGATCATCAATCTCTAAAGCATTTGAAAAGCCAACATAAGTTGAACCGATGCCATGCTAAATGGGTAGAATTCATTGAGACATTTCCTTATGTGATCAAATACAAGCAAGGAAAGGAGAACGTAGTTGCTGATGCACTATCTCGAAGGTATGTTTTACTGTCCACTTTAGATACGAAGTTACTTGGATTTGAATATATCAAGGATTTATATACTAACGATACTGATTTTTCTGAGGTATTCAAAGCATGCGATAAGGTTGCATTTGGTAAGTTCTATAGGCATGATGGGTTTTTATTTCGTGAAAATAGATTGTGTGTATGTGTTCGTTACGTGAATTATTCACTTGGGAAGCCCATGGTGGTGGATTGATGGGTCATTTTGGCGTTACTAAGACTTTAGGGGTTTTACAGGATCATTTCTTTTGGCCTCATTTGATATGCGACGTGGAAAGAATTTGTGAGAAGTGTATCACTTGCAAACAAGCTAAATCTAAATTGAAACCCCATGGCTTGTATACTCCTTTGCCTATACCTAGTGAACCTTGGACTGATATTTCAATGGACTTTGTTTTGGGATTACCCCGGACCATGAGGGGGAGAGATTCAATTTTTGTTGTGGTAGACAGATTCTCTAAAATGGCGCATTTCATTCCATGTCATAAAACCGATGATGCATCACATATAGCTAAATTGTTCTTTAAAGAAGTTATTAGGTTGCATGGCATGCCTAGGACCATTGTCTCCGATAGAGAAGCAAAATTTTTTAATTATTTTTGGAAGACTTTATGGAGGAAATTAAGAACTAAATTGTTGTTCTCTACTACTTGTCACCCCCAAACTGATGGGCAAACTGAAGTGGTCAATCGAACCTTGTCCTTTTTACTTCGTGCGATCATTAACAAGAATTTGAGAATATGGGAAGATTGCCTACCTCATGTTGAATTTGCTTATAATAGGAGCATACATTCTGCAACTAAATTTTCTACATTTGATATTATTTATGGTTTCAATCCCTTGTCACCATTAGATTTGATTCCTTTAGCTATAAGTGAGCATATAAACTTAGATGTTAAAAAAAGGCCAAATTCGTAAAGAAGATTCATGAACAAGCACGACTGAATATTGAGAAAAGAACTCAGCAATACATGCAACAAGCTAACAAGGGGCGCAAGAAAATTGTGTTTGAACCAGGAGAATGGGTTTGGTTGCACCTCCGAAAGGAGCGATTTCCAGAAAAACGTCGTTCTAAACTTCTACCTCGAGGGGATGGCCCATTTCAAGTATTAGAGCGCATCAATGATAATGCCTACAAACTTGAACTACCAGGTGTGTATGGCGTATATTCTACTTTTAATGTTGTTGACTTATCCCCGTTTGATGCAGGTGATGATTTGAGGACAAATCCTTTTCAAGAAGGGGAGAATGACGTATGCCCAAGGGCTGAAGATAGGAGAGATCAGTTATCACTTCCAGAAGGCCCAATTACAAGACTACGGGCAAAGCATTTCAAGGAAGCACTAAATGGTCTAATCAAAAAACATTGTGAGGACTATGAGCAAGGAGAAATCAAGATAATCGCAACTGCTAGTCGTGGCCTAATCCATGTAATCGGGCATAACCATCCATGACTGGTCGCGCTTAACGGAAGAACGCTAATAAGCATGCAAAGCATGGGAATTCGTTCATGCATGAAGACATAAGTATTTTAGATTGTTTAATGAAGCATGCAACTTGGGACTCTAATTGTGCATGCATTTATTTTGTTTTGGGTTTCTAGATAGCTTGCATGAGACATGCAACATTGGGACTCTAATTGTGCATGTACTTATCTTGTATTTTTCCTTGTTCACTCCCATTTTAAAAGGGAGGGACATCTTAGTATGAAGCATCTTAGTTTTTGGTGAGATTGTGTGCTCTCTTAGTTCTTGAAAGAACTTGCTGAACTTATCGAGTCTTGTGGCGTTCAACCCATTGAATCTTATCACCCATAGGTGTGGCGTTTCTTTCCTTCGTAGGCTTGGTTCGTGCCAATTCTTGGTTTCGGGTCAAGGCTCACACTCTTGTCGTTTAGTTCTTGGGGTTCTATCTGTTAGTTAGAGCCCTAGAGCCAATCATTTGATGATTGTATGGACTCATTGTATCATATTCTTGTATATTAATAAAGGCATTTGTTTGGTTATTATACTTATTTGTATTAGTGCCAAATAGACTAAGTATAATAGCGTCCTTGAGTAGAAGGTTCATACCTATATCAATCGATTAGTTGAATCGATAGTGAGATGATATAGAGAACACTACTCTAAATCATTCCTAGTCGAGTATTAACATTCAGGGACAATGTTAATGCAATAAGACTAGCATGTAGGTCAGCTCGATGACTTGATCTCACAAGTCATGGATATAGAGATATCATGCTAACACATGGGTATACATTGGAGAATGTATACTGAATGACCCGCCATGAGAAAGTATCATGGATCGTTATATGAGTGTCATATACTTTCTCATGTGGCTATTAGTATGACTATTAGTCCTTAGACCTGAAGTCACCATGGATCCCTACATAAGGAGTTATGTACTTTAGTTTCGTCAAACGTCACCCGTAATCGGGTGGACTATAAAGGCGATTCGGGTATGTAACGAATTATGCAGAGGATGTGAGTGATGTAGATGGGATCTATCCTCCCATATGACGGAGCGACATCGCTATTCTTGATAGAGTGAGACCACGAAGTGCATGGCTATGGCCAAATGAGTCAACATTAAATGTTGAGCTCATTTGATCGAGTGAGTCTACTTGAGTTCAAGATTTAGATTGATTAGAGGATGACACGGTCTATGCCTCACATTAATCAATCTAGATGTCTAGGATAGAAGGACACTTGTCACATATTGTGAGGAGTCACAATTAGTAGTCACAAGGTGATGTTGGATCTCAACATTCTTGTAACTTGGGTAGCAATGATGTATTGCTAGATGTCATCATTGCTTATGTTTCTAAAGGAGTTTAGAAACATTGCCAACGTTACAAGAACCTATTGGGTCACACACAAAGAACAAGTGGATGGAGATTAGGTTCATATGATGAACCAATTGGATTAGGTTCATGTGATGAACCAAATTGGATTAAGAGTAATCCAAATTGGGCTAATTGAGTTAGACTCAAGTTGATTCATGTGTTCAATGAGTCTAATTTAGATTATGACTCATTGAATCAATTTAATTAAATGAATTAGATTCATTATATTAAGTTGGCTTGAATCAAATGGTTAGATTAGATCAACCATGAGAGAGATTTGGTCAAGTTTGACTTGATTTGAGAAGGAAGATCAAAGGTCAATTTTGAATTGACCATTTGCCACCTCATTTGTGAGTTGGCATAAGGTGGACCATTGATGATGCTCCACATCATCATGGTTGCACATGTGTGTGACACCTCATGGAGGTTACAAATCCCCTCTTTAATGGCCACATTAAATGGGAAGGGGGTTACACACACATGAAGGAGAGTGAATGCAATTCATTCTCATTCATTCCATCTTCTTCCTCCTTAGCTCTCTCTTGCTTTCTCCTCTCTTTTGGTCGTGGGTTCCATGAAGGGAGAGAAGGTGGTTGAGTTGTATTCCAAGAGAAGAAAGAAAGGGTGAAGGTCACAAAAGAGGAGACTACTTCTTGAGTGTAAGAGTTTCCTTTCTTCTTTCTTTTTCCCTCCATTTAAATCCTATCCGAGAGCTCTAGAAAGTGCTAGCACACTTGAGGCTCTCTTCTCCATCCTTTGAGTGTGAGAGACACTCCTTGTTCGTGTGGATATCACTAGAGAAGTATCTACCTTGATACTTTGGAGATCCGACAAGTACCTTGGATGAGCGGGATTTTGCAAGGGCACGCATCGAAGGTAAAATGGTTTTTTCCTTTGTAGATCTACTATAGATCGTAGTATAAAACTCGTATTTGTGTTTTCGAAATTTTTCCTTGCACGGATCTACGGCTTTGGGTGATTCGGGGTTTCCGCGACGCGAAAAGCGGTTTTCGCGGCCCGAAAAACCCAACACTATCCACCTTTGTTTCGGGTTCCATCATATTTATTGGTGGGGTTCATATCACCTTAGTACGCCCCTAGGTCGACGGTCGTAGTACACACCGAGATCTCTAGTAGGTTCGGGGCTAGCTACCCTGTCCTAGGGATTGCACGCATTTATGTATGCATGTGGTATAAGCCTGGCCCTCATGATGATATTATGTTCAAGTACTATATGATATATTTTAAGACATCTTGCATATGACATGACACATGTTTTAAAAGAAATCTTGCATGACATGATTTATGATATGACATGTTATGCCCTTATGATTTATATGACATGATAATTTATGATATGATATAGCATGATGTTCTTTATGAGATGAGATGTTATGATTTATGATATGACATGCTATGCCCTTATGATTTGTATGACATGATAATTTATGATATAATATAGCATGATGTTCTTTATGAGATGATATATTATGATTTATGATATGACATGCTATGCCCTTATGATTTGTATGACATGATGATTTATGATATGATATAGCATGATGTTCTTTATCAGATAATATGTTATGATGATATGTATTCACCATATGATGTTAGATGTTCATATTTCCATGGTTATATGCTTATGTGTTTATGCTTTGATATATGGATTTTGTGAGTAGGAAAGGATTTTACTAAGCCTGTGTGCTTATAGCTTACTTTCCTTGTACCGCAGACAAAGGCAAAGAATGGATGACCTAGGGGAGCTGCAGGAGAGGCAAGGAGATGTGTGTGGTGGTGGCTCGGCTAAGACAAATAAAAGACCTGCTTATGTTATTTTGTTATGTTGACATGAACTAAGTGTATTATGTTATTGTCCCGCATGACTTCATGATATTTCTACTGTCTTACTTTCGAAAGAAATTTTAATATGCATGTATGTTTTCGCAATTAGTAATGGTTAAGTAAAGTAACCCCGCCCTACTAGCAGGAGGGGCGGGCATTACAACACCACCCGAGTTCGTGTTCTATTTTTTATACTTCCCGCACTACTAATCCAGGACCAAGTCCTAGAATTTTCTTGTTGTTTATTTTCTTCATAGTTGATCTAAAATGGCCCTTCAAGAAGGCTACAGTACTGTCCGTCCCCCGCTCTTCACCGGAGAGGACTTTGGTTACTAGAAGGGCAGAATGGAGAACTTCCTGAAGATCCAGTTTGAGATGTGGATGATCGTCAAGACTGGTTTGGATCTGCCAATGGATAAAGACAGCAATCCTACACCCTGCGAGGACTGGGAACCTGCATTAATCAAGAAGGTGGAGGCAAATGCTAGAGCAACTTGTACCTGTTGGAGTGTATACTAAAAGCCTAGCTTTTGTATAAACATTTATAAGAATCACATTGGTCAAGTGTCTACATTTATATATACCAAATGTAGATGTTCAATTAATTTATATTGTAGATAACATAGTGTGTGGTGTCACACACAGAAGATCGTGTTATCGGTTCTTTATAAATTAAAAACAGTAGCTCACGACCAAGATGGAAAGGAACAAACCGTTGGAAGGTCGTAGTGTAATTAGGTATTAGTTTATCTTAACTATATAATTACACTAGTACACTTAGAGTGTATTGAGCAGAACCATTTAGAGGTCATTTCTTTTATACTGACTTTATAAAGGAACAAAGATCTCAGTTATTATGGAAGTGTGTGCTCTTAATCCTAATATAATAACAAGCACATATATTTGATATTCATTTCTTTAATTTATCAATGGGTGAGATTTAGTTCGATAAATCAATAAGCTCGATAAGTTGGGAAATGATATCACTTATAGTGTGTGTTGTTGATTATAGAAGGAAACTGTGTCCTAGTGATCTAGGTTGATAATATCCCCAAGAGGAGCTCATAAGGATTGTCATGTTAAACCCTGCAGGTGGACTTAGTCCGACATGATGATAAGGATGAGTGGTACTACTCTTGGACTAAGATATTAATTAAATGAGTTGTCAGTAACTCACTTAATTAGTGGACATTCGACATCTTAAACACAGGGAGACTAACACACTCATAATAAGAAGGAGCCCAAAATGTAATTTGGGATTGGTGCGGTAGTTCAATAATAGTTCTTTAGTGGAATGAATTATTATTGATGAAATTAAGTTATGTGTTCGGGGCGAACACGGGATGCTTAATTTCATCGGGAGACCAAAACCAATTCCTCCTCTCGGTCCCTATCGTAGCCTATTGTATATAGAGATTTATACCCACCACATACCCACCTTCTTACCCAACCAATAGGGGCCGACCAAGCCAAGCTTGAAGCTCAAGCTTAGGGCCGGCCAAGCCTAAAGGTTGAGCCTTAAGGTGGCCGGCCAATAGCTTGGAGCCCAAGCTTAGGTGGTCAACCACATCAAATTAAAAAGGATTTTATTTATAAATTTTTCTTATGTGGATTCCATGGTTTTAAAAGAGAGTTTAAAATTTAAATCTTTCCTTTTATAGCTTTCTACAAAAGATTAAGAAAAGATTTGAAATCTTTCCTTATTTGTAGATTGAAAGGTAGATTTTAATTTTGAGAAAACTTTCCTTTTTAACCATGTTCATGATTTAAAAGAGTGTTTAAAAATTAAATATTCTCTTTTATAAGTTTCTACAAATGATTAAGAAAAGATTTGATATCTTTCCTTATTTGTAGATTGAAAGGAGATTTTAATTTTTAGAGATAACTTTCCTTTTTGGAAATCATCCACATGTTTAAAAGGAAGATTTTAATTTATAAAATTTCCTTTTTATAATCCACCATGAAGGGAAAAATTATTGGAGAAATTTTTTATAAATTTACGGAGACAAATTAGGAAGTTTTAATTAATTAAAACTCTCCTTGTTTTGTTTTAAAGTGGCCGGCCATTGTAAATTGAGAAGAGAAAGTTATTTTTAATTAAATAAATTTTCCTTTTCATGGCAAAAGAATTAAGGAAGTTTTTATTTAAAATTTCTTATTTGCCAAGACCAAGGATTATAAAAGAGAGGGTAGAGGTGCTTTCATGGGTGAACGACTCTATTCTATTCTTCCTCTCTTTTCCTCCTTGGTGGCCGGCCCTAGCTTCTCCCTCTTCTCTTCTTCTTGTGGCCGGCGACAACCCCTCTTGGAGCTCTTGATGGTGGCCGGTTCTAGCTAGGAGAAGAAGGAGAGAAAGGAGTTTTTGTTTCTAGCATCCCTTGGAGCTTGATGGTGGTGGCCGAACCTCACATCTCTTGGAGTTTATGTGGTGGCCGAATCTAGCTTGGAGAAGAAGGAGCTAGGTGGTTCTCATCTCGGAAGATCGTTGCTCACACAACGTCCGAGATAAGAAGAGGAATACGATAGAAGATCAAGAGGTTATTTTGCTTACAAAGAAAGGTATAACTAGTAATTGTTTTCCGCATCATACTAGTTTTCTTTGTATAGTTATTTATGGAAATACCAAACACAAGAAGCATATGATTCTAGAGTTTTCGAAATAGTTTTTTTCGAGTTTGTGTTTTCTTCTTTTTCGAATATGTGATTCGATTGTTCTTTTTTTGTTAACCTAGAGTTATTTAAGGAAATAAATATTAGTTTTCCTTAAAAGGCTTTGCCTAGGCGATGGTGGTTGCTCCCATATCCAAGAAGGTCATGTGCCTCGCCATGCAGTCCAGAAAGCCAATTTTGGAAATTAATAGTTATGGAATTAATAACTTAGGTAGATTTGAATCAATAGTGTTAAGTTCCGCTTGCGATTCAAATCTAAACCATTGAGAACAGATAAGTTAAATTTGGAATCAATGATGTTAAGTTCCGTCTACGATTCCTAATTTAACTTCTAAATAACACAATAGGTTATTTAAGGAAAGATTCGACACTTGTACAAAAAAAATTTGTACAGTGGAACCTGTATGATTTTCCTAGGACTAACTAACAGTACCCTCTAATGCGGACTAACAAAGGAGGAGTTAAACCGCGTCGGTCCATTCTCGAGCGCCAAGGAGCTATGGGAGAAGCTGATCGAGCTTCACGAAGGGGCCTCCGATACCAAAGTAAGTAAGCGGGATTTATTATTCAATAAATTGTGTAACTTAAAAATGTAGGAAAATGAGAAAGCAAGCCAGCTTCACGCGCGCATTCAGGACCTCCTAAACGGCCTTCACGCAATCGGCCAAAGAATAGAAAATCGCGACATAATATGGTACGCACGTAGCGCCTTTCCAAGGAACACCTTGTGGGCATCCATGGTTGATGCTTACAAGGTTTCTAAGGACCTCTTTTCAATCAAATTAGACAAACTTTTTTCAGAATTAGAATTACATGAACAGACTAATGCACGCTCGGTCGAGAAAGGTGTTGCTTTGGTTGCAGGTACAGCAGAACACGTGAACCAATGTCAAGGCACAAAACTAAGCCCAAGTCCAAAGATGAATCAGATGCAGAGGACGACGACGAAGTTGTTTCCGAACTGATAAAGCTCGTACGAAAGATGTGCAAGTCAAAAAAGGTGACTCAAACAAACACGTAGGACAAATCTGAAGTTACCTGTTACGGTTGTAACCAGAAGGGGCACTACAAGCCAGATTGTCTAAACAAGAAGAAAAGAAGGAAGACATTAAAGGCGACCTAGTCCGAGTCATCAGATGAATCCGAGTCCGACGTAAAAGAACCGACAAGCTTCCTCGCGTTGCCAGTACAAGTAAATATTAACGAAACCGAGTCCGAATTCGAATCCAAAACCGAGAGCGAGATGGAAACTGAGTCTGAGCAAAGCCATGGATACACATCCGTTTCCGAAGGACCGAACCCCACTGTAAGTGCCTTACTTGCCGAAACTCAATTAGATGATTTGCAAAAGTTAATTCCTTACTTACTTAAGAAATTGGCTAAATCCAATGTTCGGGTCAAGTCACTCCAAAAGGAGATAATAGCCCTTAAGGAAGTGACAGACTCAAGCTCTTTAACTGAGCCTATTCAAATTGGAAGTTCAACTCAAGTCCAACAACTTGAAGAAGAAAATTCCAATTTGAAAACTCAAATTAAAGAACTCAAGGACACGTTGGAACGGTTCACTATGGGTTCCAAGAATTTGGATCTGATTCTTGGAAAACAGCGAGCCGTTTACAACAGATCCGGACTTGGATTTAAGACCAAAACGAAATATAAATCATATTTGTCGTTGGTAAATAGAAACAATGGAAATATAATTCAAGCATGGGTCCCCAAGTCAAACTTGGTCAATCAAGTTGGACTTGGACAATATTGGATCCCCAAGGACCAGATCCATTACCTTGATAGATCAAATCGAGGCTATGATCCAGGGGGAGCCAATAGAAAAACCATCTTTACCAATAAATAGAACTGATTGATGCTTATTTATTTATTTTCCTTGCAATATACATGCTTAGACTAGGATAGCTTAAGGATCTAGGCGTAATTTACACTTGCTAGTTAAATCTAGGAGTTTCAAAAAGAAAATTGAATATATATTTCTTTGAGCAATTCTATCTAGGAAAGGGTGGATGATCCTATACCCAAGAAGGCCTAGAGCCTCGCCCTGACCTGGGAATCAATCATGGAAAGACATATTTAGTTGACTAATTGGAAAACCCAAGTTTAACTCAAATGTAAATTAATCCTTAAAAATAACCTAAATTAAAGATAACCATCTCACAAAATTACTTAAGATTACCTGATTGATAATTTAGAATCGGGTGAGATGGATTTAGGTTCAAATAAGTTCAAAATTAGTCAAAATCTCTTTTAAAATCAATTTTAAAAATCTTTTAAAAATCATTTCAAAATCTTTTAAAAATATTTCAAAATTATTCAAAATCTCTTTTAAAATCAATTTCAAATTTTTTTTAAAAATCAATTTCAAAATTATTTAAAAATATTTTAAAAAACAATTTCAAAATTATTTAAAAATATTTTAAAAATCAATTTCAAAATTATTTAAAAATCTTTTAAAAAAATTCAAAATTATTTTAAAAATATTTCAAAATTATTTAAAAATCTCTTTTAAAAATCAATTTCAAAATTATTTAAAAATCTTTTAAAAATCAATTTCAAAATTATTTTAAAATATTTTTAAAAAAACAATTTCAAAATTCTTTTAAAAATATTTCAAAATTCTTTTAAAAATATTTCAAAATTATTTTAAAAATCTCTTTTAAAAATCAATTTCAAAATTATTTAAAAATCTTTTAAAAATCAATTTCAAAATTATTTAAAAATCCATTAAAATTTTCAAAATTCATTAAAAAAAAATTTTTTAAACCATTTAAAAATCATTTCAAATTAATTTCAAAACCTTTGAAAAGTTAACTTCTAAATTGCTTAAAATGGATAAGTAATTTCAAAATATTATTCAATTAGTTTCAAAATCTTAATCAGTTTAAAGGAGTTTAAAATATCTTTAATTCTCAAATCATATTATCAAATTATGATTGCAAATGTTAACTCCAATTAATTCTTAATATATTCTTAAAAGTTTGAAATTTACTCATTTGAAATTCAAAATTATTTTCAATATTGTTTTCTCAAAATTAACTTTATCTCACACTCACTTATAGGCTGAACATTCTTGAAAACCTAGATGGAAAACTAGGACCCTATGGATTCATTTTTGCATTAATTAAGAGGGAGTGAACAGAGTCAAGCTAATTATTAAGTAACTTTTGAAAATCTTTTCAAATTTAATTAAATATCTTTCGAAAACTATTCAAATTTAACTTAGTATTATATGGTCTTTCAAAATTATCTCAAATTTGGTTATATTTTTGTTAAAATCGTTTTCTAGTTTCTTAAAGTTAACTAAATAGTTTTTTCGAAATCTTTTTCAAATTTAATTAAGTATCTTTCGAACAACTTTAACTAAGTTTTCTTCAAAACTATTTCAAATTTGACTAAGTTTTCTTTGAAAAATCAAGTTAAAATACTTTTGAAAATATTTTGACTATGTTATCTATCCTTAAATTAAGTATTTTTCAAGCTTAATCAAGTTTTCGTTAAACTAAAATTATGTTCTAAACTTAGCTATCTAGCAAAGTGCTTTTTCAACGCAATCATTTTAAAAGCTAAAAAAAAATAGCTAAGTTGACTTTTTTTGAAAAATATGTGCAATCTTTCAGGGGGAGTTTAAAATCGAATATTTTTCCTAGTATTCTTTTTGATTTATGTCAAAGGGGGAGAGAGAAAAGTTAAGAAAATTAAGAATAAACTTAAACATAATCAAGGGGAACCATAACTTTTTCTTATTATTTATGATCATGTTTAAGTTTCTGTACTTACTGTCATACTTTTTTACTTAACTTTGAACCGTATTGCCATAATCAAAAAGGGGGAGATTGTTGATGCGGGAAGCATCCGACGATCGAACCTATGTTTTGATTATGTCAAAGGGTTCAAAGTTAAGGTGTTTTGGTTTCTAATATGTTGAACAAGTTTGCAGAAAAGTCCTAAGTGGTATTTAGGCAAAAGTCCTAGCTGCGGTTAGACAAGTGGAAAACCCTAGGGGGTGGTAACCCTAGGTCATAGGGGGTGATAACCCTATGCGGGAAGTCTTGGCGGGTCGACACTTCGGGCAAAAATCCTAGGGGGCGGTAACCCTAGGTTAAAATCCTGGTGTCATGAATTGGGTAGAAGTCTGGATGGGTCAAGGACCGGACATCCAGCATGAAGACCGGAAGCATCGGACGCTGAGCAAAAGACCAGTCGATCTGGAGGATCGTACTGGTAACAGGTAAAATCTCCTGAGAGGAGTAGGTGAGGACGTGTTCCTCGGAAAAGGGAACAGTAGGTGTCGGGTCGACTTAGGGTTTCCGGTTAGAAATCCGAAGTCAGACTCGAATAGTCCGATGACTGTTAAATTTATTTCTATATATTATCTATTGTGTTCTAACTCTATTTTGCAGGAAACTAACCTTTTTGTGCAGAGTTAGAAGTGACCGGCATCGGTCGATCGAACCTTGGGATCGGTCGACCGAACCCACATACGAGCAGATCAGATCTCCAGAGGTTCGACCGAGATCGACCAGGGGATCGGTCGACCGCACCTGGGTTGGTTGTCGACTTGATCAGGCTAACTGGGCTGAGTCAGAACTTATCGGTCGACCGAACCTGGGATGAAGTTTGACCAGAATACAGCAGAGCGAGAGGATCGGGCGGATCAGATAGGAAGAGATCGCCTGATCGGTCGATCGAACAGGGGATCGGTCGACCGATCTGCCTCGGGTCAAACTTGATCCTGAAGTCTGGGGATCTGGATCAGACTTTGTAGAGCTATAAAAGGAGGCCTCGAGGTGCAGCTCAGTACATCAATTCGAACAGAAGAACGTGTGATCTTGTACGCTGCTCTGAAAGCTTCAACTAGACTCTCCTACTCCGACAATCGACAACCACTTCATTCATCTTTGTATTTGTCGGTATAATCTTTTAAAGTTTAATACTTGTACTTATTCACTTGTAAAGATTTGCGCTATATAGTTGTTGCCCACCGAAAGCAGTCAAGGACCGCGGGCCTTCGAGTAGGAGTCGAGATAGGCTCCGAACGAAGTAAACAACTTGCGTCTCTGTGTGTTTGCATTTACTTTCCGCTGCGTATTTTACTCCGATAGTTTTTTAATTCAGTTAAAATAGCCACGAGCGCTATTCACCCCCTCCCCCCTAGCGCTTTCGATCCTACAAACACTCTCTAAACCCATCTAGGGTGTAAAGAATGTAACACCCATGGAGTACTTAGCAAGATTTTAGATATATTTTTTATCATGAATAAAAATAGGCCTATTGTGTAAATGTGTGAAAATAATAAAATAAAATAGAACCAAAAAGAGATGACCAAGGCTGGAACCTTGGACCTCTTACTAGATATATGTAGGTGTTAACCAATAGACCAAGAGAAGTTATTATTAAAAAGAGAAGTAACAATATAGTTAAGAGTAAGAAAAGAGCTTTTTCATTGAGAAGGAGAAGTTAGAGTTTCCTTCTCCCTCTCAAAAGAAAAGAGGATTCTTGCTTCCTCTTTTCATTAAGGAGAAATAAAAGAAAGGAGAAGGAAAAGTACATTTTCCCTTCCTTCTCTCATGATGAATAAAAGGGAAATTAAAGAGGAAAACTCATTTTCTCCTCTTCCTCCTCCCTCCTCCTCCTCACCGTGACCAAGATCTCTCCTCACCTCTCCTTGCCGAAATCTAAAAACAAAGGAGGACCCTCTCTAGGAAGGCTCCACAAGCAAGATATTTCCCCTTAAGTAAATCAAATAAGGATGTAAGTATTCCCTCATCTGTGGTACAAGTCGCTTACGGTATTTTCGAAAGATTTGAACTCTTGAAAATAAAAATAAAAAGAGAAGAAACCATGCTCATGAATCTTAGTAGGTTATGATATGAATTTAGTTAAAAAAATTATGTTGTATGATGTTTAAGTTTGATCTTCTTATTAATATGTTATTGACCTTATCTTTTTATAAGGTTCGGCCATGATGAAAATTTAGGGTTCATAAAGCTTAAAATCTAATTTAACATGCTCATGGATTTATTTATGATGTGTTATGAAATTTGCTAGAGATTCATGTTTATATGTTGTTTAGAAGTTATTTCTTGCTTGAGGAAGTTTCGGCCATGATGAAATTTTAGGGTTAATGAAGCTTAAAACCTAATGTACCATGCTCATGGATTTCTTTATGATGTGTTATGAAAGTAGCTAGAGATTCATGTTTATATGTTGCTTAGAAGTTTAACTCTTGCTTGAGAAGGTTTCGGCCATGATAACTTTTTAGGGTTCATGAAGCTCAAAAAAAAAAAAACCTAAGTTAGTATGCTCATAGACCTCCTTATGATATGTTATGAAATTAGCTAGAGATTCATGTTTACATGTTGCTTAGAAGTTTACTTCTTAGCTTATGAAGTTTCGGCCATGATAGAGTTTTAGGGTTTCATAAAGCTCCAAACCTAATTTAGCATGTTCATAGGCTTCTTTGTGATATGTTATCAAATTGGCTAGGTATTCATGTTCATAGGTTGCTTAGAAGTCTACTTCTTGTTGTATGATGTTTCGGCCATGATAACTTTTTAGGGTTCATGAAGCTAAAAACCTAAGTTAGTATGCTCATAGACTTTCTTATGATATGTTATAAAATTTGCTAGAAATTCATGCTTATATGTTGCTTAGAAGTTCATTTCCTATTTATGAAGTTTCGGCCATGATGAATTCTTAGGGTTCATGAAGCTCAAAACCTAAGTTAGTATGCTCATAGACTTTCTTATGATATGTTATAAAATTTGCTAGAAATTCATGCTTATATGTTGCTTAGAAGTTCATTTCCTATTTGATGAAGTTTCGGCCATGATGAATTCTTAGGGTTCATGAAGCTCAAAACCTAATTTAGTATGTTCATAGACTTCTTATGATATGTTATGAAATTAGCTAAGTATTCATGTTGTATGTTGCTTAGAAGTTATTTTTTTATGAACTCTCGGCCATAACTATAATCTAGGATTCAAGAAAGTTTAAATTTAAACTTAGCAAGCCCATGAATTTTCCTTATGATATGATATGAAGGTAGTTTGTTATTTTTATTCTCATGTAGAACTTAATTCCAAGCTCTTAGGGGTTCGGCCACAACTAAGTTAAAAGGGCTAGGAAGCTTAGAACCTACTACCTATGCTCATGATATTCTTATTAGCTTATGACATGAATTTGATTTAAGGTTCACATGCTTATATGTAGTTGTAACCTAAAACTTAGCATGGTGACTCTCGGCCACCATATGAAACTAGGGTTAGAGACCCAATCATGACTTTGCTAGGTGTCTCACATACTAGAATATGAACTAGGAGATGCTAGTAAATGTTTTCCATGTATGATTATGGTTGCCTACGATAATTTATGTACTTAATTAAGGATGCTCATGAATTATGCATGATGATGACCCTTATGATATGTTTTATGTTTAAGTATGCATGCTTTACGACAAGACCAGTAACATGTTTATTTATGTATGTTATGAATTATGCATGATATGATTCTTAAGATGACTATGTACTCAAGCATGTATGATTCAAATATGTTGCATGCTCATTTATGTAAGCTTATGAACCAAGCATGATAATGGTTTTATATGATGGCTATGTGCCAAGAATGTATGCCTTATGATATGATAAGAAAATGGCAAAGAGTTGTTTCCCTTAAGTTGGGATTAAGAGCACTCTTCATGTTAAGACAAGAGCATGACATCTATGATGATGTGATATGACAGTTATGATGATATGATATGCATGACATGTACTTTACTTTGTATGGCTTGTACCAAGGGTGGGCTCCATAAGCGCCCCTAGACCGACGGACTATGAACGGGTCTAGTAAAAAAGGGATGGGCTCCTTAGTACGCCCCTAGGCCGACGGACTATGAACGGGTCTAGATCCCTAGTAGGTTCGGGGCTAGCTACCCTGTCCTAGGGATTGCGCGCATTTATGTATGTATGTGGTACAAGCCGGGCCCTCATGATGATGATATTATGTTTAAGTATTAAAAGATATGTTTAAAGACATCTTGCACTCGACATGGCATATGTTTTAAAAAGGACATTTTGCATAATGCACCCATTCATATATGATATGTTCTTTTATGTTTCATGAAATCTGATGATATGTTATGTTTCTCATGACTCACCTCATATAATCCCTTTATTTATGATATGTTAGAAACATGGTTCATAAGGATATGTTATGATCAGGAACTATGCTCACATTACATATTGATAGATGATTATGTTTTCAATTATGATATGCTTATATGATTATGCTTGAGATACGGTTTTTGTGAGTAGGAAAGAATCTTACTGAGCTCGTGTGCTCATAGCTTACTTCCTTGTACCACAGATAAAGGCAAGGGATGGATGACCTAAGGGAGCTGCAGGAGAGGCAAGGAGGTGTGTGTGGCAGTGGCTCGGCTAAAACAAATAAGACCTGCTATAATATTTTGTTATGTTCGACATGAACCATTTGTATATATGTTACATTCCAGTATAACTTTATGACATTTCCGCTGCTTTATGTTATAAGAAAGAAATTTTAAATATGCATGTATCCTGGAATAGTTAAGAAAGTAAGTAGCCCCGTCCCTTTGAGTAGCAGGGAGGGCGGGCGTTACAAAGAATATGCTCCTAGGAACCCAAAACCTATTGGTACTCCTTGGATGCTCTAGGTACTCACTAGGATGACTTCCCTAGATACCTTCCTAAGGACCTTTCTAGGCTTCTTAGAAGCCTTGGTCATCTCTACTAGGTCACTTCTAGGAATAACTTCCCTTGTAACATTCTTTGTGACTTTATTAGGCCTTTTTGGAGCCTTAGTCACCTTTACTAGATCAACTTTAGGGATGGCCTCCCTTGCGACCTTCTTTGTGACTTTGTTAGACTTCTTAGAAGTCTTAGTCACATTGGTCTTGTCAAAAATACTCTTAGGGATTCCTTCCCTAGTATCTTTGACTTGACCTCTACACCTAGGGTTGGTCTCATAGCTATATGAAATCCTATGAAAGGAAGTCACATCCTTATTGGCTTTAGTTTGTATCCTAAACCCCTATAGCCATTGGATGACTCTTGTCTAGCTTTTCCTAGGTTATGCTCATTTTGACCCCTAAACATATTTTCCATTCTTACTAGGGTCTGTTGGGGGTGTAAGGTTGCAAACATAGTCCCATATTGGAAACACATGGGAAAGATCATGGGTTTATAAGAGAAAAGATATCTCCATTGGCATGAGGCCTTTTGGGGAGAGCCCAAGAGCAAAACCATGAGGGCTTAGGCCTAAAGTGGACAATATCATGCTATTGTGGAGATATCTAAATTCTTTTCGATCCTACAATTGGTATCAGAGCCCGGACTGCCAGAAGGTTTAACCGCCGACTGTGCACAAGAGCTATGATCTGATTGAGTCATGTGGGTACAATATTGACCTCGAACAAAGAAAGTGGGGGCACCTATGTTCGGATCAAGAGGACCAGACACCAGGCAGGAAGTCCTGGTTGCGGCTAGGCAAGGAAGTCCTAGTAGGTCGGGTGGACCGAGGGGCAGGAAGACCTGGTGGGTCGAGGATCGGACGTGGGAAGCCTATGGTCCTTTGTTTAAAGGGGGATTGTTGGGGGTGTAAGGTTGCAAACATAGTCCCATATTGGAAACACATGGGAAAGATCATGGGTTTATAAGAGAAAAGATATCTCCATTGGCATGAGGCCTTTTGGGGAGAGCCCAAGAGCAAAACCATGAGGGCTTAAGCCTAAAGTGGACAATATCATGCTATTGTGGAGATATCTAAATTCTTTTCGATCCTACAGGGTCCTTTCTAAATTATCAAGTCTTGACCTTAAGACTTGATTGTCCACTCTTAAATCCGTAGATTTGAATTTTTCTTGATTCCTATGAGCATTTCTATGTTTAGGCATATATCTATAATCCTTAGAATTATTGCCTAAGTTGCTATCTACCTTCCTAAACTTAGGTATGGTAGATCTAGCATGAGGAGGAATATATTTGTCCTTAGTGCCATCATGCTTCCTACTTTCATGATAATTAGCATTAAAATGATAAAAATTATTTCTAGCATGCTTTTTATCTTGTGTCAAAGGAATATATTCATTAAATGATACCTTGGTTTTTACCTTGGAAGCTCCCCCTAGACTTGTGCTTCCTCCTTTGACTTTGGTTGGCTTCCTCTCTTTAGGACATTGACTTCGGTAATGTCCTCTTTGTTTGCATGAGAAGCACACAATGTGCTCCTTGCTTTTGTGTTCCGTGGGACCAACCAGTTTAGGTTTCTCTTTAGCCTTGGTTGCCACTTGGCCCTTCTTCTTGGCCAATTTTAGACACTTTCTCTTATAGTGTCCATGTTCCCTACACTCAAAGAAAATGATATAATTTTTATTATTTACAATCGAAATTTCTATACCTTTGCTTGTAGGGGTGGCACTTGATCCTCCATTTGATTTATCTTGCATTGTGGAGGTTGCATCATCATCTTCTTCTTCTCCTCTTGAGGGTGCTTCCACCTCTTCAACACTTGAGGATGTGGATACTTTCACCTCTTCCTCTCTTGAAGATGTAGAAGATCTCTCATCTTCTTCCTTCTCCTCCTCTTCCTTCTTCTCCTCGAATGTTGACCTTATGTCAACATCGGATTGGTCCTTCTCTTCTTGGACCAATGAGCCCTTCTCCTTAGGCTCATGCACTCCTTGAAATTGAGTGGGGTTCTCATGATAGTATTGGGTTTTTTCGGGCCGCGAAAACCGCTTTTCGCATCGCGGAAACCCCGAAACTCCCTAGCCAACGGATCCGTGCGAAGAAAAATTTAAATACGAATACGAGTTTACTAAAACATAGATCTACTCCTAGATCTACATGGAAGAGATCTATACCGTCGATGCGTGCCCTTTTTCGTATCTCGCTCGTCCAAGATTCGCCGGATCTCGAAAGTATCAAAATAGATACTTCTCTATACGTATCCACACAAACACACTAGGTGGAGATGACCAAAACAAGGTGTGCTAGCACCTTATGGGATTCGGCCAAGGAAAGGAGAGGGAGAGCAAAAAGGGCTAGAGGAAGGAGATGAAGTGAATGCACATTAATGAGAAAATGAATCCACATTCACAATAAAAAGGTGGCCACGACCACTTTCCCAAGTGTAACCCCCATTTTTGCATTAAGTGTGGCCATTAAGAGATTTGTAACCTCCATAAGGTGGCACACACATGTGCTAAACATTATGATGTGGCACCTCATCATTGGCCACTTAATGCCAACTCACCAATGAGGTGGCATAAAGTCAAGTCAAACTTGACTCTTCATCTTCCTCTCAAGTCAAGTCAAACTTGACTTAATCTCTCTCATGGTTGATCTAATCCAACCATTTAATTCAAGACAATTTAATATAATGAATCTAATTCATTTAATTAAATTGATTCAATGAGTCATAATCTAAATTAGACTCATTGAACACATGAATCAACTTGAGTCCAACTCAATTAGCCCAATTAGGATTACTCTTAATCCAATTTGATTCATCAAATGAATATAATCCTCTTGCTTCATCATATGAACCTAATCTCCATCTAATTATCCTTAGTGTGTGACCCTATAGGTTCTTGTAACGTTCGCAATGCCCCTAAACCCATTTAGGAGCATAAGTAATGAGCGGTATCTAGCAACACATCATTACTACCCAATGTTACTAGAATGTTGAGATTCAACATCACCTTGTGACTACTAATTGTGACTCCTCACAAAATATGACAAGTGTCCTTCTATCCTAGACATCTAAATTGATCAATGTGAGGCATAGACCGTGTCATCCTCTAATCAATCTAAATCTTGAACTCCAAGTAGACTCACTCAATCAAATGAGCTCAATATCTCATATTGACTCATTTGGGCATGGCCATGCACTTCGTGGTCTCACTCTATCAAGAATATCGATGTCGCTTCCGTCATATAGGAGGGATAGATCTCATCTACATAACTCACATCCCTCCGCATAATTTGTTACATACCCAGTAATCGCCTTTATAGTCCACCCAGTTACGGGTGACGTTTGACGAAACCAAAGTACATAACTCCTTATGTAGGGATCCATGATGACTTCAGGTCCAAGGACTAGTAGTTATACTAATAGCCACATGAGAAAGTATATGACACTCATATAACGATCCATGATACTTTCTCATGGCGGGTCATTCAGTATACATTTTCTAATGCATACCCATGTGTCAACTTGATATCTCTATATCCATATCTTGGGAGATCAAATCATCGAGTTGACCTACATGCTAGTCTTATTGCATTAACATTATCCCTGAACATTAATACTCGACTAGGAATGATTAAGAGTAGTGTTCCCTATATCATCTCACTATCGATTCAACCAATCGATTGATATAGGTAAGAACCTTCTACTCAAGGATGTTATTATACTTAGTTTATTTGGCACCAATACAAGTAAGCATAATACCAAAAACCAAATGCCTTTATTTATATAGAATATGATACAACAAGTCCAAAAATACAATCATCAAATGATTGGCTCTAGGGCTCTAGCTAACAATCTTCCACTAGCACTAGTGCCAATCAATGTAGGCTCTAAGCCCCAATGACTTAGTGTGACCATCATACTTCCTCTGTGCCAAAGCCTTAGTCAAGGGATCTGCGTTGTTAGCCTCTGTGGGTACTCTGCAAATCTTCACATCTCCTCTCTCGATAATCTCTCAAATGAGATGGAAGCACCGTAGTATGTGTTTGGTCCGCTGGTGTGAGCGAGGTTCCTTCGCCTGTGCTATAGCTCCATTGTTGTCACAATAGAGCTCAATAGGGTTAGCAATGCTAGGAACCACCCCAAGTTCAGTGACGAACTTGTGAATCCAAACTGCCTCCTTTGCAGCCTCTGATGCAGCAATGTACTCGATCTCTGTTGTAGAATCAGCTACTGTGTCCTGCTTCAAACTCTTCCAGCTGACAGCACCACCATTAATGCAAAATACGAACCCTGACTGCGATCGGTAATCATCCTGATCGGTCTGGAAGCTGGCATCACTGTAACCCTTTACAGCTAGCTCATCATTGCCTCCATATATCAAGAATATTCTTTAGTCCTTCTTAAGTACTTAAGAATATTCTTGACCTCTATCCAATGACTTTCACCTGGATCTGACAGGTATCTGCTCGTCATGCTCAAAGCATACGAGACATCAGGTCGAGTGCATAGCATGGCGTACATGATCGATCCTATGGCTGAGGCATAAGGGATCTGATCCTTGCGGTCTCTCTCCTCTCTAGAAGAGGGACCTTGAGTCTTCGTAAGACTCATGCCATATGACATCGGCAGAAATCCCTTCTTGGAGTTCTGCATGGCAAACCGTAGGAGTACCTTGTCAATGTATGTACTCTGACTTAGGCAAAGCAATCTCTTAGATCTATCTCGATAGATCTGTATCCCTAGAATGCGGGATGCCTCACCTAAGTCCTTCATTGAGAAGCAACTCCCTAGCCAGGTCTTCACAGACTAAAGCATATAGATGTCCTTCCCAATGAGTAGTATGTCATCCACATATAATATGAGGAAGACCACTATATCCCCTACAACCTTCTTGTAGACACAAGGGTCATCTTCATTCTTGATGAAACCAAACTATTTGATTGCATCATCGAATCGAAGATTCCAGCTCCGAGAAGCTTGCTTTAGTCCATAAATGGACCTATGCAGCTTGCATACTCTGCTAGTATGCTTTGGATCTACAAAACCCTCAGGTTGTGTCATGTACACATCCTCGAGTAGGTTTCCATTTAGAAATGTGATTTTGACATCCATCTGCCATATCTCATAGTCATGGTAGGCTGCAATAGCAAGCATGATCCGAATGGACTTAAACATCGCTACTGGAGAAAAGGTTTCATCATAGTCAATACCATGAATCTGCTTGAAACCTTTAGCAACCAAGCGACTCTTATAGATAAGTCCATCCATGTCAGTCTTTCTCTTAAAGACCCACTTACACCCAATGGGTTTTACCCCTTCAGGTGGTTCAACCAAAGTCCATACTTGGTTGGTGTATATGGATTCCATCTCGGATCTCATGTCTTTTAGCCATTTCTCGGAATCTGGTCTCATCACAGCTTCCTGATAGGTGGTAGGCTCATCCTCTATGAGCACAATGTCATCATGGTCAGACAAGAGAAATGAGTATCTCTCAAACTGACGACTTACCATATCAGACCTGCGAAGAGGTATGTTAACTTGGACTGGTTGTTGTTCCTCAACTCTTTGTGGAACAACATCATCCACAACACTTTGTGGTTCCAGTTCAACTTCTATAGAGGCTTCAGTGCTATTGTTCGCATCTTGAACTTCTTCAAGATCGAACGTGCTCCCACTAGTCTTTCTAGAAACAAAATCCCTTTCTAGAAAGACCCCAGTCTTTGCCACAACTACCTTGTGCTGACTGGGAATGTAGAAGTAATATCCCTTAGTTTCCTTGGGATATCAAATAAAGTAGCACTTGTCGGATTTGGGTCCTAACTTGTCTGAGACTTGACGTCGAATGTAAGCCTCACAACCCCAAATCCTCATGAAAGACACCTGGGCATCTCTCCCAGTCCATATCCTATGGTGTCTTTATCACGGCCTTGGATGGAACTCGGTTGAGTATAAAAGCTGTCGTGTCTAGAGCATAGCCCAAAAGGTATGTCAGAAGATCTGTGTGACTCATCATAGATCGTACCATATATAATAGGGTACGATTCCTCCTTTCAGATACACCATTCCACTGTGGTGTTCCAGGAGGAGTGAGTTGGGATAGAATCCCACACTCAGCTAGATAGTCACGGAACTCATGGCTAAGGTATTCTCCACCTCGATCTTAATACTCTTGCCAAGCTGGTTCTGTACTTCATTCTTGAATTCTTTGAACTTTTCAAAGGATTCAGACTTATGTGTCATCAAGTACACATAACCATATCTACTGAAGTCATCAGTAAATGTGATGAAGTACCTATAACCGCCTCTAGCAGCGATATTGAAAGGGCCACATACATCACTATGCATGAGTCCTAACAAATCAGTCGCTCTTTCGCTGTGCCCACTAAAGGGAGTCTTGGTCAGAGCCTAGTAGGCATGACTCGCACGTCTCATAAGATTCAAAATCAAATGAGTCCAGCAAACCAACCTTATGGAGCTGGGATAAGCGCTTGTCATTTATATGACCTAAGCGATAGTGCCAGAGATAGGTTTGGTTCAGGTCATTTGACTTGAACCTCTTGGTATTTATGTTATAGATAGGGCTTTCAAGGTCTAGAATATAGAGTCCGTTTATCAGAGGTGCACTACAATAGAACATATCGTTTAAATAGACGGAACAACATTTGTTCTTTATTGTAAACGAGAAACCTTTCTTGTCTAAACAAGAAACTGATATAATGTTCTTTGTTAATGCAGGCACATAACAACAATCGACTAACTCTAGTACAAGCCCAGAGGGTAGAGATAGAAAGTAAGTCCCTACAGCAACAGCAGCAACCCGTGCTCCATTGCCTACTCGTAGGTCCACCTCGCCCTTTGTCAATGCCCTGCTACGCACATCAGTACAAATGTGAGAAGCACATCCAGTATCTAATACCCATGATGTAGAAATAGATAGATTAACTTCTATAAGATATATACCAAGTGGAAGTCTCACTGCTTCTTCTTAAGATCCTCCAAGTATACCTTGCGTTCCTCTTCCAAAGGTCCGCTCGACCGCAGCGGTAGCATCCTTGTCGACCCTCCTTTAGGCTTCAAGGCCTTGCCTTTGCCCTTAGCTTGGGACTTTCCCTTGCCTTTGGGCTTGCCCTTGCCCTTATGTTTCGAACCATCATAATAGATCTTAACATGCTAAGCAGCTCGGGCAGTGGCTTGTCAATTTAGTTCATATTGTAGTTTAGAATGAATTGACTGTAGCTACCACTAAAGGGAGTCTTGGCCAAGTGGGAACCCCAACCTTTGTAGGTTCTCTATGTACCCAATCATTTTGAGTACATATGGGCCTACAGGAGCCCCGTCTGATATCTTGCACTGAAACAGTGCCCTTGAGATCTCAAATCTCTCATGCCTCGCTTGTCCTTGATACAGTTGACGAAGATGTTCAACCATATCGTAAGCACCCATTAACTCGTGTTGCTTCTGAAGCTCAGAGTTCATGGTCACGAGCATTAGACAGGACACATCTAATGCATCATCTTGATGCTTCTTGTAAGCATCTTTGTCTGCTCGCATGGCATTGGCAGGAGGAGCCTCCGGAATGGGCTGCTCCAGAACATATAGTTTACGTTCTTGAGTGAGAACTATTCTCAAGTTCCTGTACCAGTCCAGGAAGTTTGCTCCGTTGAGCTTGTCCTTCTCGAGGACAGATCGCAGGGAGAAGGTGTTCGTATTCGACGCCATGGTAATCTACAACAGAAAATAAATGCAGAAATAAATATCATATTCTTAATCATTTAATTAGGCCTTTAACTAAATGATGCTCCCACTAAATTCTATAATTCATGTGGGACAAGATCCACATCATACTAACCCTTGAGTTAGCTTTGGCTAATACGCCCAAGACTTAGTATAATCGGTAGGTAACGATTACCAATTACATCTCTATGCAACTCTTGTTTATAGGATCAAGATTCGCATAGATATTAAAACTCGAGTTAGCTTTGCCTAATACGCCTGAGAATTAATATAAACGTGATTTTGTCCTACCTTTCCAACCGTTGGAAGAATGCCTATAGTTGTTCTCGATCCAACCGAGTTAACTAGTTACTCAATCTAATTGAGTTGTACTCACCCATGCGTTGATCGGCGGGACCAAGATTATCCCTCCGTACCCTACCAAGATAGTATGTGTTGCTCTGCTTTGGCAGATTCAACAACAGCATGCAATCGAGGTAGTGGTAGGTATTACGGCACGGTAGACATTAGAGTTGACGTGATTTAGATCTAATCTAAACGTCGATGTTGTATCATATACACGATATAAATCTAATCTAATCGATAGGGTGCATCTTGTACACGATGTAGATCTAATCTAATCGTAAGGGTGCATCTTGTGCACGATTTAGATCTAATCTTAATCGTTAGGCACTAATTAATTACTTAATTAAACATGCATCACATACACAAGTAATTAACTAAATTTTGTGATTATGTCATGGCACTACTACGATCTTCTCAAGCCAATGAGAAAATCGGATGGTCAACCTAAGGTCAACAGCTTCTCAAGCGCCTTCCTTTTGACAACCTTGTGTTGCTCGCGCCTTCCTCGTAACTCTGTCTTGAGTGAACCTTCCACCGCTTCAAATTTTGTATATTACATTTTTGAAACTCGAGTTACATTCGAGTCTAAACTAATTTACAACAAAAATAAAAGAGAAAGGCACGACGCGCAGGTCGCGAAAAATAAAAATACAACACGCACATCACATCACGGCACGCAGGCCGTATTATGAATTACAACACAAATTATCCAATCGAATTGGGTCTTTGGGCCATGAATATCACAAAAAAATAATATATAATTTGAAATTATATATTTCTATAATTTTCTGTAATTTTTTCTATAATTTTTACAATTTTTACGAGTACAATTTCCTGGCGGTTCCGTTTAGCGATTTTCGGGCGCAATCGCGGGGGCAGCGCCCCTACCCGCGATCTAACCATCGCGAGGGTTCCTTTGCGATCTAACAGCGCCTTAGCCCGCTGTCCCAAAAGGTTTTGGGGCGAAAGTTAGCCATTTTGGGAAAAACTTCTCGGAAGTCGAAGCCTACAAATGCCGAAACACTTGTGCTTCGCTTCTACGAGAAAAATACCCTTAAAAACTATAAAAATCATAAATTTACAGAATATTACAGAACTGAAAAGTATTCAAAAAACACAAAATAAACTCGTATTCGTCTTCGCACATGGCTCTAATACCACTGTTGGGATTTTTCGGGCCGCGAAAATCGCTTTTCGCGTCACGGAAACCCCGAAACTCCCTAGCGAACAGATCCGTGCAAAGAAAAATTTAAATACGAGTACGAGTTTACTAAAACTTAGATCTACTCCTAGATCTACATGGAAGTGATCTATACCTTCGATGCGTGCCCTTTTTCGTATCTCGCTCGTCCAAGATTCGTCGGATCTCGAAAGTATCAAAATAGATACTTCTCTATACGTATCCACACGAACATACTAGGTGGAGATGACCAAAACAAGGTGTGCTAGCACCTTATGGGATTCGGCCAAGGAAAGGAGAGGGAGAGCAAAAATGGCTAGAGGAAGGAGATGAAGTGAATGCACATGAATGAGAAAATGAATCCACATTCACAACAAAAAGGTGGCCGGCCACTTTCCCAAGTGTAACCCCCATTTTTGCATTAAGTGTGGCCATTAAGAGATTTGTAACCTCCATGAGGTGGCACACACATGTGCTAAACATGATGATGTGACACCTCATCATTGGCCACTTAATGCCAACTCACCAATGAGGTGGCATAAAGTCAAGTCAAACTTGACTCTTCATCTTCCTCTCAAGTCAAGACAAACTTGACTTAATCTCTCTCATGGTTGATCTAATCCAACCATTTAATTCAAGCCAATTTAATATAATGAATCTAATTCATTTAATTAAATTGATTCAATGAGTCATAATCTAAATTAGACTCATTGAACACATGAATCAACTTGAGTCCAACTCAATTAGCCCAATTAGGATTACTCTTAATCCAATTTGATTCATCAAATGAATCTAATCCTCTTGGTTCATCATATGAACCTAATCTCCATCTAATTGTCCTTAGTGTGTGACCCTATAGGTTCTTGTAACGTTGGCAATGCCCCTAAACCCATTTAGGAGCATAAGTAATGAGCGGTATCTAGCAACACATCATTATTACCCAATGTTACAAGAATGTTGAGATCCAACATCACCTTGTGACTACTAATTGTGACTCCTCACAAAAAATGACAAGTGTCCTTCTATCCTAGACATCTAGATTGATCAATGTGAGGTATAGACCGTGTCATCCTCTAATCAATCTAAATCTTGAACTCCAAGTAGACTCACTCAATCAAATGAGCTCAATATCTCATATTGACTCATTTGGGCATGGCCATGCACTTCGTGGTTTCACTCTATCAAGAATATCGATGTCGCTCACATCATATAGGAGGGATAGATCCCATCTACATCACTCACATCCCTCCGCATAATTTGTTACATACCCAGTAATCGCCTTTATAGTCCACCCAGTTACGGGTGACGTTTGACGAAACCAAAGTACATAAATCCTTATGTAGGGATCCATGGTGACTTCAGGTCCAAGGACTAGTAGTCATACTAAAAGCCAAATGAGAAAGTATATGACACTCATATAACGATCCATGATACTTTTTCATGGCGGGTCATTCAGTATACATTCTCTAATGCATACCCATGTGTCAACTTGATATCTCTATATCCATGACTTGTGAGATCAAGTTATCGAGTTGACCTACATGCTAGTCTTATTACATTAACATTGTCCCTGAACGTTAATACTCGACTAGGAATGATTAAGAGAAGTGTTCCCTATATCATCTCACTATCGATTCAACCAATCGATTGATATAAGTAAGAACCTTCTACTCAAGGACGTTATTATACTTAGTTTATTTGGCACCAATACAAGTAAGCATAATAACCAAAACCAAATGCCTTTATTTATATAGAATATGATACAACAAGTCCAAAAATACAATCATCAAATGATTGGCTCTAGGGCTCTAGCTAACAGATAGGTGATCCTGTCTGAGCGCTGAGTCGACGGACGCTGGGGACGTGGCACGCTCCGCTGTCTCCGACTGGTGGCGTAGCTTCTCCGGCGAACCTGCAAAGAAGCCGAGCCGGGAGGGGTTTCCCGGCGACGACCCTCCGACGCTCAAGTCCGGCAACGAGAAAGGCAGCGTAATGTGGCTACAGTAAAGCTTTGCGCATACCTTCGTCGACGTCAGGGGATCCTTATATAGGACCCCGGGGAAGCACGGGCACGCTTCCCGATGCATGCACGCTTCCCCAAACATACCTTAACGAGCCTGTGTCAGAAAAGTACCTCTGGCGCCATGCCGCAATCGTCCGAGCATATCCCGGATGTGACGGTGGAAGCTTCCACTGTATGATCCTGTGTACGGCTCGGCCGCCAACCCTGCTGTCTGTCGGCGGCAGACGTCTTGAGGATGATGCTATCCCTTGTCTCCTTTGTCCTCTTACGCTTCTTGTCTGTTTCGGGGCCGACCGATTCGGCCGCTTGGCGGGCATAGCACTTCTGCCAAGGTCGTATGCTCGGATGAGATTGCTCCTGCCTATCTTTGCTGCCTTGTGCTCCAGCCGAATGGGCATCCCACTCGGCACTTGAACCTTTTTACCTTGAGCATCGAAAACCCGACCCCCAGTCGGGTTGTCTTCATTCAGTTCAGGAGATTTATGGTCGGTCGGCCTGCATCGCCCGATCGATCAGCCCGCTTCATCGGGTCGGCCGATCTCAGGCTTGAATCTCTTGACCTTTGACCTCCACGTGTCGTTGACCTTCCGCCAATGAGGATCCCCCGTCCTTATCACCGGATCACATGCCTCCCCTTCAATTCTAGTCGAAGGAGGCGTCAAGTCCGACTGACTGGACTGCCGGTCGGCCTGAATGACATCGCCCTGCCCCTCTGGAATGTTCCGCCCCCTACCGCTCGGCCTCTTCCGAGCACTGGCTTTGCTGCCGTGCCGACGGTCATCGCTGACGCCATTCGGATCTCCTCGGGATTTGTGCAAATATTCCTCATTAAGACTGAGCACGCGCACTGTGCGCCGTAATGGCGCTCATTAAATGCGCCCCTATGACATGGCGCCACGTGGCGCCTCCACTGGCATCATCGTACGGTTCGGCGATGTGTCCGATGGGACATCGGCGGCTTGAAATGAACGGCTCGATGGAGGCCTCGATTCCTGTGACCTGCATCCGACAGTCGAGGTCGATCGGGCCCGACCTTATAAAGCCTTCACCTTCTTCCTCCGTCGCACCTTCGCCTTCGCGTGTCCCGCAGCCTTCCTCGGTGCTTCAGCGTTCCGGCGACTCCGATTCTCCCTTCTCCGACGATTCTCCGCCTTCTTCTTCAATCCTCAACTCCTTTGTAAGGTTCTTCCCCCTTTCTTCCTCTCATCCTTGTGTTTTCTCCGCGTTCTCGGTCGTGTTTCGTCCTTTGGTTTCTGTTTTGCTCCTTTCTTCGCTTGCGCATTTGCTTTCCCTCTCGATTTCTCTGGCGATGGCAAGCTCCTCTCAACCTGCGGACCTGGCTCTCGGCCCATGGTATACCACCTGTTGGGTTTTTCGGGCGTCGCGAAAACCCCGAAAGCACCAGCCACCGGATCCGTGCAAAGAAAAATAAAATAAAATACGAGTACGAGTTTACAAACTCTAGATCTACACTAGATAAGAGTATTACCCTCTATGCGATGCCCTTCTCTATCCCGCTAGTCCAACGGCTTACCGGATCTCAAGATTGTTAACGTAGACAATCCTCTACACGTATCCACACGAACACACTAGATGGAGAAGGACCAAACAAAGGTGTGCTATCACCTAGGGTGCTCGGCCAAGATAGGAGAGGGAGAGCAAGAAGAGAGAGCTCAAGGAGGAAGAAGAGTTGATTAGCCTTGAATGAGAAAAAAATGAATTCCATTCATTTTTGTGTGTGGTCGGCCACAATTGTAACTCCATTACAATTAATGTGGTCGGCCACATTAAATGGAATGGAGGTTTGTAACCTCCATGATGTGGCACATATTTAAGAAACCATGATGATGTGGAGCATCATCATTGGTCCACATCTTGCCAACTCACTAATGGTGTGGCATATAGTCAAGTCAAACTTGACTCTTCCTCTTCCTCTCAAGTCAAGTCAAACTTGACTTAATCTCTCTCATGGTTGATCTAATCCAACCATTTAATTCAAGCCAATTTAATATAATGAATCTAATTCATTTAATTAAATTGATTCAATGAGTCATAATCTAAATTAGACTCATTGAACACATGAATCAACTTGAGTCCAACTCAATTAGCCCAATTAGGATTACTCTTAATCCAATTTGATTCATCAAATGAATCTAATCCTCTTGGTTCATCATATGAACCTAATCTCCATCTAATTGTCCTTACTGTGTGACCCTATAGGTTCTTGTAACGTTGGCAATTCCCCTAAACCCATGTAGGAGAATAAGTAATGAGAGGTATCTAGCAACACATCATTACTACCCAAGTTACAAGAATGTTGAGATCCAACATCACCTTGTGACTACTAATTGTGACTCCTCACAATATATGACAAGTGTCCTTCTATCCTAGACATCTAAATTGATCAATGTAAGGCATAGACCATGTCATCCTCTGATCAAACTAAATCTTGAACTCCAAGTAGACTCACTAAATCAAATGAGCTCAATATCTCATATTGACTCATTTGGGCATGGTCATGCACTTCGTGATCTCACTCTATCAAGAATATCGATGTCTCTCCTGTCATATAGGAGGGATAGATCCCATCTACATCACTCACATCCCTCTATATAATTCGTTACATACCCAGTAATCGCCTTTATAGTCCACCCAGTTACGGGTGACGTTTGACGAAACCAAAGTACATAACTCCTTATGTAGGGATCCATGGTGACGTCAGGTCTAAGGACTAGTAGTCATACTAATAGCCACATGAGAAAGTATATGACACTCATATAACGATCCATGATACTTTCTCATGGCGGGTCATTCAGTATACATTCTCTAATGCATACCCATGTGTCAACTTGATATCTCTATATCCATGACTTGTGAGATCAAGTCATCGAGTTGACCTACATGCTAGTCTTATTGCATTAACATTGTCCCTGAATGTTAATACTCGACTAGGAATGATTAAGAGTAGTGTTCCCTATATCATCTCACTATCGGTTCAACTAACCAATTGATATAGGTAAGAACCCTCTACTCAAGAACGCTATTATACTTAGTTTATTTGGCACCAATACAAGTAAGTATAATAACCAAAACAAATGCCTTTATTTATATAAGAATATGATACAATAAGTCCATAATACAATCATCAAATGATTGGCTCTAGGGCTCTAACTAACAATCTCCCACTAGCACAAGTGCCAATCAGTGTAGGCTCTAAGCCCCAATGACCTAGTGTGACCATCATGCTTCCTCTGTGCCAAAGCCTTGGTCAAGGGATCTGCGATGTTAGCCTCCGTAGGTACTCTGCATATCTTCACATCTCCTCTCTCGATAATCTCTCGAATGAGATGGAAGCGCTGTAGTATCTGTTTGGTTCGCTGGTGTGAGCGAGGTTCCTTCGCCTGTGCTATAGCTCCATTGTTGTCACAATAGAGCTCAATAGGGTCAGCGATACTGGGAACTACCCCAAGTTCAGTGATGAACTTGCTGATCCAAACTGCCTCCTTTGCTGCCTCTGATGCAACAATGTACTCGGCCTCTGTCGTAGAATCAGCTACTATGTCCTTCTTCGAACTCTTCCAGCTCACAGCACCACCATTAATGCAAAATGTGAACCCTGACTGCGATCGATAATAATCCTGGTCGGTCTGGAAGCTAGCATCACTGTAACCCGTTACAGCTAGCTCACCATTGCCTCCATATATCAAGAAATATTCTTTAGTCCTTCTTAAGTACTTAAGAATATTCTTGACCGCTATCAGTGACTTTCACCTGGATCTGACTGGTATCTGCTCGTTATGCTCAAAGCATACGAGACATCAGGTCGAGTACATAGCATGGCGTACATGATAGATCCTATGGCTGAGGCATAAAGGATCTGATCCATGCGGTCTCTCTCCTCTCTAGAAGAGGGACCTTGAGTCTTCGAAAGACTCACGCCATGTGACATCGGCAGAAATCCCTTCTTGGAGTACTGCATGGCAAACCGAAGGAGTACCTTATCAATATATGTACTCTGACTTAGGTCAAGCAATCTCTTAGATCTATCTCTATAGATCTGTATCCTTAGAATGCGGGATGCCTCACCTAAGTCCTTCATTGAGAAGCAACTCCCTAGTCTGGTCTTGACAGACTGAAGCATAGGGATGTCCTTACCAATTAGCAGTATGTCATCCATATACAATATGAGGAAGACAACTATATCCCCTACAACCTTCTTGTAGACACAAGGCTCTTCTTCGTTCTTGATGAAACCAAACTGTTTGATTGCATCATCGAATCGAAGATTCCAGCTCCGAGAAGCTTGCTTTAGTCCATAAATGGACCTATGCAGCTTGCAAACTCTGCTAGTATGCTGTGGATCTATAAAACCATCAGGTTGTGTCATGTACACAACCTCGAGTAGGTTTCCATTCAGAAACACGGTTTTTAAATCCATCTGCCATATCTTATAGTCATGGTAAGCTGCAATAGCAAGCATGATCTGAATGGACTTAAACATCGCTACTGGAGAAAATGTTTTATCATAGTCAATACCATGAATCTGCTTGAAACCTTTAGCTACCAAGCGACCCTTATAGATAAGTCCATCCATGTCAGTCTTTCTCTTAAAGACCCACTTACACCCAATGGGTTTTACCCCTTCAGGTGGATCAACCAAAGTCCATACTTGGTTGGTGTACATGGATTCCATCTCGGATCTCATGGCCTCTAGCCATTTCTCGGAATCTGGTCTCATCACAGCTTCCGGATAGGTGGTAGGCTCATCCTCTATGAGCACAACGTCATCATGGTTAGACAAGAGAAATGAGTATCTCTCAGGCTGACGACGTACCCTATCAGACCTGCGAAGAGGTATGTCTACTTGTACTGGTTGTTGTTCCTCAACTCTTTGTGCAACAACATCATCCACAACACTTTGTGGTTCCAGTTCAACTTCCATCGAGGCTTTAGTGCTATTGTTCGCATCTTGAACTTCTTCAAGATCGAACGTGCTCCCACTAGTCTTTCTAGAAACAAAGTCCCTTTCTAGAAAGACCCCAGTCTTTGCCACAACTACCTTGTGCTGACTGGGAATGTAGAAGTAATATCCTTTAGTTTCCTTGGGATATCCAACAAAGTAGCACTTGTCGGATTTGGGTCCTAACTTATCTGAGACTTGACGTCGAACGTAAGCCTCACAGCCCCAAATACTCATGAAAGACACCTGGGCATCTCTCCCAGTCCATATCCTATATGGTGTCTTTATCACGGCCTTGGATGGAACTCGGTTGAGTATAAAAGCTGCCGTGTCTAGAGCATAGCCCCAAAGGAATGTCGGAAGATCTGTGTGACTCATCATAGATCGTACCATATCTAATAGGGTACGATTCCTCCTTTCGGATACACCATTCCACTGTGGTGTTTCAGGAGGAGTGAGTTGGGATAGAATCTCACACTCAGCTAGGTAGTCACGAAACTCATGGCTAAGGTATTCTCCACCTCGATCTGATCGAAGTATCTTAATACTATTGTCAAGCTGGTTCTGTACTTCATTCTTGAATTCTTTGAACTTTCCAAAGGATTCTGACTTATGTGTCATCAAGTACACATAACCATATCTACTGAAGTCATCAATAAATGTTATGAAGTACCTATAACCGCCTCTAGCAGCGACATTGAAAGGGCCACATACATCACTATGTATGAGTCCTAACAAATCAGTCGCTCTTTCGTTGTGCCCACTAAAGGGAGTCTTGGTCATCTTGCCTAGTAGGCATGACTCGCACATCTCATAAGATTCAAAATCAAATGAGTCCAGCAAACCATCCTTATGGAGCTGGGATAAGCGCTTGTCATTTATATGACCTAAGCGATAGTGTCAGAGATAGGTTTGGTTCAGGTCATTTGACTTGAACATCTTGGTATTTTTGTTATAGATAGGGCTTTCAAGATCTAGAATGTAGAGTCCGTTCATCTGAGGTGCACTACAATAGAACATATCTTTTAAATAAACAGAACAACATTTGTCCTTTATAATAAAAGAGAAACCTTTCTTGTCCAAACAAGAAACTGAAAGTATGTTCTTAGTTAATGCAGGCACATAATAACAATCATCCAACTCTAATACAAGCCCAGAGGGCAGAGATAGAAAATAAGTCCCTACAGCAACAGTAGCAACCCGTGCTCCATTGCCAACGCATAGGTCCACCTCGTCGTTCGCCAATGCCCTGCTATTTCTCAGCGCCTGCACATTAGTACAAATGTGAGATGCACATCCGGCATCTAAT
The DNA here is from genome assembly GCF_018446385.1 of Zingiber officinale. Lineage (NCBI taxonomy): Eukaryota > Viridiplantae > Streptophyta > Magnoliopsida > Zingiberales > Zingiberaceae > Zingiber > Zingiber officinale. Next base: position 63,179,041 of record NC_055988.1, on the reverse strand, counting down.
ACCCATGATGAAGAAATAGATAGATTGACTTCTATACCATATATACCTGAAGTGGAAGTCTCACTTCGCTTCTTCTTAAGATCTTCAAGGTACACCTTGAAGTTCCTCTTCCAGTGCCCAGTCTGACCGCAGTGGAAGCAGGTAGCATCCTTGGCGACCCCTCCTTTAGGCTTCAGTGCCTTGCCTTTGCCCTTGGCATGGGACTTTCCTTTGCCTTTGAGCTTGCCCTTGTCCTTGTGTTTCTGAACCATCAGAACAGAGTGGGGCTTTGCCTTCTTAAGGTTTAGCTCAGCAGTTCTTAACATGCTAAGCAGCTCGGGCAGTGGCTTATCAATTTCGTTCATATTGTAGTTTAAAACGAACTGACTATAGCTATCCGGCAAGGATTGCAATCTTGGCCAAGCGGGAATCCCAACCTCTATAGGTTTTCTATGTACCCAATCATTTTGAGTATATATGGGCCTACGGGATCCCCATCTGACATCTTGCACTGAAACAGTGCCCTTGAGATCTCAAATCTCTCATTCCTCGCTTGTCCTTGATACAGTTGACGAAGATGTTCAACCATTTCGTAAGCGGCCATTAACTCGTGTTGCTTCTGAAGCTCAAAGTTCATGGTCGCGAGCATTAGACAGGACACATCTAATGTGTCATCTTGATGCTCCTTGTAAGCATTTTGTCTGCTCGCGTGGCATTGGCAGGAGGAGCCTCCGGAATGGGCTGCTCTAGAACGTACAGTTTACGTTCCTGGGTGAGAACTATTCTCAAGTTCCTGTACCAGTCCAAGAAATTTGCTCCGTTGAGCTTGTCCTTCTCAAGGACAGAACGCAGAGAGAAGGTGTTCGTATTCGACGTCATGGTTTATCTACAACAGAAAAATGCAGAAAATAAATATCATATCCTTTAAATCATTTAATTAGGCCTTTAACTAAATGATGCTCCCACTGAATTCTATAATTCATGTGGGACAAGATCCACATCAAACTAACCCTTGAGTTAGCTTTGGCTAATACGCCCAAGACTTAGTATAATCGGTAGGTAACGATTTACCAATTACATCTCTATGCAACTCTTGTTTATAGGATCATTATCCACAGTTATATTAAAACTTGAGTTAGCTTTGGCTAATATGCCCAAGAATTAATATAAATGTGATTTATGTCCTATCTTTCCAACCATTGGAAGAATGCCTATAGTTGTACTCGATCCAACCGAGTTAACTAGGAATACTCAATCTAATTGAGTTTGTATTCGCCCATGCATTGATAAGTGGGACCAAGATTGTCCCTCCGTACCCTACCATGATAATATGTGTTGCTCTGCTTTGGCAGATTCAACAACACATGTGATCGAGCTAGTGATAGGTATCACGGCACGGTAGGCATTAGAGTTGACGTGATTTAGATCTAATCTAAATGATGATGCGTATCATATACTCGATAGATCTAATCTAATCGAAAGGGTACATTATGTGCACGACTTAGATCTAATCTAATCGTTAGGCACTAATTAATTACTTAATCATGCATCACATATACAAAAGCAATTAATTAAATTAATTTGTAATTAGTCATGGCCCTACTACGATCTTCTCAAGCCAATGAGAAGATCAGATGGTCAACCTAGGGTCAACAGCTTCTCAAGCTCCTCCCTTTGACCACCTTGTGTTGCTCGCGCCTTCCTCGTAACTCCGTCTCGAGTGGACCTTCCACGGCTTCAATTTTGTACATTACAATTTTGAAACTCGAGTTACATTCGAGTCTAAACTAATTTAGATCAAGAATATAAAATAGAGAAAGGCAATTTTGTAACCTCCATTACAATTTTGTACATTACAATTTTGTAACCTCCATGATGTGGCACACACTTAAGTAACCATGATGACGTGGAGCATCATCATTAGTCCACATCTTGCCAACTCACTAATGATGTGGCATATAGTCAAGTCAAACTTGACTCTTCCTCTTCCTTTCAAGTCAAGTCAAATTTGACTTAATCTCTCTCATGGTTGATCTAATTCAACCATTTAATTCAAGCCAATTTAATATAATGAATCTAATTCATTTAATTAAATTGATTCAATGAGTCATAATCTAAATTAGACTCATTGAACACATGAATCAACTTGAGTCCAACTCAATTAGCCCAATTAGGATTACTCTTAATCCAATTTGATTCATCAAATGAATCTAATCCTCTTCGTTCATCATATGAACCTAATCTCCATCTAATTATCCTTAGTGTGTGACCCTATAGGTTCTTGTAACATTGGCAATGCCCCTAAACCCATTTAGGAGCATAAGTAATGAGCGGTATCTAGCAACACATCATTACTACCCAAGTTACAAGAATGTTGAGATCCAACATCACCTTATGACTACTAATTGTGACTCCTCACAATATATGACAAGTGTCCTTCTATCCTAGACATCTAGATTGATCAATGTGAGGCATAGACCGTGTCATCCTCTGATCAAACTAAATCTTGAACTCCAAGTAGACTCACTAAATCAAATGAGCTCAATATCTCATATTGACTCATTTTGGCATGGCCATGCACTTCGTGGTCTTACTCTATCAAGAATATCGATGTCGCTCCCATCATATAGGAGGGATAGATCTCATCTACATCACTCACATCCCTCTGCATAATTTATTACATACCCAATAATCGTCTTTATAGTCCACCCAGTTACGGGTGACGTTTGACGAAACCAAAGTACATAACTCCTTATGTAGGAAACCATTGTGACTTCAGGTCTAAGGACTAGTAGTCATACTAATAGCCACATGAGAAAGTATATGACACTCATATAACGATCTATGATATTTTCTCATGGCGGGTTATTCAGTATACATTCTCTAATGCATACCCATGTGTCAACTTAATATCTCTATATCCTCGACTTGTGAGATCAAGTCATCGAGTTGACCTACATGCTAGTCTTATTGCATTAACATTGTCCCTGAATGTTAATACTCGACTAGGAATGATTAAGAGTAGTGTTCCCTATATCATCTCACTATCGGTTCAACTAACCAATTGATATAGGTAAGAACCCTCTACTCAAGAACGCTATTATACTTAGTTTATTTGGCACCAATACAAGTAAGTATAATAACCAAAACAAATGCTTTTATTTATATAAGAACATGATACAATAAGTCTATAATACAATCATCAAATGATTGACTCTAGGGCTCTAACTAACACCACCATGGAGTCGCGGTTCGATCGGCGCGATGCCGAGAGCCTGTTCAATGCTTTTGATATCCCTTCCGAATTTGAGCTAATCTTACCTTCACCTTTCGCTCGGCCGCACAGACCGCTGAGCAGCGCCTTTTGTCTTTTCCGCGACCAATTCGTAGCCGGTCTGCGGTTTCCCCTTCACCCCTTCATTGTTGAAGTTTGTAACTTTTTCGGCATTCCGCTCGCCCAACTGGTTCCCAACACCTTTCGCCTTCTGTGCGGGGTTGTGGTCTTATTTAAGATACACAACATTCCCCTCCGCCCGGAGATCTTTTATTATTTTTATTACCCCAAATAGTCCGAGCCGAGTACTTATCTGTTTCAAGCCCGGCCCGGCTTAGTCTTTTTTGATAAGTTGCCTTCTTCCAACAAACACTGGAAGGAGAATTTTTTCTACCTTCGTGTTCCCGGGCGGCTCTCCTTCCGTACGAAATGACAGGTCAGACCGCCCATCTCTCCCGAGCTGAAGAAATATAAGACCCGACCGGACTATCTTCAAGCAGTGAATCTGCTAGCCGGTCTGAAGCTCGACATCAACAAGCTCCTACCTGAAGGAGTGATGTACATATTTGGTTTGAGTCCGAGCCGGACCCCTCTCCCGAGCAGCTTCGGTAAGAACTTCACTTGTACATTTGCCTTGAGTTCTAACTGATTTCCTTCTCTTTTCTTAGGTAAGTCACTGGAGGGGAGTGACTGTGAGGACGCGTTCCCGGGAAGGGAGCATTAGGCGTCGATCCAATTTAGATCCATTTCGGATACCTAAGTCGAGATCGTGACTAGATTCCGGTCTCGAGGAGACGTAATCTAATTACTATTCTTTTTTTTATCATAAACTGTGCTAACACTCGATTTTATAGGATATTTTGCATTTATGTTTCGAACTAACATTTTCTTGCAGAGAAATAAAGTTGCTGGAAAATGGTGTCCGGGCGCCCGGAATGCAAGTTTTATCCACAACGTCACTTCGCCACATGGAGCGCCCTGGTTGGCTTGACTATGTCATATTCAGAGCGCCCGAAGGGATCCAGGTGCCCCGAACCTCCTATATAAGGAGGGTAAAGACTGGAGTCAAAGAACAACAACGAATGATTTGCTCTCCTGTGCTCCTGCGACGCTGCGAAGGCTCTCCGACAAGTTTTGTTTTCTTATTATTCTATTATTGTCGGTTTATTTTCCTTTACTAAAATTCCTGTACTACATTTGTAAGAATATTTCAAATTATTAATAATTACCCAACGAAAGCACTCAACGAGTGCGGGCCTTGGAGTAGAAGTCAACATAGGCTCCAAACCAAGTAAAAGATTACTTGTGTTAGCGTTGCTCTCTTTTTGTTTTTCTTTTTCCGCTGCGTGCTTACTCTACGATATTTTTAAATCGCTATTCATCCCCCCTCTAAAAAACTCATCGATCCAACAGGACGTAATAGACCGACTTAGCATGTAGGACCGACCGAAAAAGACCAACCGAGTATGTTTGGTCGGTCGAATAAAAAGGATTGACCCGGTGTAAAGAAAGTTTAACCTTAAGCGGTTTGGAACACGGCAAGGTCACTCGAGTATATGAGTTGGGTAAGCAAAGACCGATCAAGCATGGGTACTCGACCAGGCATACATAACCGAACAAACATAGAGAGTCGGCCGAGTGTAAAAGTTCTTAGCCTTTTGCACAATAGACAGAGGTCGGGCGAGTGTAATAGACCGATCAAGCCTATCAGTTCGGCGGGCAAAGGCTAGCCGGGTTCCATAGACCGGCCAAACACAGAGGCATGTAGTCTCACAAGATCCTTCGCACATGGTGGACGGAAAGAAGAGCTACCGGGTAATAGTATCTCTATAAGCCCGACTAGTTGATCTTGGTTAATAATATAGGGTCGGTCGCATTCAATAGACCGGCCGAGCACGTGAGCTCAGTAAGACAAAGACCGGTCGAGTGTAAGAGACCGATCAAAAATAGAAAGCACTTAGCGTTAAGCTGTCCTGAAAGCATATATACGCTCGGTCGATTAGTCTCGGTCGATAGGGTAGGATCGGCCGGGCTTAATAGACCGGTCAGGAACAGAGGCATTTAGCAGCATATAATCGACCGAAGGAATGGTTAAAGGGTAATGACACTTTTATACGCTCGACCAGTTAATCTCGATTAGCCAGGTGTGACCGTCCGGGCTCAATAGACCGATCGAGTATGAGAAGTAGATTAAACATAAAGGTCTTCAACCTTATATGATTCCGGGCATATTTATAATGAAGTCCTAGTCGGGTATAAATAATCGATCGAGTACAGAATATCGACCGAGACTAGTACAGACAGAAGATATTCCTCATATATGCAAAATGAGCTTATGTGACTAACCAGGTATATGTAACAGGTGAACCATAACAATGTATAATCATATGACAGCTTAATCAATTTGGCGGCAAATAGCTTCTAGAATTCTCCGTAGGTATGCTAAACGACAATGAAGGTACATATGAGATAAGAAAAAGATTCCTTAAACTATTATTATAGTTCTAGTTTACGTCATCTCTTAACAAACTTTAATAAACAGGGGTCTCACTCATGACTATAGAGGTTAGATGAGGTGGAATAAAAAGAGGAATCCTCTCCAATGGCAAGGTACGCAAACATACGTATTGCATCCAAATCAAACCCTAATTCTCATACTTCTTCTTCTTCTCGCCGGAGACTAACTTGAGCGTCGGAGGGCCTAGCCAGGGATTCCCACCCCGGTCTTAGGTCACTAACGCTTTGTCAATTGGTCTCATCATGTGCAGGAGGACGAGATCATCTCATCTAGTGGATTTCCGAGCTTTGGCCGATCCACGGAGGCACCTCGCCGGAATTACTTATTGCTAGGTATTATTCATAGATCCGCTTTGGTTTTCTTAGGTCTATTGTTCTACATTTTAGTGGTTGGGAGGTCCGCTGTGGTTTTCTCGGACCCTTCCCTGTTCATCGACATCAGAGTCACTATTAGTCACCACTCGCCGTCACCCAGTGCTTCATCTCGCAATCTCTCAGACAGGATCATATATATATATATGTATATATATATATATATATATATATATATATATATAGTGGTTGGGAGGTCCGTTGTGGTTTTCTCGGACCCTTCCCCGTTCATCGACATCAGAGTCGCTATTAGTCACCACTCGTCGTCGCCCAGTGCTTCATCTAGTAATCTCTCAAATAGGATCATATATATATTATTTAAAGATTTACTCTTTGTATATTTTGTAATTGACAAGACATAAATCCAAAGCTTAAACAGAGTCAAAGAAGCCTTGAGGCGTGCATGTCCAACAAGAAGCATGGTCTGACCGTGTCCTCTAACACGTTCGTGCATCACTTGAGGAGTTAGATGAAAAAAGGAGCAATGCTTGGATTTCCAAGGAAAAACATAGGCAAATCGTGCTACCTGGTATGACCGTGCCCCTAATTGCTGAATGATCAAAACTTCTAGGGTTGAACACGTCCATCCATGCCCACAAGCACGATCATGTTCAGCCTATAACTGCAACATCAGAAGTCAACACACCTCGATCATGCTTTCTAACACGGTCATGGTATGGCAACAGCACCCCAATATTTTTGGAAGGATTCAACGAATTTTGGAAGGCTTTGGAGGCTTTAAAAAGATCCAAGTGGATAATATCATACCATTGGTTGAGACTCCATATATTTTTACGTGGGCATGAATAGAAGACATCAAATCACCATTTTGATGTTGGCACTGGACCTAAGTGCTTATGACTTTATTTTTGGATTCTACCTAAAAGGTCTTATGTCAATAGAGATATCTTATATCCTTTTAAATTTATAATCTTTTCCATATATTTCCAATGCGGGACTTTAATTGTATCTCCAATAATCCTCCTCTCAAATGAATGACCATCACTACTCTCATGGTCTAGGCCTCATAAGCATCCGATCACTCTTGATCTGCTTCGAGCCTCCCCACAAGCATCCGATTACTCTTAACCTGTTCCGGGCCTCCCTGCGAGCATCTAGTTACCTTGACCTGCTTCAGACCTCCCCGTAAGCATCCAGTCATCCTTACCTACTCCGAGCTCCCCATAAGCATTCACATCCAATCATTCTTGACCTACTCCGGACCTCCTCGTAAGCATCCAGCAACTCTGACTTGCTCCGGGCCACCCTATGAGTATTTGGTCACCCTGATCTGCTTCGAGTTTTTTCACGAGCATCCGGTCACTCTGAGCTGCTCCGGCCTCCCTGTGAACATCTGGTCACCCTGACCTCTTTCGGGTCTCCACGCAAGCATCCGGCCACCCTAACTTGCTCTAGGCCTTCCTCGCAAGTATTCAGTTCCTCTTGACTTGCTCCAGTTCTCCCCACGAGTATCTGGTCACTCTGACCTACTTCAGACCTCCCGACGAGTATCTGGTCAAGGTCACCCCATATGACATCTGATTTGGACTATGACTTTGATATCATGATATTATTCACTTTAAATCTAAGCTCTCGTAACTTTATTTTTAGGATATACCCAAAAGCTAACATTCTAAAAGAAATATTTTATATATTTTTAAATTTATGATTTTTTTATATTTTTTCAACGCGTGACTTTTGATTATATCCTAATAGAAGCTGAAGTTGTATGAAATCTATGCAATCACAGTTTGATGTTCCATTAATTTGACAAGCTTTCAGTGACGAACTATTTTCTTAAAAGGCACCGATCAATTTGATTGCATACTCAAAGTCGTACCTATATTCGACGAGGCCTGAAGCGCATACTAAAAAGTGATTCTTTTGCTACGATAACTAATAATAAAGTTCAATTTACAAATAACATATATACTAAATATATAAATAAACTAAAAATAAATATATTACATCAATAAAAAGTTAATAAATATTTAAAATAATTATATAAACACTACTTGTCTAGTAATTTTAAGATAAAAATATAAATCTTCATAATTCAATTGACAAACTCTTTCTTTCTCAATCGTTAACATTGATAGCTCATTTAGTGTATACTGTAACACTGAGACTAATGCGGTGGCCGCAGGTAATAGCAAGGCGACAAGTAGTGACCACCATGCAATTAGGTCGTAGTTCGCACAAGCAACTGAGATAGCGTGCGACAGCCCCGTGTTATGCATTTAGGTCACGCGAGCAAAGGCCAACCGCCAGCCTGCGTCGAGTGAGATAACCACTGCGAGAATCAACGCAATTAGGTCGCACAAATGATCCTTGTTACACAATTAGGTTACAATTAGTGTCACATGTTGCAAGACGAAGAAGATGGTCAAAGAAGAAGATTATGATTACTTCTTATTCCATAGATCCGTGCCTTGGTAGAAAGAACGTCGTAGAAGAAATCGTGTTCGAATAAGAGTAACACTGGAGAAGAAATTGTGTGCAAAGAAGAGTCATGCGTCGGTGTGTACCTCGGAGCCGTGAGAATAGGTTTATCGGTCATTTAAGTCCATGTCTCTCATTTTTTTTAGTATAATTAAAAAAATGGATCCTTCATTGAGCTGGGCCCTAAGGCGATTGCCTCTTTGGTCTCATGGAAGCTACGGCTCTGTATATACTGATCTCAATTTGCTGACAGTGAAATCAGTAGTGCAACGTATCCCACTAGAGAACCCTTCCCTTGTTCATGAACCAAAGCGTGGGCTGCAACCTCGAAAGGTATCATCGCAGCACCACCCTCCACCCACAACCGGGAGGAGGATTTGTTATTGCTACCGTAACAAATACTCATACTAAAATATATAGTTCTGAGGAATGTATTCATCAAAAAATATAATACAGAAAGGAAGGAAAGAAGTTCAACGGATTCATCTCATTAAATAGTGTCATCGTAATCACGGTGTCCTTTGTATTATGATAACTGTTGTGTCTCTTCATATGTTAGAAGGTTAGGCCAGGTCAGACCAAGCTAGGAGATCAAATGGCCGGACAAATTCAACATGTTGGGTATTATCATCTGGGTTGACAGAGTCTTAAACTTCCCATATGATACCTATATTAATCAGAATCTTAAACCTACCATATGGTTCCTGAATTGATCGAATCCTATCACATGGTCCTGCCGTCTCCATCACGAGAAGGATAAATGGTCCCCACCTATTTTATAAGTAGGGATCATTCATCCCACCAATAGATACAAATCAAACTTTGATTTTTAATTTAATTCCTTAATTTTTTTTGCCGTACTCGTGCAAATAGGATCACTGTACTTTTGGAGTTACTTAAATCTATTCTCATTTTACATACTTTTAGATGCTATTAAGTTGTCAAATATTTTTTTAAAAAAAATATTTAATTATTATCAATCAATTCTTTTGTTAACCAATGTGATTTTAGATTAGATGTGATTCTAGTAAGTTTGTTATAGTCAAATGTTTTTAGTTAAGGTTTGAGATATATGCCATACTTTTTGGATTTTCTTAAATTTTTCTATGTTTATTTTATCTATATATATTTAGCATTTTTAGATGGTGAAACACCTGCTAAATATATAAAATATTTAAAAATATCCCTAGCTGGGCTGTATAGACAAGTAAATAAATATTTCAAAAAACTAAAAAATAAGTTAAAGATAAATTCTAAATTAGGGCATCTATCCATAATACAAGAATTTTTTTTAAAATATTCAAAATTAATTTATTTACAATAAATAAAAACTTTGATTTATCATTCAATAATAAATAAAAATATTTTTAATTTCTATTATTGTATATTTTATTTAAAACATTTGTCTATAAAAATAATGAAGTGCATATATTTTATGATAATATAATGATTTGGATTCAATTAAAATCACAAATTATAAAGATTTTAAAAAAATCATAATTTAAAAAAATATATGATATTTTTAATTAATACGAGACCTTTAAACATAATAAATAGTATCAAAATCATGATCCAGATCAAATGTCATGTGAGATAACCTTAAACAAAGTTGAAGATAAGTCCGGAACAAATTAAGTTAATCGGATGCTTGCAAGAATGCCTAGAACAGGTTAAGATGATCGAATGCTTATAGATAGACCTGGACTATGAGAATAATAATGATTCTTCGTTTGAGAAAGAATGGATAAGATTTAATCAAAATTCCATATTAAAAAAGTTTAGAAAAATTATGAATTTAAAAAGATATAAGATATGTAAATATCCTTAAAACACAACAATAATTTTTATGATTATCAAGAGTAGATCATTAAATTAAAATATTTTACAAAGTATAAATATTTCAGTCATATTCAAATGTCTAAGCAGAATATAAAGGAGAAATCAATTCCATGAAACAAAAACCTCTTACAGAATGATTTCGTACATTTAGAAACCATAGATTAGGGAGGTACTTCATCAATTTATCATTCTCGGAAAAAAAAAAATTGATGAGCTATATAATCTCGTCACAAATTGATGATCTTACAAATAATCTCTCTATATATAGGAGATTGGAGAGCTCAATCATTCTACGAGCCGAGGTGGAAAATTTGGCAACTTGGTTCGTAAGAACTCTTCCTTGAGGCTTGCTCAAACTTCTTTATAGCCATTTCATTTTCTTCTAAACCAGTCTGGATAAAATATCGTACCCACGATGATGAACTCCTCAGTTTAGCCTACACAAAAAGTGCAAATGTCAGAAGAGGTAAACTAGAAGCTGAAACGGAATAACTGCTAAGACCGACTTTTAAGCTAATTGAATAAATTGGCAGACTGTCAGAATGATTAGGGCATTTTCTTAACCAAGAGATGTAGAAATGAGGAGAAAAGCAGTGAATGATGCCTCCGAGTGACTGACTGTTTAATCAGATTTGAATGCCTGTCATGGTTTGCCGAAAGAAATAATCCAGATAAATTATAACACAATGTTAGAATCTCTCTTCTGAGGGAAAAATATAGAATGAGTCGCTTTATGAAAATCTTCTTTCTAACACCATACGTAACCATTTCTATATGATAAGAAAAGATGGGAAAGTATCCAGTAATTCATAAGAACCAAAAACCTTTAACTACAAAAACAAATCTGAGATGTGCGTTATGGTTTGACCAGATAGATCATTCAAATGAACAATAAAAAACCAACAAAGCCAGAATCATAGTTCACTCTTATTAATACTCTGTTATCAACTCCGATCCATCAAACAGAACTGAAATCTCACAGAGAAAACATCCCACAGAGAATGAATATCAACAAAATTGCATAATTAATTGCAAAACATACTGGTCTTCCAATTTGTGCTGGCTCCAAAATCTTGGCTCTCTGCTGACCAGGGGAACCTACAGAAATTATTAGCTCAAATGAAAAAACGAAGATAATTTTGAATGTTAAAGAAGCATATATACATTACAAGCTCTGTTGGCTTAGTCTGTAATCAGAAGATTAATAGTTGTATAAACTTTTGGTGTAACAAAAACAAAGTATTCAAGACAAAAATTTATTAAGATTTTTCTTTAGTAGCTGAGATCTTTACATAAAAACTGATAATTACTAAATCATGTCAGTTATCTATCTACTTTAGCAGTAGGGCATCTCATTCTATCGTAGAAGAGTGACTAAGTAATGGATACAACCAATGTCGTATATGAAAGAAGACATACAAAAACAAACAAGCAATGACATGATGCTGGCATATTTAGCCTGAGAATGAAATGATTTGTGGTAGTTTCAACTTTCAGGTCAGAATTAGCCATTAAAGACAAATAAGCAAGATTCTTCCTGAAAATGCACCTAATTTTTGTATGGGAAAAAGATGAGAAAACTAAGTCGCTGGAAAAAATAGTAACATGACTACTGCTTGAAACATAATGTAAAAAATGCCAAAAGAACTTATTTACTGTAGAAGCTACTAATCTGAATATGATTAAAGCTCATGCGAATGCATAACCAGTTTGTCCTATAGCTTTAGTGCCAATGGTCAAGTCTTACAGAGGATACATTCTAGTTAACCTTGCAGACTTGCATCTTTACAATGCATTCTACTTCTTAATACTAATAGTTAGAATTGTTGTTTTACTCTTATAGTTCGATGCCCAAAATAAGTCATTGGTAGTTTGCTTCTACAGAAAAGCAATATGAAAGTCATGTTTCTAGAGGATAGGAAGTAGTGAACAAGAATTATTACCAGCAAATATAACAAGACCACCTGATGACACTCTTGCAATATCTGGTAGGGTCTTGTTAAGGTACTTGGAAGACAAGTAATCCAATGAATCAGAGATAACAACAAGGGAAAACGATTTAGGTCTATATGGTAAGGGAAACTTGATGTCAGCTGAGCGGACAAAACCTTTGCGCACAAGGCTTTTGCAACTACTATCAGCATCTTCCAAGTCATATGGTTCCACACCCCAAGCTTCAGTATCTTTCTCTTTTAACAAATTTGAAACAACTGCACAAGAGTCAAGACCTACATGCAAAACCTTCCTCATGCTATCACCGTAAGCTTTCTTTAGAATAGGTATAGCTCGTATTGCATCTGCTGAGCAGGAAACACCTGTCAAAATGAAAACAAAAAATATTAACAGAATCGGTAATCAAATAGATCTGTATGCTTCTATAACTAATAACTATATGGTAAACACTTGTATAAAAGGATTAATTGCTATAGAATACAATATTTAATTATGTAAAACAGTCCAACAATACTACAATTAGATATGATAATTAATAACTAGACAAAGTCATCTTAATTCACCAATTATGTTTCACTAATGCTTTCCAGAATGATATTTAGAACTTAACGGTTTTCATTGGGGTACTTATTCCATTTTAATTAGTCCAGTAATAGTATATGTCACATCTATACAAAGTTATGAGAGAACTAGAAAGCTTCCCTTTGGTCATTTGAGTGGCCTTTTATAAATAGTTTCTATCCAATCCATGTTTGTTAGTCACTTTAGTGTGTTGATGTCAGGTCCATTTTTCTTTAATTGAAATTAAATTCAAAGGAAGCTCTCTATCTTTTGCAGTCATTGGTTGGCCGTTTGTTCATACTCAATTCAACTCCACATGCTTACTATGTAGAATTATAGATAGAAATAAGGATCCACAAATATTGGACCATAACAATAACACCCCTTCAAACTAAAAAAGTCACATGTATCTAAAGTTTCCACGAAATACAGGGTAAGAAGATACAAGATGGTCAACAGATGTAATTTCTGTAAAGGTATCAGGATTAATGCATAATGCTAGATTGGATGGCTCATCTGTCGATCAAAATCTTCTTGTGGGATTACAGCTTGTCAACAATTCCAAGTACTTAATGCTAGATTGGATTATTCATCTACATCAAAGGATGAACTTCTGTATAAAATTATGTATTCTATAATAAGTTAACTGAAGTAAAACTACTTGATTACCAACCAAGGCCAGTTTGGACGACCCACCTAACCTTCCGGAAATTTCTATTACAACAAGATGATAGGTTGCTTGCAATAGTTGATGGCTGATGCATTATGAAAACTTGAAGGATGTGCTATAACACAATGCAATGGATGGGTTCTGCATGTCTAGACACTTGCAAAGCCAGAGAAAGCTTAGGATGTGAAAAGGGAATATTAGAGTTTTGATAAATTGAGGATGTTGATGGATGTAGTAAACTTCTACTAGGATATCAGATCTAGAATTTTGGTGAGGTGGGGTTCTAATTGACTGAGATGAGGAAATTTGACAACATAAGCAGGCCAAGGTCTTCTAACAGTGACATAAAGAAAGCATTTTGAATATGGAGGTAGAAGAGAAGGATGACCATAAGACTATAACCTTATCCTTGAAGAAGAATTCAGCCCAGACCAACATAGATGAGTTAATGGAGAAGTTAATAAAGAAATAAGGATCCAGAGAATTTAGCTTGAAATAAGTTAAATATCACCTGACAATGGATTAAATCAATCCAAATTTGGTAGAATTAGGGGTGAAAATGGAGGGATTGACTAAAATTTGGTCAAAACAAGGTTATCTTGGAAACCTTGATTGATATAATCCTAGTGGATTCACAAGGGGGAAGAGAAAGTGTCATTAACCCTCACTTATATCCCACCTTCAGTTACTCAGATTTGCCACAACTGAAGATTTGCCATGCGCATGATCATGCTTCATTTAACCTTGCCTCCAATTGTTAATTCAACCACCAAGGTTTCTAATGCAACTTTGGGATTATTGGCTAGAATGCAAGGGGTTGAGTGCCAACATGTGTAACAAAAACTATGACAAAAGTATTACAATAATTGGATTTTATTAAAATTATATTAATAATCTAATATTACTGAGAATTTCTGCTTTCTTCTTAAAATTTGAATATCTTTTATATCTCATAAATAACAACAACAACAACTAAGTCTTGTGCCACTAGGTGGGGTCAGGTTCATATCTCATATATTGTTTTTTTATTATTTTTCACTTTTTGATTTTTTTTCTTATTACCATTACAATTTCACTAATTCTATAAATCAAATACAACTGATAGATTTTTTGCACCATCCTAATACTTAGATATTTTCACCATCCCATCATTATACCGATATTGATTCTAACAACCATGGTCTTGAGAATGAAATTAAAGGAGGACTTGGCCATCATACAAGAGCTTAGTAAATATTTCATACACAATTCAATTGATCATGCTTTGCATACATAAAATTATACTTGGAATTAGTTAAACAAAAAGAGACAGCTCATTGAAACATATTCAAGGATTGCATTTATGGGATAGTACATCAAATAGACTGTCATATATCTCTGGAAAGGCTTTGATGAAAACTTCTACGATCCAATGGCATATAAAGTCAAGTCACATATGGTCTATAAAAACAAACACTTTAGTTCAAAATATGATATCTACCTTGCCCAATGCTTATGGCTTCCTTTTGACCAGCAAAGCCACCTGAACAATCACAATAGCTTAACTAACCAACTAATAAGAATAGAAAATTCCCAAGGATTTGATATTTAAAGTAAATAAAAAAAACTTCACTGAGGATCAAGTATATGGTTCTATCCAAAGATAAGTAAGAGAGATTCCTACGTACCTAAACCTCTTAATGAGTAACCAATGAGAAGAAAAGCAGCCTACCAAAAAAGGAGAATGCATCAAACACTATGTAGAATCCGAAATCGTAAATGACACATTAACAACTCTTAGCAGCAATATGTTCGTAATAATCTAATAAACGTACCACAACAACCAACCCAAGGGTAGAAGAGGCGAAGTCCGCGACTTCTGATGCAGTGAACTGGAGAGTGGGATGCTTCCGCTTTCGGCCACGCGTCGAGATGGATTAATCGCTCGTCTTGACGCCATAACTTCAGTTCCTTAAATCCACCAGGACCGCGAACCCTAAGAACGAAATAACAACGGGAAAAAAAAAATCGTCATATCAACCTCACACCACACAGAGCTTCAGATCCAAGAATCCCCATTGTAAAAGCAGAATGATTTCGTCCACGAACAAGGATCCCAAGCTTCCGCTGAGCCAAGGCGGACACGAAACGGCGAAAAAAAAACACGAAATCGATCAAAAATCGGAGGCGCGAGGCGGCGAGACGAGAGATATGCAGACCGGTAGGAGGCATGGGGAAGGAGAGGGGAGAGGTACCTGCAGGCGGGTGAATTTGAAGCCTCGGTCGCTGGATCTAGCGCCCTCGCCCCGCCTCGCTTCTTATCGAGAAGAAGAGGAAAGTGAGGCGCCAAACTGTTAGTGTTTACCGCATCACCGACGCGGTTGGAAAGATCATCCTCGACCCCATCAACCTCACCGTGTTTTCTTTTTTCAGTCGGACCATCAGTCTCATCAATAATTTTCGATAAACACAATCTATATATACATCCGGTTAAAAATGAATGATTTCGAAAGTGATGCGCATGATGACGAAACATATACATGCGCATGACTTTCGAAATCATTCATTTTTATAATATTTAGGGTGGTAAAACATAAATCGCTCAAAGGATATATTTAGGTAAGAGTTATTTGTGATAATTGTAGCTATCTTATCTAATATATCGGTAAAATGGACATACAATCTGGAAACTTTTGAAAATAGTAAAATTTTTCTTTGATGCTAGAATTAACAAATTTTTTTGTAAAAATATCTTTCTATATTTACACTTTGAGAAAAAAAATTCTAAAATATATATAACAAAATTGTTATTTTAAATTATAAAAACTAAATAAAAAATAAAAATATGTGATATTTTATTTTAAAAATAGAGTTGTCTTTTTAAAAATATTATATATAGAGAGAGAGGAGAAAGTTAAAAAAATACTTAAAAAGGTAAAGTTTAAAAAAATATAAAATTTAAAAAGCAAAAAATATATAATATGTATTGTTGGTTGGATAATAAATTTTTATTTTATAATTAAACAACATTATATTAAATTTTATTTCTCGTAATCTTGTTTATATAATTATGATAATCATACAACTAATGTTATATATTATAATTTGAGCCAAACACACCAAACGATCTTTTATCCCAACTACCTAAAAGGGAATAAATTACAAAGATTTATTCCATCTTAACAAAATAACCTTCTTAATAGGAGATAGTATTTATGCATGTCAAAAATTGGATCATCTTTCGGATGGTAAATCCTATCCGAGTACATATCAAATATAGACGTGCTAGTTAGAATTTGATTAAGAATTTTAAAATTTAATTAATAATCTGAACCCCTTAATAAATAATTCTCAATTGATTTGTTGAAGTCCAAAATTAAGTTATGTTAATATTTTTTTTTTTAACATTAAAAATAATTTCAAGATTTATTAGTAATTTAAACTTCTTATCTTTCCTAAATCGCATAATCTAAATTCTACTATATGCATCACCTCTTCTCACCGCCTCAATCCTTATCTGTTCTTCATCGTTCTCTCCTCTCCTCTCCCTCTCCAATTTTTGCTACAGTCTTCTCGTTCTTATCTTTTTTATATTACAATAGATCAATCCATCTGTTTCGGCTCTTTTGTATATTGATACAGTCGCATCAATCAATCTGTATCTCATCAATTCTTCGGAAAAATCACAGTCGCATCTATTCATTTCTATATCTCATCAGTTATTTCATTAGTTTTTCGAGTATATAAGATATTCTCGATACATAACTTGAGATATGATTAATAACCTAATTTTTACTTTATTTTCAAATTAAGATTTTTATAGAATAAATTGGAGTAACATTGAATAATGTTATTTAATTACTTAATAGTAAATAGTTATTTTATATAATTTATGTATATCATGTATTATATTACACACCAATGCATGCCCGCGATGGCTAGTAAATATTTTAAAGGTCTAGCTCCATGCATAAGTTTAAGTCATATTTTAGATTTATTTAATGATATTTTTCTGAATGGGCGTACGTAAACTTTAAAAAGTTATACGGTCAATTATTGAATAAATACCGAAGTTTTAAAATAATTAAATCACTTGCCCATACTCATTTTACCCCCTTTTACGGTTCGAATCATTCAAGATCATATTCATCAACCCATAAATTAATTTTTTTAAAAGACCAATTTATGTTCAAAAATTATTATTTTTAATATAGTATGTCAGCATGAATATAATCAAAAGAACTAAACGAACAATTAGGACATGGTTCCATGTCATTTCGAGTTTTCAGTCCAGCAATCGATTTTTGCCGAAGCCAATTGAGGAATCTAAAGAGAATGAAATGATATGGAATTAGATTTTATATGTTTATCTAATTCTCTTGATTATATTCATAACCTCAATCATTAATTGATATACTATATTAAGAGCAATGATCTTTTAAACACAAATCGATTATTTTTTACTTTTTTTAAAAATTAATAATAATTGTTATAGTGTAGAGTCGAATAAAGTTATTATTCATAGTCACACAACTTTATCAAAATGATTGATGCACTATAGACATTAGAAAGTTTGACTTATGTTTAAAAAATCACTACTCTTATAGTATGTCAAATTAATATTTGAGAATATGAATATATCCAGACTCTTAAATATCAATTTGATACACTATATTGAGAGCAATGATTTTTTGAATATGAATTGTCTGAAAAATCTAATTCATATTAAAAAATCACTACTCTCAATATATTAGGTCAAAATATTTAAGGGCATGAATATAATCAAGAGAACTAGATAAACACAAATAACTTACTTCTATATCATTCCAAACCCTCTAAGTCCATCAGCTAGTTTTGACCATTTGTGGACAAAACCAATAGATGGACCTAGAAAGCTTAGAATGATATGAAACCATTTCTTATGTGTTCGTTTAGTTTTTCTCATTATATGCATACCTTTAAACATAAATTTGACCTAATATATTGAGAGTAGTGATTTTTTTAAACACAAATTAGATTTTTCAAACATTCATGCTCAAACAATCACTGCTATCAATATAATTGTCAAATTGATATTTGAGGATATGAATATAATTAAGAGAATTAGACAAATATATAGAACTTGGTCTATGTCATTCCGAACTCTCTAGGTCCATTAATCGATTTTAGCTAAAATTGGATAATGTACCTATGTCCTATGTGTTCGTTTAGTTCTCCTGATTATATTCATGCTCTCAAACATCAATTTGACATACTATATGAGAGTGATGATTTTTTTAAACATAAATTGATCATTTTTTTAAAAAATAGTCAATCGCTTCATTGTAGCAATCGATCAGACCTTAGTGTGTTGATGAATAGTTTCTCGAATCGATACTATAGCAATTGATTTAGAACAGTAAAAAGGGATAAAATTGTTGGGTTTTTCGGGCCGTAAAAACCGTTTTTTGCGTTGCAGAAACCCCGAAACCCCCGCCACTAGATCCGTACGAATAATAAAAGTAGTAAAACTTTGAGTATGAGTTTTCTAACCTAGATCTACACTAGATCTACAAAGGAGAAGAGTTTACCCTTGATGCGAAGCCCTTCACGTAATCCCGCTCGTCCAAGGTTCACCGGATCTCGAAAGTATCAAAGTAGATACTTCTCTATGTGTATCCACACGAACAAATGATGGAGAAACCTAACAAAAGGTGTGCTAGCACCCTTTGAAAGATTCGTCCAAGAGGAGGAGAGGGAGAGAAGAAAGAGCTTGAGGAAGAAGAAGATGGAGTTACCACACAAAATGAAACTCCTCACCCACTAAAAGTGGCCAGCCACATTCAAGAAGGGGTTTTTAAACCCCATTGGATATCAAGAGTCACAACTCTTGATCTCCCTCATGATGTGGCACACACATGTGCTAATCTTGATGATGTAGCACATCATCATTAGCCCACTTAATGCCAACTCACCAATGAGGTGGCAAATGGTCAAGTCAAACTTGACCCTTCATCTTTCTTTCAAGTCAAGTCAAAATTGATCACTTCTCTCTCATGGTTGATCTAATCTAACCATTGGTTCAAGTCAATTTTAATTTAATGAATCTCTATTCATTGAATTAAATTAATTAAATAAGTCTAAGTCCAAATTAGACTCACATAACACATGAACCAACTTGAGTCCAACTCAATTAGCTCAATTTGGATTACTCTTAATCCAATTTGGTTCATCACATGAACCTAATCCTTTAGGTTCATCAAATGAACCTAATCTCCATCTAATTGCCCATTGTGTGTGACCCTATAGGTTCTTATAACATTGGCAATGCTCCTAAACCCATTTAGAAGCATAAGTAATGAGTGGTATCTAGCAACACATCATTACTACCCAAGTTATAAGAATGTTGAGATCCAACATCACCTTGTGACTACTAATTGTGACTCCTCACAATATATGACAATGTCCTTCTATCCTAGACATCTAGATTGATCAATGTGAGCCATAGACTGTGTCATCATCTAATCAATCTAAATCTTGAGCTCCAAGTAGACTCACTCAATCAAATGAGCTCAACATCTCATATTGACTCATTTGGGCATGGCCATGTATTTAGTGGTCTCACTCTATCAAGAATATCGATGTCTCTCCCGTCATATAGGAGGGATAGATCCCATCTACATCACTCACATCCTTCCGCATAATTTGTTACATATCCAGTAATCGCCTTTATAGTCCACGCAGTTACGGGTGACGTTTGACGAAACTAAAGTACGTAACTCCTTATGTAGGGAACCATGGTGACTTCAGGTCCAAGGACTAGTAGTCATACTAATAGCCATATGAGAAATTATATGACACTCATATAACGATCCATGATACTTTCTCATTGCGGGTCATTCAGTATACATTCTCCAATGCATACCCATGTGTCAACTTGATATCTCCATATCCATGACTTGTGAGATCAAGTCATCAAGTTGACCTACATGCTAGTCTCGTCGCATTAACATTGTCCCTGAATGTTAATACTCGACTAGAAATGATTAAGAGTAGTGTTCCCTATATCATCTCACAATCGGTTCAACTAACCGATTGATATAGGTAAGAACCCTCTACTCAAGGACGCTATTATACTTAGTTATTTGGCACCAATACAAGTAAGTATAATAACCAAAACAAATGCCTTTATTTATATACAAGAATATGATACAATGAGTCTATACAACAATCATCAAATGATTGGCTCTAGGGCTCTAACTAACAATCTCCCACTAGCACTAGTGTCAATCAGTGTAGGCTCTAAGGCCTAATGACCTAGTGTGACGATCATGCTTTCTCTGTGCGAAAACCTTGGTCAAGGGATCTGCGATGTTAGCCTCTGTGGGTACTCTGCAAATCTTCACATCTCCTCTATCGATAATCTCTCGAATGAGATGGAAGCGCCGTAGTATGTGTTTGGTCTGCTGGTATGAGCGAGGTTCCTGTCACGCCCCGCCCTTCCTGCTTAAGCTGAAGGGGATTACTTATCTTTTCTTGCTTAAAACAGCGGAAGTCTTATCTATAGTATATATATATATATATATATATTTTCTTTTCCTTTACTTTTTAAAACATCATCATTAACTACCTATCATATGGGTCACATAACATGTTTAGCATAAATCTAAACCATAATACTAAAGAGCATGATGAAGTGTCATAGAGTCATAAAAGAACAACATGAACATAAATTATATTAACTAGAAGCAGGTCTTTCTCTTTAGCCAAGTCACTACTACACACGTCCTCCTTGCCCCCTCCTGCTGCTCCCTTAGTACATCCATTCTTTGCCCTTATCTGTGGTACAAGGAAAGTAAGCTGTGAGCACTCAAGGCTCAGTAAGATCCTTTCCTACTCACAAAAACCGTATAGCATAAATAAAGCTTCAAGGCATAAAGCATAAAGACAACTCATCATATCATGTATAGAAGCATCATATCATAACATAATCATATGGTATCATGGCATATCCTAATAAAGTCATAAAGTGCATTCTAGCATAACATAATCATGATCATAATATATCATAACATAATCATAAGGTTCATCCTAACATAACCTAACATAATCATAGGCATCATGGTATATCGTAACATAATCATAATGTGTTATGCGAGATGACTTTCAAAAACATGATTCATGCAATAACATATGCAACATGTCCTTTGAAAACTTATTACTTATATACTTAAACATAATCATAACATGATTAGGGCCCCGGCTTGTACCACATACATAAATGCGCGCGTCCCATGTAGGTCCAAGGTAGCAAGTCTTGAACCCTACAAGGCATACATACTAGGCCCGTTTCTTAGTCCATCGACCTAGGGGTACTTAGGAGTCCATCCCTAATGAGGCCCGTTTCTTAGTCCATAGACCCCGGGGCGCTTATGGAGCCCACCCTTGGTACAAGCCATATAAAGTAAAGTAGCATGCCATACATATCATATCATGGTTCTTATCATTTCTTGCACATCGTATTTCTTATCATATCATACCATATAGGATTTTGGGCACACAACTCATCATAATGGTATGTAAACTTTGGGCACACAGCACATCATAAATACATGCATAGTTTGGGCACACAGCTCATCATAAATAGCATGCAAACTTGGGCACACAGCTCATCACATATATCATGCGTAAATTGGGCACACAGCTCATCATAAATAACACACAGCATAGCATAAGGGTTTCCATCATGTATAGATCATAAGTGTGCATAATTAAACATAGAAGTATAGAAATCTCATAAACATGGCATATAAGATACATGGGAAACATAATTAGATTTCTAACCCTAATGTCTTATAGTGACCGAAACATATAGATTGAGTTTTAGGTAAAAACTCCATACCAACATGTGAACCCTAAATAAGTATCATTTCCTATACCATAAGAAAAACACCATGAGCAAGTTTAGGTAGAGTTCTAGGTTTCTTAAGCTTACAACTCATCATGGCCGAAACTTATCAAGCACACATTGGGTTAAAAATTATCATTCAAGCTTGTGAACCCTAAACAACTTCATAGCAATTATTTCAAGGAACAACATGAGTATAGTTGAGTTAGGTTCTAAGTTTCCTAGGCCCTTAAACATGATATGGCCGAAACTTATAGGGCTTAAAGCTAGGGTTCAAGTGTCATAAAAGCATGAGAACCTTAAACAACTTTCATAGCAAATATTTCAAAGAACAACATGAGCATAGTTGAGTTAGGTTCTAAGTTTCCTAGGCCCTTAAACATGATATGGCCGAAACTTGTAGGACTTAAAGCTAGGGTTCAAGAGTCCTAAAAGCATGAGAACCTTCAACAACTTTCATAGCAAATATTTCAAGGAACAACATGAGCATAGTTGAGTTAGGTTCTAGGTTTCCTAGGCCCTTAAACATGATATGGCCGAAACTTGTAGAACTTAAAGCTAGGGTTCAAGTGTCCTAAAAGCATGAGAACCTTAAACAACTTTCATAGCAAATATTTCAAGGAACAACATGAGCATAGTTGAGTTAGGTTCTAAGTTTCCTAGGTCTTAATACTTGTGTGGCCGAAAGTTATAGAGCATGTAACCAAATTTCCATGCAACAAGCAAGCATAAGAATATTAAGTTAGTTTCATATCATTTCATCAAGATGGTCATGAGCATCTTAGACTTGTTTTAAACTATCCTAGGCCTTAAATCTAAACATGGCCGAACCTTCATAGACATGAAATAGAGTTCAACTCAACATACAATAATGGGCATATCATAATAGCTTCATATCTTATCTTAGGGAAATCATGACATGCTTAGTTTTAAGTTAAAGCTCTCCTAGGCCCTTAGTTCTACCATGGCCGAATATTCATGAGCCTTAGAAAAATAAAGTTCCAATCAACATAAAAGGTAGGAGAAAATGTTAACAATACCATTATCATAGGGCACCTATCATAAGAACAAAGGAGCATGTTTTAGTTTGAGGCTTAAGCTTTACTAATTCTTTTGTTCATGCTTGGCCGAAAGTCTAGGATCATGAATCTAAGTTCTAACTAAACATTCTAGCATAGAAACATGAAATAAATCCCTACCATAAAATACATGTTACAAGAACATATCGAGCATGTCGAAATTTAGATCTTTACATTCCCTAGGTCCTTCCTTTGGTCTTATCTTGGTCGAAATTCTTCATGAGGTTTTCTTATATTTTTATGTAACCGAATCTTCATAGAACACACAAAAGCTATTGTACCACAGGTGAGGAAAACTTACATCCTTTCGCTTGTGGTTTTCCTTAGAGAGAAAAGTATTCTAAGTGCCAAGGAAGGAGAAAGCTTCTTCTTCTTGTACCTCCTTTTGTTTCATTTGCTTGGAAGGGCTAGAACTTGAAGGCTTCTTCACGGAAATTAGTTTTCTTGGAGAAGAACTTAACTTAGCTATTAGAATGAGGAGTGGGTAAGGTTCTTGGTTTGGTGAGGAATGAAGAAGGAAGAAGGAGGAAGAAAGAAAAGGACTTACTCTCTTGTTTTTCTTCTCCCAACCTATTTATTCCTTTGTTAAATGAAACATGTCTTCATTCATTCCCTCAACTCTTATTCTCCATCATTCCTTTAATTCCCATGAAAATTGAGAGGGGGAGGGAAGTAGGCAATTCCTCTTTTGCTTGCTCCTTTTCTTAACCAAGAGGAAAAGAAGGTA
Organism: Zingiber officinale; assembly: GCF_018446385.1. Lineage (NCBI taxonomy): Eukaryota > Viridiplantae > Streptophyta > Magnoliopsida > Zingiberales > Zingiberaceae > Zingiber > Zingiber officinale. Next base: position 63,154,762 of record NC_055988.1, on the reverse strand, counting down.
AGTCACTTGGTTTTCTCTTGCTCTTTTGTTTAGTTTCCTTTTATTTCCTTCTCACCTTTAATTAAAATTTTCATTCCTTTCCATCCAAATATTACTCCTTATCCTAGTGGTTATCATGCATCAATTTATCTCCATCATTTGTGGGAGGTTCAAAGTTCAATCCTTGACCTCACCTCTTCTTATTGTTTTTATTTTCCCTTTTCTCTTATTCTTTTCATTTCTATGCTCTAAGGAAAAATAATATTCATATATCTATCTTATAATTTCGTGGGTGTTACAGTACCCCATACCTCATAGAAAGTTCATCCTCGAACTTATAATAGTGATGTAAGGTGGCACCGGACTTCCGGCTGAGTGCATCGGCCACCTTGTTCGCTTTTCCAGGATGATAAAAGATTTCACAATCGTAATCCTTGACTAGCTCGAGCCATCTGCGTTGTCTCATATTCAAATCTTTCTGCGTGAAGAAATATTTCAGGCTCTGGAGGTCAGTATAAATCCTGCACTGGGCTCCATATAAGTAATGCCTCCATGTTTTTAGAGCGAAGACCACCGCTGCTAGTTCTAGATCGTGAATGGGGTAATTTCTTTCGTGCTCTTTGAGTTGCCTGGAGGCATAGGCGATGACTTTGCCGTCTTGCATAAGTACAACTCCAAGTCCTAGTAAAGAAGCATCGCTATACATATCAAAGCCTTTGTTACTTTCCGGAAGAGTAAGGATCGGAGCACTGGTCAGTCTCCGTTTTAGCTCCGTAAAACTCTTCTCACACTCTTCCGTCCATTCATACTTTTTATTTTTCTTGGTGAGTTTCGTTACGGGGGCTGGAATTTTGGAGAAATCCTCTACGAACTTCCTGTAGTAGCTTGCTAATCCCAGAAAACTTCTGATTTCGCTGATATTCTTTGGTCTGTTCCAGTTACTTACGGCTTCAATCTTGCTTGGATCTACCATGACTCCATCCTTGGAGATGACATGACCTAAGAATATTACTCGATCTAGCCAGAACTCGCATTTGGAAAACTTTGCATACAGTTGTTTTTCTCGGAGGATCTGCAGTACAATATTCAGATGTTCGGCATGTTCTTCCTGGGTTCTCGAATAGATGAGAATATCGTCAATGAAGACAATCACACATTTATCTAGATATGTCGCAAATACCCGATTCATCAAATCCATGAACACCGCAGGGGCATTTGTCACTCCAAAGGGCATAACTACGAACTCATAGTATCCGTATCTTGTTCGAAAGGCTGTCTTTGGTATATCATCTTGTTTCACTTTCACTTGATGATAGTCGGACCTTAGGTCAATCTTAGAGAAGACAGTTGCTCCCTTCAATTGGTCGAACAGATCGTCAATCCGTGGAAGGGGGTATCTGTTCTTGATTGTCACGTTGTTCAGTGCTTGGTAATCTATACACATTCGCATAGTCCCATCCTTCTTTTTCACAAATAATACCGGAGCTCCCCACGGAGAGTGACTAGGGCGAATAAGTCCCTTGTCAAGTAACTCCCGTAACTGTTCTTGAAGTTCCTTCAACTCAGTCGGCGCCATCCGGTAAGGTGCTTTAGAGATTGGTTTAGTACCTGGAACTACTTCAATCGTAAACTCTATTTCTCTATCAGGTACTAATCCCGGTGATTCATCAGGAAATACTTCCGGATAGTTGCATACTACCCTGACCTCCTCTAGTTTCTGGCTCCCGGTTTGTCTTGTATCAACCACGTGTGTTAGAAATCCAGTACACCCTTTATCTAACATACTCTGTGCCTCTACAACTGATAAGAATCTTTCAGTTTCTTTCGCAGATTCCCCAATAAATTCAAACATCGGTTCGACTTCAGGTCGAAAGACTACCTTCCTATTACGACACTCGATTGAGGCGCCGTACTTGCTCAGAAAGTCCATGCCCAGTATAATGTCATAATCCCGCATGTCGAGTACTATCAGATTGTAGTAGAGTTCTCTGTCTGCGATTCAGATAGGTACGGCCCGCAGCATATGATCCGATGGCATAACTTCCCCGGATGATAGGGTTGTTAAGAACGTGACATTTAATGTTTGGGGTGGTATGTCTAATTTCTTTGTAAATGGTGCTGAGACGAACGAGTGTGTCGCCCCAGTATCAAACAATACTAAAGCATACTGACTGAAAATAGGCAGCTGACCTGTAACGATAGTAGAGGCGCTTGCCATATCCTCTTTAGTAAGCGAGAAAACCCTGGCGTTCGTTGTAGTTGGTGGAGCTTCCAATCTCCCTTGGCTAATCGGTGTTCCTTCAATGGTAGCTTGCATCTGATGTAGTTGTGAGGGGGTACTCTTGTTTTGGTTGTTCTACTGGGGTGGTGCCTGAAACTGGTTGGTGCAGTCTCTGGCCAGATGTCCTTCCCCTCCGCAATTATAGCACCTTCTTGTACCCTTGTGACATATTCCAGGATGCAGCTTTCCGCAAATAGTGCACTGAGGGTACTTCGGTTGCTTATTCACTGAGCTACCTTTTGCATTGTCCCACTGTTTCCTTTTTCTAGTGGAGGTCCCTTTCCAGCTTGTTTTTGTTAGTTAGAGCCCTAGAGCCATTCATTTGATGATTGTATGGACTCATTGTATCATATTCTTGTATATTAATAAAGGCATTTAGTTTAGTTATTATACTTACTTATATTGGTGTCAAATAAACTAAGTATAATAGCGTCCTTGAGTAGAAGGTTCTCACCTATATCAATCGGTTAGTTGAACCGATAGTGAGATGATATAGGGAACACTACTCTAAATCATTCCTAGTCGAGTATTAACATTCAGGGACAATGTTAATGCAATAAGACTAGCATGTAGGTCAACTCGATGACTTGATCTCACAAGTCATGGATATGGAGATATCAAGTTGACACATGGGTATGCATTGGAGAATGTATACTGAATGACCCGCCATGAGAAAGTATCATGGATCGTTATATGAGTGTCATATACTTTCTCATGTGGCTATTAGTATGACTATTAGTCCTTAGACCTGAAGTCACCATGGATCCCTACATAAGGAGTTATGTACTTTGGTTTCGTCAAACGTCACCCGTAACTGTGTGGACTATAAAGGCGATTACTGGGTATATAACGAATTATGTAGAGGGATGTGAGTGATGTAGATGGGATCTATCCCTCCCATATGACGAGAGCGACATCGGTATTCTTGATAGAGTGAGACCACTAAGTGCATGGCCATGCCCAAATAAGTCAACATTAGATGTTGAGCTCATTTGATCGAGTGAGTCTACTTGGAGTTCAAGATTTAGATTGATTAGAGGATGACACGGTCTATGCCTCATATTGATCAATCTAGATGTCTAGGATAGAAGGACAATGTCACATATTGTGAGGAGTCACAATTAGTAGTCACAAGGTGATGTTGGATCTCAACATTCTTGTAACTTGGGTAGCAATGATATATTGCTAGATGCCGCTCATTGTTTATGTTTCTAAAGGAGTTTAGAAACATTGCCAACGTTACAAGAACCTATTGGGTCACACACAAAGAATAAGTGGATGGAGATTAGGTTTATATGTTGAACCAATTGGATTAGGTTCATATGATGCACCAAAGATTGGATTCAAATTAGACTTATTGAGTTAGACTCAATTAGATTCAATTGTTGAATGAGTCTAATTTAAATTTGATTCATTGAGTCAATTTATATTAATGAATTGAGATTCATTAAATTGAAATTGACTTGAATCAAAGGTTGGATTTAACTCAACAAGGAAGAAATTGGTCAATTTTGACTTGACCAAATGGAAGTTGAAACATCAAGTTTGACTTGATGCATTGCCACATCATGTAGGTTGACTCATCCTACATGGCATGACACATCCTTGCCACATCATCACCACCTCATAATGGTGTGCCACCTCATGGAGGTTACACACCCATTCCTTTTAATGTGGCCGGCCACATTAAATGAGGGGGTTACATTTGGGTGGTCGGCCACACACTTGATGGTGTGTGAATGCAATTGATTTGCATTTATTCTAGCTTCTTCTTCCTTGGATGCTTGCTTCTCCTTGGTGGTTGCCATGACTTCCATGGTGAGGAGAGGGAGTATGAGTTGTGTTCCAAGAGAATAAAGGAAAGTGAAGAGCACAAAGGATGATACTACTAGTGAGTGTATAAGATTTCCTTTTTGTATATTTTTCTTTCCTTCCTTTCCAATCCCATCCGAGAGCTCTATAAAGTGCTAGCACACTTGGGGCTCTCTTCTCCATCCTTTGAGTGTGAGAGACACTCCTTGTTCGTGTGGATATCATTAGAGGAGTGTCTACGTTGACACTCTCGAGATCCGGCGTACCGTTGGACGAGCGGGATTTGCAAGGGCACGCTTCAAGGATAAAATTCTTAACATATAGATCTAGGAGTAGATCTAAAGTTTTTGAAACTCGTACTTGTATTTCATTCAGTTTTTCCTTGCATGGATCTACGGCTTTGGGTGATTCGGGGTTTTCGCGACGCGAAAAGCGGTTTTCGCGGCCCGAAAAATCCAACAGTTTTATTACCTGAGGGTCTCTGTCCTTCTGTTCGGGCCTGACTCTTATTCCCGTTCATTGCGTTTTGATAATGTTCTGTGATGAGGGCACTGCTGACCAATTCCTCTGTAGTCTGAGGTCTATTAATTCCGCCGGCCACGTTCAGTGCTATTTCGGGTCGAAGCATCTTCAACATCAGTCTGACCCTTTCTCTTTCTGTGCGAACCAATTCTGGACATAGGCGTGCCAAACGGTTGAAGCGTTTTACTACTTCGTTCACTGATAGGTCACCTTGCTGAAACTCGGTGAACTCGTCATAGTGCTGGTTCGTCACTTGCATATGGAAGAACTCCTCGAAGAACTCTGTCTCGAAGTCCGTCCAGTTCATCAGATTAATCTGTCTCTTTTCTTTTACTCTTTCCCACCACATCCTTGCGTCTCCGGAAAAACAGAATGATACACACTTGATCTTTTCCGTTACGGGCCAGTCCAGTAATTCTACTATGTTTTCCACTGTCTTGAACCAGGCCTGAGCGTCCCATGGCTCGCAAGTACCTGAGAAATTTTTCGGCTTCAGCCTTAGCCACTGTATCAAGTAGGTCTCCTGTCTGACCACTGGGGCAGGGGCTATCGGTGGTACTGGTGCAACTACTGGGATGACGGGCGCTGCATTCTGATTTACTGGCGAGGTGGCAGGATTTTCTTGCTGACCCATCAAAGTCGTAATCAACTGCTGTTGCTCCATGATCTGACATTGGAGGTCGGTAACTACCTGAGTCAGATCTGGTGGAGTAGCTGCCTCGTCTGCTCGGGTAGTACGTCTCCTAGCCATGCTTATCTTCATTAAATGACAATAAATTATCGTTATTTCTATCCAGGCTAAAATAAGGTCGTTATTATTCCTATCCTACCATCATGCATACCTAAACTAGGACTGTGACTTAACATCATAAAAACAAAATAAGAAATCATGCATAATATTAAAGCATCATAGAAGAATTAATTTTAAACATATAGATTTTTACTTGGAGCGGCAGGATGGAGGCATGACATGTGTGTAGTGAAAATGCTAAACTTGGCTCTGATACCAAACTGTAACGCCCCGCCCCTTCCCAAGGAAAGTAAGCTGTGAGCACTCAAGGCTCAGTAAGATCCTTTCTACTCACAAAAACCGTATAGCATAAATAAAGCTGCAAGGCATAAAGCATAAAGACAACTCATCATTTCATGTATAGAAGCATCATATCATAACATAATCATATGGTATCATGGCATATCCTAATAAAGTCATAAAGTGCATTCTAGCATAGCATAATCATGATCATAACATAATCATAAGGTTCATCCTAACATAACCTAACATAATCATAGGCATCATGGTATATCGTAACATAATCATAATGTGTTATGCGAGATGACTTTCAAAAATATGATTCATGCAATAACATATGCAACATGTCCTTTGAAAACTTATTACTTGTATACTTAAACATAATCATAACATGATTAGGGCCCCGGCTTGTACCACATACATAAATGCGCGTGTCCCATGTAGGTCCAAGGTAGCAAGTCTTGAACCCTACAAGGCATACATACTAGGCCCGTTTCTTAGTCCATCGACCTAGGGGCACTTAGGAGTCCATCCCTAACGAGGCCCGTTTCTTAGTCCATAGACCCCGGGGCGCTTATGGAGCCCACCCTTGGTACAAGCCATATAAAGTAAAGTAGCATGTGATACATATCATATCATGGTTCTTATCATTTCTTGCACATCGTATTTCTTATCATATCATACCATATAGGATTTTGGGCACACAGCTCATCATAATGGTATGTAAACTTTGGGCACACAGCACATCATAAATACATGCATAGTTTGGGCACACAGCTCATCATAAATAGCATGCAAACTTGGGCACACAGCTCATCACATATATCATGCGTAAATTGGGCACACAACTCATCATAAATAACACACAGCATAGCATAAGGGTTTCCATCATGTATAGATTATAAGTGTGCATAATTAAACATAGAAGCATAGAAATCTCATAAACATGGCATATAAGATACATGGGAAACATAATTAGATTTCTAACCCTAATGTCTTATAGTGGCCGAAACATATAGATTGGGTTTTAGGTAAAAACTCCATACCAACATGTGAACCCTAAATAAGTATCATTTCCTATACCATAAGAAAAACACCATGAGCAAGTTTAGGTAGAGTTCTAGGTTTCTTAAGCTTACAACTCATCATGGCCGAAACTTATCAAGCACACATTGGGTTAAAAATTATCATTCAAGCTTGTGAACCATAAACAACTTCATAGCAATTATTTCAAGGAACAACATGAGCATAGTTGAGTTAGGTTCTAAGTTTCCTAGGCCCTTAAACATGATATGGCCGAAACTTGTAGGACTTAAAGCTAGGGTTCAAGTGTCATAAAAGCATGAGAACCTTAAACAACTTTCATAGCAAATATTTCAAGGAACAACATGAGCATAGTTGAGTTAGGTTCTAAGTTTCCTAGGCCCTTAAACATGATATGGCCGAAACTTGTAGGACTTAAAGCTAGGGTTCAAGAGTCCTAAAAGCATGAGAACCTTAAACAACTTTCATAGCAAATATTTCAAGGAACAACATGAGCATAGTTGAGTTAGGTTCTAGGTTTCCTAGGCCCTTAAACATGATATGGCCGAAACTTGTAGAACTTAAAGCTAGGGTTCAAGTGTCCTAAAAGCATGAGAACCTTAAACAACTTTCATAGCAAATATTTCAAGGAACAACATGAGCATAGTTGAGTTAGGTTCTAAGTTTCCTAGGTCTTAAAACCTTGTGTGGCCGAAAGTTATAGAGCATGTAACCAAATTTCCATGCAACAAGCAAGCATAAGAACATTAAGTTAGTTTCATATCATTTCATCAAGAAGGTCATGAGCATCTTAGACTTGTTTTAAACTATCCTAGGCTTTAAATCTAAACATGGCCGAACCTTCATAGACATGAAATAGAGTTCAACTCAACATACAATCATGGGCATATCATAATAGCTTCATATCTTATCTTAGGGAAATCATGGCATGCTTAGTTTTAAGTTAAAGCTCTCCTAGGCCCTTAGTTCTACCATGGCCGAATATTCATGAGCCTAAAAAAAATAAAGTTCCAATCAACATAACATGTAGGAGAAAATGTTAACAATACCATTATCATAGGGCACCTATCATAAGAACAAAGGAGCATGATTTAGTTTGAGGCTTAAGCTTTACTAATTCTTTTGTTCATGCTTGGCCGAAAATCTAGGATCATGAATCTAAGTTCTAACTAAACATTCTAGCATAGAAACATGAAATAAATCACTACCATAAAATACATGTTACAAGAACATATCGAGCATGTCGAAATTTAGATCTTTACATTCCCTAGGTCCTTCCTTTGGTCTTATCTTGGCCGAAATTCTTCATGAGGTTTTCTTATATTTTTATGTAACCGAATCTTCATAGAACACACAAAAGCTATTGTACCACAGGTGAGGGAAACTTACATCCTTTCGCTTGTAGTTTTCCTTAGAGATAAAAGTATTCTAAGTGCCAAGGAAGGAGAAAGCTTCTTCTTCTTGTACCTCCTTTTGTTTCTTTTGCTTGGAAGGGCTAGAACTTGAAGGCTTCTTCACGGAAATTAGTTTTCTTGGAGAAGAACTTAACTTAGCTATTAGAATGAGGAGAGGGTAAGGTTCTTGGTTCGGTGAGGAATGAAGAAGGAAGAAGAAGGAAGAAAGAAAAGGACTTACTCTCTTGTTTTTCTTCTCCCAACCTATTTATTCCTTTGTTAAATGAAACATGTCTTCATTCATTCCCTCAACTCTTCTTCTTCATCATTCCTTTAATTCCTATGAAAATTGAGAGGGGGAGTGAAGTAGGCAATTCCTCTTTTGCTTGCTCCTTTTCTTAACCAAGAGGAAAAGAAGGTAAGCCACTTGGTTTTCTCTTGCTCTTTTGTTTAGTTTCCTTTTATTTCCTTCTCACCTTTAATTAAATTTTTCATTCCTTTCGATCCAAATATTACTCCTTATCCTAGTGGTTATCATGCATCAATTTATCTCCATCCTTTGTGGGAGGTTCAAGGTTCAATCCTTGACCTCACCTCTTGTTATTGTTTTTATTTTCCCTTTTCTCTTATTCTTTTCGTTTCTATGCTCTAAGGAAAAATAATATTCATATATCTATCTTATAATTTCGTGGGTGTTACAGTTCCTTAGCCTACGCAATTGCTCCATTGTTGTCATAATAGAGCTCTAGATGCTAGGAACCACCCCAAGTTCAGTGATGAACTTGCGGATCCAAACTGCCTCCTTTGTTGCTTCTGATGCAGCAATATACTCGACCTCTGTTGTAGAATCAGCGACTGTGTCTTTCTTCGAACTCTTCCAGCTCACACCACCACCATTTATGTAAAACACAAATCCTGACTGCGATCGATAATCATCCTGGTCGGTTTGGAAGCTGACATCACTGTAATCTTTTACAGCTAGCTCATCATCGCCTCCATATATCAAGAAATATTCTTTAGTCCTTCTTAAGTACTTAAGAATATTCTTGACTTCTGTCCAGTGACTTTCACCTAGATCTGACTGGTATCTGCTCGTCATGCTCAAAGCATACGAGACATCAGGACGAGTACATAGCATGGCGTACATGATAGATCCTATGGCTGAGGCATACGGGATCTGATCCATGCGGTCTCTCTCCTCTCTAGAAGAGGGGCCTTGAGTCTTCGAAAGACTCACGCCATGTAACATCGGCAGAAATCCCTTATTGGATTTCTGCATGGCAAACCGTAGGAGTATCTTGTCAATATATGTACTCTGACTTAGGTCAAGTAATCTCTTAGATCTATCTCTATAGATCTATATGCCTAGAATATGGGATGTTTCACCTAAGTTCTTCATTGAGAAACAAGTCCCTAGCCAAGTCTTGACAGACTGTAACAAAGGGATGTCTTTCCCAATGAGTAGTATATCATCCACATACAATATGAGGAAGACAACTATGTCCCCTACAACCTTCTTGTAGACACAAGGTTCATCTTCATTCTTGATAAAACTAAACTATTTGATTGCATCATCAAATCGAAGATTCCAGCTTCGAGAAGCTTGCTTTAGTCCATAAATGGACCTATGCAGCTTGCATACTCTGCCAGTATATTGTGGATCTACAAAACCCTCAGGTTATGCCATGTACACATCGTCGAGCAGGTTTCCATTCAGAAACACGATTTTGACATCCATCTGCCATATCTCATAGTCATGGTATGCTGCAATAGCAAGCATGATCCGAATGGACTTAAACATCACTACTGGAGAAAAAGTTTCATCATAGTCAATACCATGAATTTGCTTGAAACCTTTAGCTACCAAGCGACCCTTATAAATAAGTCCATCCATGTCAATCTTTCTCTTAAAGACCCACTTACACCCTATGGGTTTTATCCCTTTAGGTGGATCAACCAAAGTCCATACTTGGTTAGTGTACATGGATTCCATCTCGGATCTTATGGCCTCTAGTCATTTCTCGGAATCTGGTCTCATCACAGCTTCTTGATAGGAGGTGGGCTCATCCTTTATGAGCAAAATGTCATCATGGTCAGACAAGAGAAATGAATATCTCTCAGGCTGACGATGTACCCTATCAAACCTGCGAAGAGGTATGTCTACTTGAACTGGTTGTTGTTCCTCAACTCCTTGTGGAACAACATCATCCACAACACTTTGTGGTTCCAGTTCAACTTCCATCGAGGCTTCAGTGCTATTGTTCGCATCTTGAACTTCTTCAAGATCGAACGTACTCCCACTAGTCTTTCTAGAAACAAAATCCCTTTCTAGAAATACCCCAGTCTTAGCCACAACTACCTTGTGTTAACTGGGAATGTAGAAGTAATATCCCTTAGTTTCCTTGGGATATTCGATAAAATAGCACTTGTCGGATTTGGGTCCCAGTTTGTCTGAGACTTGACGTCTAACGTAAGCCTCACAACCCCAAATCCTCATAAAAGACACCTGGGCATCTCTCCCAATCCATATCCTATATAGTGTCTTTATCACAGCCTTGGATGGAACTCGATTGAGAATGAAGGCTGCTGTGTCTAGAGCATAGCCCCAAAGGAATGTAGGAAGATCTGTGTGACTCATCATAGACCGTACCATATCTAATAGGGTATGATTCCTTCTTTCAGATATACCATTCCATTGTGGTGTTCCAGGAGGAGTGAGTTGGGATAGAATCCCACACTCAGCTAAATAGTCACGAAACTCATAGCTAAGGTATTCCCCACCTCGATCTGATCGAAGTATCTTAATACTCTTGCCAAGCTGATTTTGTACTTCATTCTTGAATTCTTTGAACTTTTCAAAGGATTCTGACTTATGTGTCATCAGATACACATAACCATATCTACTGAAGTCATCAGTAAATGTAATGAAGTACCTATAATCACCTCTAGTAGCGACATTGAAAGGGCCACATACATCACTATGTATAAGACCTAACAAGTCAGTCGCTCTCTCACTGTGTCCACTAAAGGGAGTCTTGGTCATCTTTCCTAGAAGGCATGACTCGCATGTCTCATATGATTCAAAATCAAATGAGTCCAGCAAACCATCTCGATGGAGCTGGGATAAGCGCTTGTCATTTATATGACCTAAGCGACAGTGCCAGAGATAGGTTTGGTTCATGTCATTTGACTTGAACCTCTTGGTACTTATGTTATAAATAGGGCTCCCAAGGTCTAGAATATACAGTCCGTTCATCAGAGGTGCACTACAATAGAACATATCATTTAAATAAACTGAACAACATTTGTTCTTTATTATAAATGAAAACCCTTTCTTGTCCAAACAAGAAACTGATATAATGTTCTTAGTCAAAGCAGGCACATAACAACAATCATCCAACTCTAATACAAGCCCAGAGGGAAGAGATAGAAAATAAGTCCCTACAGCAACAGCAGCAACCCGTGCTCCATTGCCTACGCGTAGGTTCACCTCGCCCTTCGTCAATGCCCTGCTATTTCTCAGCGCCTGCACATTAGTTCAAATGTGAGAAGTACATCCGGTATCTAATACCCATGATGAAGAAATAGATAGATTGACTTCTATAACATATATACCTGAAGTGGAAGTCTCACTTCTCTTCTTCTTAAGATTTTCCAGGTACACCTTACAGTTCCTCTTCCAGTGCCCGGTTTGACCGCAGTGGAAGCAGGTAGCATCCTTGGCGACCTCTCCTTTAGGCTTCAGTGCTTTGCCTTTACCCTTGACTTGGGACTTTCCCTTGCCTTTAGGCTTTCCCTTGCCCTTGTGTTTCTGAACCATCAGAATAGAGTTGGGCTTAACCTTCTTAAGGTTGAGCTTAGCAGTTCGGGCAGTGGCTTGTCAATTTCGTTCATGTTGTAGTTCATGACAAACTGACTGTAGATCTCTGGCAAAGACTGCAAGATCAGGTCAGTGGCCAGCTCTTGGCCATGTGGGAATCCCAACCTCTGTAGATTCTCTATGTACCCAATCATCTTGAGTACATATGGACCTACGGGAGCCCCATCTGACATCTTGCACTAAAATAATGCCCTAGAGATCTCAAATCTCTCATGCCGTGCTTGTCCTTGATATAGTTGACGAAGATGTTCAACCATATCATAAGCACCCATTAACTCATGTTGCTTCTGAAGCTCAGAGTTTATGGTTGCGAGCATTAGACATGATACATCTAATGCGTCATCTTGATGCTTCTTGTAAGCATCTTTGTCTGCTCGCGTGGCATTGCAGGAGGAGCCTCTGGAATGGGCTGCTCTAGAATGTACAGTTTACGTTCTTGGGTGAGAACTATTCTCATATTCCTGTACCAGTCCAGGAAATTTGCTCCGTTGAGCTTGTCCTTGTCAAGGACAGAACGTAGAGAGAAGGTGTTCGTGTTTGACGTCATGGTAATCTACAACAAGAAAAATGCAGAAAAATAAATATCATATTCCAATTAATCATTTAATTAGGCCTTTAACTAAATGATGCTCCCACTGAATTCTATAATTCATGTGGGACAAGATCCAAATCATACTATGCCCTGAGTTAGCTTTGGCTAAATCGGCCAAGACTTAGTATGATCGGTAGGTAACTAATTACCAATTACATCTCTATGCAACTCTTGTTTATAGGATCAAGATCCGCATTTATATTAAAACTCGAGTTAGCTTTGGCTAATACGCCCAAGAGTTAATATAAACGTGATTTTGTCCTATTTACCAACAATTGGAAAATGCCTATAGTTAAAGTCGATCCAATTATGTTAACTAGTTACTCAATCTAATTGAGTTGTACTCACCCATGCGTTGATAGGCGGGACCAAGATTGTCCCTCCGCACCCTACCAAGATAGTATGCGTTGCTTTGCTTTGGCAGATTCAACAACAACATGCGATCAAGGTAGTGATGGGTATCACGGCATGGTAGGCATTTCGAGTTGACGCGATTAAGATCTAATCTAATTGACGAGGTGTATCATATATGCGATTTAAATCTAATCTAATCGTTAGGGCGCATCATGTACGTGATTTAGATCTAATCTAATCGTCAAGGCGCTAATTAATTAGTATTCTAGCATGCATCACATATACACACACACAAGTAATTAATTAAATATTTTGTGATTAGTTATGGCCCTACTACGATCTTCTCAAGCCAATGAGAAGATTGGATGGTCAACCTAAGGTCAACAACTTCTCAAGCTCCTTCCTTTGACCACCTTGTGTTGCTCGCGCCCTCCTCGTAACTCCATCTCGAGTGGACCTTCCACTGCTCCATTTTGTACATTACAAAAGTGATTTACAATAGGAAATAAAAATAGGAAAGACACGACGCGCAGGTTGCGTATCACATACAACACGCACATCACAAAAAATGGCACGCAGGCCATAATATGAATTACAACACAGAATTTCCAATCTAATTGGTTCTTTTGGGCCATAACCATCACAAAATAATACATAATTCTAAATTATGTAATTTCTATAAATTTCTATAATTTTTCTTATAATTTTTTATAAGTAAAATTCCCGGCGGTCCCGTTTAGCGATTTTCGGGCGCAATCGCGGAACGAAGCCCCTTGCGGAGTCAGGGGAAGCGCCCCTACCCGCGATATAACCATCACGAGTGTTCCTAAGCGATCCTACAGCGCCTTAGTCTGCTATCCCAAAACGATTTGGGGCGAAAGCTTGCCGTTTTGGAAAAATCTTCTCGGTAGTTAAAGCCTGCAAGTGTCTAAACACTTGTGCTTCGCTTCTACGAGAAAAATACCCATAAAAATACCAAAAATCATAATCTCACAGAAAGTTACAGATCTGTAATTTTCATAAAAATACAAATTAAAACTCATACTCACTTCGAACCTTGCTCTGATACCACTGTTGGGTTTTCAGGCTGCAAAAACCGCTTTTTGCGTTGCGGAAACCCCGAAACCCCCGCCGCCGGATTCGTATGAAGAATAAAAGTAGTAAAACTTCGAGTATGAGTTTTCTAACCTAGATCTACACTAGATCTACAAAGGAGAAGAGTTTACCCTTGATGCGAAGCCCTTCGCGTAATCCCACTCGTCCAAGGTTCGCCGGATCTCGAAAGTATCAAAGTAGATACTTCTCTATGTGTATCCACACAAACAAATGATGGAGAAACCTAACACAAGGTGTGCTAGCACCCTTTGAAAGATTCGGCCAAGAGGAGGAGAGGGAGAGAAGAAAGAGCTTGAGGAAGAAGAAGATGGAGTTACCACACAAAATGAAACTCCTCACCCACTAAAAGTGGCTAGCCACATTCAAGAAGGGGTTTTGAAACCCCATTGGATATCAAGAGTCACAACTCTTGATCTCCCTCATGATGTGGCACACACATGTGCTAATCTTGATGATGTAGCACATCATCATTAGCCCACTTAATGCCAACTCACCAATGAGGTGGCAAATGGTCAAGTCAAACTTGACCCTTCATCTTCCTTTCAAGTCAAGTCAAAATTGATCACTTCTCTCTCATGGTTGATCTAATCTAACCATTGGTTCAAGTCAATTTTAATTTAATGAATCTCTATTCATTGAATTAAATTAATTAAATAAGTCTAAGTCCAAATTAGACTCACATAACACATGAACCAACTTGAGTCCAACTCAATTAGCTCAATTTGGATTACTCTTAATCCAATTTGGTTCATCACATGAACCTAATCCTTTAGGTTCATCAAATAAACCTAATCTCCATCTAATTGCCCTTTGTGTGTGACCCTATAGGTTCTTATAACGTTGGCAATGCTCCTAAACCCATTTAGAAGCATAAGTAATGAGCGGTATCTAGCAACACATCATTAATACCCAAGTTATAAAAATGTTGAGGTCCAACATCACCTTGTGACTACTAATTGTGACTCCTCACAATATATGACAATATCCTTCTATCCTAGACATCTAGAATGATCAATGTGAGGCATAGACCGTGTCATCCTCTAATCAATCTAAATCTTGAGCTCCAAGTAGACTCACTCAATCAAATGAGCTCAACATCTCATATTGACTCATTTGGTCATAGCCATGCACTTAGTAGTCTCACTCTATCAAGAATATCAATGTCTCTCCCGTCATATAGGAGGGATAGATCCCATCTACATCACTCACATCCCTCCGCATAAATTGTTACATACCCAGTAATCGCCTTTATAGTCCACCCAGTTACGGGTGACGTTTGACGATGCCAAAGTACGTAACTCCTTATGTAGGGAACCATGGTGACTTCAGGTCCAAGGACTAGTAGTCATACTAATAGCCACATGAGAAAGTATATGACACTCATATAATGATCCATGATACTTTCTCATGGCGGGTCATTCAGTATACATTCTCCAATGCATACCCATGTGTCAACTTGATATCTCCATATCCATGACTTGTGAGATCAATCATCGAGTTGACCTACATGCTAGTCTCATCGCATTAACATTGTCCCTGAATGTTAATACTCGACTATGAATGATTAAGAGTAGTGTTCCCTATATCATCTCACTATCGGTTCAACTAACCGATTGATATAGGTAAGAACCCTCTACTCAAGGACGCTATTATACTTAGTTATTTGACACCAATACAAGTAAGTATAATAACCAAAACAAATACCTTTATTTATATACAAGAATATGATACAATGAGTCCATACAACAATCATCAAATGATTGGCTCTAGGGCTCTAACTAACAAAAATGAGTATGGAATATGTGATTTGGTAATTTTAAAATTTTAATACGTGATTTAGATATTTTAAAATTTTAGATACATGGTTCAGTAATTTGTCGTTTATATTTTAGAAAAGATACATTTCTTTTTACAAATATCTTTTTCTGTAAAAAGTTCTTCTATTGTTTAGCCTAGCTATGCAGCCGCGAGGTTTGGTGTCCTAGCCATGCAACCATGAGGCTTAGTCATTCCTACTCTTGAGGTGCGACCTCTCAACTAGCCCTAGTTGAGCAGTCAGTGTATATACTCTTCTTGGTTGAATAGTTATGCTCAATTTACTTGAAGGATGAATTTATAAATTGAGGAATGGAAAGTTTTCCACTGTTTATTTGGTAATGAAGGATAGATTATTTATCCTTTCATAAAATAATAGATAGATAAATTTACGAATCCATCCACTCATCGATTTGTTAATAAATTTTTATCCACCCAAAATTTGATGGAATGTCATTCCTTCCATCACGTGCGTCACTGTTCTCAACGATAGTACACATTGTGCTCCTCCAAAAGGTAGAGCTACCAATAGAGATACCCGACACCGAGAGGACCCAGTCGATGGGGCTCTGGTGGTCTAAAGTACACCACTAATCGAAGGAAGAGGAGAAAATTTTGGAACTAGAAATTGCAGTTGGCGACCATAATGGAGAAGTCATCTCAGAAATCAAGCTTCTAGGCTCAGAAGATGAGGATTACCGTGGTGAAGGATCCTGGGCTGACGTATGGTTTGGGGATGGCAGTGAAAGCGGTGATGATGGGGTTGTAGACAAAGAAGGTGGAGGAGGATTGTGCATAGCAGAGGAGGAGGTTGTTAGAGGAGGAGAGGATAATGATCTCAGGGAGGAAGGAGAGTGCGACGTCGGGGATGGAGGCAGAGCCAAAAGGGGCAAAGGCGGGTTTGTTATTAAGGCGGTGGAGATGGAACGATGTAGGGGTGTAATCGAGTTGAGCCGAGCTGAACTTTTGAATGTTTGAGTTTGACTCGTTTATAATCGAGCTGAGCTTGAGCTTTATTTAACGAATATATTTATGACTCACGAGCTTATTCAAACTTTTATTGAGCCTAAACGAACTTAATAAATATAAATTATAAATTTAAATATTCATTAAAAACTAAATTATATATTTGTAGAAAATTATAATATTTTTATTAAAATTTATAATTTTATTCTAATAAATAAATTTAATATATTTATCTATATTTTTCATAAGTAGAGTGTAAAATCTATAAATTCAATATCAAAATTATTATTTTTTATTTAAAAGTTGATCCATGAGCTTACTAACGAACATGTTCATAAGCTAACGAGCTGAGTATTGTGAAGTTTGAGCTTGGTTTGTTTATCTTAATAAGCCTTGTTAAACGAGCTCAAACGAACTTTTATCGAATTGTGCTTCGAATAGCTCATGAGCGGCTTGGTTCATTTACATCCTTAGAAAGGTGGCTATAGGCTTTGCAAAAGAATGGGGAGGAGATCAAGCGGGCCCAGGAGGATGAGACGGGGTGAAGGCAGAGGAGGTTGTAGGTGGGTAGGTGGTAGAGGGCGTTGTCGTTGATGATCTCGTTGAGCTTTTTGTTCTTCCCATCGTCGGCTGTCAGGATTCACTTCCCATGGATCTTCTGGCAGCACTCACTGGAAGCGTATAAGGCTTCACAGTTCGATTCTTGGGTGGAGGCGCTCTCAATGCTACAGTCGGAGAAGGAAAGATCCTCATCATCCATGAAGCCATCGTAGTGGGGGACTATCTTTTCCCCTTCTATTTCTCTTCTTTCCTTAGGCATTCTTTTCTCTTCCCTTTCTTTCTTTTCCTTTTCCTTTCCGTCCTGTAGGGATATTTTTCTACTGTGGAATACTTTCCCTCACTCATGTACTCCTTAGAGTAAATAGAGCATTAAGTCACACAGCTAGGTCAAGTGACCTATGGCCCGATAGGACATCATTTGACCAATAATACGAGGAAGATTTTTTTTATATATTTTTAAACATGTTAATAAAAAAAAGATATTTAAAAAAATGTACATTTAATAAAGATGAAAATATGATACATCCTTCAAGAAATTTTGAAATCTAAATATATTCTATAAGAAAATGCTCTTTATTTAATACGTAAACTAAGAAGCAGACATCTATTATTGATTTGGGAGTGATCAGTGGGCGTCACGTGAATAAGGGTGTAAGTATCCTGGGTTAGTTTTGATGTTGATCAACCAAGTTAAGTTAGGTCATGTGAGTTTGATATCTTGTGTCTAAGTGTATATGGACTTAGAAATACAAGAAGTTGAGCGAAAGACAAAGTAAGTGAGAATGATGACATATGAAGGGAGTCGACATGCTCGGTGCATCGCAATGCCGAGCTGGGTAGCACCAGTTTGTGATCCAAGCGGAGGCAATGAATGATTTGGATGATGGGGATGAGTTCTGAGGCGTGAATCTAATGTATAATTGTTGGCCTGCCCGATCCAAGTTGGCAGTGAATTGTTAAAATCAGATGAAGATCTGGTTCTTTCGATTCATAGTGTGGAGGGCACCGGTACAGGTTGGTATCAGAGCCAAAGTTATTGCCAGCTCACTACACACACATCAAGCCTCCTACCTGCCGCTCCAAGTAAGAATGTTTAAGCTAAATTTACTTGTTATATGCTTATGTTTAAATTTTCTTGTTATATGTTTATGCTTAATTTTTCTTGTCATACGCTTATGCTTAATTTTCATGATTATATGACTTATGCTTTATTTTTTTCTTTCTTGTTATATTGCCTATACTTTATTTTCTTTACTACATTGCTTATGCTTTATTTCCTTATGTTACATTGTTTGTCATTATATTCCTCATTTTTTCTTATGTTGTTTATGCTTTAGTTTCATGTTTTACTTGCTTATGTTTGATGCTTTATTCTATACTTTTAGTTATAAATTAGATTAGGATCACATATTGGTAGGTTAGGAATGATACCAGAACAAATAGATAGAAACAAAACAGTAAGTTAGATTGGCTAAAAACAATAACCACTTACACTAGTCTATTTGTCCTTATTTAGATAAACATGGTTAGGACACGCAATGTCCGAACCGGAGGAACAGTGACTCCACCAGACCTGACACAGGTAGTCGCAGACCTCCAACATCAGATCGCAGAGCAACAGCAGCTGATCACTACCTTGATGGGTCAGCAAGGCAACCGAGTCACCCCACCGGTGAATCCACTACCTGTTGTACCTACAGCCGCACCAGTGCCCCCGGCAGCCCCTACTCCGATGGTCCGACAAGAGGCCTATCTGATTCAGTGGCAAAGGCTTAAGCCGGAAGTATTCTCGGGAAACTGTGAACCATGGGATGCGCAAGCCTGGCTCAAAACCGTGGAGAACATAATGGAATTATTGGATTGGCCTGAACACGAGAATGTCAAATGCGCGTCGTTCTGTCTTACCGGAGATGCCCGGATGTGGTGGGACAGAGTAAAGGCGAAAAGACAAATAAACCAAATGCAGTGGACAGATTTTGAGACAGAGTTCTTAGAGGAATTCTTCCATATGCGAGTGACCAACAAGCACTATGACGAGTTCACTGAGTTCCGGCAAGGTGATCTGTCAGTTAATGAAGCCGTTAAGAGGTTCAACTGCCTAGCCCGACTGTGCCTAGAACTGGTCCGAACTGAAAAAGAAAGAGTCCGGTTAATGTTAAAGATGCTCCGACCCGAGATAACTCTGAACGTAGCCGGCGGAGTTAATAGACCGCAGACTGCAGAGGAGCTAGTTAGCAGTGCCCTGATCACCGAGCACTATCAGGAAGCAATGAACAAGGGCAAGAACCAAGCACTAACCGGAGCACAAAAATCGCATAATACCAGAACCGACTGGAAAGGAAATTCAGGTGGAAGGAGGAAACAATGGAATAAAACGAAAGGTGGTCCGGCCAATAAGCAGACCAAGTACCCTCAGTGTGCCACATGTGGGAAGATGCATTCTGGAGTATGTCGTCTGAGCACCAGGAAGTGCTACAACTGCGGAAAGGAAGGTCATTTGATAAGAGATTGCCCTACTCAGCCTCAGGCACCACCTTCGCAGAACTTCCAGAACAGGAGTACCCTCGCACAGCTTCACCAGATGCAAGCTGCCATCGAAGGGACTTCAATCAGCCAAGGAAGATTGGAGGCCCCTCCCACTATGACCGATGCCAGAATCTACTCACTTACCCAGGAAGACGTGGCGAACGCCTCTACTGTTGTCACAGGTCAGCTACTTATTTACAATCAGTATGCTGTAGTATTATTTGATACCGGGGCAACACACTCGTTCGTCTCAACACCTTTTATGAAGAAGCTAGATATACCACTCCGAACTCTAGAGGACACGTTCTTAACAACCTTACCATCCGGGGAGATTATGCCATCGGACCATATGCTGCAAGCAGTACTCATTCGGATCGCAAACAGAGAACTCTACTGCAATCTGATAGTACTTGATATGTAGGATTATGACATAATTTTGGGCATGGATTTTCTTAGCAAGTACGGCGCTTCAATCGAGTGCCACAAAAGAAAAGTGATTTTCTGACCCGAAAATGAACCAGAGTTTGAATTTTACGGGGAATCAAAAGGAACGGAGAAGTTATTGTCATCTATTAAAGCACAAAAGATGTTAGATAAAGGATGTATGTGGTTTCTAGCACACGTGGTTGATACCAATCAAATCAAAGACCCGAAGTTAGAAGATGTCAGAGTAGTATGCAACTATCCAAAAGTATTTCCAGATGAACTACAAGGGTTGGCCCCTGACAGAGAGATAGAATTCGGAATCGAATTGATTCCTGGTACTCAGCCGATTTCAAAAGCACCTTATCGTATGGCTCCTGCTGAATTAAAGGAACTTCAGGAACAGTTATCCGAATTACTCGACAAGGGACTTATTCGTCCTAGTCACTCTCCATGGGGAGCTCCAGTGCTATTCGTAAAGAAGAAGGATGGGTCTATGCGAATGTGTATAGACTACCGAGCGCTGAATAATGTGACGATCAAGAATCGGTACCCACTCCCACGGATCGATGACCTGTTCGATCAACTGAAGGGTGCGACTGTTTTCTCAAAGATAGATCTACGATCCGGTTATCATCAAGTGAAGGTGAAACCAGATGATATACCAAAAACGGCATTTCGAACCCGATATGGACACTATGAGTTCATAGTTATGCCTTTCGGAGTAACCAACGCTCCTGCAGTATTTATGGACCTGATGAATCGAGTATTTACGGCATATCTTGATAAATTTGTGATCGTCTTCATTGATGATATACTTATCTACTCGAGAACTCCAGAAGAACATGCCGAACACCTGAATACTGTACTACAGATCCTTCAAGAGAAACAACTATATGCAAAATTCTCCAAATGCGAGTTTTGGCTTGACCGGGTAATATTTCTACGTCATGTCATCTCCAAAGATGGAGTTATGGTGGATCCAAGTAAAATCGAAGCTGTGAATAGCTGGAATCGACCAAAGAATGCCAGCGAAGTCAAGAGTTTTCTCAGACTAGCAGGTTATTACAAGAAATTTGTAGAGAATTTCTCCAAAATCGCAGCCCCTATGACAGCCCTCACCAAGAAAAAATACAAAGTATGAATGGACAGAAGCTTGTGAGAAGAGTTTCGCAGAATTAAAAAGGAGACTGACCAGTGCTCCGATTCTTACTCTTCCGGAAACCAACAGAGGCTTCGATATGTACAGCGATGCTTCCATCACAGGACTTGGAGCTGTACTCATGCAAGATGGCAAAGTCATTGCCTACGCTTCTAGACAACTTAAAGAACATGAGAAGAATTATCCCATTCACGACTTAGAACTAGCAGCCGTGGTCTTCGCTATAAAAATATGGAGACATTATTTATATGGAGCTCAATCTAAGATTTATACCGACCATCAGAGTCTGAAATATTTCTTCACACAAAAAGACCTAAATATGAGGCAACGCCGATGGCTCGAGTTAGTTAAAGATTACGACTGCGAGAATCTTTATCACCCAGGGAAGGTGAACAAAGTGGCCGATGCACTCAGCCGGAAGTTCAGTGCCACCTGATGTAACTATTTTAAAGTTCGAGGACGAACTTTTTATGAGGTACGGGGTACTGTAATACCCACTAAGCTTGTAAGATAAATATATGAATGTGAGATTTTTCCTTAGAAAAATAATAGGAAGTGAGTTGAAGCAAAAAGAAATAAAATGAAATAAAAAGAAGAGGAGGTCAAGGATTGAACCATGAACCTCTTATATTATATTTCATAGAATTAATTAGTAGAAACCAATTGGGATAGAGAGAAGATGTTGATATCAAAGGAGGGAAACTCATGATAAAGGTAAGAGTAAAAGCTAGCCAAAAGAAAATAAGAAAGGAGCAAGAGAAAGACAACTTGCCTTCCTCCATTTCTCTCCTTCTTCCTCTTTGTTTTTGCCGAAAACTTAAAGAGGGAATTAAGAGGATTCAATCCCCCTTATTTCATCATGAATGGTAAGAATAAATGAATAAATAAAATAAATAGGAAATAGGAAAAAAAAAGGCTAAGGGAGAAGGAAAGCAAAAATCAATTTTGCTACCTCTTCCCCCTTAACATAAAAGGGAGCAAGAAAAGAGAAGTTTATTTTTCTCTCATTTTCTCTCATTCTTCCTCTCCCTCACCGAAACCATCAGTCCCCTCTCCTCCATCTTCGGCCCCAAAGCCAAGGTTTTTCCCCTAAGAAGCCTAAGATACAAGGAGGACTTAGCAAGGGAATCAAGGGAAAGGAACTAGAAGGAGAGACTACTTCTTTCATCACCATACCTTAGATCCACAAGCGAAAAGGATGTAAGCTTCCCCTCACCTGTGGTACAAGGCTTTTTATGTGATTTTCGGATTTTATGAGGATTAGAAAACCTAGGAAAGAATTTAAGAAAATTCGGCTAAAGAAAGGGTTTTCAAATCTAGGAAGGTTTAAACAAGTCCTTATTTCATGATATTTTTTTTCTATGCTATGTAGGAAGGATTTTCTTCATGTTATTATACCTAAATGATGCTTGATCAGAGGAGTACCTAACCCTAGAATTTCAGCCAAAAATATTCTAAGGAGGTTAGGGAAAATATTGTGTAACCAAACTAGTGCAAGATTCTCTCCATGAACTATTAAGGATCTTTTATTGGTTTTCTTGCTTAAAAGTTACTTGGAACCAAAAGAAATCCATTTATATGTTTCGGCCAAGAAAAGGGCTTAGGGTTAGGAAGATCTTTAAATTTAAGTAACCATGTTTGTATGATAGAATATAGAGTTTTCTTAAAGGATTGCATGTTGAACATTGCTAAAAATTCATGAACTCTTATTTTAGATTTTCGGCCATGATAAGATGGATAGTTTAGAAAAGCTTAAACAAAATGCTAATATGCTCAAGACCTCTGTGATATTATGATATGAAAGTTATTTAATGTTCTTATGTTTAAATTGAGTATAGAAAAATTAGTTACATGATATATGACATGTAAGATCACAAGGGTCCTAGCTTGTTTATGAACCAACTTTGTATATGATGTTCTTAGTAATTTTTGCCATGAACTTACTTAGGTTTTCCATGCTTTAGGCCACTTAAAACCTAGTTTAAAGATTGGTAGGTTTTGGCCATGAGGAAAAATAAAAGATAAAGGGAAAGAAACCTAGGAAGCCTAAGACACAATTCACATGTATGTTTATTATGCTTGTCTTTATACATGCTATAAAACTTGTATGATTTCTTATGCTTTTAGGCTATTTGAAGCAAGTTTATATACTGTTAAGTTTCGGCCAAGTAGGGTTTAAAAGACCTAGAGGCCTTAGAAATGAAACCAAATGTGTTAAAAGTGCTTCTTATGAAAATAGGATAATGTGTTGATTGTGTCACATGCTTGTATAATTTTTCCATGACCTAAATGGACCATTGTATGTTTCGGCCATGAAGGAATAGATGCCCTAGAAACCCTAGAACAAGAATTAAATATGCTTATGTCACTTTACATGGAATATGATAAGTAGAAAGACAAAGTTCCCATGCTATATGTTGTTTAATGACCTAATTGAGGCTAGGGTAAGTTTCGGCCATACATGTTGTATAATGTCTTGTTATGAATTTATACATGATGTTAGTTCAAGTTTACATGCTTGTATGTTTGTTTTTTAGCCCTAATGAACACTTGTTAAAAGTTTGACTATGACATATGTTAAGGGCTTGAAGGACTTAGGAACTAGCTCAATATGCTTACTATGTTACTTGAAAAAAATGCTATAAATATGGTTTAAGGTTTCCATGCTTTCATGACATTTGGGACCTTGTTTATATACTGATAGGGTTCGGCCACATGAGTTTAAGGACTTGGAGAACTTAGAAACCAAGTAAATCATACTTATAATGCTTCCTATGAAATTCAT
The DNA here is from genome assembly GCF_018446385.1 of Zingiber officinale. Classification (NCBI taxonomy): domain Eukaryota; kingdom Viridiplantae; phylum Streptophyta; class Magnoliopsida; order Zingiberales; family Zingiberaceae; genus Zingiber; species Zingiber officinale. Next base: position 63,130,520 of record NC_055988.1, on the reverse strand, counting down.
GTAATGATAATTTAGGTTTCACATGCTTGGACGTTGTTTTTACCTAAATTGAGACCTAAGGGGGTTCGGCCATGATAGGAACCCAAGGGTTTAGGAAGCTTAGAACCCAAGTTAACTATGTTACCATGTTTCTTATGATAGTATAATCACATGATACACCCTTATGCTTGTGATTTATACCTTTTTATGATATGATATGTGGATAGAGATATGCATGTTTTAATGAGATGTTATGTGCTTAGAAATATGCATGCTTTAAGGATATGCTATGTGCTTAGAATATGCATACTTTTATAATATGCTATGTGAGTAGAAATATGCATGCTTTAATGATATGCTATGTGCTTAGAATATGCATGTTTTTATGATATGCTATGTGGATAGAAATATGCATGCTTTAATGATATGCAATGTGTTTAAGTGATGCATACCTTCTTAAGACATGATGTATGCCTAAGTGATGCATACTTTTTATGATATGATGTATGCCTAAGTGATGCATACTTTCTTAAGACATGATGTATGCCTAAGTGATGCATACTTTTTATGATATGATGTATGCCTAAGTGATGCATACTTTCTTAAGACATGATGTATGCCTAAGTGATGCATACTTTTTATGATATGATGTATGCCTAAGTGATGCATACTTTTATGACATACTGTATGCCTAAGTGATGCATACTTTTATGCTATGCTATGTGACTAAATGATGCATTTTTATACATGCTACTTTACTTTGTAAGGCTTGTACCAAGGGTGGACTCCTAATCAGTCTATAGGCCTTGCTTTGTGATCTAGGCTAATAAGGGATGGGCTCCTTAGTACGCCCTAAGCCTTGCTTTGTGATCTAGGCTAATAAGGGATGGGCTCCTTAGTACGTCCCTAGGCCTTGCTTTGTGATCTAGGCTGATAAGGGATGGACTCTTTAAGTATGCCCCTAGGCCATGCTTTGTGATCTTGACCTAGTTCCTAGTATGATTCAAGACTTGCTACCTTGGATATACTTAGGACGCGCGCATTTATGTTATGTATGTATGGTACAAGCCGGGGCCCTGAATATGTTGATATTATGTTCAAGTATATATGTAAGAAGAAATGATTTTAAAGATCATGAGACATACACATGTTTTTCGGATACATGTTTTCAAAATCATATTGCATATACTTTATGATCATGTTGTGATAATGCTATGATTTATGATATGCCATGATTAGATATGACTATGATATGTTTCATGCTACGCTTTAAGAGATGATATGCCATGATTAGATATGATTATGTTATGTTTCATGCTATGCTTTAAGAGGTGATATGCCATGACTAATTATGATTTTGTTATGTTGCATGATATGCTTAAAGAGTATGATATGTTAAGCCATGACTAGTTGAGATCATGTTATGTTGATATATTCTTTGATTATGTAATGATTTTTGGTTTTAGTGAGTAGGAAAGGAACTTACTGAGCCATGAGTGCTCATAGCTTACTTTCCTTGTACCACAGATAAAGGAAAAAGCTGGATGAGCTAAAGGAGCAGCAGGAGAGGCAAAGAGATGTGTGTGGCGGTGTCTAGGCAACCAAATAAGAACCTGCTTTAAGAACTTTTAGGAATTACACTTTGGTTTCATAAATTGTAGTACTACATGGTTGACTTGATGTTATGTTTTTATTTAACTTGTTATCATGTTATGGAAACCATATTAGTGTAGTTCGGTTTTTATTAAACCAAGAAAAATGATTTTTAGTCTTCCGCTGTAATATGTACGTTGAGTATCGTAGCCCCGTCCCTTAGGGTTAGCAGGGAGGGCGGGCGTTACAGCTGAAAAGTACATCGATGGAGAGAGAAGGATGCATACGGTGCATCTAAGGGATGAGAAGCCGGGAGGAAACTTACTCGAGAAGAAAGTCAGAGTTGAGTTCAAGTAAGCTCAACTTCGGATGACCGGATGATCACCCAAGTGAGTGGAATGAAGAATGGTCAACTTCTAAGGTTGACTATTCAAGGCGCCTCGAATGATCACGGGTGCCTCCATTCCAAGTGCCTCAAATGGAGTTGAGGCGCCTCACATATAGAGAGCAATCATTGCTAGCTGCAGGACTTGAGGTGCATCTGATTATCCAAGGCACCTCCTAAGAATTTGAGTCGTTGCCACGGAGATAAGTCGTGGAGTCTAGCTTAGCCAAATCGAGGCACCTCCGATGAACTGAGATGTCTCCAACATGCTAGAACAGTTGTACGTTAGTAGCAATAAGCATAAAGCTTAGCCAATTATAGGCGCCCTAATCAACCGAGGCGCCTCCGAAGTGCCATGTCAGTAAATGGTCATTTTAACCAGAATGTTATAAATAGAAGCCTTATCCTCTAAGTTAGTACAATACACTATGTATTTCATTTTCTAAGCTCTATATTTATTTTCATGGTTTCAAATGTGCAAGGGCTACTCCACCTCTGACCTTGTCAAAGAAGGAGATTGATTGTGATTTCCACAGTCTTAAATTAACAAATACCCAGATTGTAATCAAGTAAATTCTGTGCCTCTTATTTTCATTTATGTTATTTTTTTAATTAATTAGTGTATCCTTACTAAAATAAGTTAGCAAGAGAATTCAAAATTCTAACTTGCAGGCTATTCACCTCTCTCTAGCTGGTCCACTGATCTTAATAAGTGGTATCAAAGCTCAACTGCCTTAGAAGAACTAATCACCAACTAAAGTAATAAGGAAGATGGCTAGATCAAACATCCACCTATTAAAGTTCAAGGGGAAGTTTACACTTTGAAAATGTCTAATGGAGTTATTTTTCAAAACTAATTTTGATATATTATTAATTATTAAATATGATTTTGAAGCACCGAAGGATAAGAATGGAGAAGAAAAAAAGAGCTTCAATGGAACAAGAAGCAGCAAACTAAGTTCATGACAAACGGTAAGGCCAAGTTTCATCTTCTGAGCATACTACCACTTCAAGAAGTCAACCGAATCAGCGTCTACAACTCCACCAAAGAAATCTAGGAGAAGTTCCTAGAGCTACATGAAGAAACTTTGGAGGCCATACTAGCAAGACAGGATTTGCTAAAATCTTATCTAAGCAACCTTTGGATGGAAAAAGGAGAAAAGGTAGCACAACTACATGCTAGATTGAAGGAGTTAATAATTGGCCTCAACTGTCACGCCTTGGAGGAGTCCCTGTCTGATAAATGGATAACATTTCTCCCCTTATAATAATATATAGAATTTGGATACATAGCCACACGATTGTACAAGTAATAACTACCGCCCACATGGCTGGAAACATACATAACTACATAGGATAATAAGCAGCCTACACGGCTGACACAGAAACACATCAAAAGACATAAGATAGGTCACCCATGAAGGATAGAAATAGCGATTGGGGGGGGGGGGGAGTGAATATTGCTTGTTACAAATCTTTTTCATTTCGTAAAACTAAATCAAAGTAAATAGCAGTAGAAAGTAAAGTACAACTTTATTTTTACTTGGTTCGCAGTCTCTTGACTACTAATTTAAAGGCCATGATCGTTGACCACACTCATTGGGCAATCTACTAATAGTAGTTCTTCCAGAGGAAGCAAAATCATACAAGTATGAATATAAGTATGAAAAGATTTTACTAACAACAATGAAATAGAAATGTAGCGTAGTTATTGGAGATCTTCTTTGACTAAAGTTGTTGTAATTTGCACGAGTAGTAACAGTACAGTGGAGACAGAATAATTTAGAGATCATAATTGTTGAGCTTGGTGCCCGTAGACATGGATCGGTCGACTGAAAAATTGTTTGGTTGACTGATTGATTTGGTCAACTGATCCTCCTATTGGTCGATTGAACCCTCGCGTCCTTCCTTCTTTGTGTTGAACCGAATCGCTGATCCATTGATTTTAGGGGTTTGGTCGACTGATTAAGCCTATTGATCGACCAATCCTCTAAATTTCCTTTTCCTTAAGGATATGATCTGATCGTTTATGCATTCCATTTTAGGTTCAGTCGATTGATAAAATTTATCAGTCGACTGATCCATCTATTATACCACCTTTGCGAAGTCTTATACGTTTTTCCAAATTTGTATGATCGGTCTACCAATCTATGGGTTCAGTCAGCCGAACCTAGGTCAACCAAGATTTCAATTTAGTATGCAAAACAAAGTTAGTGCATATGTATAATAATACTAATTCTATAAAATAGAGTTAGACAGATATATTAATGGATGAATAAGACAGTATCGACTATCTTGATCTCAACTTAGAAATCTTAGTTCATCCTTTGGTTGGATCAGCATTTCAGGTTTGTCCCCTTATTAGGATAAGACCTCATTGCACTCACTCCAGGAAGTTACATTAACTTACCTATCAAACATCGGGTTTTCCAGACCTGTTTGGACTTCGGCTTAGCATCGGATTGGATCGCCAGGGCTCCCTCTTGATATCAGCTCCTCCAGATCTATCGAGTCCAACTGCCATGTGTTAGGTCCTCGACCCACTTGGACTTCCTGCATGGCTTCCATGATCTGCTGAGACTTTCCTGCCTCGCCGCGACTAGGGCATTCCCGGTTGAGTAACTAGTATGCACAGTTAGTCAAATCATTAGATCACAACAAGACTTAGCTTGAACATCTGACAACATCAAAACTCAAGTTAGATTCTGGTGCACCCTGCACCAACAGTCTCCCTCTTTTTGATTTTTGACAACTAAGGTTCATAGTTAAGTTTAAAATATACAGAGTTAAGTAAACAAACACTTTTTCTTAAACTCTCCCCCTGAATTCACTATCTCTCCCCCTTTAACACATATTAAAATAGGGGTCATTACAAAGGTAAATACTTAAGCAATAAAGTGGGAAAATAAGTTTAAAAATTCTAACAAGTTTGAAAAAATATGATAGCTTTAATAACTTTGAAGCAGCTTGAAAAAATTTTGAAAGTATTTTTCAAACTTGTTTGAATTGATAAGTTTTCAATATTTTATATAAGTGATTTTTAAAAATATTTGATAAGGATTAAGAGTTCTTAAAAATATTCAAATGATATATTTAAAGAGAATTAATTTTCAAAACTATTTGTAAAGTTTTTTTTTTATCAAACATCTTTTCAAAAAGATTTTCAAAGTAAGAAGTATAATTTTTTAAATGAATTTTCAAAATATTTTTCTAAAGTATGATTTTGAAGAATATTTTAAAAGAATGTTAAAACTATATTTTTAAAAGAGAATATTTGAAGTTATAACTTTTCAAAACTTTTTTAAAGATATATTTTCAAAATATTTCATTTTGAACCTCTTTTCAAAATATGTTTTTCAGTAAAGTCTCTTCCCCTTAATCAGATACTCTTTTGGATATCTTTGTTACCCACAAAAAAGACATTCTTATATGTCTAGAGATTTGAGAGATTATGGTTGACTTTGTTAGTATTAGCCCTAGTACCAATTATGAGATGATTGTAAAGGGGCTCATATTATATCATATATCATTATTAATAAAAGGCAAAAGGTGGTTATTATATTTATTGCAGTTCATTGCTGATTGAATAAATATAATAATGTCCTTGGGTAGCAGGTTCTTATCTATAATATATCAATTGGTTGAATTGTTAGTGAGATATTGTAGAGAACACTACTCTTAACTATTCGTAGTCGAGCATTAATATAAAAGGACAATATTAATGCATTAATACTAGCATGTAGATCAATGGATAACTTGATCTCATAAGTCATGAATATGAGATATCAGGTTGACACATGAGTATATATTAAAGAATATATACTGAATGGCCCGCCATGTGAATGTTTCATGGATCGCCGTATGAGTGTCATAAACATTCTCATGTGACTATTGGTATGAATAGTCCTTAGACCTGAAGTCACTAAGGTTCCCTACATAAGGAGTTGTATACTTTGGTATCGTCAAACGTCACCCATAGCAGGGTGGACTATAAAGTCGATCACTGGGTATGCAATGAATTATGCGGAGGGATGTGAGTGATGTAGATGAGATCTATCCCTTCTATATGACGTAAGTGATATCTGTGGGCCCCTTGATTAGTAAGACACAAGAAAGCATGATCATGCGTAAATGAATCAATATGAGATATTGAGTTCATTTGTTTGAGTGTGTCTACTTGGAGATCAAGAAACACAAAGATTGATAAGAGAATGACACAGTCTATGCCTCATTGATCAATCTAGATATCAAGGATAGAGGGACCAAGCCATACATGATGATAGCCACAGACAGGTTAGGTCGGATCTCGACTTTCTTTTCACTTGGGTAGCAATGATGCCTTGCTAGATACCACTCATTGTTTATGTATCACAAATGTTGATTTGGATACATTGTCAACGTTACAAGAGCCTATAGGGTCACACACTAAGAACAAGTTGATATGGAGAAGGGTTCATGTGATGAATCAATGGATTAAGTGTAATCCGAATTTGACTCATTGAGTTAGACTCAAAGGGATCCAATTGTTGTATTGAGTTCAATTACATGGGAATTAATGGGTTAGACTCATTGGGTGAACTTGAGTTCACAAAGGAAGTTGAATGGTCAAAATTCAACCATTGGATTGGATGGTTGATTTTGAGCCATTGGATTAGAAGATGAAAGGGTGATTAGAAGATGAAAGGGAGACTCTTGGTATACCATGATATGGTTATAAATATCATTTGGATGATATTTTTTCATAAGTTTTCTTTTTGCTTGAGAAGTTGAAAAGTCCCCTTGATCTTCTTCTTCCTCCTTCCCTTTTCTTGGCCGAGACACACATATAGGTTGCTAGCACAACCTTATGTGTTTTCCCTCTCCATCTTGCTTTGTTTGTGAGACAATCAAAGACAAGGCTTGTTCGTGTGGATATCGTAGAGGCGTGAACGCTTGAACGTGCTGAGATCTGTATCTAAACAAGAAGAGGTTGCTGTCGGGATTGCGAAGGGCACGCAACAAAAGTATAATCCTATCATGTAGCTTAGTATAGATTATGAATAGAAATTGTTTCTTCCCTTGGCATGGATCCGCTGGATAAGAGGATCTAGTAATTTTTCCGCTGCGTTTCCGCGTCTTTGGCACGCTAGATCCCAACAGACTTTAGGATCTATAAGCTTAGGTATTGGTAAACAATAATTTTTATAATACACTCAATCAATCATCAACCAAAATTTTGGAAATATATTTAAGAAAATAGATTTTAAGTTTTTAAAAATATTTTTAATTTACTTTTCTTAGTGTCTCACTCATTCTAAATTTTTAAATATGGTGATCTTATAGTTGTGTGAAATAACTTTAATGATTTTGAGTTTATTGTAATTCTAATTGAGTTAAAATAGAGTTTGGATTTTAGTTGAACTTGGATTATTAGGTTAAAATCAATTTAGAATTTAACAAAATGATTAAACTTAATTTTGAGTTAAGTAAAATTACTTTGATTAATTAAGATGATTAATTCAAATTGATTATTATTTAATTAATTCAGTTGATTAGTTATTTATTTTATTACTTTCAAATTAATTATTAGGGTTAATTGATTAATTTTTGAATTACTTTAAAGTTAATTAAAGTAATTTTTTGATTAAGCTAATTTTCAATTTAAATTTATATTATTAATTTTGATTTAATTTAAATTTTATCATGCTAAGATTAATTATGAATTAATTAATTATCATAATTAAAAATAATTTTGAAAAGTTAAAATTAATTACGTTTAAATTAATTAAGAGTTAAAGATTAAGTTAAAATTTATTACGAGTTATAAGTTCAATTTCAAATTAATGAATGTTTAGTATTTAATGTTGATTTTGTTAGGTTTCAGATTAGTTAGAATTAATTAAGATTATTACTTAAGACTTTAGTTAATTAAGTTGATATTATATTGATTAATTAGTTTAATTTGACTATTATTAAGGTATTTATTAGTTGAACCTTGTTTAAATTTATTTAATATCCATTTAAGTTAACCTTAATTAAGAATAGGAGGTTTATTAAGATTTATTTTGAAAAAGGTTATTGAACTCTTGTTATATTTAAACTTAGCTTTGAGTTTATCAAGCAAGTTTCTTATAAATAAGTTTTTAGCATGGGTTTCCTCATGAATTTCTACCAACTTATTCCATAAGTCCTTGGAGCTTTCGAAGGTTCTGACTCGATAGAGTTCCTTATTCGTCAATCCACACTGGAGAGTGTATGTGGCTCTAGCATCATCTTGAGCCTTGATTTTAGTGTCGGAAGTCCACTTTTCCATTTCTAGAGGTTCTACAAAATTATTGACCGATAATGTAAAATCCCTTTTTATGATGATCTATAAGTTGATCTCCATTTTTAGAAATTACTCCATCTGTCTCTTCCAAAGGTAGAAATTTGTGCCGTTGAAGAGAGGTGGGCGAGAGGTACTCAAACCTTCTTGTTGAGACATTTTTTATTCTTGCAAAAAGAAAAATAGAAAAACTATACCAAGACTTGGTCTTGGATTAGTAGTATGAGAAAAGAATTAATCGAGAAATGAATAAATGAAAAACTAGATAAAAATGCATAAGAAAATTTTTTCTCAAAAATTAATTTAAAGAAAAGATTAAATAAAAAAATGCTAGAAAGACTGTTAAGTCTTTTCAGAGTAGCCTTGCTCTGATACCAATTGAAGGATTGAAATAGTGATAGAGGGGGGGGGGGTGAATATTGCTCATTATAATTCTATTTCGTTTTGTAAAACTAAATCAAAGTAAATAGTAGCGGAAAGCAAAGTATAACTTTGTTTTTACTTGGTTCGCAGTCTTGTAGCTACTACTCAAAGGCCCACAATCCTTGACCGCACTCCTTAGGCAATCCATTAATAGTAGTTCTTCTAGAGGAAGCAAAATTGTACAAGTATGAATACAAGTATGAAAAGAATTTACCAACAACAATTAAATAGAAATGTAGCGCAGTTGTTGGAGATCTTCTTGGAGCAGAGTTGTCATAACTTGCACGAAAAATAGTAGTATAGCAATGACAAAATAATTCAGAGATTAGAATTGTTGAGCTAGGTGCCTGAGATCCTTCTTTTATAGACATGGTTCGGTCGACTAATCCTCCTTTTGGTCGACTGAACCCCCACACCCTTCCTTCTTTGCGTTGAACTGAATCGCTGATCCTGTGATTTTAGAGGTTTAATCGACTGATCAAGCCTATCGGTCGATTGATCCTCTGAATTTCCTTTTCCTCAAGCATCTGACCTAATCGTCTGTGCCTTCTTTTTTTAGGTTTTGTCGACTGATAAAATTTATCAGTCGACTGATCTATCTATTCTACTATCTTTGTGAAGTCTGATCTATTTTGCCAAATTTGTTTGATCGGTCGACCGATCTATGGGTTCGATTGACTGAACCTAGGTCAACCTGGATTTTAGTTTATTCTGTAAAACAAAGTTAGTACATATGTATAATAATATTGATCCTATAAATAGAGTTAGACAGATATATTAATGCATGAATAAGATAGTGTCGATTGTCCTAATCTCAACTTGGAAACCTTAGTCGGTTCCTTTAGTTGGATCAGTGCTCAAGGTTTGTCCTCTTACTAGGACATTACTTTGTTGCACTAACTCCAGTAAGTTACCTCAACTTATCTGCTAAATATCGGGTCCTCCAGACTTGTTTGGGTTTCGTCTCAACATTGAATTGGCTTGCCAGGGCTTCCCCTCAATATCAGGTCCTTCAAACCTATTGAGTCCAACTGCCAAGTGTTAAGTTCTCAACCCACCTGGACTTCTTGCTTGGCTTCCACAATCTATTAAGACTTTCCTACTTAGCCTTGACTAGGACTTTCCCAGTTAAGTAACTAGCCTGCACACTTAGTCAAATCATCAGATTATAACAATACTTAACTTAAACCTTTGACAACATCAAAACTCACATTCGATTCTGGTGCACCCTGCACCAACAACCAAAATAAAAAAAATGACAGACTGTGTGTCAGCATGGCTTAAACTGTAACGACCACCCTTCGTACTACTACTACTCTCTAAGGGTGACCGTTACTTAACTACTAACTCTACTTAACAGGTATGATCGAAACCACGAGGAGTCTCTACCGAAAAATTTCGGCAGCATCTCCCCTGTACCGGTGACCATAAAATGAGATACATACATAGTATACTTCAACCACAGGCGGTTGGAACATATATCAAATAATCACGCAGTTCATATATAACCAAAATAATCAACTCTCGCAAAGCATGATAAAACGATCCATAGAATATCATGTACAAGTTCTAAATTCTTTTAACAATTTAATGAAAATAGTCTTAATAAATTCTTGGCAAATCCCCAGATCTCTCCATAGTCCAGGCATCACACATCATCGAACACCTCCTTGTCGCCTTCCTTTGCTAAAACTTTTCCTTTCCTGTATCTGTAGTAAGAGGAAATGCAAACTATAAGCAAAATTTGCTTAGTAAGCGCTATCTAACTCACAAAAACAGGGATATGCATGTATACAAGAAGAACTAGAAACTGTATTCTTTAAAGGAAACATATATAGCTACTCATGTTAATCTGATAGCAATAAAGATTACCCATGCTTAACTAATAGAAAAGCAATAAAATTAGCATACTCATGACAAACAAGAATAATCGGCATGCTGGAAGATAAAGCTAATCATGCTAAATAACTAATCAAGAAACAAATAAAACTAATACATCATGCTTCGAATTAAAAGAAGCTAAACTTGTTGACTCTAAACATAAGTGAAGCTTGTTTCATTTGTTTCAAAACTTATACTTTAATACTTCAAAATAATAATCATCTTCTTTTGGGGCCCAAGCTTAGTACCAATGCGCGCTCTCTAATAGGGACTGTGGTAGCTAGTCATTAGTCCTACAAGAGCAAAGACCTTGGTCTTACCAGGGCCAAGACCTTGGAATTGGTCACCTGGATTTATTTAACGATAACCTTGGAATTCGGGTACTAGCCTCCTTAAAATAAAATACTTGTTATCTTGTAATATTCTTATAATAAAATTCCTTGCCATTCCTTTGGGCACTTAGTGTGCTGCTGATCCCTATACTTAAAATTTAGGGATCCTATCAAGACCTTGGTCTTTTCTTACAACATTTTTTTAGCACTTGGTGTGTTATTGATTCTAAACTCCATGACATTTTTCCCAACATTTTAATTCTGTCACTAATCTAGCTTATCAATTATAGCCTTATATTCAAACAAGGTGTAATGACATGTTTCCATCAAGGCATTTAGAACTTGTATACATATATATCTTTTCATAGTTCGATCATGGCTACTCCTACTTGTGGTACATGAAAAATAATCCATTAATAACAAACCTTTAAACATTAACAAGGAAAACATTAAACTAAGCAAATGTGAAACATTAAACTGAACCAATGTACGAGCTATCCTCTACCACTAAGAAGGTGCAACATCAACTTTTTTTCTTATCTGTTACATGAGTTGGAAGATCATACTACTAGATTTACATTGTTACTCTAAACTATACATGATCAGAGTGCCCCTAATTAAATTAGGAAATTGTCCTAACCTTTAGATCAGTGACCAAACATTTGTGGTAAGAATCTGGAACAGGAACTGTATTAGTAGACATAACAATAGCACAAAATCTAAACTGCACAGCTGCTCCAAAGGGGGCTACTCGTGTCCAGCAAGTTCCAAAGAAACCAAAATCTGTAGTAATCCAAACCATATACCTAACTAACCAATTAATTTCTTTCCTTGAGATTCTCGGCAGCAGACTTCACAAGAAATCAACTCCACAGCATGCTCCAAAAAGATCAAGAGACACAAGGAAAACTCAAATCGAATTCGTAACTACTCTTACCTTAGGTGAGTAGCAACTTACAGTGGTTTCTTGGACTCACAACCGGAGAAAGGCAGGTTCTAGGGTTTCGGGTGGAGCTTGAAACGTCGGCAATTCCTTTGTGTCCGCGTCTCTTCTTGACGAGAGGAGCTCGATGGTGTGAGGACCTCACGGAGAAGGGTGCTCGCCGGCCGCCGGAAATGCCCTAGCTCTCTGCCGCGTTTCCGCCCGAGAGGAGAAGCGTCGTCGAACTCGAGAGAAGGGGAGAGGGAAAGGATTCGGGAAAAAAAACAAAAAGAAAACCTAAGTTCTCTTTTCTTATAACTAGGGTTTTTATTATCTAACTACTGCTTATATATATTTCGTTCCATATTCTTTCACAAAACGTTTGCGGAACAGTTGGCTAGCCAGATTCGCTTAAAGTTGGGTTCGGCCGGAGGTCCCGAGTTCGAATCTCGGCTTGGACATTTTTTGTCGTAACTTCCTTCGTTTAGTAAAAATACCAAACGACCTCCAAAAATTGCATAAAAATACTCTAAAAATGTCTAAAAATCTCTATAATATTTCTAAGGCATTTTTAAATATTTTTAAATTATTTTTGGGACTCAAAATGAGGAAATTTGGGTTGTTATAATTCCCCATACCTTATAAAAAGTTCGTCCTCGAACTTTGAATAACTCTGGATATTTCTGTCTCATACTGTCCTCACGCTCCCAAGTGACTTCCTCGTGCTTCTGGTTCTGCCAGATGACCTTCACTAGTGTCACTTCTTTGTTTCTTAGTCTCTTGACTGCTCTATCCACTATCTGTATAGGTCTGCTCTCATAGCTAAGATCCTCCTGGATCTGCACTGACTGAGGCTGAATCACTTGACTAGGGTCGTGGAGACACTTCTTTAGCATAGAGACATGAAATACATTGTGTATTGCTGACATGTCTTTTGGTAAGTCCAGTTTGTAAGCTACTTTCCCAATCATTTCTGTGATCAGGTAGGGCCTACATAACGAGGACTTAACTTGTCCTTCTTGCCAAATCTCATCACTCCCTTTATAGGAGCGACTTTGAGAAAAACTGAATCCCATACTTGGAATTCAAGTGGCCTACGACGTGTGTCAGCATAACTTTTCAGTCTACTCTGGGCAGTCTCAATCCTCTGTCTGATCTTCTGGATAGCCTGAGTGGTCTCATCTATCATCTCTGTCTGGATACCCAGCTCTACTTCCATTTCTCTTCTTTCACCTACTTCTTGCCAGCAAATGGGTGATCTACACTTCCTGCCATACAACGCTTCATAAGGTGCCATCTTGATGGTGGCTTGATAGCTATTGTTGTAGACAAACTCAGCTAAGCATAGATACTTGCACTAACTTCCCTTGAAATCTAGTGCACAAGCTTTGAGCATATCTTCTAGAATTTGATTTACTTGCTCTGTCTGTCCATCAGTCTGAGGATGGAAGGTTGTGCTGAACTTGAGTTTGGTGCCTAGTGCACTTTGAACACACTCCCAAAAGTGAGAGGTGAAGCACCCATCTCTATCAGACACAATAGATTTAGGAACTCCGTGAAGTTTGATCACTTCCTTAACATACAGCTGTGCCAACTGCTCTATAGAGTGGGACACCTTAATGGCTAGAAAATAAGCAGACTTGGTCAATCGGTCCACTATTACCCATATCGCATCATATCCATTTGTAGTTCTTGGAAGACCTGTTATAAAGTCCATGGATATGTCTTCCTACTTCCATTCTGGTATTGGGAGGGGTTGCAGGACTCCTCCTGGTCTCTGGTGCTCTACTTTGACTCTCTGGCATGCCAGGCAGGTACTGACATATTTCGCAACATCTCTTTTGAGTCCAGACCACCAGAACCTCTGTTTCACGTCCTGATACATTTTGGTGGAACCAGGATGCATGGAGTATGGTGTGCTATGAGCTTCTTCTAAAATTTTCTTTCTTAACTCTTCATCATTGGGGACACAAAGACGATTCCCCTGATAAAGAACTCCACTGTCTGATACTCGAAACTCTGTATCTTCTTTTTGTACCCCTTGCTTGATCTTCTGTATGTCGGGATCTTCACTTTGCTTTCTCTGTATATCCTCAAGCAAGGTTGACTCTAAGGTCAATGCAGACAGTTGCCCATAAATAATTTCCATTCCAAAGTCTGAAAACTCCTTCTACAGTGGTAGGGCTAATGATGACAAAGACATCAGGGATGCACTGGATTTTCTGCTCAGTGCATCTGCCACTTTGTTAGCTTTGCCTAGGTGGTAGAGGATTTTACAGTCATAGTCTTTGACCAACTCTAGCTACCTGTGCTGTCCCATGTTTAAGTCCTTCTAGGTGAAGAAATACTTTAAACTCTGATGGTCTATGAAGATTCTGCACTGGACTCCATACAAGTAGTGTCGCTAGAGTTTCAGTGCAAAAACCACAGCTGCTAGCTCAAGATCATGAGTGGGGTAGTTCTTCTCATAGTCTTTGAGTTGTCTGGAAGCATAAGCTATAACTTTTCCTTCTTGCATGGGTACAGCTCCTAGGCCCATCTTGGAAGCATCACTGTAGATGTCAAAACTCTTGTCACTTCCTGGGACTATCAGAATGGGAGCACTGGTCAGTCTCGTCTTTAGCTCTTGGAAACTCTGCTCACATTTGTCTGACCATTCAAACTTCTTATTCTTCCTAGTGAGGGTTGTTAGTGGAGAGGCTATCCTGGAAAAGTCCTCCAGGAATTTCCTGTAGTACCCAGCTAAACCAAGGAAACTTCTGATCTCTCTAACGTTCTTGGGCCTATGCCAATTATTGATTGCCTCTATCTTGGTAGGATCCACTTGGATGCCTTCTTTAGAAATAATGTGACCTAGAAACGCCACCTGATTTAACTAGAACTCGCACTTCGAGAATTTAGCATAAAGCTGTTTCTGCTGTAGGGTCTGTAGGACTATTCTCAAGTGCGTGTCATGCTCCTCTGAGGTTCTGGAATAGACTAGAATGTCGTCGATGAACACAATGACAAATTTGTCAAGGTATTCTCTGAACACTCTGTTCATCAAGTCCATGAAGACTGCAGGTGCATTAGTCACACCAAAAAGCATGACTACGAAGTCATAGTGTCCGTATCTGGTCTTGAAAGCTGTTCTAGGTATATGAATTTCCTTCACTTTCAACTGATGGTACCCAAAGCGCAGATCTATCTTAGAGAACACTGTTGCCCCTTTCAATTGATCAAATAAGTCGTCGATTCTGGGCAGTGGGTATTTGTTCTTGATTGTCACTTGATTCAGAGCCCTATAATCTATGCACATCCGCATAGATCCATCCTTCTTCTTGACAAACAACACAGGAGCTCCCCATAGTGAATGACTAAGGCGGATGAAGCCTTTGTCAAGCAGCTCCTGAAGTTGTTCTTGTAACTCTTTCAGCTCTACTGGAGACATGCGATATGGAGCTTTTGAAATTGGACCGGTACCAGGAACCAATTCAATCTCAAACTCCACTTTTCTGTTGGGAGGTAGTCCAGGTAACTCTTTTGGGAATACCTCTGGATACTCACAGACTACCCGAACTTCCTCCTGCTTGGGTCTTTCTTGTTAATCTGTACTCATAATGAATGCAAGAAAACCAGCACACCCTTTAGCTAACATCTGGTGAGCTATCAGAGAAGAGAGAAGCTTCTGGGTTCTCCTCCTTGGCACTCCTGTGAATTCAAAGGTCGGTTCACCCTCTGGACTAAAGATCACTTTTCTTCTGCAGCAGTCCACTGAAGCAATGTACTTGATGAGGAAATCCATATCCAAAATGATATCGAAATCCTGCATGGCGAGGACTACCAGATTAACATATAGCTCTCGGTCTGAAATTCTGACTGATACAGCCCGAAGCCACTGGTTGGATTCCATGACTTCCCTAGAAGGTAGGGTCGTCAGGAACTTGGAGTTCATGCTTTCTGTAGGTACCTGTAATTCTTTGGCAAAGGGTACTGATACAAAAGAATGGGTCACCCCAGTATCAAATAGTGCAGTAGCTAGATGCTGAAACATAACTACTTGACCTGTTACGACCGTGGAGGCACTAGCAGCTTCCTCTTTAGTGAGGGAAAATACTCTGGCACTGGCTGGAACTGGTGGGGCTTCCAACCTTCCTTGACTGAGCTGAGGTCCTTCCAGAGTTGTAGACATATAATGTAACTGAGGCTTGCCTCTATATTGTATTGGTTGTACCTGAGGTGCTTTGAGCTTGTTAGGGCATTCTTTAGCCATGTGTCCTTCTTGCCCACATGAATAACATCCAGTCTTACCCAAAAGATAGGCTCCTGGATGTGTTCTCCCACATTTAGGACAGAGAGGGAACTTGGTCTGCTTGTTTGCTAGTCCTCCCTTCTGGTTACCTCCTGAGTTCCACTGCTTTCTCTTGTGACCCTTGCCCTTCTAGTTCTGCTTACTTGACTGGGGTTTCTGGCTCCCCACTGTCTTGTCTTCGATCTTGACTGGCTTGTGTTGCTCTCGTTGTGCCTTGATGCTATTCAAATAATGCTCAACGACTAATGCTCTGTTGACCAGCTCTTCGACAGTCTGGGGCTGGTGAGTTCCACTACTCACATTAAGTGCTATCACTGGTCTCAGCATCCTGAGCATCTGTCTGACTCGTTCCTTCTCCGTGCTTACTAGCTCTGGGCAGAGGCGAGCTAGCCTGTTGAACCTTTTAACTGCTTCTTCCACTAACAGGTCACCTTGTCTGAATTCTATAAACTCTTCATAGTGCTTATTGGTGATCCGCTGGCGAAAGAATTCTTCATAGAACTCTGTCTCAAAGTCAGCCCAGCTCATCTGATTAACTGCTCTCTTGCTCTTCACTCTCTCCCACCACATACGGGCATCTCCAGATAAGGAAAAAGAAGCACACTTGACCTTCTCAACTTCTGGCCAGTCAAGAAGCTCCATGGTGCTCTCTAGTGTCTTGAACCAAGCCTAAGCATCCCAGGGCTCAGTCGTGCCTGAGAAATTCTCTGGCTTCAGTTTCAGCCACTGTATCAGATATGCTTCTTGTCTTCTAGGTGTTGTGGCGACTTCTAGGGCGGCTGGTGGAACCTCAGTCACCACTGGAGTCTCCACATTGATAGTTGGAGGAGTGGGAGGGACTGGCTGCTGATTCGCTATCAGATTGACGATCACTTATTGCTGCTCTGCCACTTATCTCTGGAGTTGAGCAACAACTTCAGAGAGATTTGGTTCAGCTGTTCTGGGCTCTTCATTCTCCTGTGCTCGGCCCTCAGTACGAGCGGTACCGGGACATCCTCTTCTTGATATCTAGTTATGCAGGGAAAAACTTAAAATTGTCCCTACACTTTCTAGACATATATACATATGTAAACAAAAGAAAACAAGAACTTTCATCTTACTAAAGCATATCTAAGCAAATACTCTATACTGCAAATAATAAGGAAAAGCATAAAAGAAAACTTAAATACTTCTTACTTGAAGACGGCAAGGATGGTGCTGATGTGTGATGCTGGAGAATGGAACTGCTCTGATACCAACTGTAACGACCACCCTTCTTACTACTACTACTCTCTAAGGGTGACCGTTACTTAACTACTAACTCTACTTAACCGGTATGATCGAAACCACGAGGAGTCTGTATCGAAAAATTTTG
Source organism: Zingiber officinale (assembly GCF_018446385.1). Classification (NCBI taxonomy): domain Eukaryota; kingdom Viridiplantae; phylum Streptophyta; class Magnoliopsida; order Zingiberales; family Zingiberaceae; genus Zingiber; species Zingiber officinale. The sequence continues at coordinate 63,113,056 of NC_055988.1, read as the reverse complement.
GCAGCATCTCCCCTGTACTGGTGACCATAAAATGAGATACATACATAGTATACTTCAGCCACAGGCGGCTGGAACATATATCAAACAACCACGCAGTTCATATATAACCAAAATAATCAACTCTCGCAAAGCACGATAAAACGATCCATAGAATAGCATGTACAAGTTCTAAATTCTTTTAACAATTTTACGAAAATAGTCTTAATAAATTCTTGGCAAATCCCTAGATCTCTCCATAGTCCAGGCATCACACATCATCGAACACCTCCTTGTCGCCTTCCTTTGCTAAAACTTTTCCTTTCCTGTATCTGCAGTAAGAGGAAATGCAAACTATAAGTAAAATTTTTTTAGTAAGCGCTATCTAACTCACAAAAACACGGATATGCATGTATACAAGAAGAACTAGAAACTGTATTCTTTAAAGGAAACATATATAGCTACTCATGTTAATCTGATAGCAATAAAGATTACCCATGCTCAACTAATAGCAAAGCAATAAAATTAGCATACTCATGACATACAAGAATAATCTGCATGCTGGAAGATAAAGCTAATCAAGCTAAATAACTAATCAAGAAACAAATCAAACTAATACTGCATGCTTCGAATTAAAAGAAGCTAAACTTGCTGACTCTAAACATAAGTGAAGCTTGTTTCATTTGTTTCAAAACTTATACTTTAATACTTCAAAATAATAATCATCTTCTTTTGGGGCCCAGGCTTAGTACCAATGCGCGCTCCCTAATAGGGACTGTGGTAGCTAGTCATCAGTCCTACGAGGGCAAAGACCTTGGTCTTACCAGGGCCAAGACCTTGGAATTGGTCACCTGGATTTGTTTAACGACAACCTTGGAAGTCGGGTACTAGCCTCCTTAAAATAAAATACTTGTTATCTTGTAATATTCTTATAATAAAATGCCTTGGCATTCCTTTGGGCACTTAGTGTGCTGCTGATCCCTATACTTAAAATTTAGGGATCCTATCAAGACCTTGGTCTTTTCTTACAACATTTTTTTTAGCACTTGGTGTGCTACTAATTCTAAACTCCATGACATTTTTCCCAACATTTTAATTCTGTCACCAATCAAGCTTATCAATCATAGGCTTATATTCAAACAAGGTGTAATGGCATGTTTCCATCATGGCATTTAGAACTTGTATACATATATATCTTTGCATAGTTCGGTCATGGCTACTCCTACTTGTGGTACATGGAAAATAATTCATTACTAGCAAACCTTTAAACATTAACAAGGAAAACATTAAACTAAGCAAATGTGAAACATTAAACTGAACCAATGTACGAGCTATCCTCTACCACTAAGAAGGTGCAACATCAACTTTTTTTCTTATCTGTTACATGAGTTGGAAGATCATACTAATAGATTTACATTGTTACTCTAAACTATACATGATCAAAGTGCCCCTAATTAAATTAGGAAATTGTCCTAACCTTTAGATCAGTGACCAAACATTTGTGGTAAGAATTTGGAACAGGAACTGTGTAAGTAGACATAACAATAGCACAAATTCTAAACTGTACAGCAGCTCCAAAGGGGGCTACTCGTGTCCAGCAAGTTCCAAAGAAACCAAAATCTGTAGTAATCCAAACCATATACCTAACTAACCAATTAATTTCTTTCCTTGAGATTCTCGGTAGCAGACTTCACAAGAAATCAACTTCACAGCATGCTCCAAAAAGATCAAGAGACACAAGGAAAACTCAAATCGAATTCGGAACTACTCTTACCACAGGTGAGTAGCAACTTACAGTGGTTTCTTGGACTCACAACCAGAGAAAGGCAGGTTCTAGGGTTTCGGGTGGAGCTTGAAATGTCGGCGATTCCTTTGTGTCCGCGTCTCTTCTTGACGAGAGGAGCTCGATGGTGTGAGGACCTCACGGAGAAGGGTGCTCGTCGGCCGCCGGAAATGCCCTAGCTCTCTACCGCGTTTCCGCCCGAGAGGAGAAGTGCCGTCGAACTCGAGAGAAGGGGAGAGGGAAAGGATTCGGGAAAAAAAACAAAAAGAAAAACTAAGTTCTCTTTTCTTATAACTAGGGTTTTTATTATCTAACTACTGCTTATATATATTTCGTTCCATATTCTTTCACAAAACGTTTGCGGAACAGTTGGCTAGCCGGATTCGCTTAAAGTTGGGTTCGGCCTGAGGTCCCGGGTTTGAATCTCGGCTTGGACATTTTTTGTCGAAACTTCCTTCGTTTAGTAGAAATACCAAACGACCTCCAAAAATTACATAAAAATACTCTAAAAATTTATAAAAATCTCTAGAATATTTCTAAGGCATTTTAAAATAATTTAAAATTATTTTTGGGACTCAAAATGAGGAAATTTGGGTTGTTACATAAACATAACAAGTAGCATAACTATAACCAAAAATATACCTCAAAACCAATAATTACACAAACAAGTCCAAATGCTAAAATGTAAGTAGACCCAATAACAATAAAGAGGCAAACTCTCAAGGTGATGTGGAACTGGCAGACAGGACCTCCAAGCAACTCCATAAATCCTCTACCCGCTCCTTGGGGAAAAGAGAACAGTAAAAGGGATGGTGAGTTCAGGTGGCTCAGCGGGTAATAGACATGATAGTACATGATCAACATAGAATATGAAGATCAAAGCATTCGGTCTTAGTATGAAAATAAAAATATGATCATATATGACATAATAAATGCACATACTAGTACCGATCTAACATACATGGTATAATGATCCATAATCACTAGGTATCAATAACTGATCTTATTGTAATACTTGAGCAATATATATAACAGCATATATATATATGATAAATAAATATATATGAATCTTGACAATCATATGCAACAATCATATCTCAAGCAAATACAACATATCACAAGCATATGTAGATATATCTTCAAAAGATGCATCACGCATCATATGCATATAAACATGTATGTGTCACTCCTATACTCCACTCCAGCTACCACTGCATCATGTAGGATCGAAAGCACTAGATGGGGGGGCGGGGATAACGCTCATGACTTTTTCAGATTTTCGGAAAACAATTGGAGTAAAACATGGCAGAATAAATAAAGGAAAATAAAAACAATGCTAACTTTTGATTTTACTTGGTTTGGAACCTTTGATGACTCCTACTCTAAGGACCATGATCATTGATCACTTTCATTGGGCAATCAGTAATAGCTTGAACAAGATTACAATTTGAAGTACAATAGCTATACAAATTTAGTTACCAACAATAAGAGAATTAGAAGTTGTTCATTGATTGTCAGAGTAGCGTTTGGGCATTGTCAAATCATTCCAGAGTAGTGAGCAAGAGAAAAAGTTATTCTAAATGATCTTCTTGAAGTTGCTAGTCGAACCATTTTTATAGCCGAGTTGAACCTGATCCGATCCACTGATCTTAAGATCACTATTTGACTTGTCGTTGATCGGTCGATCGATCCTCCCTGATCAGTCAACTGATCCTTCTAAATCCGCCTAACTTTCTATCCAGATACTGCCACTTTAGATAGAAGTTTTCATTTGGTTGATTGATCCCGTAGTTCAGTTGACCGAACCTTCGACGCTCTTTGGCTTATCTGGTCTGATTAACCCAGTCCAATCAGCCTGCAGTCTATCTACTATTCAGTCGACTGAACTCGAGGTTCGTTCAACAGATCCCTTGGTCGAAAACTTAGTTATGAGTTGATATGATATCTAGGGTTCGGTCGACTGATCCCAACGTTCAGTCGACCGAGTAAGGGAAAAACCTTAATTTGCAAAATGTTAGTTTCTTGTAAAACAAAGTTAGAATAATAGGAAGATAAGGTATTTTGACAATTTCTGTACTGTGTGGTTCTAACTTTTAGATTTCTCAAAAATCCTAGGTCGAACCGATGCTTATTGTTTCCTCAACGGGGAATGTGTCCTCACCTACTTCTCTCAGGAGAGTTTAGCTCTTGCCAGATCGGTCTTCCAGACCGTTTGGACTTTTGCTTAGTATCCGAGATATCAGGACTTCATGCTGGACGTCTGATCCCTGACTCATCCAGTCTTCCACTTGGTGTCTGTGACCCCCAAGGATTTTCATCTAGCATCCTCGATTCTAGGATTTCGCCTAACGTCCTCGACCCACCAAGACTTTGCCCAATCCCCTAGACCAAGACTTCGTTACCTAACCATAACTAGGACTTTCCACCTGCCTAACATCAACTAGGACTTTCCTTTTCCTAAGATCACTTAGGACTTTCTTGCACACTCAGTTTAACTTGTTAGACAACAAGAAACTTTCACTTCGAACCCTTTGCCATCATCAAAACTTAGGTTCAAAAATCTATTGTTCCTGCACCAATACATCAATGTGGTCAAGCAGGTAGGACTATTATGATTGCTTATGTCTCCATCTACCACTACATCAATGTGGTAGAGACAGACAGAATGCAGAGTAGCTATCTAATTATATAACAAGGAGGAGTCACTGTCTACACCACTCTAGCTACCACTACTTAGAATGGCCTGGCGGGCATGACAAGACAAGTTGAATCCAACTCTAGCTATCACTCTCCCTGAGTGGCCGAATGGGCAGCAAAAATAACTGATGACTCTCTCACACCACAAGGGAGATAATGGTCATTGGGATGCATATAGTGTAATAATGAACATGATGTAAATAATCATGATACAAATATAGTCATCATCGATGCAATAACTCCATCATTATAGGTACATCCACCACTTAATCTATCCATCACCTAAGTCTATAAGTATGAATGAATCCAACAAGTGTCTACTAAACATGATATAAATAATCATGATATAGATGTTGGGATGTATACTAAAAGCCTAGCTTTTTGTATGAACATAAGAATCACATTGGTCAAATGTCTGCATTTATGTTAAATGCAGTTGCCGATTTAATTTATATTATAAAAAGGTAGATCCGCTACCTTAGCGGCCCCCCTAGTGCCGACCCCACGGATATGGAGGGAGGTTCATGTAGGTACACAGACCATAGGTGCATGGCGGGGTAAACCCCAGGTCGTCAGTTCATGAGAATCGACCCCTGACCATTACGCCAGAGATACCATGCGCCCACCGTCTGTGCTACGCCCTGGGGGCAAACCATTGGAATAGTTGTGTGTGGTGCCACAACAGAAGATCATGTTATCAGTTCCTTATAAATTATAAATAGTAGCTCACAACCAAGATGGATTGGGACAAACCATTGGAATAGTTGTAGTGTAATTTGGTATTAGTTTATCTTGACTATAAAGTTACACTAGTATATTATGTGTGTATTGAGCAGGACAATTTGAGGTTGTTTCGTTTTATACTAATTGCATAAAAGAATAAAACTTTTGTTATTATAGATGTGCGTACTCTTAATCTCGATATAATAACAAGCACATATACTTAGTATTTATTTCTTTAATTTATCAATGGGTGAGATTTAATTCATTAAATCAATAGGCCCGATAAGCTGGGAAATGATATTATTTATATATTATGTTGTTGATTATAGTAGGAAACTGTGTCCTAGTAATCTAGGTTGATGATGTCCCCTTGAGGAGCTCATAAGGATTGTCATGTAAATTCTATAGGTGGACTTAGTCCGGCATGACAATGAAGTTGAGTGATACTACTCTTGGAGCTAGATATTAATTAAATGAGTTGTCAGTAACACATTTAATTAGTGGACCTTCGATATTTTAAACACAGGGAGACTAACGCACTCATCATAAGAAGGAGCCCATAATGTAATTTGGGATTGGTGCGGTAGTTCAATAATAACTCTTTAGTGGTATGAGTTATTATTGATAAACTTGAGTTGGGTGTTCGGGGCGAACACAGGAAGCTCAAGCTCATCAGGAGACCAAAACTAATTTCTCCTCTCGGTCCTTGTTGTAGCCTCTATAAATCCTTGTATCCACCCTAAGCCCATCTTCTAGTCCATGTTATGGCTGGCTAAGCACATCTTGGTGTCCAAGATGTGGCCGACCAAGTCCTTCATGGAGCCCAAGTAGGGGTCGGCCAAGCCATGCTTGGTGACCAAGCATGGGGCCGACCAAAGTAAAAGGAAAAGGAAGTTTTTGATTAAAAATAAAATTTTGTTAAAATCTTTCCTTATTTGTAGTTATCTACAATGGCTAAAAGAGATATTTTATTTTTGTTAAAATCTTTCCTTTTTTGTAGTTATCTACATTGGTTAAAAGAAAGATTTTAATTTTGTTTAAAACTTTTCCTTTTATAGCCATCTACTAAGGGAATTTGAAAGAGACTTTCCTTTTATATCCATCCACATGATTTTAAAAGAGAGTTTTAAATTTTAAAATCTTTCCTTAAAAGAGAGATTTTAATTTTTGATAAAACTTTCCTTTTTGGTAACCATGATTTAAAAGAGAAGTTTTAATTTTAATCTTTCCTTTTTTTTTTGTAGATGTCTACGTGATTTAAAAGGGAGAGATTAATTTCAAAACTTTCCTTTATTGCCATGTACAATAGAAAATTTAGAAAAGAGAGATTTTAATTGTTGTTAAAATTTTCTTTTTTAAAGGGAGTCCACAAATAAGGAAGTTTTAATTATGTTTAAAACTTTCCTTTTTTATCGTGAGCAAAGATTATAAAAGAATGCCTTGTGGTGTAACACATATTATTATTCTCCTCTTCTCCTTTCTTGTGGCCGACCCTCTCCTTCTCTCTTCCCTTAAGGCCGACGACATCTATATTCCCTTCTTCCTCCTTTTCTTCCTTCTAAGGCCGGAGCTTAAAGAAGAAGAAGGAGAAGAGAAAAAGTACCTAGGTGGCCGGTTGCTTGGAGGGGAAGAAGAAGAGAAGAAGTTTCTTATTTTGGCATCCCTTGGTGGGTCGAGAGTCTTGGAGGAGAAGAAGTAGTTTAGGTGGATTCTATCTTGGTAGATCGTTGCCCATACAATGTCCAAGAGGAGGAGAGGAATACAACAGAAGATCAGGAGGTCTTTAGCTACAAAGAAAGGTATAACTAATTAATGGTTTCCACTTCGAATTAATTAGTTAGTTTTCTTTGCATGGATTCTGAAACACCAATACAAGAGGCTAGCGATTTTATGTTTCGATTTCGTGCTATCAATTTTGTATTTTGATTTTGCATTTCGATCTTGTGTCTCTATTGTGGTATTTGTAATTAAACATAGGGTTACTATAAGAAGTTAAATATCCATTTTTTTGAAAGGTTTTGCATAGGAAGTGGTGGATGATCCCATAACCAAGAAGGCCTAGTATCTCACCATGTTTAACCTGGAAGTCAATCTTTGAAATAGATATTTAATCAATTTCTGTAATATGGTTTAACTTAGGAAATCACATCGGTTAAACTTGGAGTAAAAATGTTTAGTATCGTTTCCAATCCAAGTTTAACTTCTGAAGAGCAACTTGGATTAATAATGTTAAACATCGTTTGCAATCCAAGTTTAACTTCAGTAGAGCACATGGGTAGCTAGGTTAAGTTCTGTGCTTGTATAAATTTTTGTACAGGAGAAATAGAAAGGAATCCAGGTGTAGCAACTAATAATAGACTCAGTAATGATCAATACAATAACTCAATCAACATATGTGCATCTAGTACATGATCTAGCAATCACATATATCTATATGTATGAAAAGATCCAATAGGTATCTACTAAATATCATTCATAGTAAATAGTAACACCTATAGTACACTCCCTCCACAAGTGAACCCTACAACATATTGACAGTCAAAAGATTAACTCTTATAGTGCACACCATACACATATGCACACTACACCATATGAGTAATCAACATGATAACATCTATAGTACATACCATACATGTGTATATTCTGTAGAGTATAGATAACCAAAGCTAAGAATATATAAGTGATCCTGTCTGAAAGTTGACGAGATGGAAAGCTAGTGATGTGGCGCTCCCGCTGACCTCCTGTAGATTCTGCTCTGACCTGCAACACAGATTATGTTAGTGCCGAGCTAGGGAAGGGGGCCCTGGCATTGGCTCTCCGACACTCAAGTCAGTTACCGACGATGAAGTAGAAGGCGGAGCAATAAGAATAAATAGTAGTGAGAACAGTGTCTATCGTGTATTGTGTGTTGCGTACCTCCGCCGATGCTTCGACCCCTTTATATAGAGCTCCTATAGCACGCGTGCATGCTCCCCAAGATGAGCATACTTCCCAAAGTTTTCCCTAAATAGACTTGTCAGTAAAGTGTCCCTAATACAGTATGTTAACTAGCCGAGCATATCTCTAAAGTGACAATGGAAGCCTCCGTCGTAAGATCTTCTGTTTGTCCATGCTCGGTGTCGGCGACACTAACTCCCAAAAGGGTGTCGATGGATAATAGAGTATACTGCTAGGCTGAGTGGGTTGGCGGCTCGGACGGAACTTAGCTGTTCTTGTCTATCGTCTGCTCGGCTAGAACTCCATTATGCTTGTGTTATGTCCGTTCGACCAGAACACCCCTATGCCCGTGTCGTGTCCGATCATTCGTTTGGCCGGAATGCCCCTATGCCAATGCGAGACCTGCTGCTTGGCCAAGCGGGGTAGTTGCTCGGCCAAAGTTCTGCTCTGCCAATGTTGAGCTGGTTGTTTGGGCGTCAGTCGTTTGACACCTCCCCGTGTCGAAGTTGGGATCTGACCGGGACCTTCTCCCCCCGGTCGGGACATGGTCGCCTGACTGGCCGATGCTATCTGTGCGTTGACCACCTTGACTTTGACCTCCACCGTGGCCACTATCCTCCGCGAGGTGGGGCCCCTCATAATCACTGCATCAATAAGCAGTAACTAGATCACCTCTAAGGTCAATCAGGTAAGTATCAAGCATGAATAAATATGAGTAGATTTAAGGTAAAGTGATCTAATTCATCAATTAAAAATCATGCACTAAGTTTAATAAATTATAAAGGCTAAGGAAGAAGTACCCACCTCAAAATAAAGATTGTCCTAAGCTAATCCCATGTTAAGATACTCGTCACAAATCAGGATCCTACATCACATGTGCAATTTAGCTAATTACATATTTACAAATAGCTAAATCACATTCCGAAATAAATAGCTAACCCCAAATCATTAGTTACCTTTGGTTAATTTCCCTTATTGATCAATTTAGATCTAACCCAACCCTAATTTAATCCATCCAAGTGATTAGATTAAATTAGATCATCAATTAACCTTAATCATTTCACAATCAAATTAGATTAATTAATCTTAACCATTCCACCCTTACTTAGGATTAAATTTAAGCATGAATCACCTCCCCAAAACTCATCAAAATCCGGAGGCTCCTCTATTGACTCATAGTTGGAGATGCTTGCTGCCAGAAATTATAGCCGAAGCAAGGTGAAGTTGTTATCCACCAAATCAGATACCCTAAATCATCCCTGAGTATTGTTTAATCACTCAAATAATTTACTAGGGTTGATTGATTACCTCGGGTGTGGCAGCAAGGAAGCATTGTGATTGGTAAAGAGGGTTTGAGAGTGTGAGGGTGTGCAACAGTTGTACCCGGCTTCCTACAATGCCGGCTATGGTTGAGGTCTATCATCGATGGTCGTGGTACAACTTTGGTGAAGGAGATATAGTGATGGTGGAAGGGGAACTAGGGATCTGCTGGTGATGACCCCTCGAGTGGCAATAGCCACTGCTCTGCCTGGGTTCACAAGCGAGAGGGTCCACACAATGGATTCGAAGATGGAAGAGGGATTGCCAACCCATACTCACATCGAGGAGTGGCTCGGCACTGTGGCTCATGGAAATTGAGAGAAGAGAAGGATCGGGTGAAGGTTGGTGTTGATGTTGTCGATTTGATCCCTCGTGAAGAGCCGATGGTGGATCTGTAACGGCTATTAAGAGAGGAGGAGGGAGAGGTCGGCAGTGAGATGTGTTAGATTTTAAGGGATGTCTTAAGGTAACACTACAACAAAAATGGCCAACGACAACGGATATTATCCGTTGGTATAGGTTCAAAAAACTATTGTAACTGACAGCATTGTAAAAGGCATTGCCCTACGACAACGACTTTGAATCCGTTGTCTTTGTAGACATTCGACAACCGTTTTTATCCGTTGCTGTTTATATGCTCAAAATTTTTTTCCCCTATACGACAATGTTTTAAAATCGTTGTAGTAGATAATTTCGATAACAGATATAAACCGTTGTGGTAGACCCTTTTTACAACAGATATAAATCATTGTGGTAGATATAAACCGTTGTGGTAGACCCTTTTTACAACAGATATAAATCGTTGTGGTAGATAATATTTACTCATTTTGGATTTTACAATAGTTTATAACTGTTGTAGTATATAATTTTAATATGTTTTACAATGGATATAACCATTGTCTTTTATCACTTTTCACAAAAAAAATTCCGTTGTGGTTATGTATTTTTTACAACGTTTCTAATCGTTGTCTTTAATGTTCATGTTGTAACATGATAATACCAAACTACAAATATGTTTTTAATATAAGCAAACCATCAATACAAAACTAAATATTTACTATATTAAATCCAAAATAAACATCCATAAATCATCTTGTAGCCACACATATACAAAATATACAAAATGAGTTGTACTCATCAAACTTAGTAGTATCAAACCATAAATCACATGTTTTCCATTACTGTTCTCCATATGGCTTTCACACATTAGCAAGGCAATCTATAACCTAACAAAGCTCACTCCTTGCATCCAAAATCTCAAGCCTCACGAATTGCCCGAGTTACGTACCTGCAAGAGAAAAATTAAACAAAACTTATCAAAGAAAAATATAAAATATAAGAAAAAAGAGAATTGTAGTAAGTACTACATGAACTGTAACTAGAGAATAAATATTTCGCATAGCTCTAATATCTAGACATGAGAGAAGGATTTCTAGAATTCCAGGACAACACTCAATGTCTGCAAAACGGAAGAGAAAAATCTACATAAAATCTACATAAAATATAAAGCAATTCCAGGATAACACTCAATTCTAGAATTCCAAATTTAGATTTATTTATATAAATCTACATAAAATACAATCAATATAACCAACTTATAGTCTAAGAAATAAAACTTATGCAATACAAGTAATTTAACCAACTTAGAGTTGTCTTGGTAACTTCCATTGGAAAACTTATGCACGTAGCTTTAAATTCACAGAATAAGTTTACTCTGCCAGTACCTATCTATTAGATCAATGAATTTCATTGACATTGCCATTGAGTTTATAAATAATCAGTCAAGAACATTCTTAAAAGATACTCGTGGCAATAAGAAATCAACTAAACCTGCGAAAAATGCATCTAAACCTGGAGCCTGCAGGAGGTCATAACAAATCAACTATTCAAATATCGATTTAGGATGCGGACTTGCTGAGTTATAGGCCGGATTGACAAAATGACAAGAACTCGTCTAGACAAATGTTGAAAACAGACAAGGAATTTGATATATGCTTTGTTCCTAGAAAAATGTTTTTATATACAAAACATGCTCATAATTTCAGTCAACATGTTATAGACTCCATCTACTAACTTAGTCGAATTTAATCACTATACGATGAGCTTATTTCCCGGAGGTAAAGTTTAATAGACAAAACAAAAACAAAATTATAAGGACACCACGACAATACCTATAACTAAATTCACAAAATGTTCAATTAGCAAGATAGCACATGGATGTATATTAGATATTGACATATCAAAGCAAAAGATGAGAACAAAGAGAGGCAATAAATTATTGGGCAAAGGAGTTAGCTAGCAGTGAACAAAACAAATTATTGGCACTAAGGAATCAAAATCAATAGGTCATGGAGTCACAAACAAACTGTTTAAAATTGATACACACTTCGCCACACAATGATACTTGGACAATTCCTTCGTGCCTTTTTTTTTAAAAAAAAACACTTGGATCCCAACTAAAACCTGACATCCCTATCAATCACCTTTAAACCTTTTATAGAAAGTGACATAAGCAACTACCATGTGCACTGCATTTATACTTCAACAGTGAGGGAGTTAGGCTTAATGGTCTAAAACTAGGAACTAATGTAATAAAAACTAGTAGTAGATCTAGGAACTAAAGATAAGCAGAATTCAGAACTGATTTTAAAATGAGAGAGGGATAAAAAGAAAACCATCAACCATAGAATTTACAAAATGATTCAGAATGATTCCAAATGAAGTTCAACCATCTTTTGAAGTCTAGTAATTTATACCTAGTAATGAATATAGTCTAGTACGCAATCCACCCATTCGGATCACACTTCGTCAATTTCTTCATTAGAGTAAATTATTTTCACGAACTATTAAGAAACCTAGATTATATTAGTAAAAAATCAGTAATGAAGAAGAAAAATCAAATAAAAGAAATTATTTGAAAAATTGAGAATTGTCAAATATTACCATTGAGATAAGTGAATCCTTCGCGCTGGTAGCATTTCCTTCAATAATTTCTCTCATAAATTTCATCACATAAAACCTACATTGTTTCGCATCAGGTTGTCGAGGACCCTATGTTAACAAAAAAGTATCAATGAATAATGCACATTTAAATATTTTTTAATTAATCACAAGTAGACATATGTGTGTATATATAATATACAAACCTTTACAACTTCCCACGTAGGCTCCTTTTTCCCTTTCCTTTCTTTGTTCGAATTGAACAATTTCAAGCTCCTTCATACAACAAGAGTTGATATATGAGTAATAAATTAAATACTTAATTAAAAAAATATATACTCACATATCCACTACATATTTCCAGTCCTCATAACGATTGCGATGATTAAGTGAATCGAACAAATAAACATCTCTATATAAGGGTCGATGACAGTCAAAATTCAATGACAACTATGCATAAAACAGATAGTTAATGCATAAATTCAAAAAAATTGTCGAAAAAAATCTATTAGAAATAAAATTGTAATATTTATTTACCCAACATTGTGTGGTGCCAAAACTAGTTGATTTCTTACTGCACCACTCAACCTATCAGCCAAAACACTTGCCTAGCTATTCAAGTATTCAATCTTTTCATTTTTGCCTAGTTTGGATACATATGGTATTACTGGGTGGGTTTGTGGATCCACAAATTTGAACTTATCGACCTTGTTTTCTTTTTTCATCTTTTTGAAGAGAAACCTTCCATTCAAGCAAAGTAATGTTACTATGTTAAACAAATAAAAAGGAAAAAATTCGAGTGAAGTGAAAACTTACCACATGCAAGCAACCAGACAATTAACAGATATTGGCTCCAACTCATAAAAAGGTATGATGTCTTCAATGTTCACAAGAAGTTCATACTCATTGTCAAAGAAATCATGATAAAAAATAATTGATATATATTTTTTCGAGCTGTCCAAAACACGCTTAGAGTAATAGTACAATAAATGTAATGACCGTGGGACATTTGATGGCAAGGCGGGATTACTTCTTGCCACGACACTTTTCTTCCTTTGAGGCTTCTACAAATTGCAAATATAAACATGTTAGTGGAAAGTTCCATCTCTTATGTTCAGCATCTTTCTGAACAACCCTTTAATTGGGTTTCAATTTCCATCAATGTTCTTGTTCATGCATGCAACCTCAAAGTACAGATTACATGTGTGTGCTAGCTCTTATATATCTTGTATTACTAAATTTTATCCAACAAATACGTACAACCTTGAATCAAAATCTAAGAAGGTTTAGTTGGAAAAATCCAGCTAAACAACTATGCCAAGCAAATGAGAAAAAAACCAGAAAAACATACATTGAACAAATTAGAAGCTGGAAATTTGTGGTTGCTGAAACGAGTCCACAAATAATCCCAATGAAGATTTAATAATGTGTGGACAATGTGGTTCCTGAATAAGTAGGAAATTTACCTAATTTTTCATCACTACCCAACGTGCAGGCCAAGCAACATGGGTCCCTATAGCGTCACCAGTAGGTATCACATTCATTTGGAATGGGAAAGGGCAACCTTAGCTTGCTGAATTCTCCACAGCCTCATCAATCGAGACATGCATGCAATTCATGGGGAACGGGACACCATGTAGTAATTTTCCATCCCCATTGACATGAACAACCGTACCATAGGCCACAACGTTGGACTTCGATTCTAGTGACAGTGCAACTAGCATACCCTAGAAGACAATTAATCATGTCATAAATTGATGCACTCATTATTGCAATAATATTAAGTATCCACAATTAAATACATATATACCTGCAAAAACTCAGTCTTGCTTAAAACTTGCGTGTCATCATCATTCAAAATTTTATAAAATGGGATACTCTTCTTTGGTTTGATCTTATCCTTACTCATGGTTGGCAACTTCACCGATCAACTATGTTTCTCCTCAAACTCAAAGTCGCATGCACCCTTTTTGAACATTTCTTCAAGTTTCTATATGCATGCATCTTGATCTACTATGCATGCACTTTGTTCTGAGATTAGCTTCTTTGCCTCTAACAACTCCTTTTGATGACGAAGGATTAAGTCACCATCTTCAAGAGGACTATTCCAGATTCTGCCAACGTTAAAATAGAGAGTTGGAGTGATATGACCTCCAATACCCCTCACACGCCCAGCATGTTCTTCAGAATCTAGTGCATTTGTGAGGATATCTTTCCTAGCCCCTTTAAACTGTAGCTTCCCCTCCCTTTTTTGTTGCATGTAATCATCCTGACATGTCCAAAGAAACAAAATAGTTACTAACAACAAAATTAATCAATAAAAAATAGTTATTCTTTCATGTATCAGATACAATCTTTTTTGCTGTCATTTTGAGATCATCGCCTTCAAATTCACTCTCCTTATTGGCCCACCCTCTCTTCCAAATAATAGCTCAATTTATATTATTATCTATTGGCGCTACTTAAAATTCTGTTATGTTTCTCCTGTATAAAAATTTGTACGAGCACAGAACTTTTCCTAGCAACCCATGCGCCAGAAGTTAAACTTGGATTGCAAATGAAACTTAACATTATTAATCCAAGTTCAACCCATGTGTTCATCAGAAGTTAAACCATATTACAGAAGTTGATTAAATATCTATTTCAAGGATTGACTTCCAGGTCGTTGGAGAGGCACTCGGCCTTCTTGGGTATGGTGTAACGCCCGACCTTCTACCCTTACCTCATAAAGGACAGACGTTACCCTTAATATGTACATCTTAATTTTTTTGGCATTCTTACACATTATGTACTGCTCATCCCATAGGTCTATTCTAACTTGATCGACTGATAGGACATGACCTGGAGCCGAGCAAAGCTGCACGGCCATGTGAATCCACACGACCGTACCCCTTGGCCGAGAGAGAGAGGTACACGGCCGTGTGAATCCACACGGTCGTGCCCCCTTGGCCGAGGGGAAGAAGTGCACGGCCGTGTGAATCTACACGACCATGTCACCTTGGCAGAGAGGAACGGGTCCACGACCGTGTGAATCCACACGATTGTGTCCCCCTGGGCCGAGAAGAAGAGGTGCACGGCCGTGTGAATCCACACAGCCGTGTCACCTTGGCCGAGAGCAGGGAGTAGGGGTGTCACGCCCCGGAGGAGTCTCTGTCCGAAGAAATTTCGGCAGCATCTCCCCTGTACGGCGGACAATCTGAAACTTTTCTACAAGCACTATATACCTCAGCCACATGCGGCTGGAATAATAACAATAAAAGAAAACAAACACCACGCAGTTAATATCAAATTCAGCCTCTGGCTGACACAACCACGCAGTTAACAATAAAGCAGCCCACTCGGCTGTACCAAAACCAAAACACAAAAAAAACTGCTAGCCGGCTAGACTTACACAACCAATAACATAAATACGAAATACCACATAACAACGTCAACACTCCAAAAATAAAACCAGAGTACAGAGCTAAACAAACTGATACATAAAACAAACAAAACATACGTGAAACCGATAAGTCTTCTGATGTGACGTGGGGACCAGCAGACAGGATGCTCCAAGCGACACCATAAATAACCTGGTACCTGAAAAATATAGAGTCCACGGGGGTGAGTTCAACAACTCAGCGAATACCAATAGACATGCCTAGTAAGATATATCTAACAACAATAAACATGGAATACAGCTTCCTAATCATATATCTAGGAAAGATGCAAAACTGAAAGGTAACTAAGGAAGCTGTACTCACCAGGAACTCCTATCCAAACAAAAGGGTCGTCAAACCGAAAGTGCCCTAAATCCTGTATGCATGTCAAACATATGCATCCAACCAAATGCAGCAAATAAATGCAGCAAACACAATCACAAGAAATAAATGCATCAATGCATATGATGTCAATGATGCGTCCTGGTCACCCCTGACGCCAGTCAGTCATCTCACACACAAATGGCGAGACCGAGTGGGTAGGGCTGTGACAACCGTGCACTCTGTCGTCACTGCTCCTGATGAGTGACCGAGTGGACGGGATGCTGTCGGAGTACTCCTGTCCTGTGACCCCAAATCATAAATGGGGGAGCTCAATGCTCTCAACTCCCGGTACACGATGACGGGGAGGATATCTCTGCCGGCTACCACGCTGAGTCTCCTGACCAACGGAGCCAAACAGAGTCCACCGTCTGCCGGCTACTACGCTGCTACACTACATGCCAGCGGAGCCAAACAGAGCGGAACTGTCTGCCGGCTACCACGCTGAGTCCTCAGACCAACGGAGCCAAACAGCAGAACCGCCACACACCTGTCTGATATACCACTAAACCATGAGTGGGGGTGTGTGCAGTACATGTAACTGGCGATGGGCTCAACCATAGTGGAGCCGACAATCGCACAGCATGCAATCATGATGCATGTCACTATGCATAGCAAAAATTGATCAACATAACCATATCCATATATATAATATGGGTACCACAACATCAGTGAGTCAAATCTACAGATCTAGGGTATACAGGTCCTCTATGGTATAACAACCTAGATCCTAAACATATCTCCCTTCCATAACATATGTACCAACAATATACACAGATCAAAGAATCAAAATCTAGGTACACGAATCATATGTGATATACAAATAGAGGTACACAAGCCGGTCATGGCATAAAAACCTAAATATCAGATAATCTCGATACACATGACTGAAACCAAAAGTCCAGAACCTAGTCCTAACCTCAGTAAAACATGGTATGTCACTTATTCTAGAAACTAAGATACTCATTGTAACACAGTACTCATGGCAATAAATCACATGATATAAGCACGGATACATCACAGGCGATAAACCTAACATGCTATGGATATCAAACAATGACATACCAAAGACAAACATGTTCATTGCTTGTAGTTATAAAATACTATGCATATCCAAAGACAATATCATAAAAGATAAGTCAAGAGGTACCCGCCTCAAATAGAAGGTCCAATCTAGTCCAAATCCGACGTTGAGATGCTCATCTCGAATCAGAGTCCTGTATCAATATATTTTATTTAGCTAAATTCACATGGGTTAAATAGCTAAATAAAATCCCTAAAACCAATTAAGGAAACCTCAATGCAACGATAAATTTCGATTCATCCAATCCATTTGATTGAGTCAGGTTTAATCCAACATTCCTAACTCATCGAATAAATCCAATGATCCTCGATCAATAATCAAACACTCCACGTATGAAAAATCAATTCAATGAGCCTAACGACATACATTCCATCATGATATTCAACCAATCCAAATTACACAAACCATAATAGATTTACTAACTCCAAAATCCATTTATACTAACAACAATGCATTTACCTCAATCCAAAACTCACCCAAATATGCATATTCGGCTGTTGAGTCACTGCCGAAGACGCCTGCTGTCGTTCCAACCAAATACCTCTGGTTAACCTAGAGTATGGATCGTTAGTCAGCAAATACACATGTACAAATTGATTACCTCATACCTAAATCAAATCTATCATCACAATAGTCCAAACAACATAGAGTCTATAACAAAGATATAATTCTCTACTTCTTACCTCACTACCTAGCCACTGTTAACGCTGGATCAAGATGGGTCGGACCAAGAACTACCCACCTAGTACAATCTCCCTGCTGGAAATCTTTCCCACTGGTCAGATCCAATTGAGATCAAGAATTGGAGATAACAAATTAAGCAACGACTAAATTCCAATCAATCTTACCTTCTTCCTCTCCACTGATCAGAGGTGATCAAGGATCCGGCGACAATGCTAGGGCCCGATGAGACCGGCTGGTGGCGCTGTTTCGTGCGGCAGTGAGGAATAGATCTAGGGAACGGTCCTTTCCCCCTTTGGCCGTCACCTAGGACAGAGGTGCGATGGTGCTCGGGTGGCTCGCGGCTAGGGCACATAGAAGACAGCTTTGCTCGGCGGCCGGAGGTAGAAAACAGAAGGGAAGAAGGGTTCAGCCGGCGAGAGCTCGCGGCGAGAAGAAAAAACTAGGGCACGGCGTCAAGACTTAGGGAAGGAAAAAGATCAGCGCCGAAATGAAATAGGCACGGGTAAGGACTAGGGCACGCGACGAGGAGAAGGAACCGCCGAGTGGCAGTTAGGGCACAGCATTTGGCGGGGAAGAAGGCTCGGTGCCGAGTTCGGCGAGAGGAACAGAAGAGGCGCGGGCGAGGCTCGAGTGAGGGTGCGGGGAAGAAAGAAACGGCGAGGGGGAAAATAAAAGAAAAAGAGTAAAAAGGTATTTATAAATAAAACATTTTCTCACTTAAACGGGTATCCAAAACAGGCCTTCCCGGAGCCCCGTTTTTATCCCGTAAACTCGTCCATACGAGCTCCGAAAAATTCCCGAAAAATTTCCAAAAATTCCAGAAAATTCCCTTATTAATATTCGCCTATTTTCGGTATTTTACATTCTCCCCCACTAATAAAAATTTGGTCCCCAAATTTCGTTATCTACCATCAGCAAGTACTAACAACAGACAGAAAGTATAAATGCTGAACGGTAAACTAAATCATATACCTCAAGTGAAAAGATGGGGTATCGAGCTCGGATAATATCCTCGAGCTTCCAAGTAACCTCCTCG
The DNA here is from genome assembly GCF_018446385.1 of Zingiber officinale. Lineage (NCBI taxonomy): Eukaryota > Viridiplantae > Streptophyta > Magnoliopsida > Zingiberales > Zingiberaceae > Zingiber > Zingiber officinale. Next base: position 63,094,076 of record NC_055988.1, on the reverse strand, counting down.
TCCAAATGATGATGTCATCCGACTTTAACCAGCCGGGTAGTCTTGTTCCACAACTGACGCTCTTTCCGGTCTAGAATCCGTACCGGAATCTTCTCATAAGTGACGTCAGGCTGAATAGGAACTAAGATATCTATCAGTACATGTGTCGAGTCGGATATATACCTCATCAGCATAGACACATGGAATACGTCGTGAACGCCCGCCAAAGTTGGTGGTAGCGCTAAACGATAAGCTACCGCTCCAATCCTTTTCAAGATCTGGAAAGGTCCAATGTATCGCAGGCTAGCTTACCTCTGAGGTCAATCTCTTCACCCCTTTTCGTGGGTGAAACTCACAGAAATACATAGTCGCAAATGGAGAACTCTAAAAGTCTCAGACTCCGGTCAGCATAACTCTTCTAGCAGTCCTGTGCCTCTGACACTCTCCGTCTAATAGTACGGACCAACTCTGCCTCATACTAAGCTCTATGAGGTCCCAACAATTGGGCCTCACAGATTCTCATCCTGATCGACGACTGAGCAACTATGGTAACAAGAATACCCTGCTCGGTCTGTCCCTGCTCCTCAAGGTCAAACTCGAAGAAACCCTGAATCAAGTCTGTAACCACAACTCGGTGGCAAGCTAAAGTCCCTTTAGACTTCCGTCTAAGTACAACGACAACCACATTAGCTTTTCCCCAAATGATAGCTAATGGTACAATCAAAATCCTTCAGAAATTCCATCCATCTCCTCTGTCGGAGGTTAAGTTCCTTCTAAGTAAACAGATATTTGAGACTCTTATGGTCAGTGAGAATCTCAAATGTAACGCCATATAAAACAATGTCGTCAAATCTTCATGGCAAAATAATGGCGACTTGCTCCAGATCATGTACAGGGTAGTTCTTCTCATGCTTCTTCAACCGACGAGAAGCATAGGAGACTACTCTATCGTGCTGCATCAAAATAGCGTCCAAACCCGGTAGAGATGCATCGGTATAGAGCACAAATTCGTCCTCTCCAGAAGGTAAAATCAAAAATCGGAGCCGACACTAAACTCCGCTTCAGCTCCTAAAAGCTGGTCTTGCAAACCTCAGTCCAAGTGAACTTCACGCCTTTCCTGATCAGGCGTGTAAGTAGCATAACAATCCGTGAGAAACCCTCAACGTATCTCCGGAAATATCGAGCCAAACAAAGGAAGTTGCGAGCCTCTTATATCGACTCCGTCTACTCCCAACGGTAACAACCTCGATCTCCTGTGGAACCACGGTATACTCCTACTGGTGACCGTGTGTCCACATCATCATCACATAAGACAATCCAAATAAGCACTACTGATCATCACATATAGATGTTCTCGTCGAAACATCTCTAGATCTAAGCAAAGGTGGTGTACGTGACTCACCTCGGATCCGTAATAAATCGCAACATTGTCAACAAAGACAATGGAAACCGATCCAAACATCCTCGAAATACCAGAATCATCGAGTCCCTGAAAACACCTAAGGCACGGTAAGCCTAAATGGCAAAACCCAAGACACATAACATCCGTATCACAGACATTCCTATCCATAAGATCTCTGACAATAAGTCTGAAATCTAATCACCAACAATATAAATCACCAAAGAATAGATCCACCAGTGTGAGAGCAATGCTCCATCACAGAAAACACCATATATGTGGGAGCAATGCTCTACCACAAGAAATCCTCAATATGTGGGAGCAACGCTCCACCACAAATAATCCGAAATATGTATCTGCAATAAATATGGGAGCAATGCTCCGCTACAAGCAATCCAAAATATATGGGAGTTACGCTCTACCACAAACAAACATAAGTGCCCAAAGCATCCAACTATCTAGCCAGAGACTGCATGAGGTCACTCTACCATAGATCTCTGTGGGTAGCCTAGGGTATAACTACCTAGTAAGCAAATCAAATCCATCGTCAACTCTATCAATCTCCTAGTGGATCATCTACCAATAGAAAAATTAGTTGACAGGTAATACAACAATCCGTAACTATGGATAAATCAATTACATCCGTAATCCAAAACATACATTATTCGCAAAATCTATATCGTCTATATGACACGCTCAGACTACCTATCTATCTATGGTTTGACTTGTCAAGCCATTGGCATTTGGAAACATTTATGAACTTTTCTTCTCTGAACTTGTGATATGTAATACTACCATCAGCAATTGTCTAGAACAGAATACTTCACTCTGAGTTCTCTTGTAAGAACAAATTTTTGCTTATGCTCCTGTGCCTTAATATTATTGTAGTCCGAGGCAATTCAGTTCAATAAATCTTTAAGCTAAGCCAGTATGTATAACCCACAAACTAGTCTTTAATATTCGTGTAACCTCTTCAATTGATTGATCGCATGCTCTACCTCCAAAACCCTTTGCACATGTTCACAGTGGATACTACATCCAGGTCATATGGGCTGATCATTTATGAGATCATCATCCATCAACATCTTGTCCCTCGAACATGACGTATCATTTGATCCCAGGTAAAACTCAGTTATGGCTGTCAACAAGTAGCAATATTGTTTACACCTTTAGAACTTTAACTTTTTTTTTTCTTTTTTTTTTTTTCTCTGCATGCATTGCTGAAATCCAAAAACGATGAATAACTATAACTAAAACTAAAACTAATGTATGCATTATGTAACTTTCCTTGTATTTTATCAAATACAAGTAGTGCAGACTCAGAAATGCATAATCACACATAGACATTTCTTTGGTGTGTCTATTTCTACTTATATTAGAGTCACATCATGTTTCACTAACGCTAATTCAATATTGATCCAATCATTCAAGCTACACATACTCAAATACTACTACACTAAAATAGTTAACAGATCAGGCACACAAAGAATGAAGACACTCCGGTGGGCTTGAACTAATGGGGGGTTATCATATAAGGGAGTACAAGAGGCTAGTTGAAAAGTTGATACATCTTACATCCATAAAGTTCAACATCTCATTCCTTATAAACATGATTAGCAAATTCCCAGACCCCATGTCACATCAGTTAGCAAGCAATTCAAGGAACCTCCAATCCTTGAGTCTCCTATAATTTTGATTATGGATACTTGAAGTTTGTGAATTATAACTACAGATCAACCAAGCACTGTATAAAGTTAAAAAGGCAAGATGCAAATCATTGTGGTCAAGTTGAGTGCGACGATAGAATACAGAGGCATAACTCTTTCTATGTGTAACTTTTTACCAAACTAGTTAACAAAATTTGATGTAGGATTAATTATTCTTGAAGATCATCTTTATTAGCAAGCTAACTACAAGTTATAGATTTAAAGCTTAACCTTACTCTAAGTGCCTACCAACATCTTCTAACATCCTGTATCTGTTTCTAGAATTGCAAGAGGTAGCCCGTCAAAGCTCTACGATCATGGGTTGTATAGTTTCACTCGAGTGAAACAAGACATGTGATTGAAATAATTAGAAGCAACTGCAATAGTTTATACCAAACTGAAACTACTTATACACAAGCCAATGCATTCTGGTCAATTTGATTAAGCAGGCATGCTTGGGCAAACTTCTTGATTGTTTTGACCTTGAGAAGGGAAACTGTTTTCCTTAATATGAACCCAACATAGGTAAATCGGTCCTCAACTACCCAAGTCAATAAGGATAAATAAGTTCTCTACTAACCGAAGCAACATGATATTTAGGAAATACTATTCACCACCCAACTATTACTGGTGGTATGGTAGAAAAATTCTATGAGTCTATAATCACTGATCTCTACTAAGGCTTGATGGACCTAATTAATGGTTGACCCAACACGTCACATATGGTATATACAACTAATTATGTACACCAGGTACAAACAACTAAACAAGTACATATTGTATCAAAAACTAGCTCAGTACCAATAAAATGTATGATAATAGTATACAACTTACCTCCTATAGCTTGGAGATGTCCTGCTGCTGCCAGGTCCCAAAATCCGAAAAGTCACATCGAGAAGACTAAAACACGAAATTTGAAATACAGGAACATAAGACTCGTAAGCCGAGCTCTGATACCAAATAAAAATAAATTGGTATCAGATAAATTTCGAAAATCCAAAACACATAGCAAGTATCGTATACCTGCTCTGATACCACTAAATTGTCACGCCCCGGAGGAGACTCTGTCCGAAGAAATTTCGGCAGCATCTCCCCTGTACGGCGGACAATCTGAAACTTTTCTACAAGCACTATATACCTCAGCCACATGCGGCTGGAATAATAACAATAAAAGAAAACAAACACCACGCAGTTAATATCAAATTCAGCCTCTGGCTGACACAACCACGCAGTTAACAATAAAGCAGCCCACTCGGTTGTACCAAAACCAAAACACAAAAAAAACTGCTAGCCGGCTAGACTTACACAACCAATAACATAAATACGAAATACCACATAACAACGTCAACACTCCAAAAATAAAACCAGAGTACAGAGCTAAACAAACTGATACATAAAACAAACAAAACATACGTGAAACCGATAAGTCTTCTGATGTGACGTGGGGACCAGCAGACAGGATGCTCCAAGCGACACCATAAATAACCTGGTACCTGAAAAATATAGAGTCCACGGGGGTGAGTTCAACAACTCAGCGAATACCAATAGACATGCCTAGTAAGATATATCTAACAGCAATAAACATGGAATACAGCTTCCTAATCATATATCTAGGAAAGATGCAAAACTGAAAGGTAACTAAGGAAGCTGTACTCACCAGGAACTCCTATCCAAACAAAAGGGTCGTCAAACCGAAAGTGCCATAAATCCTGTATGCATGTCAAACATATGCATCCAACCAAATGCAGCAAATAAATGCAGCAAACACAATCACAAGAAATAAATGCATCAATGCATATGATGTCAATGATGCGTCCTGGTCACCCCTGACGCCAGTCAGTCATCTCACACACAAATGGCGAGACCGAGTGGGTAGGGCTGTGACAACCGTGCACTCTGTCGTCACTGCTCCTGATGAGTGACCGAGTGGACGGGATGCTGTCGGAGTACTCCTGTCCTGTGACCCCAAATCATAAATGGGGGAGCTCAATGCTCTCAACTCCCGGTACACGATGACGGGGAGGATATCTCTGCCGGCTACCACGCTGAGTCACCTGACCAATGGAGCCAAACAGAGTCCACCGTCTGCCGGCTACTACGCTGCTACACTACGCTGGGTCATATGACCAACGGAGCCAAACAACAGAACCGCCACACACCTGTCTGATATACCACTAAACCATGAGTGGGGGTGTGTGCAGTACATGTAACTGGCGATGGGCTCAACCATAGTGGAGCCGACAATCGCACAGCATGCAATCATGATGCATGTCACTATGCATAGCAAAAATTGATCAACATAACCATATCCATATATATAATATGGGTACCACAACATCAGTGAGTCAAATCTACAGATCTAGGGTATACAGGTCCTCTATGGTATAACAACCTAGATCCTAAACATATCTCCCTTCCATAACATATGTACCAACAATATACACAGATCAAAGAATCAAAATCTAGGTACACGAATCATATGTGATATACAAATAGAGGTACACAAGCCGGTCATGGCATAAAAACCTAAATATCAGATAATCTCGATACACATGACTGAAACCAAAAGTCCAGAACCTAGTCCTAACCTCAGTAAAACATGGTAGGTCACTTATTCTAGAAACTAAGATACTCATGGTAACACAGTACTCATGGCAATAAATCACATGATATAAGCACGGATACGTCACAGGCGATAAACCTAACATGCTATGGATATCAAACAATGACATACCAAAGACAAACATGTTCATTGCTTGTAGTTATAAAATACTATGCATATCCAAAGACAATATCATAAAAGATAAGTCAAGAGGTACCCGCCTCAAATAGAAGGTCCAATCTAGTCCAAATCCGACGTTGAGATGCTCATCTCGAATCAGAGTCCTGTATCAATATATTTTATTTAGCTAAATTCACATGGGTTAAATAGCTAAATAAAATCCCTAAAACCAATTAAGGAAACCTCAATGCAACGATAAATTTCGATTCATCCAATCCATTTGATTGAGTCAGGTTTAATCCAACATTCCTAACTCATCGAATAAATCCAATGATCCTCGATCAATAATCAAACACTCCACGTATGAAAAATCAATTCAATGAGCCTAACGACATACATTCCATCATGATATTCAACCAATCCAAATTACACAAACCATAATAGATTTACTAACTCCAAAATCCATTTATACTAACAACAATGCATTTACCTCAATCCAAAACTCACCCAAATATGCATATTCGGCTGTTGAGTCACTGCCGAAGACGCCTGCTGTCGTTCCAACCAAATACCTCTGGTTAACCTAGAGTATGGATCGTTAGTCAGCAAATACACATGTACAAATTGATTACCTCATACCTAAATCAAATCTATCATCACAATAGTCCAAACAACATAGAGTCTATAACAAAGATATAATTCTCTACTTCTTACCTCACTACCTAGCCACTGTTAACGCTGGATCAAGATGGGTCGGACCAAGAACTACCCACCTAGTACAATCTCCCTGCTGGAAATCTTTCCCACTGGTCAGATCCAATTGAGATCAAGAATTGGAGATAACAAATTAAGCAACGACTAAATTCCAATCAATCTTACCTTCTTCCTCTCCACTGATCAGAGGTGATCAAGGATCCGGCGACAATGCTAGGGCCCGATGAGACCGGCTGGTGGCGTTGTTTCGTGCGGCAGTGAGGAATAGATCTAGGGAACGGTCCTTTCCCCCTTTGGCCGTCACCTAGGACAGAGGTGCGATGGTGCTCGGGTGGCTCGCGGCTAGGGCACATAGAAGACAGCTTTGCTCGGCGGCCGGAGGTAGAAAACAGAAGGGAAGAAGGGTTCAGCCGGCGAGAGCTCGCGGCGAGAAGAAAAAACTAGGGCACGGCGTCAAGACTTAGGGAAGGAAAAAGATCGGCGCCGAAACGAAATAGGCACGGGTAAGGACTAGGGCACGCGACGAGGAGAAGGAACCGCCGAGTGGCAGTTAGGGCACAGCATTTGGCGGGGAAGAAGGCTCGGTGCCGAGTTCGGCGAGAGGAACAGAAGAGGCGCGGGCGAGGCTCGAGTGAGGGTGCGGGGAAGAAAGAAACGGCGAGGGGGAAAATAAAAGAAAAAGAGTAAAAAGGTATTTATAAATAAAACATTTCCTCACTTAAACGGGTATCCAAAACAGGCCTTCCCGGAGCCCCGTTTTTATCCCGTAAACTCGTCCATACGAGCTCCGAAAAATTCCCGAAAAATTTCTAAAAATTCCAGAAAATTCCCTTATTAATATTCGTCTATTTTCGGTATTTTACAAGGGGGCCGTGTGAGTCCGCACGGCCATGACACGGGCCGTGTGGAGGTCACCCCGACTCCATAAATTGGTTTGTTCTCCCCTGCGCGGATACCCTAGAGTTCCCTTCATTGCCACTCTAATTACTGTCAAACTAATAACTTCATCCTAGGCAATTAGTGAGAGTATTTCAGGTAGAACGAAAAGAAGAAAGTGCTTTAACATCTAGTTCCAACATGTTCTATACAATAACAAGTTCCTCGATCTCCTCCCACTGTTCCGTCACATACACATAATGCACCACTCCTGCTGCCTCCTCCTACTCGAACTTTCCTTTACCTTTATTTGCAGTATAAGGAAATGCAAATCTATAAGCGAATGCTTAGTAAGTACCGTCTACTCATAAAACCAGCATTAAACAAGAATAGACTTTTCAAATCTGTTTGGAAAAAACATAGAACTCATGCTTAGCGATAATTCATGTTAAAATGCATAATTCAGAATATATGCATGGCATGCATTTTTAAGTAGGTTTATCATGCAAAACATCAACCTAAAACCATGCTAGTAATGAATTGAAAACAGGAAATCTTGGCATATTATTGAGTTCATCAATGCTGTACTTTATAACTCAAGTTCTCAACCTTAGGGAACTTCTACTAAGACAAACCATGAAGTTTGAAAACTTTATATTACATAATTAATGAAAATAATAATCTTTCTTGGGCCTGACATTGTACCACTTTGCACGCATCCTTAATAAGATCCAAGGTAGCTAATCCCGAACCTATCAAGGTACTACTAGTTGATCTAGGGGCCTAGGAGCGATCTAGGAGCCCACCCATGGACCTTGTGTCCAGTACATATCTTTCTAAAGTAACATACTTTCTTTTAAATATTGATTTCTTTTACTTGCACTTGCTTGTCATTTAAACAAACACCTTATGTGCGCTTAATTCCCCCACACTTATAGGGAAGCACTTTAGGCACTTGATTATACTCCTTAGTCCCAAAACTTAATGGGGAGCAAATCAAGATGATCTAAACATGCTCTTAATCCCATACTTAGAGGGCATCTTACATATCATAGCATCCATCTCCTTTAACACGCAATAAGCATATCATAACGTGCATCTTCCTTAACATGCTTAAAACATATCATAACATGTATTATTGAAGCTACTCATACTACAGGTAAGAGATACTTACCTCCTTTCGATATATATTACTATTATTGGGTGAAGAAAACACAACCCTCGCTTGTACTCCTTAATCTCCAAGACACCCTTCCCGCGCGTCCTAATCCTTGTGAAATCTCTTCTCCTAGATTCTCCCCTTGAAGGACTTAGCACCTTGGAACCCTAGGGTTCTTAGCTGAAAACCAAAGAAAAGAGAGGGAAGGAGGTTTCGGCTAGGGAGGAGAAGAGAAAATGAATCGTTAGGTTTTCTTCTCTTCCCTTCCCTTTTTATACTAAGTGAAAGTTGAGGCATCTTTTCTCCCAACATTAACATATAATGGATAGTTTCCTATTTCCAATATGATGCTTTACCACCACCTAATGGCTACTTAAACCAATCTCAAATAAGAGGTCTACGGTTCAATCCTATATATATATATATATATATATATAAATCTCCATACCTTATAAAAAGTTCGTCCTCGAACTTAGAACAAGTGTGGATACTTTCGTCTCATATCATCCTCGCATTCCCATGTTGCCTCTTCATACTATTGACTTTGCCACAACACTTTCACTAACGGTATTTCTTTGTTCCTCAGCTTCTTAACTTCTCAATCTATTATCTGAATAGGTCGACTTTCATAACTGAGATCCTCTTGAACCTGTACCATCTGTGGCTCAATCACTTGCTTTGCATTAGGAACATGCTTCTTCAACATTGAGACATGAAATACATTATGAATGGCTGACATTTCCTGCGGTAGTTCCAGCTTATAAGCTACCTTGCCAACCCTTCTAGTGATCCGGTATAACCCCACATAACGTGGACTCAACTTTCCTTTCTTTCCAAACTGCATCACTCCTTTCATAGGCACTACTTTGAGGAACACTAAGTCCCCAACCTCAAATTCCAGCGGTCTACGGCGCACATCCGCATAGCTCTTCTGTCGGCTTTAAGTAGTTTCTATTCTCTGGCGAATGCTTTGAATGACTTTGGTGGTGTCCTCGATAAGATCTGTCTGGAGTCCTATTTCTTTCTTTTCACCACCTTTATACCAGCAAATAGGAGATCTACATCTCCTCCTATATAGAGCCTCGTAGGGTGCCATTCCGATAGTAGCTTGATAGCTATTATTATATGCGAATTCTGCTAAGCATAGGTATTGACACCGGCTCCCTTTGAAATCTAAGGCATAAGCCCGTAGCATATCCTCTAGAACTTGATTTACTCGTTTTGTTTGCCCATCAGTTTGAGGATGAAATTCAGTGCTAAACTGTAGCTTAGTGCCAAGAGCCCGCTAAACACACTCCCAGAAGTGTGAAGTAAAACAACCATCTTTATCAGAAATTATGGTCTTGGGAACTCCATGCAATCTGTTGACCTCTTTAATGTATAATTACGCTAGCTGTTCAATAGGGTAGGATATTTTAATAGCTAGAAAATGAGCAGACTTAGTCAATCTGTCCATATTACCTAGATAACGTCATAACCATTCATGGTTCTGGGTAATCCTATTATAAAATCCATAGATATATCTTCCCACTTCCACTCTGGGATCTGGATAGGCTGTAGAACTCCACCTGGTATCTGATGTTCTGCTTTAATCCATTGACACGTCAGACAGGTACTGACATATCTAGTAACATCTCTTTTCATTCTAGACCACCAGAAGCGTTCTTTTATATCTTGGTACATCTTGGTGGAACCAGGATACATTGCATAGGGTGCTCCATGGGCTTTATCTAGAATTTTCTTTCATAGTTCTTCTTGATTAGGGACATAGAGGTGATTACTGAAATATAGTATCCCACGGTCTGATACTCGGAACTCTCCTTTTTCTCCTTCCTGTATTCCCTGCTTGATCTTCTGAATATTAGGATCTTCATCCTGCCCTTTCTGTATATCTTCAATCGGGGTTGACACTAATGTCAAGGTGGAGAGCTGCCCGATAATAATTTCAAGCCCAAAGTTTACTAATTCCTTCTGTAAGGGTTGGGACATAGCAGCTAAGGATAATAAAGCTGCGCAAGATTTCCTACTGAGTGCATCTATCACTTTGTTCACCTTCCCTGGATGGTAGAGTATTTCACAGTCATAGTCTTTGACTAGCTCAAGTCATCTCCGCTGTCTCATGTTCAGGTCTTTCTGAGTGAAGAAATACTTCAGACTCTGGGTGATCTGTGTAAATCTTGCACTGAGCTCCGTATAAGTAATGCCTCCAGACTTTGAGAGCGAACACTACTGCTGCTAACTCAAGGTCATGAGTAGGATAACTCTTCTTATAATCTTTGAGTTGTCTCGAGGCATAGGCAATGACTTTGCCATTCTGCATCAGTACAACTCTGAGTCCAAATTTAGAAGCATCACTGTAAATATCAAAGCTCCCTCCATGTTCTGGAAGAGTCAGGATTAGAGCACTAGTTAGTCTCCTTTTCAGTTCAATGAAACTCTTCTCACAATCCGCTGTCCACTCAAATTTTCTATTCTTTATGGTAAATACTGTCAACGGAGAGGCGATCCTTGAGAAGTTCTCTACAAATTTCCTATAGTAGTCTGCTAGCCCAAGGAAACTTCTGATTTCATTGACATTCTTGGGTCTATTCCAGTTACTCACAGCTTCTATTTTTGTCAGGTCTACCATAACCCCATCGTTGGAAATAATGTGACCTAGGAAGGACACTTGATCGACCCAAAACTCGCACTTGGAGAACTTCGCGTACAACTGTCTTTGCTGAATAATCTGTAATACTATCTTTAGATGTTCAACATATTCTTCCTGAGTTCTGGAGTATATAAGAATATCATCTATGAAGACGATTACAAACTTATCCAAATATGTAACGCCCGCCCTCCCTGCTAACCCTAAGGGATGGGGCTACGATACTCTACGTACATATTACAGCGGAAGACTTAAAATCCTTTTTCTTGGTTTAATAAAAGCCAAACTACACTAATATGGTTTCCATAACATGATAACAAGATAAATAAAAACATAACATCAAGTCAACCATATAGTACTACAATTTACTAAACCAAAGTGAAATTCTTAAAAGTTCTTAAAGCAGGTTCTTATTTGGTTGCCTAGCCACCGCCACACACATCTCCTTGCCTCTCCTGCTGCTCCTTTAGCTCATCCAGCTTTTTCCTTTATCTGTGGTACAAGGAAAGTAAGCTATGAGCACTCATGGCTCAGTAAGTTCCTTTCCTACTCACTAAAACCAAAAATCAACACATAATCAAAGAATGTCTCAACTTAACATGATCTCAACTAGTCATGGCATAACATATCATATTCTTTAAGCATATCATGCAACATAACAACATCATAACTAGTCATGGCATATCATCACCTAAAGCATAGCATGAAACATAACATAATCATATCATGGCATATCATCTCTTAAAACATAGCATGAAACATAACATAATCATATCATGGCATATCATCTCTTAAAGCATAGCATGAAACATAACATAATCATATCATGGCATATCATCTCTTAAAGCATAGCATGAAACATAACATAATCATATCTAAGCATGGCATATCATAAATCATAGCATCATCACAACATGATCATAAAGTATATGCAATATGATTTTGAAAACATGTATCCGAAAAACATGTGTATGTCTCATGATCTTTAAAACCATTTCTTCTTACATATATACTTGAACATAATCTCAACATAAAGGGGATCCTGGCTTAGTACCACATACATACATAATGCGCGCATCCTAATTAGATCCAAGGTAGCTAGTCTTCAACCTACTAGGAAACTAGGCCCGTAGCTCGACCTAGGGGCACGTAAGGAGCCCACCCTTTACTAGGCCCGTAATTCGACCTAGGGGCGCATAAGGAGCCCACCCTTTTGGTACAAGCCATTCAAAGTAAAATACATGTCATACTTATACATATCATACATCATACAAGCATGCATCACTTAGGCATACATCATATAAAAGTATGCATCACTTAGGCATACATCATATAAAAGTATGCATCACTTAGGCATACATCATGTCATAAAAGTATGCATCACTTAGGCATACATCATATAAAAGTATGCATCACTTAGGCATACATCACATCAACATGCATATCATAAAAGCATACATATTTTAAGCACATAGCATATCATCAAAGTATGCATATTTCCTTCCACATAGCATATCATAAAAGCATGCATATTTTAAGCACATAATCACTTCATCAAAGCATGCATATTTCTATCCACATGGCATATCACAAAAGCATGCATATTTTAAGCATATAGCATATCATCCAAGCATGCATATTTCTATCTACATAACATATCATAAAAGCATGCATATTTTAAGCACATAACATATTATCAAAGCATGCATATTTCTAAGCACATATCATATCATGAAAAGTATAAATCACAAGCATACATGTTTAAGCATAAGGGTGTATCATGTAATTATACTATCATAAGAAACATGGTAACATAGTTAGCTTGGGTTCTAAGCTTCCTAATCTCTTGGGTTCTTATCATGGCCGAACCCCCTTAGATCTCAATTTAGGTAAAAACAACCTCCAAGCATGTGGAACCCAAATTATCATTACATAAATTTCATAGGAAGCATTATAAGTATGATTTACTTGGTTTCTAAGTTCTCCAAGTCCCTAAACTTCATGTAGCGGAACCCTATCAGGTGTGAAACAAGGTCCCAAATGTCATGAAAGCATAGAAACCTTAAACCACATTTATAGCATTTTTTTTCCAAGTAACATAGTAAGCATATTGAGCTAGTTCCTAAGTCCTTCAAGCCCTTAACATATGTCATGGTCAAACTTTTAACAAGTGTTCATTAGGGCTAAAAAAAATAAACATACAAGCATGTGAACTTGAACTAACATCATGTATAAATTCATAACAAGACATTATACAATATGTATGGCCGAAACTTACCCTAGCCTCAATTAGGTCATTAAACAACATATTGCATGGGAACTTTGTCTTTCTACTTATCATATTTCATGTAGAGTGACATAAGCATATTTAATTTTTGTTCTAGGGTCTCTAGGGCATCTATCCCTTCATGGCCGAAACATACAATGGTCCATTTAGGTCATGGAAAAATTATACAAGCATGTGACACAATCAACACATTATCATATTTTCATAAGAAGCACTTTTAACACATTTGGTTTCATTTCTAAGGCCTCTAGGTCTTTTACACCCTACTTGGCCGAAACTCAACAGTATATAAACTTGCTTCAAATAGCCTAAAAGCATAAGAAATCATACAAGTTTCATAGCATGTATAAAGACAAGCATAATAAACATACATGTGAATTGTGTCTTAGGCTTCCTAGGCTTCTTTCCCTTTTTCTTTTATTTTTCCTCATGGCCGAAACCTACCAATATTTAAACTAGGTTTTAAGTGGCCTAAAGCATGGAAAACCTAAGTAAGTTTCATGGCAAAAATTACTAAGAACATCATATACAAAGTTGGTTCATAAACAAGCTAGGACCCTTGTGATCTTACATGTCATATATCATGTAACTAATTTTCTATACTCCAATTAAACATGAGAGCATTAAACAACTTTCATATCGTAATATCACAGAGGTCTTGAGCATATTAGAATTTTGTTCAAGCTTTTCTAAACTATCCATCTTGTCATGGCCGAAAATCTAAAATACGAGTTCATGAATTTCTAGCAATGTTCAACATGCAATTCTTTAAGAGAACTCTATATTCTATCATACAAACATGTTTACTTAAATTTAAAGGTCTTCCTAAACCTAAGCCCTTTTCTTGGCCGAAACATATAAATGGATTTCTTTTGGTTCCAAGTAACTTTTAAGCAAGAAAACCAATAAAAGATCCTTAGTAGTTCATGGAGGGAATCTTGTACTAGTTTGGTTACACAATATTTTCCCTAACCTCCTTAAAATATTTTTGGCCTAAATTCTAGGGTTAGGTACTCCTCTGATCAAGCATCATTTAGGTATAAAAACATGAAGAAAATCCTTCCTACATAGCATAGAAAAATATCATGAAATAAGGACTTGTTTAAACCTTCCTAGATTTGAAAACCCCTTTCTTTAGCCGAATTTTCTTAAATTCTTTCCTAGGTTTTCTAATCCTCATAAAATCCGAAAATCACATAAAAAGCCTTGTACCACAGGTGAGGGGAAGCTTACATCCTTTTCGCTTGTGGATCTAAAGTATGGTGATGGAAGAAGTAGCCTCTTCTTCTAGTTCCTTTCCCTTGATTCCCTTGCTTAGTCCTCCTTGTATCTTAGGCTTTCTAGGAGAAAACCTTGGCTTTGGGGCCGAAGGTGGAGGAGAGGGTGTTGTTGTTCTCGGTGAGGGAGAGGGAGGATGAGAAAATGAGAGAAAAATAAACTTCTCTTTTCTTGCTCCCTTTTATGTTAAGGGGGAAGAGGTAGCAAGATTGATTTTTTGCTTTCCTTCTCCCTTAACCCATTTTCTATTTTTCTTTCATTTATTTTATTTTCTAATTTATTCTCACCATTCATGATGAAATAAGGGGGAATTAATCCCCTTAATTCCTCTTTAAATTTTCGGCAAAAGCAAAGAGGAAGAGGGAGAGAAAGGGAGGAAGGCAAGTTGCCTTTCTCTTGCTCTTTTCTTGTTTTCTCTTCTTAGATCTTTACTCCTATCTTTATCATGCATTCCCTTTCCTTGCTATCAATATCTTCACTCCATCCCAATTGGTTTCTACTAATTAATTCTATAAATTATAATATAAGAGGTTCAAGGTTCAATCCTTGACCATCACTTCTTTTTATTTCTTTTTATTTCTTTTTGGTTCCACTCACTTCCTTTTATTTTTCTAATGCAAAAATCCTACATTCATATGCTTATCTTAAAAGCTTAGTGGGTGTTACAAAATATGCTTTGAATACTCTGTTCATCAGGTCCATAAACGTAGCAGGAGCGTTCGTCACTCCAAAAGGCATGACTATGAACTCATCCATACTTCGTTTGGAATGCCGTCTTCGGTACATCTTCTGCTTTCACTTTCACATGATGATATCTAGACCGCAAGTCTATCTTGGAAAAGATTGTGGCTCCCTTTAATTGATCAAATAGATCATCAATTCTCAGTAGGGGATACCTGTTCTTGATTGTTACTTTGTTCAGCGCTAGGTAGTCCACACACATTCGCATGAGCCCGTCCTTCTTCTTTACGAACAACACCAGAGCTCCCCATGGTGAGTGACTAGGGCGAATGAAACCCTTGTCGAGTAGCTCCTGTAACTGCCCCTGAAGTTCTTTCAATTCTGCCAGAGCCATGCGGTAAGGTACTTTTGAGATTGGATGGGTACCAGGAATGAGTTCAATCTCAAATTCAATTTCCCTATCCATAGCTAAACCTGGAAACTCATCCGGAAACACTTCCGAGTAGTCACAAACGACTCTAACTTCCTCTTGCTTTTGGGCTCTTTCTTGTTGGGTGTTAACCACATGAGCTAGAAACACAACATATCCATCGGCTAACATTTTCTGAGCTTTTATGATCGATAAGAATTTCTGGGTTCTCTTCTTTGATTCTCCAATGAACTCAAATTTAGACTCTGCCTCGGGTTGGAATAGGACTCTTCGCTTATGGCACTTGATGGAAGGACCATACTTGCTCAAAAAGTCCATCCCAAAAATAATATCATAATTAGACATGTTCAGCATTATTAGATCACTGTTCTCTGTCTGAAATTTTGACTGGCATAGCTCGTAGCCAGTGCGTAGATGTCATTATCTCTCCTGAGGGTAGTGTTGTCAAGAATTGTTCGCTTAGGACATATGGAGGTATACCTATTCTTTCAGCAAATGCTATGGAGACAAACGAATGGGTTGCCCCAGTATCAAATAGCACAGTTGTATATAAACTAAAAATGCGTATCTGACCTGTGACAACAGTGGAGGTGTTTGCTACCTCCTCTCTGGTAAGGGAGAAGACTCGAGCATTTGTAGAACTTGGTAGAGCTTCCAGTCTACCTTGGCTAATATGAGGACCCTCCAACGCGACCTACATCTGGTGTAACTATGCTTGCTTGTCTCCATACTGAACAGGTTGTGCTGGAGGTAAGTTGATCTTGGTTGGGCAATACTGTTGGAGCAATCCCAATGGTCCGCGGGACCATGCGTTTTGGTGTTTGGGCAAAGGGTTTAAGTTAGGTTTACCCTTGTTATTTGATATGTGTACTTGAGTTGTGCAGGACTGCAGGTGACACATGTGACTCAGGTTGACGGCTTCGGGTCCGGTGAAGGATGGAGCATCCGAGGGACCATGGAGAAGGCAGCAAGGACAAGGGCCGAGGGAAGCGACTTCGAGGCATACGCGAAGGATGGTATTGGGGACGAGCCGCGGGCTTGGATGCATCCGAGGGACGAGAACCAAAGGAAGTAAGCTTGAAGGCAAGAGGTCAAGGCTGCAAAAGAAGAGTCAAGTGAGTCGTGAGGGTACGAGTGCATGAGAGAAATGTACTCGGGATGGGAAACCCTAAGTTTAGGGTTGTACCAGTCGACTGGTACTGGGACCAGTCGACTGGTGCAAAACGGCTGGGACCAGTTGACTGGTCCAGGGACCAGTTGACTGATAGATAGCCGTTGAGAGAGACGTTGGGTTGGCACTAGTCGACTGGTGCAAGGACCAGTCGACTGGTAACGGGCAAATCAGCAAGGCTGATTTCCCCAAGCTCTATAAGAGGGAGCTTGGGATGGCCGGTCAACCTGACGAAATTAGACTTTGTTAAAGCCTAATTAGTAGTCACAAAAGTGCTCAAGGTTTCCCTTGTGTCCAAGTGTTTTTGGAGAGTGTTGTGGTGAGGTTTCTCCACCCACAAGGAGGTTGAGCTAGCCAGAGTTTGCCGGGGACTAATCCACCGACGGATTGAGGGATCGTCCACCTTACGGACACGCCGTGGAGTAGAAGCAAGTTATCTCCGAACCACGTAAACGAACGTGTTAGCGGTTTGCATTTCCATTCTTGTATTTAGTGTTTAGCTTTCTATTTGTGTTTGTTTGTATTCCGCTGCTCTAACATCATAGGAAGCAAAGATTTGGGGGCGCCGTCTATCCAACCCATCTTCAAGCCGGCCACCGATCCTCTAACAAGTGGTATCAGAGCGAGGGCGCTCTCCGTTGGACTAACCGCCAAGGAAGCACAAGATGACCGGCTTGATAGAACCGCCAAAATTCGAAGGAGGAAGCTTATGGGACATCACCTTTTGGATGGTGAAGATGAAGAACTTCCTCGAGATGGATTGGGACACAATGATGGTCGTCGAGGAACCATTTGAAGTCCCAAGAGACAAGAAAGGAAAGAAGCTCCGACCACGACATTGGACGGAAGAGCAAATCACACGGGCAAAGGAAAATTCAAAGGTAATATCAATTTTAATTGATATTTTGCCTAATGATGTGATGAGTCATGTAGGTGAATACGAGAACGCCCACGAGTTGTGGAGCAAAGTGAAGAAATTTCCATGGTAGGAATTCTTGCCTACACAAGAAGAAAGAAAATTCGAAGAAAGTGATGAAGTGGTCCAAGAGGAGAAGAAGGACCAATCGGATGTGGAGCCCAAGGAGATGGGCTTAGTAGCTCAAGAAGAGGAGGTGGAGCAAATGGAAATTGAGTCACACTCAACATCCGAGGAGGAGAAGGAAGATGAAGCATCATCAATATCCTCAAGGGTTGAAGAAGAATCCAAGACGGATGAAGAAGAGGTCTTAGAGGTCAACCTAGTGAGCACCTCCACCGAAGTGAAGTCAAAAGATCATATAATATGCTTCGGGTGCAATGAGAAGGGACACTACAAGAATAGGTGTCCTATGGGTAAGAAGAAGGTAAATCCTAAACCCAATCAAGTTATTTTAAATTCTAATGTGGGTTGTAGGAATGAAGAAGTCCAAAAGAAGAAGATGCGCATCATATGCTTCACGTGTGGAGAGAAGGGTCACTACCACACCAAATGCCCCAAAAAGGGGGAAATCAAGAAGCTTGCGCAATTAAAGAAATGGGAGAAAGAGAAGAAAAAGAAGAAGAGCTCAAGTCAAGGGGGAGCTTCAAGGGTAAGGGAGGTATACCCTAATTTGAAATGCAATTCAAATTTTCATTCCTCCATGCATGCTAGGAATAATTCTCATTATTTACCCATGCAAAATTTTGGATTTAAATATCATGATAGGAATAGGGTAAATATCGATCATAACCCTAGGAGACCTATGCATGATAGACCTAGGAAAGTTAAATTCTCATTACCTAAGGAGAAGAAGGTAATAGAGAATCAAGGAATTAATCCCAAGAAGGGGAGACATATGCCTATAAAGGGTAGGTCTAGGAATGTCCAAGGTGGACATGTTGACTCTAGGTTTAGGAACCTAGAAAGGGAGAATCAAGCTTTGAAGGCAAAGCTTGATGGTTTAGAACAATTCCTTAAGAGATTCAATGTTAGATCTAAGGAATTAAGGATGATGTTGGGTAGCCAAAGACCCAACAATGATAGATCGGGCTTGGGATACCGATCTAGTCCCTCCAAGGCCAATGAGAGTTCATATGCTAGGGTGGCAAATGATCATGGCAAGGGAGAGTCCTCCAAAGCTAAGGGAAAGTCATATGCTAGGGTGGCATATGACTATGGCAAGGAGAAACCAATAAATGGCAAGGGAAAGTCATTTAATGGTAAGAATAAATTAACCAAGGACAAGGTGTCCAAGGTTAAGAAAGTTACGTTTGTAGGCCAAGTGTCACCGGGGGTGAACCGATGTGGCCTAGCCATTGTGGATGAGTCACCTAGGGAGGTGGCTAAGGCAAAGAGCTCTAGAGGGAGCTCTAAGAGTCAATTTGGGACCCATGGCCAATGGATCTCAGGTGGGTACTACTTGGGAGTCTAGAGGAGCCATGGAGTGTGCCAAAAGGTTTGGAGATGGATTTGAGTCTCAAACCTAGGGATTTGGCACACATGGTTTGTGTTTCATGCAAGAAATATGACATTTGGGGTCATATAGCATGATAATTGGTTTTGGATGTATAGATGCCATGTAAACCAATGCTAGGGATGCATTGTGGGTTGGTATGGGCAAATACATCAAGAAGAAGTCAAAACTAGGACTTTAGGTCAAGGTTCAATTGAACAATGTAGCTAGTTTTAGATTTTGTGTCAATCTTGGGATTGGTGATAGATACATTTTATAATGTATTTTTCCCAAGTAGACAAGGGTACAATAGACCTCTCCACAAAATTTGGAGATTTTTGGAGGTCTAGGGAATTTCTGGTGCATTTCTGAAGTTGGCCTGAAAAGGTTGATTTTTTTCAGAAATAGGGTACCAGTCGACTGGTAACAGTGTTTTTGAGCACAGAATGTCTCTGTAAGCTCATTTTGTCGATACCAGTCGACTGGTGCCGATACCAGTCGACTGGTAACAATAGATTTCGACCACAGAATGCTTCTGTAAGGTTCTATCGAAGGGGGCAGTCGACTGGCACTTGGGGCAGTCGACTGATACCAGTCTGAAACGGTTTTCAACATTGGTTTGTGACCATGTCAACTCACTTAGATGTATGGGATCCAAGGGGGATTAATACATGAGTTTAGGGTCAGTTTGGATGAGAAATTTTCAACAATTGGGATATTGTTGGAGAACTTTTTGGATGTTAGGCAAAGGGGGAGAATTAAGGTTTCGTTGGGAAAACCTTTAGTGTCTTTGCGTAGGGGGAGCCTTGGGATGGGTTCTTAAAAAGCCCTGTGATAAAATCCTAGCTCAATGGGGAGCGTAGGTGTAGGGGGAGCCTTGTGATAGGTTCCAATGCTTGATGCTTGGTGCATTGTTTCGGCGGTTGCCAAGTGTGTAGCCTTGGCAACGTAAGTCCATTCGGTGGTTGCCAAGTGTGTAGCCTTGGCAACGTAAGTCCATTCGGCGGTTGCCAAGTGTGTAGCCTTGGCAACGTAAGTCCATTCGGCGGTGTAAGTTCAAGTGTGTAGCCTTGGCATCGTAAGTCCATTTGTTTTAGCATGTTTATTTGCTATATGTTTTCCCTAACTTAAACGTATTGCCAAACACCAAAAAGGGGGAGATTGTTGGAGCAATCCCAATGGTCCGCGGGACCATGCATTTTGGTGTTTGGGCAAAGGGTTTAAGTTAGGTTTACCCTTGTTATTTGATATGTGTACTTGAGTTGTGCAGGACTGCAGGTGACACATGTGACTCAGGTTGACGGCTTCGGGTCTGGTGAAGGATGGAGCATCCGAGGGACCATGGAGAAGGCAGCAAGGACAAGGGCCGAGGGAAGCGACTTCGAGGCATACGCGAAGGATGACATTGGGGACGAGCCGCGGGCTTGGATGCATCCGAGGGACGAGAGACAAAGGAAGTAAGCTTGAAGGCAAGAGGTCAAGGCTGCAAAAGAAGAGTCAAGTGAGTCGTGAGGGTACGAGTGCATGAGAGAAATGTACTCGGGATGGGAAACCCTAAGTTTAGGGTTGTACCTGGTGGTGAGCACAGAAGCTCTCTGTGCCCAAAACGGCTGGGACCAGTCGACTGGTCCAGGGACCAGTCGATTGATAGATAGCCGTTGAGAGAGACGTTGGGTTGGCACCAGTCGACTGGTGCAAGGACCAGTCGACTGGTAACGAGGAAATCAGCAAGGCTGATTTCCCCAAGCTCTATAAGAGGGAGCTTGGGATGACCGGTCAACCTGACGAAATTAGATTTGGTTAAAGCCTAATTAGTAGTCACAAAAGTGCTCAAGGTTTCCCTTGTGTCCAAGTGTTTTTGGAGAGTGTTGTGGTGAGGTTTCTCCACCCACAAGGAGGTTGAGCTAGCCGGAGTTTGCCGGGGACTAATCCACCGACGGATTGAGGGATCGTCCACCTTACGGACATGCCGTGGAGTAGGAGCAAGTTATCTCCGAACCACGTAAACGAACATGTTAGCGGTTTGCATTTCCATTCTTGTATTTAGTGTTTAGCTTTCTATTTGTGTTTGTTTGTATTCCGCTGCTCTAACATCATAGGAAGCAAGGATTTGGGGGCGCCGTCTATCCAACCCCCCTTCAAGCCGGCCACCGATCCTCCAACAAATACTTGGCTATATGCCCCTCTTAACCACACGTATAACAACCACTAGTGCCCTTACGACAGATTCCAGGATGCATCTTTCTACACATGGGACACGTAGCGTACTTAGGTTGCTTTCTTATGGATCCTCCCTTTTTATTGCTCCATTGCTTTCTCTTAGAGCTCCCCTTCCAGGTTGAACCTTGGCCCTAGGATTTTTGAGTGCCAGAACTTCCTTGACTCTTATTCTCAATCAGTACTGGCTTCTGTTGCTTGATATTGTCCAGGTAATGTTCCATGATTAGGGCACTACTAACCAGCTCTTCTACAATTTGCGGTCTATTTATTCCTCCAGCTACATTCAGAGCTATCTCTGGCCTCAACATCTTGAGCATTAGCCTTACCCTCTCTCATTCTGTGCTGACCAGTTCGGGGCATAGGCGAGCTAGCCTATTGAATTTCTTCACGGCTTCATCAACTAATAAACTTCCCTGACGGAATTCTGTGAACTCATCATAATGTTTGTTCGTGATGCGTATATGAAAGAATTCTTCAAAGAACTCAGTCTCGAAGTCAGACCAGGTCATTTGATTTACTATTCTTTTCACCTTGACCCATTCCCACCACATTCTTGCATCTCCAGTGAGGCAGAAGGAGACACACTTTATCTTTTCTACCTCCGGCCAGTCCAGTAGCTCCATTATGCTCTCTAGGGTTTTGAACCATGCCTGAGCATCTCATGGTTCATTGGTGCCAGAGAAATTCTCTAGTTTTAGTTTCTGCCACTAGATGAGGTATGCTTCTTGCCTCACTACCTTTGCTGGGGCTCCAGGTATAACTGATGGAACTTCGGCTGTAATAGGTGCCACCATATTGGCTTCCGGTGGGACTACCGGAGAAGCTTGTTGATTAGCAGTCAAGGTAGCAATAACCTGCTGCTGCTGTGTCACTTGTCTCTACAGCTGAGTTACTAGTTCCAAAAGGTTGGGCGGTGGTGCAGACTCATTCGTCTCTGGTTGAGGTTCATTAACTCTTGACTGTCTAGCAGGCCGTCCTCTAGCCATCTATATATTCACAACCAGCCAGTGAGACAATGCATCAGCCCATCATCATTCTTACTTGATACCCTTAATACTTACATGTCTAAGCATGCTTAATCTTAACAAATAGTTCTTACTAATCATAACAGAAATAAAATGCATAAAAGTCATGAGAAGGTACTTTCTTACTTGGAAGCTGCAGGATCAATGCTTGATGTGTGTGCGGCGGAAGGGTGGAACTTGCTCTAATACCAAACTATAACACCCGACCTTCTACCCTTAATCTGTACATCTTAATTTTTTTGGCATTCTTACACATTATGTATTGCTCATCCCATAGGTCTACTCTAACTTGTTCGACTGATAGGACATGACTTGGAGCCAAGCAAAGCTGCACGACCGTGTGAATCCACATGACCGTGTCCCCTTTGCCGAGCGTGTGAATCCACATGGTCGTGTCCCCTTGGTCGAGGGGAAGAAGTGCACGGCTGTGTGAATCCACACGGCCGTGTCACCTTGGCAGAGAGGAAGAGGTGCACGACTGTGTGAATCAACACGGTCGTGTCCCCCTGGGCCGAGAAGAAGAGGTGCACGACCGTGTGAATCCACACGGCCGTGTCACCTTGGCCGAGAGCAGGGAGTAGGGGACCGTGTGAGTCCACACGGCCGTGACACGGGTCGTGTGGAGGTCACCCCAGCTCCATAAATTGGTTTGTTCTCCCCTGCGCGGACACCCTAGAGTTCCCTTCATTGCCACTCTAATTATTGTCAAACTAATAACTTCATCCTAGGCAATTAGTGAGAGTATTTCAAGTAGAACGAAAAGAAGAAAGTGCTTTGACACTAGTTCCAACATGTTCTATACAATAACAAGTTCCCCGATCTCCTTCCACTGTTCCGTCCCACACACACAATGCACCGCTCCTGCTGCCTCCTCTTACTCGAGCTTTCCTTTACCTTTATCTACAGTATAAGGAAATGCAAATCTATAAGTGAATGCTTAGTAAGTACCGTCTACTCACAAAACCAGCATTAAACAAGAATAGGCTTTTCAAATCTGTTTAGGAAAAACACAGAACTCATGCTTGGTGATAATTCATGTTAAAACGCATAATTCAGAATATATGCATGGCATGCATTTTCAAACAAATTTATCATGCAAAACATCAACCTAAAACCATGCTAGTAATGAATTGAAAACAGGAAATCTTGGCATATTATTAAGTTCATCAATGCTGCACTTTATAACTCAAGTTCTCAACCTTAGGAAACTTCTACTAAGACAAACCATGAAGTTTGAAAACTTTATATTACATAATTAATGAAAATAATAATCAACTTTCTTGGGTCCGACATTGTACCACTTTGCGCGCATCATTAATAAGATCCGAGGTAGCTAATCCCGAACCTATCAAGATACTACTAGGCGATCTAGGGGCCTAGGAGCGATCTAGGAGCTCACCCATGGACCTTGTGTCCAGTACCTGCCTTTCTAAAGTAACATACTTTCTTTTAACTATTGATTTCTTGTACTTGCTTGTCATTTAAACAAACACCTTATGTGCGCTTAATTCCCCCACACTTATAGGGAAGCACTTTAGGCACTTGATTATACTCCTTAGTCCTAAAACTTAATGGGGAGCAAATCAAGATGATCTAAACTTGCTCTTAATCCCATACTTAGAGGGCATCTTATATATCATAACATCCATCTCC
The DNA here is from genome assembly GCF_018446385.1 of Zingiber officinale. NCBI lineage: Eukaryota > Viridiplantae > Streptophyta > Magnoliopsida > Zingiberales > Zingiberaceae > Zingiber > Zingiber officinale. The sequence continues at coordinate 63,069,718 of NC_055988.1, read as the reverse complement.
TTTAACATGCAATAAGCATATCATAACGTGCATCTTCCTTAACATGCTTAGAACATATCGTAACATGCATTATTGAAGCTACTCATACTGTAGATAAGAGATACTTACCTTCTTTCGATATATATTACTATTATTGGGTGAAGAAAACACAACCCTCACTTGTACGCCTTAATCTCCAAGACACCCTTCCCGCGCGTCCTAATCCTTGTGAAATCTTTTCTCCTAAATTCTCCCCTTGAAGGACTTAGCACCTTGGAACCCTAGGGTTCTTGGAGGAAAACTAAAGAAAGGAGAGGGAAGGAGGTTTCGTCTAGGGAGGAGAAGAGAAAATGAATCGTTAGGTTTTCTTCTCTTCCCTTCCCTTTTTATTCTAAGTGAAAGTTGAGGCATCTTTTCTCCCAACATTAACATATAATGGATAGTTTCCTATTTCCAATGTGATGCTTTACCACCACCTAATGACTACTTAAACCAATCTCAAATAAGAGGTCTAGGGTTCAAATCCTAGCCTATATATATATATTCTCTTCTTCTATTTCTTTTTGCTCTTTTTGGAGGAAAGGAAATTTACGGATGTTACATATGGGATCGTCCACCGCTTCCTAGTCAAAGGCTTTCAAAGAAATTGAATATTTAAACTCCTTACAGTAAACCCTAGGTTAAACTATAGAGACCTCAATCAAAGCACAAGATCGTTAGCCTCTTGTATTGGTACTTCAAGATCCATACAAACGAAAAATAAACTAGTACACAGTGGAAACAATTAACTAGTTATACCTTTCTTTGTAGCTTAAAGACCTCTTGATCTTCTGCTGTATTCCTCTCCTCCTCTTCGACGTCGTGTTTGCGATGATCTACCAAGACGCAAAAACCACCCAAGTCCTTCTTTCTTCCAAGACTTTCAGCCACCAAGGGATCAAAGCTAGGAACACCACCTCTTGTTCTTCTTTCTTCCTTACAACCCACCGGCCACAAGATGGTTGAAGCCTCTTGATGCCACCGGCCTTAGGTGAGAAAGCAAGGGGAGAATACGAAAATGAGGGGGCCGACCACAAGGAGAATAGAAGAGGAATAGAAATTGTGTAGATGATTATTTTCTCTAAGGCACCATCTATCCTCTTTTATAATCCTTAGTAATGGCTAAAAAGGAAAGATTTTAACAACAATTAAAATCTCTCTTTTAAATTTCTTATTGTGGATGTCTACAAAAGGAAAGTTTTAAAATTAAAAATTCCTCTTTTAAACATTGTAGATGGCTACAAAAAGGAAAAATTTTTAAAATTAAAACCTCTCTTTTAAATCATAGTTACAAAAAAGGAAAGTTTTAACAAAATAAAATCTCTCTTTTAAACCATTGTAGATGGTTACAAAAGGAAAGATTTTTTAAATTTAAAACTCTCTTTTAAAACCATGTGGATGGTTTAAAAAAAGAAAATATTTAAAATTTAAAATCTCTCTTTTAAAACATTATAGATGGCTACAAAATGAAAGATTTAAAAAATTAAAAACCTACTTTTAAACCCATCTTGGTCAGCCCCTTGCTTGGGCACCAAGCAAGGATGTGGCCGGCTATAAGGATGACTTGGGTGAATGCGAGACTTTATACATAGAGGCTACAACAAGGACCTAGAGGAGGAATTAGTTTTGGCCTCCTGATGAACTTGATCTTCCTGTGTTCGACCCAAACACCCAACTCAAGTTCATCAAAAATAACTCATGCCACTAAAGAGTTATTATTGAACTACCGCATCAATACTATATTACATTATCGGCTCCTTCTTATCATAAGTGTGTTAATCTCCCTATGTTTAAGATATCGAATGTCCATTAATTAAATGAGTTACTCACAACTCACTTAATTAACATCTAGCTCCAAGAGTAGTACCACTCAACTTCATTGTCATGTCGGAACTAAGTCCACCTGCAGGATTTATATGACAATTCTTATGAGCTCCTCAAGGGGAAATCATCATCCTAATAAATATGACACAGTTTCCTTCTATAATCAACAACACACCATATAAATAATATTATTTCCCAACTTATCGGGCCTATTGATTTAACGAATAAATCTCATCCTTTGATAAATTAAAGAAATAAATACTAAGTACATGTGCTTGTTATTATATCGGGATTAAGAGTACACACATTCATAATAATAGAGGTTCTATTCTTTTATGCAATCTGTATAAAAGGAACAACCTCAAATGGTCCTACTATATACACATATAGTGTACTAGTGTAATTTTATAGTCAAGATAAATTAGTACGAAATTACACTACAACCATTCCAATGGTTTGCGCAATCCATCTTGGTTGTGAGATTCTATTTATAATTTATAAGGAACTAATAACATGATCTTCTGTGTGACACCACACACTATGTTATCTACAATATAAATTAAATAGACAACTATATTTAACTAAATATAGACATTTGACCAATGTGATTCTCATTTCAAAATAAATGTTTATACAAAAAGCTAGGCTTTTAGTATACATTCTAACATCATCATCACATAAATCAAATGCCTACAAAAAATATGAATCATGCCCTATTCCTACAAAATCATATTCAATAATAAACCACTAGCTTAACATACTTACAATTTCGTCAGTGAAACGTGCATATCCTTTACAGGACAGCCGATGAGGGTATACGTTCCGCCTTCTTCTATTCTTTTGTTCATCACTTACTCTCTAGTTAAAAATTAAAATCAATTAAGTTCACTATCAACAAGTAAGATGTTAGGAGGATGAACAAAACTCAAGATGTTGATTTAGTACATCCTTTTGTGTTTTAATTTCATTAAAACATATAATTTATATGTTATCCAATCATTGGGAAAGGTAGTGTACAAATCATGTGCATTTAGCCCAAAGAACATAGTTGAAAATTGGTTTTGAAAATCATTTCAAAATGTATTTGGAAAACTTTGGTGAAGACTATCTTTTAATAGGAATCATCATTATATAGTTAGACACAAACTAGAGCAAAACATTAAAGTTTTCAATAGTTTCAAGTTTTATATCAATATTTGAAAATATAATATATTTTCATAAAAAACTATTTTTTCGTGATAATATATGACTTAAATAATGTCTATGCAAAATTTCATGATTTTTAGAAAATTATAGAATTATTTAGAATTTCTAAAATTTGATTGAAAATTGATTTCAGGAAATCAGAAACATAATTAATCAACCAATCGATTGGGGATGTTCAATTGATTGGTTTATCAATTGAACTGGGTTCTCTATGAGTAGAAGATCTTGGAATCAATCAGTCGATCGATTGCCCCTATCTGGATAGATTAATTGATTGATTTAGGTGCTTTTTCTGCGAACAGAAGCTTGCGGAATCTATCAATTGATTGATTGAATGACTTTGATCAATTGAATCTCAACTTCAATCGATTGGAAAAGCTAATTTTGTCTGTGATGGTTTGATTTTAGTCCATTAAGCCGTGTTTAATCATGTTAACCATCCATACCCTTATGAAACTCATTTATAAACATTTAAGGGTAGTTTTCTTGATGAAAACCAGAAAGGAATAGTTAAAGAATACTAAGTTGGAGTTTAGGATGAGGTTTTATTTCAAAGTTAAATTTTCAACCTCAAAACTTTAAATTTTCAGCTTCCTAAAGGTTTAGGAACTCCAAGTCATTGTTGATGTAATGACAGAAGTTTGGAGCATGTTTTGAGGGGGAGCTACTCCATAAAGACATGGTTTAGATTTTATTTCAAAACATAATACAATGTAAGGTTAGAAACCTTCAATATTATGAATGCTCAAGGTTGATCGTTAGAGAATAATGGAAGATTAGAAATCTTTATTGTGATAGATGTATGGTCTAGGATGAGTATTTGGAGACAATGAAGGGTATGAGACATTCATTATGATGAACAACAAGTGAGGTTGTGAACAATATGTGGATAACTCTTCAGGGGGAGAGTTTTTATGTGTGCCAAGGGGGGAGAATGTAGGGTTTAAGTTAGGAAACCTTTATTTACCCAAAGGGGGAGATTACCTTCTTGGAAAGGAGGAGAATGAAAGAAACCCCCATTCATGCTTTGACATGAAGAAAAGTTGAGGTTATGAGATTAGCCTAACTTAAATGTATTGTCAATTATTAAAAAGGAGGAGATTGCTGGTGCAATTTTTCCTGGGTCAAGGGTGACCAAGTTGACTAAGCTTGAGTTAGCTCAAGCTTGAGTCTTAATGTTTGACAATATATAGAGATTGTAGGTGCAATTGTTCATATGGGAGATTAACGGTCAAAGGTTAACCAAAAGAGTCAAGTAGGTCAACGTTGACCTGATACTTGACTAGAAAGTTCTAATTAAAGGTTAGGCAAGGGCAAGTCCAAAGGGAAGGTTGGCAGAAGAAGAAAAATCCAAGTGGGTTAGTGTTGACTGAACACTTGATGTAAAAAGTCCTGGTGAGTGAAGCTAGATAGATTGGAAAATCCTAGTGAATAAAGTTAGGTGAATAAAAAGCCCTAGTGATAGACAGATAGGAAAAGTCCTAGTGAGTGAAATCAGGTGAAAAGCCCTAGTGAGTGAAGCTAGGCAATGAGAAAGTCCTAGTGACTGAAGCCAAATAGTTGGGAAGTCCTAGTGAGTGAAGCTAGGCAGTTGGAAAATCCTAGTAAGTGAAGCCAGGTGAAAAGTTCTAGTGAGTGAAGCTAGGCAGTGTGAAAAGACCTAGTGAGTAAAGCTAGGCAGATGGGAAATCATAGTGAGTAAAGTCAAATGGTGAAAAGCCCCGGTGAGTGATGCCACGCAGTGAAAATTTAGGTGGGTCAAGGTTGACCAGGCATCATGTAACGCCCGCCCTTCTTACCCAACCAAAGGCGGCGCTACGTTCTTATACTACTTACGTACATGTTTTACTATAACAGCGGAAGAATAAAAACTTTAAAGAATTTAATTTATTAAGCATGATATCACAGATGAAATATGCATATATTGATTCTATAACTAATCATATTAATCTGTCCGAATCGTTCTTTGCCGAGCCACCACCACACACATCCTTATCCGCTCCTCCTGTTGCTCCTCTAGTTCATCCAGTTCTTTGATCTGCGGTACAAGGAAAGTAAGCTGTGAGCACTCATGGCTCAGTAAGTTCCTTTCCTACTCACTAAAACCGAAAGTCATCGTATATTAATATCATGCGTAATATCATAAGCATATAACATACAAAGGTATCATATTCATATCATCATGGCATCATATCAAATCATTAGCTAATTCAAGCACATATGCAGGCAATGCATCATGAATTTGAAAACTTATACTTGTAAGTACTTGAAATTAATATCATCATCATTGGGGATCCCGGTTTGTACCACATACATCATACGTAGGTCCAAGGTAGCAAGTCTTGAACCCTACCATATATACATACTAGGCCCGAGTCTTACTCCATCGACCTAGGGCATCAGAAGCCCATTACTGACGAGGCCCGAGTCGACCCCGGGGCGTTTACGGAGCCCACCCTTGGTACAAACCATACAAAGTAATATATCATGCATAACTATCATATCATATCCTTAACAATCTTTCATGCATTTCATTTTTCATTCTTCTCATTATGTATAGCATTTCATATGCTATTACATATCATGGCATTCACATAATTTCATTCTTCTCATTATGTATAGCATTTCATATGCTATCACATATCATGGCATTTACATATATTTCATTCTTCTCATTATGTATAGCATTTCATATGCTATCACATATCATGGCATTTACATAAATTTCATTCTTCTTATTATGTATAGCATTTCATATGCTATCACATATCATGGCATTTACATAAATTTCACTCTTCTCATTATGTATAGCCTTTCATATGCTATCACATATCATGGCATAACATAAATTTCATTGCATAACATTTCCTAGGTTTCTTTCTTTCCCTTTTTTCTTTTATTTCCTTCACATGGCCGAAACCTACCATTCTTTAGCTAGGTTTTTAAGTAGTCTAAAGCATGAAAACCTAAGTGAGTTTCATGGTAAAATTTACTAAGAAACAAACATATAAATTTAGTTCATGAACAACTTGGCCGAAACATACAAGTCTTTTAACATCTTTGTATCCTACCTCATGAGCATGTTTATTTAAATTTAAGGGTATTCCTAACCCTAAACCCCTCCTTGGCCGAAACATATGGGTGGGTTTCCTTTTAGTTCAAACATCTTCTAAGCAAGAAAACTAATTACATGGTCCCTAACATTTCATAGGAAGAACCTTGTACTAGTTGAGTAAAATAATGAATTTCTCTAGCCTCTTAAAAATATTTTTGGCCGAAATTCTAGGGTTAAGTGCTCCTCTTATCAAGCATCATATAGGTATAAAAACATGAAGAAGAATCCTTTTCCATGGCATAGAAAATCTATCATTTAGTGAAGACTAGTTAAACATCACTAGATTTCGAAAGCTCTTCTTAACCGAATTTTCTCATACTTGTTTCTAGGTTTTAAAATTCTCATAAAATCATAAAAACATATAAAAAGCCTTGTACCACAGGTGAGGGGAAGCTTACCTTCTTCGCTTAAGTTTCCTAGAATTGAGAACTTGCTTGGACCTTTCTTCTTGCTTGCTAGGTTCGGCACCAATGGAGGGAAAGGAGTGGCTAGGTCTTTTGGTGGAGAGGGGAGGAAGAAGAAGCTTCTCCCTCTTGTGTTGCTCGGCAACAACAAGGAAGAAAGAAGAGGGAGGGTGTGAGGAGGAAGAGGAGCTTCCTTCCTCTTGTGTTGCTTGGCAACAAGAAGAAGAAGAGAGGGGGTCTCGGCACAAGAGGGAGGAGGAGAGGGAGAGGAGTGGAGGATGAATTTGAAGTCACCCCTCCATGCCTATTTATACTAAAATGAGGGGAGGAAATTTGACTTGATTCATCCTCCCCATTTATTCCTCTTCTTTATGATAGGAATATTCTAGAGATATGCCTTGTGAGTTCTCTCTTAATCTCTCTCTTTTCTCTCCTTTAATAAAATTTTCTATCTCTCCTCTTACAATATCCTCTCTTATCCCAATTGGTTAACACATGCATGCATCCACAAGAGAACCAAGGTTCAAAACTTGGTTATGCATATTTTTACTTCTTTTTCTTTTTAAGTAGAAAGAATCCTTTCTTATTCTTAACTACTTAATCCTTCCTCTCTTTACTAATAATTCTCCTATCCCCTTTGGTATCCTATACATGTTCCCTACAAGAGATCCAAGGTTCAATCTCTCTTCTAACATTTTATTTTCTTTTACACATAATAATTCATATATATTATGCATTATGCATAAATATTTCATACATGTACATATTATCTCTTATTTCTTTCTTTTGTCCACATTAATTCCATACATTTTAAATCATGTATAGATGATTATATTCTCAACTTTATTTTTCTTTCATAAAGTTTTAATCATCTAAATCCATCTTAATATTTAACATAGAGTATTTACATCCTCTTTTCATTCGTACTCCCATTACCCTTCTAGGCTTTCTAGGGGTGTTACAATCTCCCCTACTTATTGAAAGTTCGTCCCCGAACTTATAATAACAATTTCTGCTCCGATTCATTATTCCTCTTATGTTATAGCCTAAGGTACTTGTATCTAGGCTACCATTCATGCATCCTACTTATCATCATGCACCATTCTCTAGGGTATAGCTTAAGGTATCCTTCCTAGGCTACCATTCATGTATCTTAGTGTATCATACTATTTTGCATACAAATAAATTATGCAACTGTACTTACTTGGAGCGACAGGAAGGAGCTTGATGTGTGTGTAGTGAGCTGGCAAAACTTCGCTCTGATACCACCTGTAACGCCCGCCCTTCTTACCCAACCAAAGGCGGCGCTACGTTCTTATACTACTTACGTACATGTTTTACTATAACAGCGGAAGAATAAAAACTTTAAAGAATTTAATTTATTAAGCATGATATCACAGATGAAATATGCATATATTGATTCTATAACTAATCATATTAATCTGTCCGAATCGTTCTTTGCCGAGCCACCACCACACACATCCTTATCCGCTCCTCCTGTTGCTCCTCTAGTTCATCCAGTTCTTTGATCTGCGGTACAAGGAAAGTAAGCTGTGAGCACTCATGGCTCAGTAAGTTCCTTTCCTACTCACTAAAACCGAAAGTCATCGTATATTAATATCATGCGTAATATCATAAGCATATAACATACAAAGGTATCATATTCATATCATCATGGCATCATATCAAATCATTAGCTAATTCAAGCACATATGCAGGCAATGCATCATGAATTTGAAAACTTATACTTGTAAGTACTTGAAATTAATATCATCATCATTGGGGATCCCGGTTTGTACCACATACATCATACGTAGGTCCAAGGTAGCAAGTCTTGAACCCTACCATATATACATACTAGGCCCGAGTCTTACTCCATCGACCTAGGGCATCAGAAGCCCATTACTGACGAGGCCCGAGTCTTATTCCATCGACCCCGGGGCGTTTACGGAGCCCACCCTTGGTACAAACCATACAAAGTAATATATCATGCATAACTATCATATCATATCCTTAACAATCTTTCATGCATTTCATTTTTCATTCTTCTCATTATGTATAGCATTTCATATGCTATTACATATCATGGCATTCACATAATTTCATTCTTCTCATTATGTATAGCATTTCATATGCTATCACATATCATGGCATTTACATATATTTCATTCTTCTCATTATGTATAGCATTTCATATGCTATCACATATCATGGCATTTACATAAATTTCATTCTTCTTATTATGTATAGCATTTCATATGCTATCACATATCATGGCATTTACATAAATTTCACTCTTCTCATTATGTATAGCCTTTCATATGCTATCACATATCATGGCATAACATAAATTTCATTGCATAACATTTCCTAGGTTTCTTTCTTTCCTTTTTTTTTTTTCTTTTATTTCCTTCACATGGCCGAAACCTACCATTCTTTAGCTAGGTTTTTTAAGTAGTCTAAAGCATGAAAACCTAAGTGAGTTTCATGGTAAAATTTACTAAGAAACAAACATATAAATTTAGTTCATGAACAACTTGGCCGAAACATACAAGTCTTTTAACATCTTTGTATCCTACCTCATGAGCATGTTTATTTAAATTTAAGGGTATTCCTAACCCTGAACCCCTCCTTGGCCGAAACATATGGGTGGGTTTCCTTTTAGTTCAAACATCTTCTAAGCAAGAAAACTAATTACATGGTCCCTAACATTTCATAGGAAGAACCTTGTACTAGTTGAGTAAAATAATGAATTTCTCTAGCCTCTTAAAAATATTTTTGGCCGAAATTCTAGGGTTAAGTGCTCCTCTTATCAAGCATCATATAGGTATAAAAACATGAAGAAGAATCCTTTTCCATGGCATAGAAAATCTATCATTTAGTGAAGACTAGTTAAACATCACTAGATTTCGAAAGCTCTTCTTAACCGAATTTTCTCATACTTGTTTCTAGGTTTTAAAATTCTCATAAAATCATAAAAACATATAAAAAGCCTTGTACCACAGGTGAGGGGAAGCTTACCTTCTTCGCTTAAGTTTCCTAGAATTGAGAACTTGCTTGGACCTTTCTTCTTGCTTGCTAGGTTCGGCACCAATGGAGGGAAAGGAGTGGCTAGGTCTTTTGGTGGAGAGGAGGAAGAAGAAGCTTCTCCCTCTTGTGTTGCTCGGCAAAAACAAGGAAAAAGGAAGAGGGAGGGTGGGAGGAGGAAGCGGAGCTTCCTTCCTCTTGTGTTGCTTGGCAACAAGAAGAAGAAGAGAGGGGGGTCTCGGCACAAGAGGGAGGAGGAGAGGGAGAGGAGTGGAGGATGAATTTGAAGTCACCCCTCCATGCCTATTTATACTAAAATGAGGGGAGGAAATTTGACTTGATTCATCCTCCCCATTTATTCCTCTTCTTTATGATAGGAATATTCTAGAGATATGCCTTGTGAGTTCTCTCTTAATCTCTCTCTTTTCTCTCCTTTAATAAAATTTTCTATCTCTCCTCTTACAATATCCTCTCTTATCCCAATTGGTTAACACATGCATGCATCCACAAGAGAACCAAGGTTCAAAACTTGGTTATGCATATTTTTACTTCTTTTTCTTTTTAAGTAGAAAGAATCCTTTCTTATTCTTAACTACTTAATCCTTCCTCTCTTTACTAATAATTCTCCTATCCCCTTTGGTATCCTATACATGTTCCCTACAAGAGATCCAAGGTTCAATCTCTCTTCTAACATTTTATTTTCTTTTACACATAATAATTCATATATATTATGCATTATGCATAAATATTTCATACATGTACATATTATCTCTTATTTCTTTCTTTTGTCCACATTAATTCCATACATTTTAAATCATGTATAGATGATTATATTCTCAACTTTATTTTTCTTTCATAAAGTTTTAATCATCTAAATCCATCTTAATATTTAACATAGAGTATTTACATCCTCTTTTCATTCGTACTCCCATTACCCTTCTAGGCTTTCTAGGGGTGTTACACATCATGTGAGTGGAAGTCCAAGTCGGTCATGGAGGATCAAACACTTGGTACAAGCCAGTATGTCCAAGTGGGTCAAGGTTCACCAGACACTGATATGAGGAGAAAAAATCCAAGTGGGTCAAATTATTGACCGAACACTTGGTGATGAAGTTCTATCAGGTTAAGGTTGACCAGATGCGAGGTAATGAAGAGTTCCAACAGGTCATGGCTGATCGAATGTTGGGTTTGGGAATCTCAAGACTTGAGTTAAGCAAGTTAGGATTGGTTAATCGATCAGGTGATCAATTGAACCATAGCTCAATCGATCAGTTGATTGATTGGTTATTCACGAGAGTGTTGGGTTTTTCGGGCCGCGAAAACCGCTTTTCGCGTCGCGGAAACCCTGAATCACCCAAAGCCGTAGGATCCGTACAAAGAAAAATTTCGAAAACACAAGTACGAGTTATAAACAATGATCTACAGTAGATCTACAAAGGAAAACACTTTATACCTTTGGTGCGTGCCCTCGCAAATCCCGCTTATCCAAGGTACGTGTCGGATCTCCAAAGTATCAACGTAGACACTCCTCTAATGATATCCACACGAACAAGGAGTGTCTCTCACACTCAAAGGATGGAGAAGAGAGCCCCAAGTGTGCTAGCACTTTCTAGAGCTCTCGGGTAGGATTTGAAAAGGGAGAAAAGGAGAGAAAGGAAAGGAATCTCACATACTCCTCTAGGTATCCTCCTTTGTGACCTTCACTTCACCCTTTTCTTTGGACCTTAACACATTCCTCTTCACCTTGCTTGAAACTCTCGGCCAAGAAGGAGGAAAGGGAGAAGAGAATGGCTAGAGGAAGGAGATGAAATGAATGAGAGCAATGATTCAAAATTCATTCCCATTGATTCACTTGTGTGGCCGGCCACATGAGTAACTCCTACTCATTTAATGTGGCCGGCCACATTAATGAGAATGGAGGCTTGTAACCTCCATGATGTGGCATACCATGATGATGTGGAGCATCATCATTGGTCCACATCTTGCCATCTCACTAATGATGTGGAAATTAGTCAAGTCAAACTTGACTCTTCCTCTCCCTCTCAAGTCAAGTCAAACTTGACCAAATCTCTTCCATGGTTGATCTAATCTAACCATTTGATTCAAGCCAACTTAATATAATGAATCTAATTCATTAAATTAAGTTGATTTAATGAGTCATAATCTAAATTAGACTCATTGAATACATGAATCAACTTGAGTCCAACTCAATTAGCCCAATTTGGATTACTCTTAATCCAATTTGATTCATCAAATGAATCTAATCATCTTGGTTCATCATATGAACTTAATCCAATTGGTTCATCATATGAACCCAATCTCCATCCACTTGTTCTTTGTGTGTGACCCAATAGGTTCTTGTAACGTTGGCAATGTTTCTAAACTCCTTTAGAAACATAAGCAATGAGCGGCATCTAGCAATACATCATTGCTACCCAAGTTACAAGAAATGTTGAGATCCAACATCACCTTGTGACTACTAATTGTGACTCCTCACAATATATGACAAGTGTCCTTCTATCCTAGACATCTAGATTGATCAATGTGAGGCATAGACCGTGTCATCCTCTGACCAATCTAAATCTTGAACTCCAAGTAGACTCACTCAATCAAATGAGCTCAATATCTCATATTGACTCATTTGGATATGGCCATACACTTCGTGGTCTTACTCTATCAAGAATATCGATGTCGCTCCCGTCATATGGGAGGGATAGATCCCATCTACATCACTCACATCCCTCTGCATAATTCGTTACATACCCAGTAATCGCCTTTATAGTCCACCCAGTTACGAGTGACATTTGACGAAACCAAAGTACATAACTCCTTATGTAGGGATCCATGGTGACTTCAGGTCTAAGGACTAATAGTCATACTAATAGCCACATGAGAAAGTATATGACACTCATATAACGATCCATGATACTTTCTCATGGCGGGTCATTCAGTATATATTCTCTAATGCATACCCATTTGTCAGCTTGATATCTCTATATCCATGACTTGTGAGATCAAGTTATCGAGCTGACCTACATGCTAGTCTTATTGTATTAACATTGTCCCTGAATGTTAATACTCGACTAGGAATGATTTAGAGTAGTGTTCCCTATATCATCTCACTATCGATTCAACTAATCGATTGATATAGATATGAACCTTCTACTCAAGGACGCTATTATACTTAGTCTATTTGGCACTAATACAAATAAGTATAATAACCAAACAAATGCCTTTATTAATATACAAGAATATGATACAATGAGTCCATACAATCATCAAATGATTGACTCTAGGGCTCTAACTAACAATCTCCCACTAGCACTAGTGTCAATCAGTATAGGCTCTAAAGCCTAATGACCTAGTGTGACCATCATGCTTTCTCTGTGCCAAAGCCTTGGTCAAGGGATCTGCGATGTTAGCCTCTGTAGGTACTCTGCAAATCTTCACATCTCCTCTATCGATAATCTCTCGAATGAGATGGAAGCGCCGTAGTATGTGCTTGGTCCGCTGGTGTGAGCGAGGTTCCTTCGCCTGTGCTATAGCTCCATTGTTGTCACAATAGAGCTCAACTGGGTCAGCGATGCTAGGAACCACCCCAAGTTCAGTGATGAACTTGCGGATCCAAACTGCCTCTGATGCAGAAATATACTCGGCCTCTGTTGTAGAATCAGCTACTGTGTCCTGCTTCGAACTCTTCCAGCTCACAACACCACCATTTAAGCAAAACACGAACCCCGACTGCGATCTATAGTCATCCTGGTCGGTCTGGAAGCTAGCATCACTGTAACCCTTTACAGCTAGCTCATCATTGCCTCCATATATCAAGAAATATTCTTTAGTCCTTCTTAAGTACTTAAGAATATTCTTGACCGCTATCCAGTGACTTTCACCTGGATCGTCATGCTCAAAGCATACGAGACATCAGGTCGAGTACATAGCATGGCGTACATGATCGATCCTATGGCTGAGGCATAAGGGATCTGATCCATACGGTCTCTCTCCTCTCTAGAAGAGGGACCTTGAGTCTTCGAAAGACTCACGCCATGTGACATCAGCAGAAATCCCTTCTTGGAGTTCTGCATGGCAAACCGAAGGAGTACCTTGTCAATGTATGTATTCTGACATAGGCCAAGCAATATCTTAGATCTATCCCTATAGATCTGTATCCCTAGAATGCGGGATGCCTCACCTAAGTCCTTCATTGAGAAGCAACTCCCTAGCCAGGTCTTGACAGACTGAAGCATAGGGATGTCCTTCCCAATGAGTAGTATGTCATCCACATACAATATGAGGAAGACAACTATATCCCCTACAACCTTCTTGTAGACACAAGGTTCATCTTCGTTCTTGATGAAACCAAACTGTTTGATTGCATCATCGAATCGAAGATTCCAGCTCCGAGAAGCTTGCTTTAGTCCATAAATGGAACTATGCAGCTTGCATACTCTACTAGTATGCTGTGGATCTACAAAACCCTCAGGTTGTGTCATGTACACATCCTCGAGCAGGTTTCTATTCAGAAACACGGTTTTGACATCCATCTGCCATATCTCGGGATCTGGTCTCATCACAGCTTCCTGATAGGTGGTAGGCTCATCCTCTATGAGCACAATGTCATCATGGTCAGACAAGAGAAATGAATATCTCTCTGGCTGACGACGTACCCTATCAGACCTGTGAAGAGGTATGTCTACTTGAACTAGTTGTTGTTCCTCAACTCTTTATGGAACAACATCATCCACAACACTTTGTGGTTCCAGTTCAACTTCCATCGAGGCTTCAGTGTTATTATTCGCATCTTGAACTTCTTCAAGATCGAACATGCTCCCACTAGTCTTTCTAGAAACAAAATCCCTTTCTAGAAAGACCCCAGTCTTTGCCACAACTACCTTGTGCTGACTGGGAATGTAGAAGTAATATCCCTTAGTTTCCTCGGGATATCCGATGAAATAGCACTTGTCGGATTTGGGTCCTAATTTGTTTGAGACTTGACGTCGTACGTAAGCCTCACAACCCCAAATCCTCATGAAAGACACCTGGGCATCTCTCCCAGTCCATATCCTATATGGTGTCTTTATCACGGCCTTGGATGGAACTCGGTTGAGAATGAAAGCTGCCGTGTCTAGAGCATAGCCCCAAAGGTATGTCGGAAGATCTGTGTGACTCATCATAGATCGTACCATATCTAATAGAGTACGATTCCTCCTTTCGGATACACCATTCCACTGTGGTGTTCCGGATGAGTGAGTTGAGATAGAATCCCACACTCAGGTAGTCACGAAACTCATGGCTTAAGTATTCACCACCTCGATCTGATCAAGTACCTTAATACTCTTGCCAAGTTGGTTTACTTCATTCTTGAATTCTTTGAACTTTTCAAAGGATTCCGACTTATGTGTCATCAAGTACACATAACCATATCTACTGAAGTCATCAGTAAATGTGATGAAGTATCTATAACCGCCTCTAGCAGCGACATTGAAAGGGTCACATACATCACTATGTATGAGTCCTAACAAATCAGTTGATCTCTCGCTGTGCCCACTAAAGGGAGTCTTGGTCATCTTGCCTCGTAGGCATGACTCACATATCTCATATGATTCAAAATCAAATGAGTCCAGCAAACCATCCTTATGGAGCTGGGATAAGCGCTTGTCATTTATATGACCTAAGCGACAGTGCCAGAGATAAGTTTGGTTCATGTCATTTGACTTGAACCTCTTGGTACTAATGTTATAGATAGGGCTCTCAAGGTCTAGAATATAGAGTCCGTTTATTAGTGGTGCACTACAATAGAACATATCTTTTAAATAAACAGAACAACATTTGTCTTTTATTATAAAAGAGTATCCTTTCTTGTCTAAACAAGAAACTGAAACTATGTTCTTAGTAAGAGCAGGCACATAACAACAATCATTTAAATTTAGTACAAGCCCAGAGGGCAGAGATATCTGATAAGTTCCTACAGCAACAGCAGCAACCCGTGCTCCATTGCCTACTCGTAGGTCCACCTCGCCCTTTGCCAATGCTCTGCTATTTCTCAGCGCCTGCACATCAGTACAAATGTGCGAAGCACATCCGGTATCTAATACCCACGACGAAGAAATAGAGAGGTTGACTTCTATAACATTTATACTTGAAGTAGAAATCTTATTTCTCTTCTTCTTAAGATCTTCCAGGTATTCTTTGAAGTTCCTCTTCCAGTGCCTTGCTTGTTCTTGATATAGTTGACGAAGATGTTCAACCATATCGTAAGCACTCATCAACTCATGTTGCTTCTGAAGCTCAGAGTTCATGGTTGCGAGCATTAGACAGGACACATCTAATGCGTCATCTTGATGCTTCTTGTAAGCATCCCGGTCAGCTCGCGTGGCAGTGGCAGGAGGAGCCTCCGGAATGGGCTGCTCCAGAACGTACAGTTTACGTTACTGAGTGAGAACTATTCTCAGGTTCCTGTACCAGTCCAGGAAATTTGCTCCGTTGAGCTTGTCCTTCTTAAGGACAAAACGTAGGGAGAAAGAATTCGTGTTTGACGTCATGGTTATCTACAACAGAAAATTTGCAGAAATAAATATCATATTCCTTTTAAAAATCATTTAATTAGGCCTTTAATTAAAAGATGCTTCCACTGAATACTATAATTCATGTGGGACAAGATCCACATCATACTAACCCTTGAGTTAGCTTTGGCTAATACGCCCAAGGATTAGTATGATCGGTAGGTAACGATTACCAATTACATCTCTATGCAACTCTTGTTTATAGAATCAATATCCGCATTTATATCAAAACTCGAGTTAGCTTTGGCTAATACGCCCGAGAGTTAATATAGATGTGATTTTGACCTATCTTTTCCAAACGTTGGAATAATGCCTATAGTTGACTCGATCCAACCGAGTAACTAGGAATACTCAATCTAATTGAGTTTGTATTCACCCATGCGTTGATAGGCGGGACCAAGATTGTCCCTCTGTACCCTACCAAGATAATATGTATTGCTCTGCTTTGGCAGATTCAACAATACATGTGATCGAGGTAGTGATAGGTATCACGGCACGGTTAGGCATTTAGAGTTGAGTCGATCTAGATATAATCTAATCGAGAAGGTTGCATCTTGTGCATGACTTAGATCTAATCTAATCGCAAGGGTGCATCATGTGCACGACTTAGATCTAATCTAATCGTTAAGGCACTAATTAATTAATTAACTATTAAACATGCATCAGATACATAACAATTAATTAATTAATATATTTGTGATTTAGTCATGGCCCTACTACGATATTCTCAAGCCAATGAGAAGATCGAATGGTCAGCCTAGGGTCAACAGCTTCTCCAAGCTCCTCCCTTTGACCACCTTGTGTTGCTCGTGCTCGCCTCGGAACTCCGTCTCGTGTGGACCCTCCACCGCTCCAATTTGTACATTACAATTTGAAACTCGAGTTACATTCGAGTCTAAATCTAATTTACAACCAGAATAAGAGAATGGCATGACGCGCAGGCCGTGGGAAAAAAAATAAAATACAGCACACACAATCATATGACGGCACGCAGGCCGTATTATGAATTACAACACAAATCCAATCTTATTGGGTATTTTGGGCCATGACTATCACAAATTAATATATAATTCAAAATTATATATTTTTCATAATTTTTCTGTAATTTTAAAATAATTTTTACAATTTTTATGAGTAAAAATTTCCCGGCGGTCCCGTTTAGCGGTTTCGGGCGCAATCGCGGAACGGATCCCCTTGCGGGGCCTAGGGGCAGCGCCCCTACCCACGATCTAACCATCGCGAGGGTTCCTTTGTGATCCAACAGCGCCTAAACCCGCTGTCCAAAAACGATTTGGGTCGAGACATTGCCGTTTCGGAAAAATCTTCCCGGCGGGTTCGTTTTTAGCGATTTCGGGTGCAATCGCGGAGCAAATCCCCTTGCGGGGTTAGGGGCAGTACCCCTACCTGCGATCTAACCATCGCGAGTTGCTCCTAAGCGATCTAATGGCACCCAAGCCCGCTGTCCCCAAAAATTTTGGGGCAAAATGAAGCCGTTTTTGGAAAAATCTTTCCGGTAGCCGAAGCCTACAAGTGCCGAGACACTTGTGCTTCGCTTCTACGGAAAAATTACCCATAAAAACTCGAAAATCATAATTTTACAGAAAATTACAGAAACTTTTAGTTTTCATAAAACCAAAAACAAACTCGTACAAGCCTTGCATGTGGCTCTGATACCACTGCTGAGTTCATCGGGCCGCGAAAACCTCTTTTCGCGTCGCGGAAACCCCGAATCACCCAAGGCCAACGGATCCGTGCAAGAAAAATTCGAAAAACATACGAGTACGAGTTACAAAAACACTAGATCTACATGAAGAAGATCTTTACCCTTGATGCGCGCCCCACGCGAATCCCGCTCGTCCAAATGGTGCCGGATCTCAAGACCGTCAAGCGTACGGTCCTCTAGAAGTATCCACACGGACACACTAGATGGAGGTGACCAAAAATCCAAGGTGTGCTAGCACCTATGTGGTTCGGCCAAGGAAGGAGGAGAGGGAGAGTGCAAGAAGAACTCTAGGAGAAAGAAGAAGGAATGAATGATGGAATAATTTTCAAAATGAAAATTATTCACCACATTCAAGTGGCCGGCCACCTTCTCATGTGTAACTCCCATTTCCACATTAAGTGCAATTAATGTGGAGCCATTAAGAGTTGTAACCCCCATGAGGTGGCACTCTAGGATGATGTGGATCAACACTATTGGTCCACATCTTGCCACCTCACTAAATGACATGGCAACAAGTGTAACCTCCTCATTTAATGTGGGCCGGCCACATTAAATGCTATGGAGGCTTGTAACCTCCATGAGGTGGCACACATTGATGATGTGGAGAAATCCTATTGGTCCACATCTTGCCAACTCACTAGTGATGTGGCAAAAAGTCAAGTCAAACATGACTTTTTCTCTTTCTCTCAAATCAAGTCAAACTTGATCAAATCTTTCTCATGGTTGATCTAATCCAACCATATGATTCAAGCCAACTTAATATAATGAATCTAAATCATTAAATTAAGTTGATTTAATGAGTCATAATCTAAATTAGACTCATTGAATACATGAATCAACTTGAGTCTAACTCAATTAGCCCAATTTGAATTACTCTTAATGATGGGTTCTTCGAGCCGCGAAAACCGCTTTTTCGCGTCGCGGAAACCCCGAAGGACCCAAAGCCGTAGATCTATGAGGAAAAAGTATTTATGACTACTCAAAAACTATTTCTTATAAAAATTCGAAAAACTATTTCTTGTACGAGTTCAAAAACTGATCTACTACTTAGATCTATGAGGAAAAAGTGTTTACCCTTGATGCGATGCCCTTCGCGTTCCCGCTCGTCCAAATGATGCCGGATCTCAAGACCGTCAAGCGCCGGTCCTCTAGAAGTATCCACACGGACACACTAGATGGAGATGACCAAAAACCAAGGTGTGCTAGCACCTATGTGGTTCGGCCAAGGGAGGAGAGGGAGAGGGAGAGCTTGAGAGGGAGAAGGAGGAAGATGCACACAAGTGAATGAAAAATGAATTTTTCACCCAAAAACCAAGTGGCCAGCCACATTTCAAAATTCACATTAATTGCATTAATTGCAATTAATATGAAACCATAAAATCACATTAATTACATTAATTGCAATTAATATGAAACCATTAAGAGAGTGGCTTTGTTACTTCTATGAGGTGGCACCCATGATGATGTGGAACATCATTATTGGTCCACCTAATGTCAACTCACCAATGAGGTGGCAAAAAGGTCAAGTCAAAATTGACCTTTGGTCTTCCTTCTCAAGTCAAGTCAAACTTGACTCAATCTCTACCATGGTGGATCTAATCCAACCATTTGATTCGAGCCAACTTAATATAATGAATCTAATTCATTAAATTAAATTGATTCAATGAGTCAAAATCTAAATTAGACTCATTTAACACATGAATCAACTTGAGTCGAACTCAAGTTAGCCCAATTAGGATTACTCTTAATCCAATTTGATTCATCAAATGAATCTAATCCTCTTGGTTCATCATATGAACCTAATCTCCACCTAATTGTCCTAAGTGTGTGACCCTATAGGTTCTTATAACGTTGGCAATGCCCTAAATCCATTTAGGAGCATAAGTAATGAGCGGTATCTAGCAACACATCATTACTACCCAAGTTACAAGAATGTCGAGATCCGACATCACCTTGTGACTACCAATTGTGACTACTCACAAAATAATGACAAGTGTCCTTCTATCCTAGACGTCTAGATTGATCAATATGAGGCATAGACCGTGTCATCCTCTAATCAATCTAAATCTTGAACTCCAAGTAGACTCACTCGATCAAATGAGCTCAACATCTAATGTTGACTCATTTGGGCATGGCCATGCACTTAGTGGTCTCACTCTATCAAGAATACCGATGTCGCTCCCGTCATATGGGAGGGATAGATCCCATCTACATCACTCACATCCCTCTACATAATTCGTTATATACCCAGTAATCGCCTTTATAGTCCACCCAGTTACGTGTGACGTTTGACGAAACCAAAGTACATAACTCCTTATGTAGGGATCCATGGTGACTTCAGGTTTAAGGACTAATAGTCATACTAATAGTCACATGAGAAAGTATATGACACTCATATAACGATCCATGATACTTTCTCATGGCGGGTCATTCAGTATACATTCTCTAATGCATACCCATGTGTCAGCTTGATAACTCTATATCCATGACTTGTGAGATCAAGTCATCGAGCTGACCTACATGCTAGTCTTATTGTATTAACATTGTCCCTGAATGTTAATACTCGACTAGGAATGATTTAGAGTAGTGTTCCCTATATCATCTCACTATCGATTCAACTAATCGATTGATATAGGTATGAACCTTCTACTCAAGGACGCTATTATACTTAGTCTATTTGGCACTAATATAAATAAGTATAATAACCAAACAAATGCCTTTATTGATATACAAGAATATGATATACATGAGTCCATACAATCATCAAATGATTGGCTCTAGGGCTCTAACTAACAATCTCCCACTTGCACTAGTGTCAATCAGTATAGGCTCTAAGGCCTAAAGACCTAGTGTGACCATCATGCTTCCTCTGTGCCAAAGCCTTGGTCAAGGGATTTGCGATGTTAGCCTTTGTAGGTACTCTGCAAATCTTCACATCTCCTCTATCGATAATCTCTCGAATGAGATGGAAACGCTAGAACCGCTTTGAGCTAGGTTCATTACCATCTACAAAACCCCGACTGCGATCGATAATCATCCTGATCGGTCTGGAAGCTGGCATCACTGTAACCCTTTACAGCTAGCTCATCATTGCCTCCATATATCAAGAAATATTCTTTAGTCCTTCTTAAGTACTTAAGAATATTCTTGACCGCTATCCAGTGACTTTCACCTGGATCTGACTGGTATCTGCTCGTCATGCTCAAAGCATACGAGACATCAGGTCGAGTACATAGCATGGCGTACATGATCGATCCTATGGCTGAGGCATAAGGGATCTGATCCATGCGGTCTCTCTCCTCTCTAGAAGAGGGACCTTGAGTCTTCGAAAGACTCACGCCATGTGACATCGGCAGAAATCCCTTCTTGGAATTCTGCATGGCAAACCGAAGGAGTACCTTGTCAATATATGTACTCTGACTTAGGCCA
This sequence comes from Zingiber officinale, assembly GCF_018446385.1. NCBI lineage: Eukaryota > Viridiplantae > Streptophyta > Magnoliopsida > Zingiberales > Zingiberaceae > Zingiber > Zingiber officinale. The sequence continues at coordinate 63,048,409 of NC_055988.1, read as the reverse complement.
AGCAATCTCTTAGATCTATCTCTATAGATCTGTATCCCAAGAATACGAGATGCCTCACCTAAGTCCTTCATTGAGAAGCAACTCCCTAGCCATGTCTTGACAGACTGAAGCATAGGGATGTCCTTCCCAATGAGTAGTATGTCATCCACATACAGTATGAGGAAGACAACTATGTCCCCTACAACCTTCTTATAGACACAAGGCTCATCTTCATTCTTGATGAAACCAAACTGTTTGATCGCATCATCGAATCGAAGATTCTAGCTCCGAGAAGCTTGCTTTAGTCCATAAATGGACCTATGCATCTTGCATACTCTACTAGTATGCTGTGGATCTACAAAACCCTCAGGTTGTGTCATGTACACATCCTCGAGTAGGTTTCCATTCAGAAACGCGGTTTTGACATCCATCTGCCATATCTCATAGTCATGGTAGGCTGCAATAGCAAGCATGATCCGAATGGACTTAAACATCGCCACTGGAGAAAAGGTTTCATCATAGTCAATACCATGAATCTGCTTGAAACCTTTAGCTACCAAGCGACCCTTATAGATAAGTCCATCCATGTCTTTTCTTAAAGACCCACTTGCACCCAATGGGTTTTACCCTTCGTGGATCAACCAAAGTCCATACTTGGTTGGTGTACATGGATTCTATCTCGATCTCATGGCTTCTAGCCATTTCTGAAATCTGGTCTCATCACGGCTTCTTGATAGGTGGTAGGCTCATCCTCTATGAGCACAATGTCATCATGGTCGACAAGAGAAATGAGTATCTCTCAGCCTGACGACGTCTATCGGACCTGCCAAGAGGTATGTCTACTTGAACCGGTTGTTGTTCCTCAACTCCTTGTGGAACAACATCATCCACAACACTTTGTGGTTCCAATTCAATTTCCATCGAGGCATTAGTGCTATTGAACTTCTTCAAGATCGAACGCGCTCCCACTAGTCTTTCTAGAAACAAAGTCCCTTTCTAGAAAGACCCCAGTCTTTGCCACAACTACCTTGTGCTGACTGGGAATGTAGAAGTAATATCCCTTAGTTTCCTTGGGATATCCGATGAAATAGCACTTGTCGGATTTGGGTCCTAATTTGTCTGAGACTTGACGTCGTACGTAAGCCTCACAACCCCAAATCCTCATGAAAGACACCTGGGCATATCTCCCAGTCCATATCCTATATGGTGTCTTTATCACGGCCTTTGATAGAACTCGGTTGAGTATGAAAGCTGCCGTGTCTAGAGCATATCCCCATAGATATGTCGGAAGATCTGTGTGACTCATCATAGATCGTACCATATCTAATAAGGTACGATTCCTCCTTTCGGATACACCATTCCACTGTGGTGTTCCAGGAGGAGTGAGTTGAGATAAAATCCCACACTCGCCTAAGTAGTCACGAAACTCATGGCTTAAGTATTCACCACCTCGATCTGATCAAGTACCTTAATACTCTTGCCAAGCTGGTTCTGTACTTCATTCTTGAATTCTTTGAACTTTTCAAAGGATTCAGACTTATGTGTCATCAAGTACACATAACCGTATCTACTAAAATCATCAGTAAATGTGATGAAGTATCTATAACCGCCTCTAGCAGCAACATTGAAAGGGCCACATACATCACTATGTATGAGTCCTAACAAATCAGTTGCTCTCTCGCTATGCCCACTAAAGGGCGTCTTGGTCATCTTGCCTCGTAGGCATGACTCGCATATCTCATATGATTCAAAATCAAATGAGTCCAGCAAACCATCCTTATGGAGCTGGGATAAGCGCTTGTCATTTATATGACCTAAGCGACAGTGCCAGAGGTATGTTTGGTTCATGTCATTTGACTTGAACCTCTTGGTACTAATGTTATAGATAGGGCTCTCAAGGTCTAGAATATAGAGTCCGTTTATTAGTGGTGCACTACAATAGAACATATCTTTCAAATAAACAGAACAACATTTGTCTTTTATTATAAAAGAGTATCCTTTCTTGTCTAAACAAGAAACTGAAACTATGTTCTTAGTAAGAGCAGGCACATAACAACAATCATCTAAATCTAGTACAAGCCCAGAGGGCAGAGATAGCTGATAAGTTCCTACAGCAACAGCAGCAACCCGTGCTCCATTGCCTACTCGTAGGTCTATCTCACCCTTCGTCAATGCCCTGCTATTCCTCAGCGCTTGTACATTAGTACAAATGTGCGAAGCACATCCGGTATCTAATACCCACGATGAAGAAATAGAGAGGTTGACTTCTATAACATTTATACCTGAAGTAGAAATCTTATTTCTCTTCTTCTTAAGATCTTCCAGGTATTCTTTATAGTTCCTCTTCCAGTGCCTTGCTTGTCCTTGATATAGGTGACAAAGATGTTCAACCATATCGTAAGCGCTCATCAACTCATGTTGCTTCTGAAGCTCAGAGTTCATGGTTGCGAGCATAAGACAAGACACATCTAATGCGTCATCTTGATGCTTCTTGTAAGCTTCTCGGTCTGCTCGCATGGCAGTGGCAGGAGGAGCCTCCGGAATGGGCTGCTCCAGAACGTGAGAACTATTCTCGGGTTCCTGTACCAGTCCAGGAAATTTGCTCCGTTGAGCTTGTCCTTCTTAAGGGCAGATCGCAGAGAGAAAATGTTCAGATTTGACGTCATGGTTATCTACAACAGAAAATTTGCGGAAATAAATATCATATTCTTTAAAAATCATTTAATTAGGCCTTTAATTAAATGATGCTCCACTGAATTCTATAATTCTTGTGGGACAAGATCCACATCATACTAACCCTTGAGTTAGCTTTGGCTAATACGCCCAAGGCTTAGTATGATCGGTAGGTAACGATTACCAATTACATCTCTATGCAACTCTTGTTTATAAAATTAATATCCGCATTTATATTAAAACTCGAGTTAGCTTTGGCTAATACGCCCGAGAGTTAATATAGATGTGATTTTGATCTATCTTTTCCAACCGTTGGAATAATGCCTATAGTTGACTCGATCCAACCGTGTAACTAGGAATACTCAATCTAATTGAGTTTGTATTCACCCATGCGTTGATAGGCGGGACCAAGATTGTCCCTCCGTACCCTACCAAGATAATATGTATTGCTCTGCTTTGGCAGATTCAACAATACATGTGATCGAGGTAGTGATAGGTATCACGGCACGGTTAGGCATTTTAGAGTTGGTTCGATCGAGATCTAATCTAATCGAGAAGAATGCATCTTGTGCACGACTTAGATCTAATCTAATCGCAAGGGTGCATCATGTGCACGATTTAGATCTAATCTAATCGTTAAGGCACTAATTAATTAATTAATTATTAAACATGCATCAAATACATAATAATTAATTAATTAATCTATTTGTGATTTAGTCATGGCCCTACTACGATCTTCTCAAGCCAATGAAAAGATCGATTGGTCAACCTAGGGTCAACAGCTTCTCCAAGCGCCTCCCTTTGTGTTGCTCGTGCCTGCCTCGAACTCCGTCTCGTGTGGACCCTCCACCGCTCCAATTTGTACATTTCAATTTGAAACTCGAGTTACATTCGAGTCTAAATCTAATTTACAACAAGAATAAAAGACGAGGCACGACGCGCAGGTCACGAATACATCACGGCACGCAGGCCGTATTATGAATTACAACACAACCAATCATATTGGGCTTTGGGCCATGACTATCACAAATTAATATATATAATTCAAAATTATATATTTTCATAATTTTCTATAATTTTAAAATTAATTTTACAATTTTACAAGTAAAATTTCCGGCGGTCCCGTTTAGCGGTTTCTCCCCTTGCGGGGCCCAGGGGCAGCGCCCTACCCGCGATCTAACCATCGCGAGGGTTCCTTTGCGATCCAACAGCGCCTAAACCCGCTGTCCCAAAACGATTTGGGCCGAGACATTACCGTTTCGGAAAAATCTTCCCGACGGGTTCGTTTTTAGCGATTTCGGGTGCGATCGCGGAGCAAATCCCCTTGCGGGGTTAGGGGCAGCGCCCCTACCCACGATCTAACCATCGTGAGTTGCTCCGTTGTGATCTAAAGGCACCCGAGTCCGCTGTCCCAAAAGATTTTGGGTCGAAACGAAGTCGTTTGGGAAAATTCTTCCCGATAGCCGAAGCCTACAAGTGCCGAGACACTTGTGCTTCGCCTATAAGGAAAAATTACCCATAAAAACATAAAAATTGAATTTTTACAGAAAATCACAGAAGTTTTGTTTTCCAAAAACCAAAAACTAACTCGTACAAGTCTTTGCACGTGGCTCTGATACCACTGTTGGGTTCTTCGAGCCGCGAAAACCGCTTTTTCGCGTCGCGGGCAAAGATTCGTATAAAAATTCGAAAAACTATTTCTTGTACGAGTTCAAAAACTGATCTACTACTTAGATCTATGAGGAAAAAGTGTTTACCCTTGATGCGATGCCCTTCGCGTTCCCACTCGTCCAAATGATGCCGGATCTCAAGACCGTCAAGTGCCGGTCCTCTAGAAGTATCCACACGGACACACTAGATGGAGATGACCAAAACCAAGGTGTGCTAGCACCTATGTGGTTCGGCCAAGGGAGGAGAGGGAGAGGGAGAGCTTGAGAGGGAGAAGGAGGAAGATGCACACAAGTGAATGAAAAATGAATTTTTCACCCAAAAACCAAGTGGTCGGCCACATTTCAAAATTCACATTAATTGCATTAATTGCAATTAATATGAAACCATAAAATCACATTAATTACATTAATTGCAATTAATATGAAACCATTAAGAGAGTGGCTTTGTTACTTCTATGAGGTGGCACCCATGATGATGTGGAACATCATTATTGGTCCACCTAATGTCAACTCACCAATGAGGTGGCAAAAGGTCAAGTCAAAATTGACCTTTGGTCTTCCTTCTCAAGTCAAGTCAAACTTGACTCAATCTCTACCATGGTGGATCTAATCCAACCATTTGATTCGAGCCAACTTAATATAATGAATCTAATTCATTAAATTAAATTGATTCAATGAGTCAAAATCTAAATTAGACTCATTTAACACATGAATCAACTTGAGTCGAACTCAAGTTAGCCCAATTAGGATTACTCTTAATCCAATTTGATTCATCAAATGAATCTAATCCTCTTGGTTCATCATATGAACCTAATCTCCACCTAATTGTCCTAAGTGTGTGACCCTATAGGTTCTTGTAACGTTGGCAATGCCCTAAACCCATTTAGGAGCATAAGTAATGAGCGGTATCTAGCAACACATCATTACTACCCAAGTTACAAGAATGTCGAGATCCGACATCACCTTGTGACTACCAATTGTGACTACTCACAAAATAATGACAAGTGTCCTTCTATCCTAGACATCTAGATTGATCAATATGAGGCATAGACCGTGTCATCCTCTAATCAATCTAAATCTTGAACTCCAAGTAGACTCACTCGATCAAATGAGTTCAACATCTAATGTTGACTCATTTGGGCATGGCCATGCACTTAGTGGTCTCACTCTATCAAGAATACCGATGTCGCTCCCGTCATATGGGAGGGATAGATCCCATCTACATCACTCACATCCCTCTACATAATTCGTTATATACCCAATAATCGCCTTTATAGTCCACCCAGGGTAACGTTTGACGAAACCAAAGTACATAACTCCTTATGTAGGGATCCATGGTGACTTCAGGTCTAAGGACTAATAGTCATACTAATAGTCACATGAGAAAGTATATGACACTCATATAACGATCCATGATACTTTCTCATGGCGGGTCATTCAGTATACATTCTCTAATGCATACCCATGTGTCAGCTTGATAACTCTATATCCATGACTTGTGAGATCAAGTCATCGAGCTGACCTACATGCTAGTCTTATTGTATTAACATTGTCCCTGAATGTTAATACTCGACTAGGAATGATTTAGAGTAGTGTTCCCTATATCATCTCACTATCGATTCAACTAATCGATTGATATAGGTATGAACCTTCTACTCAAGGACGCTATTATACTTAGTCTATTTGGCACTAATATAAATAAGTATAATAACCAAACAAATGCCTTTATTGATATACAAGAATATGATATACATGAGTCCATACAATCATCAAATGATTGGCTCTAGGGCTCTAACTAACACTTAATCCAATAGGATTCATCAAATGAATCTAATCCTCTGGGTTCATCATATGAACCAAATCTCCATCTAATTGTCCTTAGTGTGTGACCCTATAGGTTCTTGTAACGTTGGCAATGCCCTGAACCCATTTAGGAGCATAAGTAATGGGCGGTATCTAGCAACACATCATTACTACCCAAGTTACAAGAATGTCGAGATCCAACATCACCTTGTGACTACCAATTGTGACTCATCACAAAATATATGACATTGTCCTTCTATCCTAGACATCTAGATTGATCAATGTGAGGCATAGACCGTGTCATCCTCTAATCAATCTAAATCTTGAACTCCAAGTAGACTCACTCGATCAAATGAACTCAACATCTAATGTTGACTCATTTGGGCGTGGCCATGCACTTAGTGGTCTAACTCTATCAAGAATATTGATGTCGCTCCCGTCATATGGGAGGGATAGATCCCATCTACATCACTCACATCCCTCTGCATAATTTGTTACATACCCAGTAATCGCCTTTATAGTTCACCCTATTACAGGTGACGTTTGACGAAACCAAAGTACATAACTCCTTATGTAGGGATCCATGGTGACTTCAGGTCTAAGGACTAATAGTCATACTAATAGCCACATGAGAAAGTATATGACAGTCATATAACGATCCATGATACTTTCTCATGGCGGGTAATTCAGTATACATTCTCCAATGTATTCCCATGTGTCAGCTTGATATCTCTATATCCATGACTTATGAGATCAAGTCATCGAGCTGACCTACATGCTAGTCTTATTGCATTAACATTGTCCCTGAATGTTAATACTCGACTATGAATGATTTAGAGTAGTGTTCCCTATATCATCTCACTATCGATTCAACCAATCGATTGATATAGATAAGAACCTTCTACTCAAGGACGTTACTATACTTATTTTATCTGGCACTAATACAAATAAGCATAATAACCAAAACCAAATGCCTTAATATATATACAAGAATATGATACAATGAGTCCATACAATCATCAAATGATTGGCTCTAGGGCTCTAACTAACAATAAGTCCATCCATATCAGTCTTTCTCTTAAAGACCCACTTACACCCAATGGGTTTTACCCCTTCAGGTGGATCAACCAAAGTCCATACTTGGTTGGTGTACATGGATTCCATTTCGGATCTCATGGCCTCTAGCCATTTCTCGGAATCTGGTCTCATCACAGCTTCCTGATAGGTGGTAGGCTCATCCTCTATGAGCATAACGTCATCATGGTCAGACAAGAGAAATGAGTATCTCTCAGGCTGACGACGTACCCTATCAGACCTGCGAAGAGGTATGTCTACTTGAACCGGTTGTTGTTCCTCAACTCCTTGTGGAACAACATCATCCACAACACTTTGTGGTTCCTGTTCAATTTCCATCGAGGCATCAGTGCTGTTGTTCGCATCTTGAACTTCTTCAAGATCGAACGTGCTCCCACTAGTTTTTCTAGAAACAAAGTCCCTTTCTAGAAAGACCCCAGTCTTTGCCACGACTACCTTGTGCTGACTGGGAATGTAGAAGTAATATCCCTTAGTTTCCTTGGGATATCCAATGAAAAAACACTTGTCGGATTTGGGTCCTAATTTGTCTGAGACTTGACGTCTAACGTAAGCCGCACAACCCCAAATCCTTATGAAAGACACCTGGGCATCTCTCCCAGTCCATATCCTATATGGTGTCTTTATAACAGCCTTTAATGGAACTCGGTTGAGTATGAAAGCTACCGTGTCTAGAGCATATCCCCATAGATATGTCGGAAGATCCGTGTGACTCATCATAGATCGTACCATATCTAATAAGGTACGATTCCTCCGTTCGGATACACCATTCCATTGTGGTGTTCCAGGAGGAGTGAGTTGGGATAGAATCCCACACTCAGGTAGATAGTCACGGAACTCATGGCAAAGGTATTCTCCACCTCGATCGGATCGAAGTATCTTAATACTCTTGCCAAGCTGGTTCTGTACTTCATTCTTGAATTCTTTGAACTTTTCAAAGGATTCGGACTTATGTGTCATTAAGTACACATAACCGTATCTACTGAAGTCATCAGTAAATGTGATGAAGTACCTATAACCGCCTCTAGCAGCGACATTGAAAGGGCCACATACATCACTATGTATGAGTCCTAACAAATCAGTCGCTCTCTCGCTGTGCCCACTAAAGGGAGTCTTGGTAATCTTGCCTCGTAGGCATGACTCGCATACCTCATATGATTCAAAATCAAATGAGTCTAGCAAACCATCCTTATGGAGCTGGGATAAGCGCTTGTCATTTATATGACCTAAGCGACAGTGCCAGAGGTAGGTTTGGTTCATGTCATTTGACTTGAACCTCTTGGTACTTATGTTATAGATAGGGCTCTCAAGGTCTAGAATATAGAGTCCGTTTATTAGAGGTGCACTACAATAGAACATATCGTTTAAATAGACAGAACAACATTTGTTCTTTATTATAAATGAGAATCCTTTCTTGTCTAAACAAGAAACTAAAATTATGTTCTTAGTCAAGGCAGACACATAACAACAATCATCTAATTCTAGTACAAGCCCAGAGGGAAGAGATAGATGATAAGTTCCTACAGCAATAGCAGCAACTCGTGCTCCATTGCCTACTCGTAGGTCTATCTCACCCTTCGTCAATACCCTACTATTTCTCAGCGCTTGTACATTAGTACAAATGTGCGAAGCACATCCGGTATCTAATACCCACGATGTAGAAATAGAGAGGTTGACTTCTATAACATGTATACCTGAAGTAGAAATCTTATTTCTCTTCTTCGTAAGATCTTCCAGGTATTCTTTGGAGTTCCTCTTCCAGTGCCTTGCTTGTCCTTGATATAGGTGACAAAGATGTTCAACCATATCGTAAGCGCTCATCAACTCATGTTGCTTCTCAAGCTCGGAGTTCATGGTTGCGAGCATAAGACAGACACATCTAATGCGTCATCTTGATGCTTCTTGTAAGCATCCCACCACCGTGGCAAGGCGGGAGGAGCCTCGAATGGGCTCCCCAACGTTCGAGTGAGAACTTTCTCGTGGTTCTGTGCATCCAGAAATTTGTCCGTTGAGCTTGTCCTTCTTAAGGATAACGAGGAGAAAGAGTTCGTATTCGACGTCATGGTTATCTACAACAGAAAATTTGCAGAAATAAATATCATATTCTTTTTAAAATCATTTAATTAGCCCTTTAATTAAATGATGCTCTCACTGAATTCTTTAATTCTTGTGGGACAAGATCCACATCATACTAACCCTTGAGTTAGCTTTGGCTAATACGCCCAAGGTTTAGTATGATCGGTAGGTAACGATTACCAATTACATCTCTATGCAACTCTTGTTTATAAAATCAATATCCGCATTTATATTAAAACTCGAGTTAGCTTTGGCTAATACGCCCGAGAGTTAATATAGATGTGATTTTGACCTATCATTCCAACTATTGGAAGAATGCCTATAGTTGACTCGATCCAACCGAGTAACTAGGAATATTCAATTTAATTGAGTTTGTATTCACCCATGCGTTGATAGGCGGGACCAAGATTGTCCCTCCGTACCCTACCAAGATAATATGTATTGCTCTGCTTTGGCAGATTCAACAATACATGTGATCGAGGTAGTGATAGGTATCACGGCACGGTTAGGCATTTAGAGTTGGTTCGATCAAGATCTAATCTAATCGAAAAGGATGCATCTTGTGCATGACTTAGATCTAATCTAATCGCAAGGGTGCATCATGTGCACGACTTAGATCTAATCTAATCGTAAGGCACTAATTAATTAATTACTTCTTAAACATGCATCATATACATAAGCAATTAACTAATTAATATATTTGTGATTTAGTCATGGCCCTACTATGATCTTCTCAAGCCAATGAGAAGATCGAATGGTCAACCTAGGGTCAACAGCTTCTCCAAGCTCCTCCCTTTGACCATCTTGTGTTGCTCGTGCCCGCCTTGGAACTCCGTCTCGTGTGGACCCTCCACCGCTCCAATTTGTACATTACAATTTGAAACTCAGTTACATTCGAGTCTAAATCTAATTTACAACAAGAATATAAGAGAAGGCACGACGCGCAGGTCGCGGAAAATTAAAAAACATACAACACGCGCAAACACATAACGGCACGCAGGCCGTATTATGAATTACAACACAATCCAATCATATTGGGTTTTTGGGCCATGACTATCACAAAATTAATATATAATTCAAAATTATATATTGTCATAATTTTCTATAATTTTAAAAATAATTTTTACAATTTTTACGAGTAAAATTTTCCGGCGGTCCCGTTTAGCGGTTTCGGGCGCAATCGCGGAACGGATCCCCTTGCGGGGCCAGGGGCAGCGCCCCTACCCGCGATATAACCATCGCGAGGGTTCGTTTGCGATCCAACAGAGCCTAAACCCGCTGTCCCAAAACAATTTGGGCCGAGACATTGCCGTTTCGGAAAAATCTTCCCGGCGGGTTCGTTTTTAGCGATTTTGGGTGCAATCGCGGAGCAAATCCCCTTGCGGGGTTAGGGGCAGTACCCCTACCCACGATCTAACCATCGTGAGTTGCTCCTTTGCGATCTAATGGCACCCAAGCCCGCTGTCCCAAACGGATTTGGGGGCAAAACGAAGCCGTTTTGGAAAAATCTTTCCGGTAGCCGAAGCCTACAAGTGCCGAGAAACTTGTGCTTCGCTTCTACGGAAAAATTACCCATAAAAACTATAAAAACATAATATTACAGAAAATTACTGAAACTTTAGTTTTCATAAAACCAAAAATCAAACTCGTACAAGCCTTGCACGTGGCTCTGATACCACTGTTGGGTTTTTCGGACCGCGAAAACCGCTTTTCGCGTTGCGGAAACCCCGAATCACCCAAAGCCGTAGGATCCGTGCAAAGAAAAATTTCGAAAACACAAGTACAAGTTATAAACAATGATCTACAGTAGATCTACAAAGGAAAACACTTTATACCTTTGGTGCGTGCCCTCGCAAATCCCGCTTGTCCAAGGTACGTGTCGGATCTCCAAAGTATCAACGTAGACACTCCTCTAAAGATATCCACACGAACAAGGAGTGTCTCTCTCACTCAAAGGATGGAGAAGAGAGCCCCAAGTGTGCTAGCACTTTCTAGAGCTCTCGGGTAGGATTTGAAAAGGGAGAAAAGGAGAGAAAGGAAAGGAATCTCACATACTCCTCTAGGTATCCTCCTTTGTGACCTTCACTTCACCCTTTTCTTTGGACCTTAACACATTCCTCTTCACCTTGCTTGAAACTCTCGGCCAAGAAGGAGGAAAGGGAGAAGAGAATGGCTAGAGGAAGGAGATGAAATGAATGAGAGCAATGAATCAAAATTCATTCCCATTGATTCACTTGTGTGGCCGGCCACATGAGTAACTCCTACTCATTTAATATGGCCGGCCACATTAATGAGAATGGAGGCTTGTAACCTCCATGATGTGGCATACCATGATGATGTGGAGCATCATCATTGGTCCACATCTTTCCATCTCACTAATGATGTGGAAATTAGTCAAGTCAAACTTGACTCTTCCCCTCCCTCTCAAGTCAAGTCAAACTTGACCAAATCTCTTCCATGGTTGATCTAATCTAACCATTTGATTCAAGTCAACTTAATATAATGAATCTAATTCATTAAATTAAGTTGATTTAATGAGTCATAATCTAAATTAGACTCATTGAATACATGAATCAACTTGAGTCCAACTCAATTAGCCCAATTTGGATTACTCTTAATCCAATTTGATTCATCAAATGAATCTAATCATCTTGGTTCATCATATGAACTTAATCCAATTGGTTCATCATATGAACCCAATCTCCATCCACTTGTTCTTTGTGTGTGACCCAATAGGTTCTTGTAACGTTGGCAATGTTTCTAAACTCCGTTAGAAACATAAGCAATGAGCGGCATCTAGCAATACATCATTGCTACCCAAGTTACAAGAAATGTTGAGATCCAACTGTTAGTTAGAGCCCTAGAGCCAATCATTTGATGATTGTATGGACTCATGTATATCATATTCTTGTATATTAATAAAGGCATTTGTTTGGTTATTATACTTATTTATATTAGTGCCAAATAGACTAAGTATAATAGCGTCCTTGAGTAGAAGGTTCATACCTATATCAATCGATTAGTTGAATCGATAGTGAGATGATATAGGGAACACTACTCTAAATCATTCCTAGTCGAGTATTAGCATTCAGGGACAATGTTAATACAATAAGACTAGCATGTAGGTCAGCTCGATGACTTGATCTCACAAGTCATGGATATAGAGATATCAAGCTGACACATGGGTATGCATTAGAGAATATATATTGAATGACCCGCCATGAGAAAGTATCATGGATCGTTATATGAGTGTCATATACTTTCTCATGTGGCTATTAGTATGACTATTAGTCCTTAGACCTGAAGTCACCATGGATCCCTACATAAAGAGTTATGTACTTTAATTTCGTCAAACGTCACCCGTAACTGGGTGGACTATAAAGGCGATTACTGGGTATATAACGAATTATGTAGAGGGATGTGAGTGATGTAGATGGAATCTATCCCTCCCATATGACGGGAGCGACATCGGTATTCTTGATAGAGTGAGACCACTAAGTGCATGACCATGCCCAAATGAGTCAACATTAGATGTTGAGCTCATTTGATCGAGTGAGTCTACTTGGAGTTCAAGATTTAGATTGATTAGAGGATGACACGGTCTATGCCTCATATTGATCAATCTAGATGTCTAGGATAGAAGGACACTTATCATTATTTTGTGAGTAGTCACAATTGGTAGTCACAAGGTGATGTCGGATCTCGACATTCTTGTAACTTGGGTAGTAATGATGTGTTGCTAGATACCGCTCATTACTTATGCTCCTAAATGGGTTTAGGGCATTGCCAACATTACAAGAACCTATAGGGTCACACACTTAGGACAATTAGGTGGAGATTAGGTTCATATGATGAACCAAGAGGATTAGATTCATTTGATGAATCAAATTGGATTAAGAGTAATCCTAATTGGGCTAACTTGAGTTCGACTCAAGTTGATTCATGTGTTAAATGAGTCTAATTTAGATTTTGACTCATTGAATCAATTTAATTTAATGAATTAGATTCATTATATTAAGTTGGCTCGAATCAAATGGTTGGATTAGATCCACCATGGTAGAGATTGAGTCAAGTTTGACTTGACTTGAGAAGGAAGACCAAAGGTCAATTTTGACTTGACCTTTTTGCCACCTCATTGGTGAGTTGGCATTAGGTGGACCAATAATGATGTTCCACATCATCATGGGTGCCACCTCATGGAAGTAACAAAGCCACTCTCTTAATGGTTTCATATTAATTGCAATTAATGCAATTAATGTGATTTTATGGTTTCATATTAATTGCAATTAATGCAATTAATGTGAATTTTTGAAATGTGGCAGGCCACTTGGTTTTTGGGTGAAAAAATTTATTTTTCATTCACTTGTGTGCATCTTCCTCCTTCTCCCTCTCAAGCACTCCCTCTCCCTCTCCTCCCTTGGCCGAACCACATAGGTGCTAGCACACCTTGGTTTTTGGTCATCTCCATCTAGTGTGTCCGTGTGGATACTTCTAGAGGACCGGCGCTTGACGGTCTTGAGATCCGGCATCATTTGGACGAGCGGGAACGCGAAGGGCATCGCATCAAAGGTATAAATGGTTTTTCCTCATAGATCTAAGTAGTAGATCAGTTTTTGAACTCGTAAAAGAAATAGTTTTTTCGAATTTTTATACGAATCTTTGCACGGATCTACGGATTTGGGTCCTTCGGGGTTTCCGCGACGCGAAAAAGCGATTTTCGCGGCTCGAAGAACCCAACACCAACATCACCTTGTGACTACTAATTGTGACTCCTCACAATATATGACAAGTGTCCTTCTATCCTAGACATCTAGATTGATCAATGTGAGGCATAGATCGTGTCATCCTCTAACCAATCTAAATCTTGAACTCCAAGTAGACTCACTCAATCAAATGAGCTCAATATCTCATATTGACTCATTTGGGTATGGCCATACACTTCGTGGTCTTACTCTATCAAGAATATCGATGTCGCTCCCGTCATATGGGAGGGATAGATCCCATCTACATCACTCACATCCCTCTGCATAATTCGTTACATACCCAGTAATCGCCTTTATAGTCCACCCAGTTACGGGTGACGTTTGACGAAACCAAAGTACATAACTCCTTATGTAGGGATCCATGGTGACTTCAGGTCTAAGGACTAATAGTCATACTAATAGCCACATGAGAAAGTATATGACACTCATATAATGATCCATGATACTTTCTCATGGTGGGTCATTCAGTATACATTCTCTAATGCATACCCATGTGTCAGCTTGATATCTCTATATCCATGACTTGTGAGATCAAGTCATCGAGCTGACCTACATACTAGTCTTATTGTATTAACATTGTCCCTGAATGTTAATACTCGATTAGGAATGATTTAGAGTAGTGTTCCCTATATCATCTCACTATCGATTCAACTAATCGATTGATATAGATATGAACCTTCTACTCAAGGACGTTATTATACTTAGTCTATTTGGCACTAATACAAATAAGTATAATAACCAAACAAATGCCTTTATTAATATACAAGAATATGATACAATGATTCCATACAATCATCAAATGATTGGCTCTAGGGCTCTAACTAACAGAGAGCACAGTGTGCTCTCCAATCTATCAGTCGATTGATTGGGCTACTCTAATCGATTAGTTGATCAATTAGAGAGGAGTTTTGTGAAGTACAGTACATACTATGCTAGATCGATTGGAAAGGAGCCCAATCGATCTTGGGGTCTTCTATGAGATCATATAAGTCATTGGGATCGATTAGTTGATCGATCCAGCTACCTCAATCGATTAGTCGATCGATTGAGATATGACTATTACGCAGATTGTTAGCTTTGGATGGTTAGGATTGATTGGATCTGATGTGGCAATCGATTGGGAGCATGCCCAATCGATTGGGAACTTTAGATCGCTATAGGTAAGCACTAGTGACTTGTCGTTAGAAGAGTCTGAGACAAAGGAATATGTCGGATTAACACTAATGGCTAACCACCAAGAAGAAGAAGATGAAGGAACTTTAGAGGAGAGCATTGATGAAGGGGGAGCATCCACCTATAAGTCCAACAAGGTAAGTGAAGTACGACTCTTACCTTTGGATAAATTGTACGAAGCAATTAGGATATTAAGTAGATCACTATGCAAAACAAGAAGAAATATATTGAAATAAAGAAAATAAATTAGAATTAGAGAATAAGTTAGCAGAATTTGGTAAACTTAAAATTGAAAATGTAAAATTAAAAGATCAAATAGAAATGTTAGAAAAAGATTATTCATGATCAAATTCAAATTTCTTATAAGTTTCCAATGTTAGAGACTATGGAGGGATAAATTGGTAATTAAAGAATAATGGAGGTTCAATAAAAAAAGTTTCAAATCTTGATATTCCATGAAAATACTTGATAAATCTAGTAGGTAGAAATTTATTTTGAATTCCAAAATCGATTTTGACCTTTTAGATTTTTGTTGAATTGATAGAAATTAATTTATTTAAATTATTATAGGAAAAATTACTTTTTATAAACTTTTTGCTCAATTTTCTTTAGATTTAAATTTTTCTATAATTAATAAATATATTAACTGTTAGCAGAAAATAATTTAAAATTTTTTGACTTTTAAATAATCTTTTATGAATATTTTTTAGTGAAAACCAAATTTTTAAAATTAAAAAATTTTAAAGATTAATTTTTGAAAAACTTTATTTTTCTATAAATAACTGTTATATTTTGAATATTCTAAAAAATCAACAAGTTGTTTTGATGCTGAAAACTATTTTTGAGTATTTAATTTAAGAAATCATTATTTTTTTAAAGGAAATTATTTTCTCACTATAAGAAAATAGTTTTCTAATGTCTTTTTTAATGATCGAATTGACTATGTTAAACAATTACAAAAATTTTTAGTATTTTTCAAAAGTCAAAATAATTTTTAAAGATTTTAAAAAAATCTAAAGTTTAATTCTTAAACATTTTTTTATCTGAAACATAATTGTGGTAAAAATACACAGACTTACATGACATATGTACATTCTCTAAAAATTTATTCAAATTTTTTATGCTAGTTTCATTTTTTTATCCATATTTTTTATGTGATTAAAGGAGAAGAATTAATAGGCCTTAAGGGGAGGACTTAATTGCAAAATTTATTTTATGATTGAAAAATTATTTTTCATATATAATTTTTTGTTTGATTTCCTAACTTTAACTTGGGTTGATACACATTAAAAAGAGAAAGATTACAAGTACCACGAGTTAGTTTTAATGTTGATTAATTGAGTTAAGTTAGACCCTATAAGTTTGATGTCTTGTGTCTAAGTGTATAGAGACTTAGGAACACGCGAAGTCGAGCGAAAGATATAGTGAGCGAAAAGGATGACACGGGAAGGGAGGTAATGGAGTTGATACATCTGAGGGATGAGGAGTTGGGGAAGAGTACACCGGTAGAGTGAGAAGGATGCACACGATGCATCTAAGGGACGAGAAGCTGGGAGTAAGCTTACTCGAGGAAAAGATCAGAGTTGGGTTCAGGTGAGTTCAACTTCAGACAATCGGATGATCACTCTAGTAAACATAAAAAAAATGGTCAACTTCCAAGGTTGACCATTCGAGGTGCCTCAGATGAGCACCTCCATTTTAGCTACCTCAAATGTGTTGGTGCGGGAAGCATCCGACGATCGAACCCAAGTTTTGATAATGGCAAAGGGTTCAAAGTTAAGTCTTATTGTTATCTAACATGTTGAATGAGTGTTTCAGGAAAGTCCTAACTGCGGTTAGGCAGGTGAAAACCCTAGGGGGTGGTAACCCTAGGTCCTAGGGGGCGGTAACCCTAGGTGGAGAAAAGTCCTAGCTGCGGTTAGACAAAGGGAAAACCCTAGGGGGTGGTAACCCTAGGTCATAGGGGGTGGTAACCCTATGCGGAAAAGTCTTGGCAGGTCGATGGCTTTAGGCAAAAGTCGTAGGGGGTGGTAACCCTAGGTGAAAAGTCCTGGTGTCGTGAACCAGGTGAAAGACTGGACTAGTCGGGAAGCGGATGTCCAGCAGAAAGTCCGGAAGCATCGAGTGCTGAGCAAAAGTCCAGTCGATCTGGAGGATCGCACTGGCAGCAGGTAAATCTCCTGAGTGGAGTAGGTGAGGACGCGCTCCCCGTAGAGGGAACAGTAGGCGTCGGGTCGACCTAGGGTTTCCGGACGGAAATCCGAAGTCAGACCCGGACAGTCCGGAGACAGTCATTACTTTGTTATCATATCTTCTGTTGTATTGTGCTAACTTTGGTGTTGCAGGATATTGTTTGGAACTAACATGTCTTGCAGGTACAAAATAATGAAGTTTTCCCTCGGATGAACAGTGTCCGAGGCACCTCCATGGAGCTTGGAGGCACCTCGGGTGCAAAGCTGGAGCTAGCTGCGAAGCACCTTGGGAGGCGCCTTAAAGGAGTCATAAGGCGCCTTGGAAGACGCCTTGAATGGGGCATAAGGCGCCTTGAGCAGATGAACTTCGACCAGTTCAAGCTTGATCCACGCGGGTGACTCGGCAGTATGGAGGCGCCTTCGGAGGCTTCCAAGGCACCTTGAACACCCTTTATAAGGGGGTGTCGAGCAGCACCTCAATTAATTGATTTCCAAGTGATCCTCTTGCCACGTGCTGCTCCAAAAGACGTTTCGAAGTGTTGCTACTCGTGCCCGACGACCCAGATCTCCAAGATTTCATTTTCCGTCGTTGGTATAGATTTTTTTTATCGCACTTCCTGTAATACTTAGTTTGTAATAATCGTGCTTATAGTTGTTGCCCATCGAAAGCGATCAAGGATTGCGGGCCTTCGAGTAGGAGTCATCACAGGCTCCAAACGAAGTAAAATCCTTCGTGTCTGTATTTGCTTTATTTCATTTCCGCTACTTTAATTTCTGAACAACTTTTACGATTCCGATAATCGAACACAATAGTCGCGAGCGCTATTCACCCCCCCCCCCCTCTAGTGCGTCTCGATCCAACAAAATGGAGCTGAGGTGCCTTATATACAGAGAACATTTGCTGCCAGTTGCAGGACTTGAGGTGCCTCCAATTATCCGAAGCGCCTCTGGTTATCCAAGGCACCTCCTAAGAATTGGAGTTGTTCCTGTGGAGATAAGTCATGGAGTCCAGCTTAGTCGAACTAAGGCGCCTCTGATGAATAGAGGTGGCTCCAACATGCTAGAACAACTGAACATTAGTAATGATAAGGATAAAGCTTATCCAGTTGGAGGCACCCTTGAAAATCGAAGCGCCTCCAAAGTGCCATGTTAGTAAAACGGTCATTTCGACCAGAATGCTATAAATAGAGGTCTTGTCCTCTAAGTTAGTACACACACTCTGTATTCCATTTTCTAAGCTCTATATTTCTTTTCGTGCTTTCAAATATTATAAGGAGCTACTCTGTAATAACTAGTATTTTGTCACACTATTTTAACTCTTATACTTAGCATTTTTATCCTCTTGTATGCGTAAATCCTGCTTTATATTATGTTTTATGAGTAGAATTTATTTTTGAGCTCATTATAATTTTTTCCCTAAATTGCATTATTTCATAATTTTATAGGAAATTATAGAAGAGTCATGGAGATGAGTTAAACCAATCAATTGAATCCATTGCTAGGGTTGATGAAACTTAGTTCATAATCAAAGATTGGTTTAAGTGCAATTGCGATTGACTCAAATGGAGAGCTTGGTTCAAGAACCTTTAATCAATGGGTTCAAAATCAACTTAGCAAAATGAAGGATTGGATGAACAAAAGGGAAAAAAGAGAGCTCCAATTCAATCTGGATCCTAAACCCAGATCCAAAAGGAGGAGCTACAATAGAGGCAAATGACGACACATTAAGGGGGATTGCTACTTCTCTTCTTCTCCCCAATGCCCATACACACTATCAGCTAGACGCTTCCTTCTTCCTCCCTGACTCATGTGACCAACGCCCCCATTCACTCCAATAAGGGATCGATAGCACCATCTTCGCCCTCACCACTGTTGGCCCTCACCTTCTCCTCTATCCACTATCAAGTAGTCCTCTGCTAGATCGTACCAATCTTCTCACACAATCTGCCCTGATGCCAGACATACACCAACACACCTCCTCCATCCTTCACCACTACTGGCTATCTCTTTCCCCCTCATCTCTCCTCTTCGGGTTAGAAGAGGAGAGCTTCTTCTTCAACCTCACCAACCTCACCTCCAGTCACCTCCTTCAGGTTAGAAGAGGAGGACTCACTTCCTTCACTTCTGATTAGCCCTCTTGGTGTTTCAGTAGCCTTCTCCCTTCTCTTTGGGTTAGAAGAGAAGGAGAACTCGTCTTCGACACCTCCGGATAGTAGCTTTTTTGAACTAGCAGCCACCTTTGAAGAGCTCCATTCCATCCACCGCATCCACGAGCACTTCCTCCTTTAGGTGATTTCGGGTAGCATCCCTTATTGGTTCAATTCATAGTGTTGGGTTGTCTCTTTTCTCATGTTAAATACTTGTATTCAATTTGATCTCCCATATTAGTTTGCGCATACTTTGGTTAATTTGATTCATGCACACATGTTTGCTTGATTGTCACTTACATTTTGCTTACTCTTGTTAATGCATTTCACTTGTTTAATTCATGCTTGTTTCATTAATGTTTATTCTTGTCTTTATTTGGATGCAATTATGTTAGATTAGTCCAAGTTTTATTAATGTTTTACTTTATGTTACTTTTAATTCTCTTGCAAGTGTAGTTCATTTAGGTTAGATTTTATTACATGCATTGTTATTTCATTTTATAGTCTTAGCACTCAAACCCAAATCCCCCATTTTTAGATAAAACCCTAAGAAATAACAAATTAATCCTAGATTTATCATTCTACCGTTACATTCCTTGTGAGATGATCCAAATCATCTTTATACTATATTAGTGTAGAAGAGTTCGATAACTTTAATTGTAATTTGATACACTTGTAATATGACATATGGAATGTGTGTATCACTCCGCTTCTGACCATGTCGAAGAAGGAGATTGATAGTGCTTTCCACGGTCTTGAATTAATAACCATCCAGGTTGTAATCAAGTAATTCTCTGCCTCTTATTTTCATTTATGTTATTGGTTTTTATTTAATTAGTGTGTCCTTGCTAAAATAAGTTAGAAAGAGAATTCAAAATTCTAACTTGCAGGTTATTCATCCCCCTCTAGTCAGTCCACTGACCCTAACAAAGATTGGTGAACTTGTTGAGAGGGTTCCAACAGAGGGAAAGTTAAATTGAAGCATGACTCCTTGGTCTCCTAGCTCCTTGGCCCCTGGCTCCTTGGCCTCCCATCTCCTTGGCCTCCCGGCTGCCTGGCCTTCTGACTCCCTGACCTTCTAGCTCCTTGACCCTTGGCTCCCGGGCCTCCCAACTCCTTGGCCTAATGGTTCGTTGGCAACGCGCATCGGAAAGCAGGACCATTTCAAGAAAAGGATAATCTTCATGAAAATTTTGGGTTATTTCAGGAAAAAATTAGGGCGTGAATAAGTCTTTCATTATTTAAGAAATTAAATAATGATTATGTGAAGATCAAAATGGAAGGAAAAAGTTTGTTGTCTCTCTTTAAAAGGTATCCCTTTCTGACATCCAGGGATATACGTGTCACCTACATACATCAAAACTCTAATACTCATCTTTTTCTTCGCTCTCTAACTTGAGCGTTGGAGTGGTTACATTGGGAAACCCCTAGCCATCATTCTAACCCTTTTTTTCCTATTTTATTTTGTCCAGGCCCCAAGAACCACAACATCAACCTCGTTATCATCTAACGATTGGCAATTAAGTCAGTAATAAAGCCAAGTCACTGGTGATTCACTCATTGATGTTTGTGGGTAGGATCAAATTAGCGTCGTTTATGGGAACACTGAGTTAAAAACTTGAACTGGGATATTAAAATGGAAGATGCTAGAAGACCTAATGTCATCGCCATGGCAACAAAGGATTTTGATAAATTGGTAGCGGTGATGGTACAAGCGGTGTTAAAAGGGCAACCTCTCATCTACCATCAACGATCAATCCCTCAATTGAACCATCTCTCTAGTTTGTTGAAGCAACATCGGCACACTAGAAGGTACCATGGCCTATAGGAATGCCACAGATTGCTTCTCCCATACTGATCGATAAGTTTGTTGCAAGAAAATATTCTGTAGAATCTTCTAGTGAACACCCTCATTGGGATTTTCCAAGGAAAAAGGGTCTCGAATATGGTGGAACGAAAGCTCTCGGAGGCCATTCATTTTCAAGGAACATCCTTTAGGATGAGTTGTCAAGATACTTTTGAGTGTTGTAGATCGAAGAATATAATAGTACTATAAATCTGAAGATTACATCTGTAAATTTAAGAACACTCTTCTTTATTACATCAATATAAGGATGGTGTCAAGTGTCAAGTTTTCTTGACCACACTCTTGGGCTTAGTACAAAAATAATTTAGCCAACTCTCTGCTTCTTCTATTCGAACTTTTGAGGAGTTCAAAGTTGTCTTCATGCACAATTTGCAACCAGTCAAAGATACCAAAAAATGGTGCATGATTTGTTTGCTTTCATACAGAAATTCAAAGAACCCCTGAAAGAATATTTGTGACAATTTAATAGGGTGACTATGAACACTCCCTTGGTTACCCCCAAAGGTGCAAGTTAATACTTTCTCACAAAACTTGATCGATGGAGATTTTTTTCAGTTTTTTGGTGAAAAACCCCCTAACTAATTTTGAAGAATTATAAGTCCAGGTGCTTAAGTATATCCAAGTTGAGGAGGCCCAGTCCGCAAACAAAAAGGAAGCTCTGACTCCTGCTCCTGTCACATCAAGATCATAGAGTCCCTCCTCCACCCTTGTGAAATCGGGAGTTCATGAATCGGAGAGCGGAAAAGGTTGTACAGACAATGGAAGTAGTCCCGATTTTTACTCCTGAATCTAGTAGAAGGTCTCCTGAGGTGACTCAATATTACGTCCACTATCAATCAAGTACTCATTCAATTTAGGATTGTTAGCAGTATGCATGGGAATTGAAATGAATAACCGATCAACATAATACCAGTCAAAGTAGGCCCAACAAAAGAAAATCTCTTGAGCCCTATAAACATCATCGCCATCATGACGTTGATATCGACCGACCCATAACTCAGTGATCTCATTCTCCCTCAAAGGAATCTCGAGGTTCCTCTTGGTCTCGTCAGAAGGATGAAGAAAGAGATACAAACAAGAACAAGATTGATGCTCGATGGATTGTAAACATAATCTAGGATGGACTCATAGATAGGACTACACTTGAGCCTAAAGGGCTCATGGTAGAAGGCTAGAAAGTTACATCGTTAGCACTAGGTCAGGAAGAGGACAAAGTTCTTTCATAAATTCTAGACTCAAAAATTTGGTAGGAATTGATGCCCCCCATGATGATGCTTTAATAATTAAGGCTTTCATTGCCAATTATCGAGTAAAGAGAGTATTTACTGATATTAATAGTTCTATCAACATCATATTTAAAACATCTTTAGATTAGATGTAGTTGGATGGGGGAGAAGCTTTATTCTATACATACTCCTTTATATGGTTTCATGGGGCATGAAGTACAACCCATAGGCCATATTAACCCCTTCCTTTTCTTAGGGGAGGAGCTATTAATGTGAACTCGACAAACATCCTTTATCATCATAAACACTGCCCAACCTAAAATGTTATACTAGGGAGGCTAGCACTGAGTACCTTATAAGAGATGGTCTCCACTTTTCATCAAAAAAGCAAATTCCTAGTGGGGAGCCAAGTTGAGCGGTTAAAGGTGAACAGTTGGTGCTGAGAAAATACTAATATGGATATAATTTGGACCGACTCGTTCAAGAGCCGTCGAACTCAAGACAATATTGTCCAGGACATCCAAGAGGCATTGATATCCCAACCAGAGGAGAACCATGAAAGTGTACGGGTTCATCCTGACCGTCTAGAGAAGCAACCCGAATAGCTGCCAACCTCCCTTTGGAGCACAAACAAGAACTAATTGCATGTATTTCACACAATCATGATATCTTCACTTGGTCATTAAAGGATGTTACAGGAGTTTCTCAATTGTAATGGTTCATCGGCTGAATACACTGCCAAAAGTTTAACCTGTACTACAGAGAAGCAAAATTTTTCACTAGAACAAGACCAGGTAATTCATATGGAGATTACTAAGTTAATGGAAGTCGGGTACATATAGTAGTTTTAATTCTCTATTTGGCTCACTAATGTGGTACTAGTGTCCAAACTGGAAGAAAAATTAAAAGTCTACATTGACTTTCATGACCTTAGTAAAATCTATCCAAAAGATTACTACCCTCTATCCTGTATTGATTAGTTAGTAGACTCTACTTCTGATTGTAAACTTATATATATATATATATAAAATACTGGATACTTATCAAGGATATCATCAGATTCTCTTGGTTTCTGAATATCGAGAAAATGTCAGTTTCATAACCACTAATGGAACCTTTTGTTATATTATTATATTGTTAGATTTAAAGAATATAGGGGCAACCTATCAATGACTCATGGATTGGTCTTTAAGCATCAAATTAGGGGAAACATTGAGGTGTATGTTGATGACATTTTAGTTAAGTTTGTTCGATCTGAGACCTTGATCATAGATATTGAGGAGACATATCGCACACTCAAGCAATGTGGGCTTAAACTTAACCCCGAAAAGTGTTTATTTGGGAGTCAAAAGTGAAAATTTTCGTGGGTATATTATGACCAAGCAAGGAATAGAGGCAAACCTTGAGAAAATCCAAGTGCTCCAGAACATGCCTCCCTATGGCAACCTCAAGGAGGCACAACGATTGGTTGAATGAATTATAAAACTTTCATGATTTATCTCTCATTCATCTGATCGGAGTCTACTCTTTTCTAAGGTAATGAGGAAAGCTTTCAAATTCGAGTGGGATGTGAAATGCAATGAGGCTTTTGCCAAATTGAAAAAGTATTTATCCCGGCTACCTTTACCCTCCAAACCAGTACCTAGAGAAATGTTATAGGTATACCTCTCAGCATCTGAAAGAGCAGTCACTACAGTCTTGCTCTGGCAGGAAGATAATATACAACACCCCATCTATTTTCTAGGCAATTTGTTGAAGGATGCCAAGAGGAGATACACTAATCTAGAGAAATTAGCTCTCAGATTAGCCCTTGTGCCCATCGACTAAGGCCATATTTTTTTGCTCATCCAATCACAGTTTTCACTAATAGTACTCTAGGCTAGAAGCCTCAGGGAGGCTGATCAAGTGAACCACTGAGTTAAGTGAATACGATATCCAATATCAATCGTTAACAACCATTAAAGCTCATGCCTTAGTGGATTTTTTAATAGAATTTCCTGACTAAGAGGTAGATGGGACTTGGAAAATTAATGTGGATGGCTCCACCCGACAAGGCAGTGGAGTTGGAATATTATTCTCTTCTAGAGAAGATGTGCTCTAACTTTCTATTTGGATCGACCTAGGCATTCAATAATGAAGTTGAGTATGAAGCCTTACTCACAATACTTCAAGTAACAAATCAAGTTGAGGCCTCCCAAGTGATCATCTATTCAGACTCTCAGTTGATGGCTTAACAGCTAGAAGAAAGTTTTGAGATCAGAAGCAATCAATTGTAGAGATACATAAACCTTTTTGAGATCAAAAGGTGATTTCTAAGAGGTCATTTTATAGAAGATTCCTTGAGTGGATAATCAAAAGGCAAATGAGCTAGCCAAACTACTAAGTACACTAGTAGGTTGGAGAACGGATGACTACATGTCTCATACTCTACTAGTTTCCTAGGTCAAACAAGTTGCTGGATTGTAAAAGCACGCCAAGGGGGGTGGGGTGAATAATAAGAGTCACTTTTTCTCTCTCTCTTTTTTTTTTTGGAAAACATAGAATATGCAGTAGAAAAATAAAGTAAATAAAAAATAATCGCTAACATGTTATTTTTTACTTGGTTTGAAGTTTGTGACAAATCTTACTCCAAGGCCTGCACTTATTGAGTGCTTTCTATGGGAAATCCACTAATATCTTGAATATTATAAGATAATTTAGAATTTTAAAGTGCAAGTAATAAAAATAATTATACCAATGACTTTAGAGTAGAAGATTGAGCGTCATCGTCGGAGGAACATTTCAATGTCGTGGAAAGCTTTTCGTCACAGCACGCAAGCATGAAAGTCGTTTGAAATATTGTTCTTCGGGTGCTAGTCTAACCCCCCTTTTATAGCCTTGACTGGGCATCTAGACTGGTCCTGGGCACCCCAATAAGATGACATGGTGTGACCTCAGCAAAACTCTATCTGCCAAAGTTTATCCCGATTTAGGAGCTTAGAACTCTCCCAAGCGCTTGGACATTGATGTGTGTCTGCCAATCAGAGCATGTCACCTTATTTGCATGAGTGGCTAGGTTCTGGCCCATCCAGGCACCTGGACCTACTTTAGGAGCTTGGACGTCCGAGTGCTTGGACCCTTCCTCGGCGCTTGGAAGTCCCTTTTTCGGCCAACTTCCAACTTCGATTTATTGCACAACAGAGTTAGAAAAAATAAGCATAATATAATAATTTGGATAGTCTTAAGACTATCTGATTATGACTTTAGATTTCATTGAAATCCTAAGCCGAACTGACACCTACTATTTCCTCAATTGGGAACGCAACCTCACCTAATCCTCTTAGGAGAGTTACCTTTTTCCAAACACCTATTTAGACTTTTGCTCAGCATCTAATCTTGACCTCTAGGACTTCTTCTAAATGCCTGATCCTTGACTCGCCTATACTTTCTCCTAGTGTTCACAACCCCCAGGACTTCTGTCCGTAGTCCTTGATCTACCAAATCTCCCAATATTCTTGACCAGGACTTTGTGCCCAATCCCTTGATCCTCTTGACTAGGACTTCATTGCCTTTCCTCAACTAAGTCTTGCCTATACATTCAGGTAAGATTGTTAGATCACAACACAACTTAGCTTTGAATGCTCTGCCATTATCAAAATCAGGTTTGATTAGCTGGTACTTCCAGATCCAACACAAACTTTAAGTTAGGATAAGTCTGTCGATTGGAGAACACCCATTATCACTTATCTCAAGTAAGGAATTCGGTCTGCTAATCTGAAACAACCCATTTGCTTAAAAGAAGGGCTTCCCATTTCACTTTAATTGGGGATGTATTGTATTCGAAATCCTTCTCTTGCCCACTCCTCAAGTGTCTCAATCTAGATGATGTCAATTATGTAATAAGGGGGGTACATGAGGATATTTGCAAAAGCCATATTGGAGGGAGGACACTCGCTCAGAAGACATTACTAGTTGGGTATTTCTGGCTGATAATGCAAGTTGATACTATCCAATTCATCACAGCCTACATTGATTGCTAAAGACATCAGAATTTCACTTAGCACCTAATAAAATTCTTGAAGATCTCCAATATATCAACCGTCTTTGACAAGTGAGACATAGATATTATGGGGCCCTTCTCGATTGGGTCTCAATAGAAGAAATTCCTCTTAGTTGCTATTGATTATTTTTCTAAATAGGTTGAGGCTGAATCACTGGCCTAAATAATTGAAGATGTAGTCAAGAAATTCTTAAGAAAAAATATCGTTTGCCAATATGACATCCCTCACAAGCTCATCACTGATAATGATAGGTAATTTCAGGGTCATCAACTAAAAGAATGGTGTGAAAGATTCAAAATCTAGTAAGTTTCATTTTAGTAGCCATTAACCCCAAAGCAATGGTCAAATCGAGATGGTTAATATAGAAATAGTTCATGTAGTTAAAATTAAATTGGACCATGTCAAAGGTAGTTGGGTGGATGAGTTGTTGAGTATCCTATGAGCTTACTGAACCACACCTTGAGAGAGAATAGGAATGACTCATTTTCATCTTGTTTATAGAGGAGAGGAAATTATCACAGTAAAGATTGGGGAAATTTTGATTCTGAGGAGCACTTATAGACAAGACAATTCTAAACAACGGCTCTTAGATCTCAACCCAATCACTGAGACTTGAGAACGAGTGACTGCTAGACTCAAGGCATATCGACAACAAATATATATTAAGTATAATAAATGAGTGATTCTTCATACTTTCCAAGTAGGAGACCTGGTCTGGAAGAAGGTTAAATCAAATGGGGACATGAGCAAATTGTTAATACGGGAAGCATTCGATGATTGAACTTGAGTTTTGATAATGGCAAAGGGTTCAAAGTTAAGGTTATTTGTGGACTAACAAGTTTGAATGAGATTGCAGGAAAAGTCCTAAGGGTTCTTAGGTAAAAGCCCTAGCTATGATTAGACAGGTGGAAAACCCTTGGAGGTGGTAACCCTAGGTCCTAGGGGGTGGTAACCCTAGGCTGAAAGTCTTGGCAGGTCGAAGGCTTCAGGTAAAAATCTTAGAGTCGGGGGCTCTAGATTAAAATCCTGGTGTCACGAACCAGGTGAAAATCTGGACGGGTCATGGAGCAGATGTGCAGCATGAAGACCAGAAGCTTCAAATGCTGAGCAATAGTCCAATTGGCTTGGAGTATCGGTTTGGCAACAGGTAAACTTTCCTGAGCGAAGTAGGTGAGGACGCGTTCCCCAACGAGAGAGTAGTAGGCGTTGGTTTGACCTAGGGTTTCTAGAGGAAATCTGAAGTCAAAACTAGACAGTCCGATAACTATCAAGTACTTATATTTATCTTATATTATTGTACTAACTTGGTTTTGCAGGGTCTACTTTGTTTGTGGACTAATATGCTTTGCAGGAATGAAGTTGGCTAAAGGAAGACTCGGATGAACAGTACCCGAGGCGCTCTCCATGGAGCTTGGAGGCACCTAGGGTGCCTTGGATAAAATCCTCGCAGCAAGGAGTGAAGGCGCCTTTCAAGGAGATGGGAGGCACCTCGAATGCTGGATAGAGGGCACCCTCCATGGAGCTTGGAGGCGCCTTCGGGTGGATAAGTAGCGAACTCCATGGAACTTATCAACGCGGCTGACTCGAGGGTGGAGGCGCCTCCTATGGAGGTTGGAGGCGCCCTCAATGGCTTATATAAGCCTGGTTCGAGCAAATGCCAAAATACAATCCATACTCGCAATACTTCTTCCGTGTGCTGCTAACCAAACAATCCCAAGAAGCCGTAGCATTGCTCGAACAACCTGAAGTCCGAATTTTCTCATTCTTAGTTATTGGTATATTTTTTCTCTGCACTTAAATTATATACTTCTAATTAATCTTGTAAAGATTTTTGAGCTTATAGTGATTGCCCACCGAAAGCGATCAACGACCGTGGGTCTTGGAGTAGGAGTCGACACAGGCTCCAAACCAAGTAACCAAAAGTGTTAGCATTGCTTCCATGTCTTTACTTTTTCGCTGCGTATTTATAAAGTTTTCTGAAATGAATGAATTAGCCACGAGCGCTATTCACTGCCCCCTCTAGAGCTTTTCAATCCTACACAAATTGAAACCACAATGAGGAGGGCCATTTTGGGTAATTAGCAAGCAAAGCTCAAGAGCCTACTTCATCAAAGATGTAAATGACAAAAAGCTTGATCGACCATGGAGTGTAAACCACTTGAAACCTTATTTTTCTTAATGACAATTTTGATATCCTTAAAGCTATTTATCTTAGGTTTAATTATGTTTTGTATTTCTGTTATTGAATAAATGGTTATTTCTATTTTAAACTTAGGTCTTTCCCAAACTCCCCTAACTCAGACATAGTCGGGGTAGAAATCTTTTAGGATGCAGTAGTGGACTCCTCTTTGTACAAGGGTCGAGCGAGTATCCTATTGCCTTGTCCTTTTTAAGGCTCAAAATCTCCTGACTCATACAAGTCGTGGTCAAGATCCTCCAGTTGTGGTAGCGGACTCCCCTTTGTACAAGGATCAATTGAGTACTATACTATCCCCTGACTCAGACGTAGTCAGGGTTGAGATCTTCCAAGCTACGGTAGCTGACTTTCATTTATACAAGGGTTGAGCGAGTACTGTATTTCCTTATCTATTTTAGTGCCCAAACTCCTTTGACTCAGATATAGTCACGGTCAAGATCCTCTAGGCTATGATAGTGGACTCTCCATCGTTCACGGGTTGAGCAAGTATCATATCACCTTGTCCTTTTTAGTGCCCAAAATCTCCCAACTCAGACATAGTAAGGGTTAAGATCCTTCAGGATGTAGTAATAGACTCCCCTTTGTAGAAGGGTTGAGCGAGTACTATATCATCTTATCCTTTTCAGGTCCCAAATACCCCCAACTCGGACATAGTCGGGATCGAGATCCTCCAAGCTAGGGTAGTGGACTCCCTTTTGTACAAAGGTCAAGCAAGTACTATATTGTCTTATCCTTTTCATGGCCCAAACTCCCCTAACTCGAACATAGTCTAAGATGAGATCCTCTAGACTATAGTAGTGGACTCCCCTTTATACAAGGTCACGCGAGTACCATATCGCCTTATTCTTTTCAAGGCTCAAACTCCTCCGACTTAGACATAGTCATGGTCAAGATTGTTCATGCCTTATCCTTTTTAGAGCACAAACTCTCCTATCTCTGACATTATCGGGGTCAAGATCCTCTAGGCTGCAGTTGAGGACTCCCCTTCATATAAGGGTCGAGCGAGTATAGTATAGCCTTGTCCTTTTCAAGGCTCAAACTCCCTTGACTCAAACATAGTTGGGGTTAAGATCCTCCAGGTTGCAATAGTAAACTCCCCTTCATATAAGGGTCGAGCGAGTATCGTATCATCTTGTCCTTTTTAGGACCTAAACTCCCCCAACTTGGATATAGTCGGGGTCAAGATCTTCTAGCCTACATTAGAAGACTCCCCTTTATAAAGGGTTGACCAAGTACTATATCGTTTTATCCTTCTCAGGACCTAAACTCTCCTAACTTGGACATCATGTCCTCTCCTCTACAATGGTAGTGAAAAGCAAAAAAAAAAAGAAATTCTAAATTTTCATCATGATTCAAAAGATGTTAGAAAAGATAAACAATAAATAAGTATATCTCACAAATCAGTATCATCTTCATCAGGGATGCTCTCGTTGATCTTCAGCAAGTCGATGACAGGGACAGGGGAGTCTACAGGAAGCTTTCCATTCTCCACTAGTTGCTTAAGAGTGTCAACAATTCTATGTTGCACCATTTGGGCAAGGTGAATGTTGACTATATCATAGAAATCCCCTGATCGCATGAATTCTTTCTCCTTGGTGGTCTAGCTCTTATCCTCTCTTACCTGGTGCTCCTTAAGCTTGGAAACTTAGCCCTTCAACTGGTCCTTTTGAGCCTCCAGTACCGCCATAGAGGCATGTTGTTTTGCCATAGAGGCCTCCTAGCCTCGCATCTCAACTCAGGCATCCTCAATTGTGATAAGGGTGGTCTCCAAATCACATCATTGGGCTTCCACTAGGGCCTTGGTTGACTTGACCTTCTCTCGAGTGGCTCCCAACTCCACTTTCAAAAGCTAAGATCCTTTTGGATGACCTCCACATTAGCTTGAATGGTCACCTCCTTAGCTATGGCAATTTCCAATTTTCATTTGATGATCAGCTGAAGCAGCTATCAATGTGTCTATCTCCACCTACAACTTACTCACACTATATGCCAAGCTAATCCTTTCTGTCATTATCTCCGCTATACCTCTCTTCAGTCATGTCAATTTTTGCCTAGTTAGAAGTGGGGTCAGCTAGTTGTCGCTTCAATTGATCAACTTCCTATGGTGCAATGATTATTTCTCCTAAGCCACTGTTAAAACTTTCTAAGAAGGGGTTGCAGCTAACTGGGTCTCCAATTCATCTATGCAAGCTTGTAGAGCATGCCGGTCCTACCAGATCTTGGGGTATTACTGGCTGAATATCATTAATTGGGACATGTGCTTAGCCCCATCCAGTAGATCTTCCTCTACTAAAGCCCGAATGGGCATGTCCTTGGCCGCTTCTTCATCGTTCCTCCATGCGAGGGTCGTTGGATCATAGAGGGTAAGATCCATCCTATGCTCTTCTTGAACTATGTATTGGGATAGCTCCACGGTGAAGGGGACACCTTCTTCGCCTGGTAAATCCTCCCAATGACCTGTAGGACTAAGATCCATGGGAGCATGTGAGGGACTCGTCCCCATGTGGGAAGTTTCCAATTCGATAGGGGGTAGGAAAATAGGGGTTCAAGGAGACGGTGGAAGGTGCACCAAAGGAAGATTGCCCATAACTAGGAGGCTCTCCGACCAGATTGGCGCGTCTTGTAGCTGAATGGGTGAATGAATTAGTGAACTTGGGGATCTAGCTGCGACTTGTATTGTCATGCCCCAGGGGAGTCCCTATCGAGGAAATTTTGACAGCATCTCCCCTGTACCGGTGACAATCTGAAACATTACTACAAAGCCCTCAGAGCCACACAAACCTTGGCCAACACGGTCGGAACAATAACAATAAAAATAACTAACAATCCACATATTTTATATTAAATAAAACCTACTCCACTAATACAACGAAAACTTAAACCCACAACAAAAAATCCAACACAACGAAAAACAAAGGCAATAGACCAAAACTCGATAAAAATCCATGAGAGCAGTTATACATCACAAATATATAAAAATATAACAAGGAAACCACAAGTCCAAAGGTAGAAAACCGTCGCAACTTAGGGTGGGGACTAACGACTGGAACCTCCTGACAACTTCAACCTGAAATGGTAATAATCAACGGGGTAAGTCCAACACTCAGCGGATACAAAGCTGACATGCATAGTAAGAAATAACCAATAGTAACAATTATGCGTACAGTCTCCTGGAATAACAATTGAAAATGCAAAACTGAAAGGAATGGGAGAAGTTATACTCACCAGGACCTCCTATCAGAATAATAAGATCGTCAGTCCGAAAATGTCCTATCTCCTATATGCATGTCAATTATATGCATCCACCAAATATGCAGCAAACAGAGTGCAACAAACACAAGCAATAAATGAAATCCATGCATATGATGCAAATGACATGGTCACCCTTGACGCCAGTCAGCCATCTCACACACGATAGTGAGACCAAGTGGGTAGGGCTATGACAACTGTGCACTCTACTATCACTTCTCCTGATGAGTGACCGAGTGGACAGGATGCTGTCGGAGTACACCTATTCTCTTACCCCAAATCATAAGTGGGGGAGCTCAATGCTCTCATCTCCCTGAGACAATCCAGAGGAGGGACCCCTGTCGTGTTACCACGCTGCGTCATGCTACCCATGAGTGAACCAGCGGAACATTGACAGAGCAAACTACCACACACCCTACCTGATATACCACTAACCCATGAGTGGTTGTGTATGCAGATCCATGTAACTGGCAATGAGGTCAACAATAATGGAGTTGCCAATCGCTTAACATGCAATCATGCAAGATGGTGCATGACACTAAGCATGAAAATCCTGTCCATATCTACCTCCAAAAACATGTACCAAAAATAAATCGCTCAAATAAGAATATCTAGGTACACTTATTAGATATGGAAAATGTCTAGTCCGGTATATCATAAGGCATGGTATGTCACTCCCTCTATCAGTATAAATAATCAAGAGGGTAATGGATGCAAAATAGGTAATAAATAAGCATGCTGAAGGAATCAAGCAATGACATACCGATGCAGATATAACATAATTATTACTACTCATTAAAATTCACTATGCATATCAAATAACAATATCTAAAAGATAAGTCAAGATACCCGCCTCTAATATAGTGCGTGCCAAAGGTAATCCCATGTAAGACAACTCGTCGCAAATCAGAGTCCTATAACAACACATTTAATTTAGCTACTCCCATATATATCAAATAGCTAATCAAAATTCTTATTTACCAGAAATCCTAATTCATTCATTAAATCTCGGTTAGCTACATAACTCGAGTCTAATCCGAAGCTTAGATTAGATCCATAATTTAACCCTAATTAAATATATCTCAATGGTCAACTAGAGTTAGTTTCCTTAACCCTAATTATTCCATTTAGATTTAAATCTATACTTAATCAATTCTAAACTCACCTAATATAAATCTATCATCCAACCATATAATCCAATTCATACCTAATTCAATTTATATACCAGATCTAACAATCCAAATCTAACAATCCAGATCTACAAAACAGAAACTCACTCTAAAACTAGTTCTTTCATAACTAGACATAAACTCACCCTAAATTCGAATGTCCGGCTATGGAGTCTCTGTTGGAGACGTGTGCTGGGGGGGAGCTGGGGGGAAAACAGTGATCGGAACTAGGAGATGTTGCTGCGAAAAAATAGCAACTATCACCACGGTGAACAGCCAGTCAGTTTCATCACAGGAGCCCTAATCAAATCCAATGAAACAACTAAGGAAGAATTTTCTTCCGGCATCAAACCAAGTCTACACACTTACCCTAAATCCCGATCTGCAAGCTTCTGTTGAAGATGGTGTCTCTAACAACCCTCCTCCCCCTTGAGTCTGAACAGAGCATGGATGAGGCTCTAGGTCATAGAGAGGAGATGGTAGTGAAGAATCGGAAAGAGTAAGGCCTATTGGTGGCTGCTATGGTGCGTAGCCCGACAGAAGAGAGATAGCGGCCGACGATCGGAGTAGCACCGCTAGAGCCCAAGAGGAGGAGACGCTGCCTCAGGGCCGATGGAAATCCAGCGGCTCAACCCTAGTGACGACGGCATCCGCGGTTGTGAACAACTCCCTCAGTGTCGGCCGCTCGTGTGGATGAATGGTGACGAGTAGAGGAGGAGGAGGAGATGAGGCCGAGAAGGGGGCTAGGGCACGGAAGAAGGGGAAAGGAAATGGGAAAATAGATATGCCCTGATTTCCTTCCTAGCCGCTGGTTTTGTTCGCTTGGGAAGAGGAAACATCTCGAGGCAGCGCTGTCGATAGGGAAGACGTGGAGGAGAAAAGAAGAGAGGAAGGGGAAAGGGCGGCCGACGTGTGAAGGCTCGGGATGGGTTCGACGAGTAAGGAAAAGGAAAAAGAAAAAGGAAGAAAAAAAAAAACTTTTCCTCATTTAAATAGGGTAGCTTAAATAGGCTTTCCCGTGGCCCACTAATTGATCTCCTTAAACTCGTCATACGAGCTTCGAAGAATTTCAAGAAAATTTCTAATAATTCTTGAAAATTCCCTTAAGGTTATATTTAGGTGTCGTATTTTACATGTATGGAGGCAAATGAGCATGAGTGGTCTTCAGAGGGTCTAGATGGGCAACGCCTTTTTCTCAAAATCCTGAGGGGTGCTCCGACTCCATAGATGAAATCAGTCTCGAGGCACTAAATTGATGAGCAAGAGACCTCCTCAACTCTCCCATCCGGCTTGGTGTCCTCACCATCGATTGGGGAGCCACCTTTATTGGGGTTGTAGCTGGAGTCGAGGATGCTCCTTCCTCAGGCACCACCTCTGTAAGATCAATAATGACTACTTTGTGCGCCTCTAATCTACCATAATAAGTTTCATCACCTTATTTAGTGACGCCCTTGTGATCATGTTAGCTGTAAAAAATAACATATCTTCAGTTAAATATCAAAACTTGTGATGATGAGAGTTCTTACAAAATGAAGAGTTGAGGGGAGTCAGTCTTGAGCTTAGTTTGAACATATGCAGCAGTCCTTCCTTGATTAGGACATTATTGTTGAACTATAAGGCCGTAGCTTCTGGTCCACACTAAAGTAGCCTCGTTCCAAGTAGTATCTTTCAAAACTGAAGCTGGGGGCAATTCTCGCTACCAGCGAATCGACCAAGAAATAGAACCTAGGAGTTTGACAAAGAAGAATTGGAGTTTCTATCCCTTGTGGGATGAAGGAAGCTCCTTGATAAGATTAATCCTATATCAAGAGGAAAAGAAGAAGACCTCATCCTCCATCTTCTTCAGGTAAAAGAAAAAATGAAAGAAGTGAGGAGAAAGTGGAAAATAATAGAAACATAAAAGAATTACCATCCTAGTTAGTAGGCAAAAGAAATTGGGGCCAAGTTATAAGATACGACAAATAAATAGTAAGTGTTATTGGAGAAATATTCTTATTGAATTTTTCAAGGATTTTTAGAAAATTTTTAAAATTTAAACATAGTATGTATGATACGTTTTAAGGGGATGGATCCATTAAGCTTAGAGAAAGTTTGCTTGGAACAACAATTTAAGTGGGAGTTGATGGAGGAATTAACTTAGGATTTAATTATATTAAACCTAAGTTGTATTTATAAAATTGCTTGTTGTTTTCTTTTCTGTTAGCTAGAGCCCTAGAGCCAATCATTTGATGATTGTATTTTGGACTTGTTGTATCATATTCTATATAAATAAAGACATTTGGTTTTTGGTTATTATACTTACTTGTATTGGTGCCAAATAAACTAAGTATAATAATGTCCTTGAGTAGAAGGTTCTTACCTATATCAATCGATTGGTTGAATCGATAGTGAGATGATATAGAGAACACTACTCTTAATCATTCCTAGTCGAGTATTAACATTCAGGGACAATGTCAATGCAATAAGACTAGCATGTAGGTCAACTCGATGACTTGATCTCACAAGTCATGGATATAGAGATATCAAGTTGACACATGGGTATGCATTAGAGAATGTATACTGAATGACCCGCCATGAGAAAATATCATGGATCGTTATATGAGTGTCATATACTTTCTCATGTGGCTATTAGTATGACTACTAGTCCTTAGACCTGAAGTCACCATGGTTCCCTACATAAGGAGTTATGTACTTTGGTTTCGTCAAACGTCACCCGTAACTGGGTGGACTATAAAGGCGATTACTGGGTATGTAACAAATTATGCGGAGGGATGTGAGTGATGTAGATAGGATCTATCCCTCCTATATGATGGGAGAGACATCGGTATTCTTGATAGAGTGAGACCACGAAGTGCATGGCCATGCCCAAATGATTCAATATGATTCATCTCCTTCCTCTAGCTCTCCCTCTCCCTCTCCTCCTCAACTTGGCCGAATCATCAAAAGGTGCTAGCACACCTTTTTGTGTGATTTTTCCATCTACATGTTCGTGTGGATACGTATAGAGAGCTGTCAACGTTGACAACTTCGAGATCCGACACCGTTTGGACGAGCGGGAACGCGAAGGGCTTCGCTACAAGGGTAATACTTTTATCTACTGTAGATCTAGAGTTTGAAACTCGTGCTCATAAGTTTTTCGAATTTTATTCTTCGCACGGATCCGTTGGCTAGGGAGATTCGGGGTTTCCGCGACGCGAAAACCGCTTTTCGCGGCCCGAAAAACCCAACAGTGGTATCAGAGCCACGTGCGAAGACGTGTACGAGTTTATTTTGATTTTTATGAAAAATAAACATTCTGTGAATTTCTATAATTTCATGATTTTTATAGTTTTAAAGGTATTTTTCTCGTAGAAGCGAAGCACAAGTGTTTAGACACTTGTATGCTTCGACTATCGAGAAGATTTTTCCGTTACGGCAATGTTTCGACCCAAAACTTTTTGGGACAGTGGGCTAAGGCACTGTAGGATCGCTTAGGAGCAACTCGCGATGGTTCGATCGTGGGTAGGGGTACTACCCCTAACCCCGCAAGGGGATTTGCTCCGCGATTGCGCCCGAAATCGCTAATCGGGACCGGCGGGAAAAATTTACTCATAAAAATTGTCAAAAATTATGAAAAAATTATAGAAATTTATAAAAATATATAATTTAGAATTATATATTATTTTTGTGATATTCATGGCCCAAAAAAGACCCAATATGATTGGATTTGTGTTGTAATTTATAATACGGCCTGCGTGCCGTCATGTGCTTGTGTGTGCTGTATTTGATACGCGACCTGCGCGTCGTGCCTCCCTATTTATATTCTGGTTGTAAATTAGATTTAGACTCGAATGTAACTCGAGTTTCAAAATTGTAATGTAAATTTTGAAGCGGTGGAAGGTCCACTCAAGACGGAGTTACGAGGAAGGCGCGAGCAACACAAGGTGGTCAAAAGGAAGGCGCTTGAGAAGCTGTTGACCTTAGGTTGACCATACGATCTTCTCATTGGCTTGAGAAGATCGTAGTAGGGCCATGACATAATCACAAAATTATTTAATTAATTACTTATGTGTGTATGTGATGCATGCTAGTAAAATAGTAATTAATTAGTGCCTAACAATTAGATTAGATCTAAATCGTGCACAAGATGCACCCTTACGATTAGATTAGATCTACATCGTGTACAAGATGCACCCTATCGATTAGATTAGATCTATATCGAGTATATGATACAACATCGACATTTAGATTAGATCTAAATCACGACAACTCAAAATGCCTACCGTGTCGTGATACCTACTACTACCTCGATCACATGTCGTTGTTGAATCTGCCAAAGCAGAGCAACACATATTATCTTGGTAGGGTACGGAGGGACAATCTTGGTCCCGCCTATCAACGCATGGGTGAATACAACTCAATTAGATTGAGTAACTATTTAACTCAATTTGATCGAGTACAACTATAGGCATTCTTCCAACGGTTGGAAAGATAGGACATAGATCCCATTTATATTAATTCTTGGGTGTATTAGCCAAAGCTAACTCAAGTTTTAATATAACTATCGATAATGATCCTATAAACAAGAGTTGTATAGAGATGTAATTGGTAAATCGTTACCTACCGATCATACTAAATCTTGGGCGTATTAGCCAAAGCTAACTCAAGGGTTAGTATGATGTGGATCTTATCCCACATGAATTATAGAATTCAGTGGGAGTATCATTTAGTTAAAGACCTAATTAAATGATTTAAAAAGAATATGATATTTATTTTCTGCATTTTTCTGTTGTAGAATTGTCATGACGTCAAACACGAACATCTTCTCTCTGCGTTCTGTCCTTAAGAAGGACAAGCTCAACGGAGTAAATTTCCTGGACTGGTACAGGAATCTGAGAATAGTTCTCGCGTAGGAACGTAAACTGTACGTTCTGGAGCAGCCCATTCCGGAGGCACCTCCTACCACTGCCACGCGAGCTGACAAAGATGCTTATAAGAAACATCAAGATGACGCATTAGATGGGTCCTGTCTTATGCTCGTGACCATGAACTCTGAGCTTCAGAAGCAACATGAGTTGATGAGTGCTTATGATATGGTTGAACATCTTTGTCACCTATATCAAGGACAAGCAAGGCATTGGAAGAGGAACTCCAAAGAATACCTGGAAGATCTTAAGAAGAAGAGAAATAAGATTTCTACTTCAGGTATACATGTTATAGAAGTCAACCTCTCTATTTCTTCATCATGGGTATTAGATACCGGATGTGCTTCGCACATTTGTACTAATGTACAAGCGCTGAGAAATAGCAGGGCATTGACGAAGGGTGAGATAGACCTACGAGTAGGCAATGGAGCACGGGTTGCTACTGTTGCTGTAGGAACTTATCATCTATCTCTGCCCTCTGGGCTTGTACTAGAATTAGATGATTGTTGTTATGTGCCTGCATTAACTAAGAACATTATATCAGTTTTTGTTTGGACAAGAAAGGTTTCTCGTTTACAATAAAGAACAAATGTTGTTCCGTCTATTTAAACGATATGTTCTATTGTAGTACACCTCTGATAAACGGACTCTATATTCTAGATCTTAAAAGCCCTATTTATAACACAAATACCAAGAGGTTCAAGTTAAATGACCTGAACCAAACCTATCTCTGGCACTATCGCTTAGGTCATATAAATGAAAGCGCTTATCCCAGCTCCATAAGGATGGTTTGCTGGACTCATTTGATTTTGAATCTTATGAGACGTGCGAGTCATGCCTACTAGGCAAGATGACCAAGACACCCTTTAGTGGGCAAAGCGAAAGAGCGACTGATTTGTTAGGACTTATACATAGTGATGTATGTGGCCCTTTCAATGTCGTTGCTAGAGACGGTTATAGGTACTTCATCACATTTACTGATGACTTTAGTAGATATGGTTATGTGTACTTGATGAAACATA
This sequence comes from Zingiber officinale, assembly GCF_018446385.1. Taxonomy (NCBI): domain Eukaryota; kingdom Viridiplantae; phylum Streptophyta; class Magnoliopsida; order Zingiberales; family Zingiberaceae; genus Zingiber; species Zingiber officinale. Next base: position 63,009,167 of record NC_055988.1, on the reverse strand, counting down.
AGTCAGAATCCTTTGAAAAGTTCAAAGAATTCAAGAATGAAGTATAGAACCAGCTTGGCAAGAGTATTAAGATACTTCGATCAGATCGAGGTGGAGAATACCTTAGCCATGCGTTTCGTGACTACCTAGCTGAGTGTGGGATTCTATCCCAACTCACTCCTCCTGGAACACCACAGTGGAATGGTGTATCTGAAAGGAGGAATCGTACCCTATTAGATATGGTACGATCTATGATGAGTCACACAGATCTTTCGGCATACCTTTGGGGCTATGCTCTAGACACGGTAGCTTTTATACTCAACCGAGTTCCATCCAAGGCCGTGATAAAGACACCATATAGGATATGGACTGGGAGAGATGCCCAGGTGTCTTTCATGAGGATTTGGGGTTGTGAGGCTTACGTTCGACGTCAAGTCTCAGACAAGTTAGGACCCAAATCCGACAAGTGCTACTTTATTGGATATCCCAAGTAAACTAAGGGATATTACTTCTACATTCCCAGTCAGCACAAGGTAGTTGTGGCAAAGACTGGGGTTTTTCTAGAAAGGGACTTTGTTTCTAGAAAGACTAGTGGGAGCACGTTCGATCTTGAAGAAGTTCAAGATGCGAATAATAGCACTGAAGCCTCGATGGAAGTTGAACTGGAACCACAAAGTGTTGTGGATGATGTTGTTCCACAAAGAGTTGAGGAACAACAACCAGTTCAAGTAGACATACCTCTTCGCAGGTCTGATAGGGTACGTCGTCAGCCTGAGAGATACTCATTTCTCTTGTCTGACCATGATGACGTTGTGCTCATAGAGGATGAGCCTACCACCTATCAGGAAGCTGTAATGAGACCAGATTCCGAGAAATAGCTAGAAGCCATGAGAGCCGAGATGGAATCCATGTACACTAACCAAGTATGGACTTTGGTTGATCCACCTGAAGGGGTCAAACCCATTGGGTGTAAGTGGGGCTTTAAGAGAAAGACTGACATGGATGGACTTATCTATAAGGGTCACTTGGTAGCTAAAGGTTTCAAGCAGATTCATAGTATTGACTATTATGAAACCTTTTCTCCAGTAGCGATGTTTAAGTCCATTCGGATCATGCTTGCTATTGCAGCATACCATGACTATGAGATATGGCAGATGGATGCCAAAACCGTGTGTCTGAATGGAAACCTACTCGAGGATGTGTACATGACACAACTTGAGGGTTTTGTAGATCCACAGCATACTAGTAGAGTATACAAGCTGCATAGGTCCATTTATGGAATAAAGCAAGCTTCTCGGAGCTGGAATCTTCGATTCGATGATGCAATCAAACAGTTTGGTTTCATCAAGAATGAAGATGAGCCTTGTGTCTATAAGAAGGTTGTAGGGGATATAGTTGTCTTCCTCATATTGTATGTGGATGACATACTGCTCATTGGGAAAGACATCCCTTTGCTACAGTCTGCCAAGACTTGGCTAGGGACATGTTTCTCAATGAAGGACTTAGGTGAAGCATCTCGCATTCTAGGGATACAGATCTATAGAGATAGATCTAAGAGATTGCTTGGACTAAGTCAGAGTATATATATTGACAAGGTACTCCTTTGGTTTGCCATGTAGAACTCCAAGAAGGGATTTCTGCCGATGTCACATGGCGTGAGTCTTTCGAAGACTCAAGGTCCCTCTTCTAGAGAGGAGAGAGACTGCATGGATCAGATCCCTTATGCCTCAGCCATATGATCGATCATGTACGTTATGTTATGTACTCGACCTGATGTCTCGTATGCTTTGAGCATGACGAGCAGATACCAGTCAGTTCCAGGTGAAAGTCACTGGATAGTGGTCAAGATTATTCTTAAGTACTTAAGAAGGACTAAAGAATATTTCTTGATATATGGAGGCAATGATGAGCTAGCTGTAAAGGGTTACAGTGATGCTAGCTTCCAGACCGACCAGGATGACCATAGATCGCAGTCGGGGTTCGTGTTTTGCATTAATGGAGGTGATGTGAGCTGGAAGAGTTCGAAGCAGGACACAATAGCTGATTCTACGACAGAGGCCGAGTATATTGCTGCATCAGAGGCAGCAAAGGAGGCAGTTTGGATTCGCAAGTTCATCACTGAACTTGGGGTGGTTCCTAGCATTGCTGACCCTATTGAGCTCTATTGTGACAACAATGGAGCTATAGCACAGGCGAAGGAACCTCGCTCACACCAGCGGACCAAACACATACTACGGCACTTCCATCTCATTCGAGAGATCATCGAAAGAGGAGATGTGAAGATTTGCAGAGTACCTACAGAGGCTAACATCATAGATCCCTTGACCAAGGCTTTGGCACAGAGGAAGCATGATGGTCACACTAGGTCATTGGGGCTTAAAGCCTACACTGATTGGTACTAGTGCTAGTGGGAGATTGTTAGCTAGAGCCCTAGAGCCAATCATTTGATGATTGTATTTTGGACTTGTTGTATCATATTCTATATAAATAAAGGCATTTGGTTTTTGGTTATTATACTTACTTGTATTGGTGCCAAATAAACTAAGTATAATAACGTCCTTGAGTAGAAGGTTCTTACCTATATCAATCGATTTGTTGAATCGATAGTGAGATGATATAGGGAACACTACTCTTAATCATTTCTAGTCGAGTATTAACATTCAGGGACAATGTTAATGCAATAAGACTAGCATGTAGGTCAACTCGATGACTTGATCTCACAAGTCATGGATATAAAGATATCAAGTTGACACATGGGTATGCATTAGAGAATGTATACTGAATGACCCGCCATGAGAAAGTATCATGGATCGTTATATGAGTGTCATATACTTTCTCATGTGGCTATTAGTATGACTACTAGTCCTTAGACCTGAAGTCACCATGGTTCCCTACATAAGGAGTTATGTACTTTGGTTTCGTCAAACGTCACCCGTAACTGGGTGGACTATAAAGGCGATTACTGGGTATGTAACAAATTATGCGGAGGGATGTGAGTGATGTAATTAGGATATATCCCTCCTATATGACGGGAGAGACATCGGTAGTCTTGATAGAGCGAGACCACGAAGTGCATGGCCATGCCCAAATGAGTCAATATTAGATATTGAGCTCATTTGATTTAGTGAGTCTACTTGGAGTTCAGGATTTAGATTGATCAGAGGATGACACGGTCTATGCCTCACATTGATCAATCTAGATGTCTAGGATAGAAGGACACTTGTCATATTTTGTGAGGAGTCACAATTAGTAGTCACAAGGTGATGTTGGATCTCAACATTCTTGTAACATTGGGTAGTAATGATGTGTTGCTAGATACCGCTCATTACTTATGCTCTTAAATGGGTTTAGGGGCATTGCCAACGTTATAAGAACCTATAGGGTCACACACTAAGGACAATTAGATAGAGATTAGGTTCATATGATGAACCAAGAGGATTAGATTCATTTGATGAATAAATTGGATTAAGAGTAATCCTAATTGGGCTAATTGAGTTGGACTCAAGTTAATTCATGTGTTCAATGAGTCTAATTTAGATTATGACTCATTGAATCAATTTAATTAAATGAATTAAATTCATTATATTAAATTGGCATGAATTAAATGGTTGGATTAGATCAACCATGAGAGAGATAAGTCAAGTTTGACTTGACTTGAGAGGAAGAGGAAGAGTCAAGTTTGACTTGACTATTTGCCACATCATTAGTGATTTGGCATTAGGAGGACAAATGATGATGTGCCACATCATCAAAGTGTGCCACCTCATGGGGGTTACAAAGCTATTCTCTTTAATGGCTACATTTAATGAGGATGGGGGTTACTCCTTGTGAAGGTGGCCGGGCCACTTATGGGGAATGAATTGGATTCATTTCAATCAAGGCAATTCACTTCATCTCCTTCCTCTAGCTCTCCCTCTCCCTCTCCTCCTCAACTTGGCCGAATCATCAAAAGGTGCTAGCACACCTTTTTGTGTGATTTTTCCATCTACGTGTTCGTGTGGATACGTATAGAGAGTTGTCTACGTTGACAACTTCGAGATCCGACACCGTTTGGACGAGTGGGAACGCGAAGGGCTTCGCTACAAGGGTAATACTCTTATCTACTGTAGATCTAGAGTTTGAAACTCGTACTCATAAGTTTTTCGAATTTTATTCTTCGCACGGATTCGTTGGCTAGGGAGATTCGGGGTTTCCGCGACGCGAAAAGCTGTTTTCGCGGCCCGAAAAACCCAACATTTTCCACTCATCTCCGTCGACCAAACCCCCTCTCTTGCAATTTAGTACTTCTTTTCCCATCTCTTACAATTGCTTGCTTTTTATAAAAGGCTGGTGCTTCTTACCTTTCTTCTTTAGTACTTCAAGGTTAGTATGTATTGTAACATTGTTATACTCTATCAACCATTGTCTCTCATTAGTGGTTAAAAGAGTCGTCAGTAATTGTTGCAATATCCTATTGACTATTATCTCCCACTCTTGATTGAGAAAGTCTTTAGCAATCATGGCATATGCAACTGCCTACAAGACTATTTGTGGTAGCGAGTTCACATGTGGTTCATAGCTAGATAGCTATGTATATATCATCTTTACCCACGAGACCATTTGTGTTAATGAGTTTGCCCGTAAATACTTTACTTGCCCTATCTACCTATGAGACTATTCGTGGTAGCGAGTTCGCCAATAGATAGCAACTATTTGTTTACCCCGATTGTCCACGAGATCATTCATGGTAGCGAGTTTGCCCATAGATAGTGACTATTTACTTACCCTGTCTACCTATGAGATTATTTATGGTAGTAAGTTCGCTTGTAGATAGTGACTATTTGTTTATCCTGATTGCTCATGGGACCATCCATGGTAGAACATTCTTCTACAGTCAGTGCTTTTTATATACTTGTTATATGTCGGTCATGTATTTGTTAATGTAGATTGGGATGTATCTTATATACCTAATTTATTGGTCACACCTGGTTAAGCAGGTTAGTGGAGGATTATTATTGTTAATTATGCTTTAGTTAGCAGATGAGTATAGTCGCACACTTGCTTTTATAATAAATATTTTCCTAAGACTGTATACCTTTGCTCTCCTTATGTTATTATCATGCACTATCTTCTATTACCCGCGAAGTCATTTCGACTCACTACCTGTTGTATTTTTCTTCTTTCAGGTAGCAAGTAGATGGTATATGTATGGAGTTGCTTAGAGGATCTTTCCTACCATTCCTATGTCACATCGAGAGTTTTGTTTGTATTGTTTCTTTTACTCATATTTTAGTTTTCCGAACATGTTCATGTAATAATTAACTTGAGTTTGGATTTTTTGTCTTGTGTTGGTCTTTTGTTCGGTTTGATGGTTGTTGTGTCAAGCCGGGCCGGCTCGCAGTCCATTGTGTTTTTCTTCCAGCCATGTGGGTTGATATTTATCTTGCATTGTTGTGTTTGTTTCCAGTTGTGTGGGCTGATGTTATTATTCTTGTTCAGCTGTGTGACTATGTATTTAAGTTCCATATGTTGTCATAAGGGAGGAAATGCTATCCGTTTGTCAAGCAAGGACACCTCCAGAGCGTGACACAAGCTGTGATAGTGAGATATGAAAATATCATGATACTTTGATGAAGAAAACTAGGATTAGGAAGCATAGCCCACTCAACATGTAGCTTCAGAAGAAGGTCACAAAATTTGGAGGGGGCGATCTAGACATTTGTTACCATTCAACAACCCTAACAGATGATTAGTTGGAATTCCATAAGTCATCCTTAACCAATCCAAGGATACATTAGTGAAACTTAAAGTGGTAGGTCTATAGAAGAGAGAAGAAGAGATTCCTTGGCCATATAGTGTACTACCAAAGATTGGCAAGAAGAAGAATTATAGAGATGAACTGAAACAACTTATTGGGTGAGAAGGAGAGCCTAGAGGTGAAGAAGATGAAGAATGGTAATAGCAAAATCATCAATTGTGTGCAGGAACGTTCTTATCTGACCTAATATAGCCTGACTCTCTTAATAGGGATCATTGGATCTTTGTCGTTATAAAAGCGAGATAAATTTTCCATCGTAGGATCAAACACAAGGAACAAATAAAACTCAAAGTAATCATTACCTTGTAAAAGACAGTACAGTCTTTTCTACTGTGGGGTCATATCACATTAATGTGATACAACCTCGGAGGTATATTGATGCATTTTGGGCTCAAGAATCGAGATGGATGACATAGGGACTTGTTTAAAAAGATTGATTGCATTTAAGGATATAATGACCGAGGCATACTGACATTTAATGTGTAATCTCTTCATAAATACGTAATGAATCTGCCATGTGGCTTAACTAGTTAAGATAGTTGGAAATATTTTGATCTCATAACAGTTCAGTCAGTTAGACTCTCACCTCCTTTGACTAGATTTGAAAGGGTGACTTGTTATCCGAGGGTGATCACTAGGCACCACATTAATAAGGGAAGATTGGTAAACCTACTGAAGGGGTTTCAATAGAGGGAAAGTAGAGTTGAAGCATGTTTCCTTGCCCTTGGCTCCTGAGCCTCCCGGATCCTTAGTCTTCTAGCTCTCGAGCTTCTCAGCTCCTTGGCCTCTAGGCTCCCGGGTCTCTTGGCTCCCAGACCTCCAGGGCCTCCCGAGCCTCCCGGCTTCTTGGCCTCCATGCTCCTTAGCGACGCGGCTCCTTGGCCTCTCGGCTTCTGGGACTCCTGACTCCCGGGTCTCCTGACTCCTTGGCCCCTAGCTCCCGGGCCACTTGGCTCCTTGGCGATGTGCGTCAGAACACAAAATCATTTCAAGAAAAGGATAACCATCGTATAAATATCAAATTATTTTAGGAAAATGATAATCCTCGCACAAATCTCAAGTTATTTTAGAAAAAAGATAGTGGTGTGAATAATTCTTGTATTATTTAAAGAATTAAATAATGATAATGTGAAAATCAGAATAGAAGAAAAAAATCTACTGTCTCTCTATAAAAGGTAGCCCTTTCTAGCTTCCAAAGGATATACACACACCTACGTAAATCAAAACCCTAATACTCATCTTCTTCTTTGTTCTTTAACTTATGCATAAGAGAAGCTATGTCGGGGAACCCCCTAACCCGTCATTCTAAACTCTTTTCTTCATGTTTGTTTTCATCTAAGCCCCAAGAACCACAACATCATCCTCATTGTCATCAAACGATTAACGATTAAGTTGGCAATAAAGCCTCATCAGTAATTCATGATAAATTATCTTGTGAAATTAGCACATCTAAATTATTTTTTTAAAAAAATAGAGACTAGAGTCCCATGTAATGCAAGAAAATAAGTACCCTTAATATGATTTATAAAATAGTTTACTATAATTTTTTTCTTTAATTAAGTTTCTCTTTAAAAAATTATGATGTGTCTTTAGTAATACTTTTTTAACGAAGGATATATATATTGTCACGGCCCAGGTAGTCCTTGTCAGAAGAAATTTCGGCAGCATCTCCCCTGTATGGGTGACAATCTGAGACTTACTACAAAGGCCTCTGGGCCACATATACCTCAACCAACACGGTCGGAACAATAACAATAAACATAAATCCACAACCACACAATATATATTAGCCTCCGGCTATCAACACAATACGAAAACCATAAACAAACATCCAACTTACCTCTTCTACCGTCGGGGCAGGCACGTAGCCGAACATATCGAATAAATCCCCTCGACAAACAAAAAGACTAGACAAAATCCATGGTGCAAAACTAATACAAGTCTAAAACATAGGCTAGATAGTATAAGAGGAAAACAAAGACCAAGCGAAAATCTTTGCGATCTGGAGGGGGAATAGCGACTGGAACCTCCCGACAGCATCAACCTGAAATGGTAATATCAACGGGGTGAGTGAACTCCTCAGCGGATACCAAGTTGACATGCATAGTAAGACATAACAACTAGTAATAAATATGAGTACAACATATATATATAGGAACAATGCAAAATTGAAATAAAGGGGAGAAACTGTACTAACCAGAACCTGGGTATAAGGTAAACAAGGTCGTCAGACCGAGGAGTATCATGATCCTGTATGTATGTCAATCATATGCATCCACCAAATATACAGCAAATAAAGTGCAACAAACACAAGCAATAAATACAATCATGCATATAATGCCAATCACATGGTCACCCCTGACGCTAGTCGGCCATCTCACGCACGATGGTGAGACCGAGTGGGTAGGGCTATGACAACCGTGTACTCTGCCATCACTGCTCCTGATGAGTGACCGAGTGGATGGGATGCTATCGGAGTACACCTATCCTCCTACCCCAAATCATAAGTAGGGGAGCTCAATGCTCTCATCTCCCTAAGCCAGTCCAGATGAGGGATCCCTGCTAGCTACCACGCTGCGTCACACTATCTATGAGCGGACCAATGGAGCCAAACAGAGTAAATCTGTCTGCCAGCTACCACGCTGCGTCCCACTACCTAACAGTGGACCAGCGGAGCTTAACATAGCATAAATGCCACACACCCTGCCTGATATACCACTAACCCATGAGTGGTTGTGTATACAGATCCATGTAACTGGCGATGTGCTCAACAATAATGGAGCTGTCAATCGCTCAGCATGCAATCATGCAAGATGGTGCATGACACTAAGCAATGAAATATCCTGATCCTATCCATCTCTATATAATGTGTACCAAAAGGTATATGGATCAAATAGAATATCTTAGGTACACAAGTCAGGTATGGTAGAATAAATCTAGGTCCTGAACATAATAAGGCATGGTATGTCATTACCTTAAGAATATAAATAATCAAAGAAACATGAATGCAAAAACAGGAAATAAATACAACATGCTCAGGTAATAGATAATGACATACCGATGTAAAAATGAACATAAATATTACTACTCGTTAAATATTACTAAGCATATCAACATGATATATCAAAATAGATAAGTCAAGGTACCCACCTTTAACAGTAGTTCATATCAGAACAAATCTCACCTCGAGACGCCGTCTCGAATCAAAGTCCTGTAATAAATCATACATGTATAGTTTTATTTAGCTAAAATTCAAAATAATTAAATAGCTAATAAAATCCCCAAGACTAATGTAGGGAAAACCCTAATCACATAACCATTTGCCTACCTAAATTTAAATCCAACGGTTAACTAGGGTTAATTGCCTTAACCCTAATTATTCCATTAGATTAATCTAAACTAATAAATCTACGCACAATCAACCACTAAAATGATCACATTATAACATGATCTACAACTAAGATCAATTACCTACTCCTTACCTCAATTCACAGCTGAAAAGGTTGCTGGAACATGGTGGTTGTTGTTGCTAGAAGGGGTAACTGCTGGGTGGAGTTGCTGCCAGAACCAAGAACACCCCACAGAATAGAACGCCACTCTTCTTCTCCAATCCCGTGACCTCAATCCGCAGCAAAGAAGAGATGGTGCAATATTTGATCAGGAGGAAAAAGGAATGGAGTGATCCGACACTTCCCTTAATCCAAGCAAGAAGGATTAACACAGAATAGAGCCCTAATCTAGCGAAATCCGGAGATGTAGAAAGAAAGGAAGAAGAATCACTGACTGTGCTAGGGCACGGGGTTGCCACGGAGAGAATGACCACAGTGAGGGAGAAAGGGGCGGAGGTAGTAGCGCAAAGGTCACTGCTCGAAGCGATGGGTTGATCGAGGAGCAACAGACAATGTTGATCGATTGCCTTGGCTCAACAAGGTCGAAGGGGCGATGGCACGCAAGGAGATCGGCAACCTCGCTTGTGGCTGGTGGAGAGCCAATGGCGCCGGGTTGGAACGGTGATCGGGTGTCGGTCGTCTTCGACTATGCCGAGAGAAAGGAAAGAGGCGAAGGGCTCAGGTGTAAGCTTAGTGAAGGAAATGAATTCGTGTGAATTCATGAGGAAATTGAAGTTTTGTACGTGGGGGAAGAAGAGGAAGCGACGTGAAGGAGGGCGGCGCCGAGTTGGGAGACGAATCGACCGGCGTCGCGAGATAGGAGGAGGAGTTGGGTGAGGGCTAGGGCACGATATATGGGGAGAAGAAAGGAAAAACACAAGAAAAGCAAACTTTTCCTCGCTTAAATGGGGTAGCCTAAACAGGCTTTACTGTGGCCCAATATTTATTCCTGTAACCTAAGCCATACGACCTCCAAAAAATTCCTAGAAAATTTTAAAAATTTCCAAAAAAATCCGTTAGGGTATTTCGTCCATTTATCCTTATTATTTAATTAATATTTGGGGTACCGTATTTTACATATACACCTGCATATTCCGTTCATGGGTGACACTCACTAAGTTTGAGCACCTAGAACATGACTGGGCGCTTGGAATTTGACAGCGTGGATTTTGGCTGCTCAAGGCGCCTAGGAGGATTTCGGACGCCTGGACTCAGTGAGAGTCCGCCCATGACAATATATATATATATATAAACCCCGCCACTGGATCCGTGCAAAGAAATAAAATTTACGTAAAACTTCGAGAACGAGTTTCTAGCCTAGATCTAAACTAGATCTATAAAGGAGAAGAGCTTTACCCATGATGCGATGCCCTTCGCTAATCCCGCTCATCCAAGGTTTGTCGGATCTCGAGAGTATCAAAGTAGATACTCCTCTATGTGTATCCACACAAGCAAGAGATGGAGAAACCAAACAAAAGGTGTGTTAGCACCTTTGAAAGGTTCGGCCAAGGTGGAGGAGAGGGAGAAAAGAGAGATCTTGAGGAAGAAGATGAGAGTTACACAAAATGAAACTCACCCCAATCCATAAGTGGTCGGCCACATGAATGAGGTTAACAACCTCCATGGAATACCAAGAGTCACAACTCTTGGTAACTCCCATGAGGTGGCATCCCACTTAAGCAACCATGATGATGTGGAGCATCATCATTGGTCCACTCTTTGCCAACTCACCAATGAGGTGGCAAATGGTCAAGTCAAACTTGAATCTTCATCTTCCTCGAAAGTCAAGTCAAACTTGACCACTTCTCTCCCATGGTAGATCAAATCTAACCATTGGTTCAAGTCAATTTTAATTTAATGAATCTCTATTCATTGAATTAAATTGACTCAATGAGTCTAAGTCCAAATTAGACTCATCTAACACATGAACCAAATTGAGTCCAACTCAATTAGCCTAATTTGGATTACTCTTAATCCAATTTAGTTCATCACATGAACCTAATCCTTTAGGTTCATCAAATGAACCTAATCTCCATCTAATTGCCCTTTGTGTGTGACCCTATAGGGTCTTATAACATTGGCAATGCTCTTAAACCCATTTAGAAGCATAAGTAATGAGCGGTATCTAGCAACACATCATTACTACCTAAGTTATAAGAATGTTGAGATCCAACATCACCTTGTGACTACTAATTGTGACTCTTCACAATATATGACAAGTGTCCTATTATCCTTGACATCTAGATTGATCAATGTATAGACCATGTCATCCTCTAATCAATCTAAATCTTGAATCCTAAGTAGACTCACTCAATCAAATGAGCTCAACATCTCATATTGACTCATTTGGGCATGACCATGCACTTAGTGGTCTCCCTCTATCAAGAATATCGATGTCACTCTCGTCAGCTAGGAGGGATAGATCCCATCTACATCACTCACATCCCTCCACATAATTTGTTACATACCCAGTAATCGCCTTTATAGTCCACCCATTTACGGGTGACGTTTGATGAAGCTAAAGTATGCAACTCCTTATGTAGGGAATCATGGTGACTTCAGGTCTAAGGACTAATAGTCATAGTAATAGCCACATGAGAAAGTATATGACACTCATATAACGATCCATGATACTTTCTCATGGCGGGTCATTCAGTATACATTCTCCAATGCATACCCATGTGTTAATTTGATATCTCCACATCCATGATTTGTGAGATCAAGTCATCGAGTTGACCTACATGCTAGTCTCGTCGCATTAACATTGTCCCTGAATGTTAATACTTGACTAGGAATGATTAAGAGTAGTGTTCCCTATATCATCTCAATATCGATTCAACCAATCGATTGATATAGGTAAGAACCTTCTACTCAAGAACGCTATTATACTTAGTTATTTGGCACCAATACAAGTAAGCATAATAACCATAAACAAATACCTTTATATATATAAAAATATGATACAACGAGTCCATACAATAATCATCAAATGATTGACTCTAGGGCTCTAACTAACAATCTCCCACTAGCACTAGTGCTAATCTGTATAGGCTCTAAGGCCCAATGACCTAGTGTGATGATCATGCTTTCTCTGTACCAAAGCCTTGGTCAAGGGATCTGCGATGTTAGCTTCAGTGGGTACTCTGCAAATCTTCACATCTCCTCTATCGATGATCTCTCGAATGAGATGGAAGCGCCGTAGTATGTGTTTGGTCCGCTGGTGTGAGCGAGGTTCCTTGGCCTGTGCTATTGCTCCATTGTTGTCACAATAGAGCTCTATGGGATCAGCTATGCTAGGAACCACCCCAAACTCAGTAATGAACTTGCGGATCCAAACTGCCCCTTTTGCTGCTTCTGATGTAGCAATATACTCGGCCTCTATTGTAGAATCAGCTACTGTGTTTTGCTTCGAACTCTTCAAGCTTTTAGCACCACCATTTACGCAAAACACGAAACCTGATTGTGATCGATAATTATCCTGATTAGTTTGGAAGCTAGCATCACTATAACCCTTTATAGCTAGCTCGTCATCGCCTCCATATATCAAGAAATATTCTTTAGTCCTTCTCAAGTACTTAAGAATATTCTTGACCGCTATCCAGTGACTTTCACCTGGATCTGACTGGTATCTGCTCATCATGCTCAAAGCATATGAGACATTAGGACGAGTACATAGCATGGCGTACATGATAGATCCTATGGCTGAAGCATAAGGGATCTGATCCATGCGGTCTCTCTCCTCTCTAAAAGAGGGACTTTAAGTCTTCGAAAGACTCATACCATGTGACATCGGCAGAAATCTCTTCTTGGAGTTCTGCATGGAAAACTGAAATAATACCTTGTCAATGTATGTACTCTGACTTAGGCCAAGCAATCTCGTAGATCTATCTCTATAGATCTGTATGCCTAGAATGCGGGATGCTTTACCTAAGTCCTTCATTGAGAAACAAGTACCTAGCCAAGTCTTGACAGACTGCAGTAAAGGGATGTCTTTCCCAATGAGTAGTATGTCATCCACATACAATATAAGGAAGATAACTGTGCTCCCAACAACCTTCTTGTAGACATAAGGTTCATCTTCATTCTTGATGAAATCAAACTATTTGATTGCATCATCGAATCGAAGATTCTAGTTCCGAGAAGCTTGCTTTAGTCCATAAATGGACTTATGCAGCTTGTATACTCTGCCAATATGCTGTGGATCTAAAAAACCCTCAGGTTGTGTCATGTACACATCCTCGAGCAGGTTTCCATTCAGAAACGCGGTTTTGACATCCATCTGCCAGATCTCATAATCGTGGTACGCTGCAATAGCAAGCATGATCCGAATGAATTTAAACATCGCTACTGGAGAAAAAGTTTCATCATAGTCAATATCATGAATTTTCTTGAAACCTTTAGCTACCAAGCGACCCTTATAAATAAGTCCATCCATGTAGTCTTTCTCTTAAAGACCCACTTACACCCAATGGGTTTGACCCCTTCAGGTGGATCAACCAAAGTCCATACTTGGTTAGTGTACATGGATTCCATCTCGGATCTCATGGCCTCTAGCCATTTCTCGGAATCTAGTCTCATCACAGCTTCCTGATAGGATGTAGGCTCATCCTCAATGAGCACAACGTCATCATGGTCAGACAAGAGAAATGAATATCTCTCAGGCTGACGACGCACCCTATTAGACCTGCGAAGAGGTAGGTCTACTTGAACTGGTTGTTATTCCTCAACTCCTTGTGGAACAACATCATCCACAACACTTTGTGGTTCCAGTTCAACTTCCATCGAGGCTTTAGTGCTATGGTTCACATCTTGAACTTCTTCAAGATCGAACGTACTCCCACTAGTCTTTCTAGAAACAAAATCCCTTTCTAGAAATACCCCAGTCTTAGCCATAACTATCTTATGTTGACTGGGAATGTAGAAGTAATATCCCTTCATTTCCTTGGGATATCCAATGAAATAGCACTTGTCAGATTTGGGTCTCAGTTTGTCCGAGACTTGACGTCTAACATAAGCCTTACAACCCCAAATTCTCATAAAAGACACATGGGCATCTCTCCTAGTCCATATCCTATATGGTGTCTTTATTACAGCCTTAGATGGAACTCGGTTGAGAATGAAGGCTGCTGTGTCTAGAGCATAGCCCCAAAGATACATGGGAAGATTTGTGTGACTCATCATAGATCGTACCATATCTAATAGGGTATGATTCCTTCTTTCTGATACACCATTCCACTGTGGTGTTCCAGGAGGAGTGAGTTGAGATAGAATCTCACACTCAGCTAGATTATCACGAAACTCATGGCTAAGGTATTCACCACCTCAATCTGATCAAAGTATCTTAATACTCTTGCCAAGCTGATTTTGTACTTCATTCTTGAATTCTTTGATCTTTTCAAAGGATTCTGATTTATGTGTCATCATATACACATAACCATATCTATTGAAGTCATCAGTAAATGTAATGAAGTACCTATAATCACCTCTAGCAGCGACATTGAAAGGGCCACATACATCACTATGTATAAGTCCTAACAAGTCAGCCGCTCTCTCGCTGTGTCCACTAAAGGGAGTCTTGGTCATCTTGCCAAGTATGCATGACTCGCATGTCTCATATGATTCGAAATCAAATGAGTCTAGCAAACCATCTTTATGGAGCTGAGATAAGGGTTTGTTATTTATATGACCTAAGCGACAGTGCCAGATATAGGTTTGGTTCATGTCTTTTGACTTGAACCTCTTGGTACTTATGTTATAGATAGGGTTCTCAAGGTCTAGAATATAGAGTCCGTTCATCAGAGGTGCACTACAATAGAACATATCATTTAAATAAACTGAACAACATTTGTTCTTTATTATAAATGAAAAACCTTTCTTGTCCAAACAAGAAACTGAAATTTTGTTCTTAGTTAAAGCAGGCGCATAACAACATTCATCTAATTCTAATACAAGCCCAGAAGGCAGAGATAGATGATAAGTTCCTACAGCAACAACAGCAACCAGTGCTCCATTGCCTACCGTAGGTCCACCTTACCCTTCGTCAATGCCCTGCTATTTCTCAGTGCCTGCACATTAGTACAAATGTGAGAAGCACATCCGGTATCTAATACCCATGATGAAGAAATAGATAGATTGACTTCTATAACATAGATACCTGAAGTGGAAGTCTCACTTCTCTTCTTCTTAAGATCTTCTAGGTAAACTTTGCAGTTCCTCTTCAAGTGCCCGGTCTGACCGTAGTGAAAGCAGGTAGCATCCTTGGCAACCCCTCCTTTGGGTTTCAATGCCTTGCCTTTGCCCTTGGCTTGGGACTTTCCCTTGCCTTTGGGCTTGCCCTTGCCCTTGTGTTTCTGAACCATCAGAATATAGTTGGGCTTAACCTTCTTAAGGTTGAGCTCAGCAGTTCTTAACATGCTAAGCAGCTCGGGCAGTGGCTTGTCAATTTCATTCATGTTGTAGTTCATGACAAACTGACTGTAGCTCTCTGGAAAGGACTGCAAGATCAAGTCAGTGGCCAGCTCTTGGCCAAGGGGAAATCCCAATCTTTGTAGGTTTTCTATGCACCCAATCATCTTGAGTACATATGGGCCTACGGGAGTCCCATCTTGCATCTTGCACTGAAATAGTGCCTTAGAGATCTCGAATCTCTCATGCCTCGCTTGTCCTTGATATAGTTGACGAAGATGTTCAACCATATCATAAGCGCTCATCAACTCGTGTTGCTTTTGAAGCTCAGAGTTCATGGTCGCGAGCATAAGACATGACACATCTAATGCATCATCTTGATGCTTCTTGTAAGCATCACGATCATCTCGCGTGGTAGTGGCAGGAGGTGCCTCAGGAATGGGCTGCTCCAGGACGTACAGTTTTCGTTCCTGTGTGAGAACTATTCTCAGGTTCCTGTATCAGTCTAGGAAGTTAGCTCCATTGAGCTTGTCCTTATCGAGGACAGAACGCAGGGAGAAGTAGTTCGTGTTTGACGACATGGTAATCTACAACAGAAAAATGTAGAAAAATAAATATCATATTCCAATTAATCATCTAATTAGACCTTTAATTAAATGATGCTCCCACTGAATTCTATAATTCATGTGGGACATGATCCACATCATACTATGCCCTGAGTTAACTTTGGCTAAATCACCAAAGACTTAGTATGATCGGTAGGTAACTAATTACCAATTACATCTCTATATAACTCTTGTATATAGGATCAAGATCCGCATTTATATTAAAACTCGAGTTAGCTTTGACTAATACGCCCAAGAGTTAATATAAACGTGATTTTGTCCCATCTTCCAACTATTGGATAAATGCCTACAGTTAAACTTGATTTAACTAGTTGTACTCAATCTAATTGAGTTTTTACTCACCCATGCGTTGATAGACGGGACCAAGATTGTCCCTCCGTACCCTACCAAGATAATATGTATTGCTCTGCTTTGGCAGATTCAATAACAATATGTGATCGAGGTAGTGATAGGTATCACGGCAAGGTAGACATTTTTGAGTTGACGCGATTGAGATCTAATCTAATCGACGATGCGTATCATATACTCGATTTAGATCTTCTCTAATTGTGGAGTTGCATCTTGTGCGTGACTTAGATCTAATCTAATTGTTAAAGCACTAATTAATTACTAATCTAGCATGCATCACATATACACACACAAGCAATTAATTAATTTTGTGATTAGTCATGGCCCTACTACGATCTTCTCAAGCCAATGAGAAGATCGCATGGTCAACCTAAGGTCAACAGCTTCTCAAGCTCCTTCCCTTGACCACCTTGTGTTGCTCGACCCTCCTCGTAATCCGTCTCGAGTGAACCGTCCACCACCTCATATTTTACATTACAAAAAGTAAAACTCGAGTTACATTCGAGTCTAAACTATTTACAATAGGAATAAATAAATAGAAAGGCACGACACGCAGGTCGCGTATCAAATATACAACATGCACAATCACATGACGGCACGCAGGCCGTATTATGAATTACAACATAATTTCTAATCAAATTGGGGTCTTTTGGGCCATGACCATCACAAAATGATACACAATTCTAAATTATGTAATTTCCATAAATTTCTGTAATTTTTGTCTAATATTTTTATGATTTTATGTGTAAAAATTCCCGGTGGTCCCGTTTAGCGATTTTCGGGCACAATCGCGGAACGAAGCCCCTTGCAGGGTTAGGGGCAGCACCCCTACCCGCGATATAACCATCACAAGTGTTCCTAAGCCATCCTACAGCACCTTAGCCTGCTGTCTCAAAATGATTTGCGGTGAAACCTTACCGTTTCGGAAAAATTTTCTCGGTAGTCGAAGCCTACAAGTGTCTAAACTCTTGTGCTTCGCTTCTATGAGAAAAATACCCATAAAATCTATAAAAACAGTAAAATTACAGAATATTATAGAACTGATATTTTTCTTAAAAATACAAACAAAAAATCATACGCGCTTTGCACGTGGCTCTGATACCACTGTTGGATTTTTTGGGCCACAAAAACCACTTTTTGCATTGCGGAAACCCCGAAACCCCGCCACCAGATCCGTGCGAAGAAATAAAATTTACATAAAACTTTGGGTATGAGTTTCTAGCATAGATCTAAACTAGATCTACAAAGGAGAAGAGCTTTACCCTTGATGCGATGCCCTTCGCTAATCCCGCTCGTCCAAGGTTCGCCGGATCTTGAGAGTATCAAAGTAGATACTCCTCTATGTGTATCCACACAAGCAAGAGATGGAGAAACCAAACAAAAGGTATGCTAGCACCTTTGAAAGGTTCGGCCAAGGTGGAGGAGAGGGAGAAAAGAGAGAGCTTGAGGAAGAAGATGAGAGTTACATAAAAGAAATGAAACTCACCCCAATCCATAAGTGGTCGGCCACATGAATGAGGTTAATAACCTCCATGGAATACCAAGAGTCACAACTCTTGGTAACTCCCATGAGGTGGCATCCCACTTAAGCAACCATGATGATGTGGAGCATCATCATTGGTCCACTCTTTGCCAACTCACCAATGAGGTGGCAAATGGTCAAGTCAAACTTGACTCTTCATCTTCCTCTAAAGTCAAGTCAAACTTGACCACTTCTCTCCCATGGTTGATCAAATCTAACCATTGGTTCAGGTTAATTTTAATTTAATGAATCTCTATTCATTGAATTAAATTGACTCAATGAGTCTAAGTCCAAATTAGACTCATCAAACACATGAACCAAATTGAGTCCAACTCAATTAGTCTAATTTGGATTACTCTTAATCCAATTTGGTTCATCACATGGACCTAATCCTTTAGGTTCATCGAATAAATCTAATCTCCATCTAATTGCCCTTTGTGTGTGACCCTATAGGGTCTTATAACATTGTCAATGCTCCTAAACCCATTTAAAAGCATAAGTAATGAGCGGTATCTAGCAACACATCATTACTACCCAAGTTATAAGAATGTTGAGATCCATCATCACCTTGTGACTACTAATTGTGACTCTTCACAATATATGACAAGTGTACTTCTATCCTTGACATCTAGATTGATCAATGTGAGGCATAGACCGTGTCATCCTCTAATCAATCTAAATCTTGAATCCCAAGTAGAATCACTCAATCAAATGAGCTCAACATCTCATATTGACTCATTTAGGCATGACCATGCACTTAGTGGTCTCACTCTATCAAGAATATCGTTGTCACTCCCGTCATATAGGAGGGATAGATCCCATCTACATCACTCACATCCCTCCACATAATTTGTTACATACCCAGTAATCGCCTTTATAGTCCACCCAGTTATCGGTGACGTTTGACAAAACCAAAGTATGCAACTCCTTATGTAGGGAACCATGGTGACTTCAGATCCAAGGACTAATAGTCATACTAATAGCCACATGAGAAAGTATATGACACTCATATAACGATCCATGATACTTTCTCATAGCGGGTCATTTAGTATACATTCTCCAATGCATACCCATGTGTCAACTTGATATCTCCATATCCATGACTTATGAGATCAAGTCATCGAGTTGACCTACATGCTAGTTTCGTCGTATTAACATTGTCCCTGAATGTTAATACTTGACTAGGAATGATTAAGAGTAGTGTTCCCTATATCATCTCAATATCGATTCAACCAATCGATTGATATAGGTAGGAGGAACCTTCTACTTAAGGACGCTATTATACTTAGTTATTTGATACCAATACAAGTAAGCATAATAACCATAAACAAATGCTTTTATATATATAAGAATATGATACAACGAGTCCATACAACAATCATCAAATGATTGACTCTAGGGCTCTAACCATATATATATATATATATATAAAATATATATATCATACCTTCAAACATGCTACAGTTCATATGAATTGCAAGGAGCATGAGTTCAAATGTTTGAATGTTGAACCAGCATTGCATTTTTCAGTCAAAGGAAAGAGTTACCCTCCTACCCATAGGTTGTAGAATCATGCATGATTCTATGCAAGATTAATTTGAGGTCAAGGTCGGATCAGCTAAGAATGGATCATAGCATTATACAATGTTATCAAAACCTTTAACATTTTATGGTACATGATTAATAATTAAAAAAATCTAAAAGCATTATTTACATATAAATAAATTAATAATTTTACATATACATGCAATCTTTAATACTAGACATAAAAAATGACATTATTATATGTATAAATTAAAATTAATACTATTAGAAATATGACCTATTACAACACTTTCTTATTGATATTTGATTTAAAATTTTATTATAACTATTTTTCATTGACATTTACCAAAAAAAAGATTATTTTAAAAATTAAAACATCATATTATAGTATTTATCATGATAAACTTTATCAATGTCACCGTATATAACACCCTGATAACCTAATTATCTGTCCCCTCGGATGGGTCTAGTGGCTAGCACATGAGGTGTTGCCATAATGAGGTCTGGGGTTCGAATCTCGGCAAAGCCGAGGTAAATACCTCTCTTATGTGCTAGTCACTATTCCAAAGGCTAGTAGCCTCCCGTGATTTACCTCCTCCGTGTTGGCCCTGAGATGGGTTGGTGGGGGTGCTGGGGGTGCTGGAGGCGAGCATATTAGCCTTTTGCCATAATGATAACCTAATTATCTTCCATTCTATTTTTTTTCCTACTGTGTCGATTTTTTTCTCCTGATCCCTAACCGGTGCTCACCACTTTTTTTCACTTGTTGTGCCGATTCTTTTTCTCCTTAATCCCTAGCCCACACTCACCTCCGCCATTCCTACTTTTCATCGTCCAAGCATCCCTATCGTCGGCGTTGCCAGTCGTCGGTCGACACCTTCCTATCTCGACCAGTCAAAGAACAACCTCCGTCGGCCTCCATCGTGCTTCTCCTCCACAATTCCTCCTAGCACCACCTCCACCACTATTCCTCCACAACCTTAAAACCTCATCAATTATAGGAATGGTAGAGGCAAAAGAGACTAAATCTAGGAAGGATACGATGGAAGGTATTTTCTTGTTACCTTTTGCTTTTTTTTTTTTCTATTATTGATTTTTTTAGGTGAGGTAAATTATGAGATATCACAGCATAATTTTGGGGGCGAAAAATTAAGTATGGTGTGTAATTTGTAAAAAAATAGTAAAAGTTAGATGCTCTAATGGGAATTCATCTTATTTCTTTGTTTCTCTATATTATGCTATATTTTGATCATATTGATGTTTTCATATACCAGCACTTCATCATCTACATTTAGTTAGATTGTGGAGACATGAATATTTGGCAATGTTAATTTTTTTTATAAATTTTATTTCTTCTTGTAATGGTTTTCTTTTCGCTCTATGGAGAATTTATGGGGGCATTTCTTATTTCGTAGATCAACACTTCATCGTCACAATGTTTTGTTTGTATTTAGTTAGTATTGGATTCAATACTTTTATATTAGTATTGCATTTGTAATTTTATGATGATGGGATGAATTGTGATGATGTGGTAAATAAATTGGATATTTTTAATGTAAAATTTTCTATTCTGTATAGTGGATGAATTGTGATAATGGGTAAATTATGATGATGTGTAATTTTTTTCTATTATGTGATGAATGTTTTATATTCTGAATAAATATTAGTAATAATATTTAATGTCTTTATAAAATATTATAATTGACATTTAATAATGTTATTATAGATTGGTTAAGATGATAGTTTAAAATGTACTTATAAATTATCATTAATCACATATTTTATTGTCCTTGTATAAAAATTTAAAATATTTATAATTATCGATATAAATTAGTTTAGGTAACATTTATATTTGTCCTTATTAAGATAATAGTACGACATACATAAATGTCCATGAAATATTTTTTCATCACATTTTTTATCGTTAGTATATTTCTATATTTAAGATACTTTTAAAGTTAGCATAGATATTTTATAATGACATTATACAGATGTTAGAAATACCAGAGATCTTATGCCAACACGATATTTCAATACATTTTTTGGTGATATCTCCATAACTTTAGTGTTTCTGAAAGTATATTATAAGGACGTTTATATGTCCTTAAAAACCTTATATCTTGTATAACTAGGAATTTAACTACCATTCTAACACAATAACACTCAATATTGTATGTGCAGTGGAAGCAATTTGGATCACTAAAGGGGAGGGGTGAATAGTGTACCTACAATAAAAAATAGTTCAATTTCGTTTGATAATAAACTAGCAAGGACACACACAATAATATGAAAAATAATTTAACATAAAAAAATAAAAAGAGGAGATAATTTACTTAGTTACAACCTTCAGGTTGTTAGTTTAAGACTATGAAGCGCACTACAAAATTCTCCTTCTTTGAACACAAGAGTCAGAGGTGGAGAAGCCCTTATAGCAACTGAGAACATAAGAAAAAAAAGAACTGAATGAAAGTATTGAACGAGTATGTTGTGTTGAACTTCGAGCATCAATCCTCCTTTTATTGCCTTCATTTTCGATCTAACCGTTTACTGACGTGGCACCTTTTGGGCGCCTGGAAGCAATTTGAGTGCTTGGACTTAATCGATGTCAATCCACTTAGAAATGATCCACCCAATGACTCTGGATGACTTAGGGCATTTCGAGTGCCTGGAAGATAATTGGGCACCTGGAGTCTACTGACATGGATGTCGACTTGATTTATTTCGGTAAAATGCTTCTAACATGGCCACCCGCACCTGAAAATTATCCAGGCTCCTAGAATGGCCAACTTGTAGAGTTGACCATTCTCTTCTCCTGTGCGCTGGTGATGGTTCGGTTGTCTGAAGTTGAGCTCACCCGAATCCAACTCCGACCTTCATCCTCAAGCAAACTTCCTCCCGGCTTCTTGTCCCTTAATCCAAGTTCTTCTTATTCCACTGGAGTACTCTTTCTTAGCTCCTCGTACCTCAAATGCATCAAGCCTGACGACTTCCTTCTAGTGTCATCTTTCTCACTCGCCTTTATCTTTTGCCATCTCCAATGCTCTTTAACTATCGGGTCCCTGTATGTTCTCCTAAGTTCTTGCATACTTAGACATACAGATTATATCAACATGTCTAACTTAATCTATGTTGAACTCACATCAGAACTATAGCCCAACCACTTGGGGGTACTTACAAATATTATTTATATTTTTATATCATAAAATGAAAGAGTATAAAATTTCTACTAACATGATAAATCATAATCATATTCAACCTCAAAAATATTCCATTGGTTCACAAGATAGCTCAGTTTAAAGGCCAACAAAGCAGCTAACATAGTGGAAGTTATTGAAACCCTTGATTTGAATATGAATGCTTGAAATAATATTCTAAAGACACGTTGATTCCGTAAAATATTAGGCAATAGGTATCTAAAAACACATCATTTTTGGAAAACAAATGGTAAAATTTTATTGAAAAAAACTAATTTAAAAACAACTAAATAGATCTTTATATAGTCTCAAAATACTAATCCTAACTCTATAAAAGACGAAAATAGCCTAAATTATAAAATAGTACACAAGATAATATAAAAAAGACTAAAAATCTTTTAGACCTCTAAAAAAATATTAAACGATGTTTTTTGAGTTTGAAATTGGGCAGTATGAGTTATACTCAATAATTAACTACAAATCTTTAAGCAAGTTTTGATTTAATATATTATAGGTGTCATGGTTCAACTCAAGTCAAAAGTTTTGGTTTCTTAAAGTTTCTACTGATCCTAGTTTGATCCTGCTATGATCCTATCGATCTTGTTATGATCCCACCCTACTTCGATTCCATTGCAAAAACATTCTTGCATGATTTGAAGGATCAAAAAGTATGCTAGAAGGGGTGAATAGTGCTCGTGGCTTTTTCATATTTTTCATAAAACCTAAGGAGAATAACGTAGTGGAATTAAAATAGTTATTGAAACAATACTAACACAATTAGTTTTACTTGGGTCGAAACCTGTGATGACTCCTACTCCAAGGCCTACAATCGTTGATCTCTTGCATTGGGTAATTCACTATCAATTTAAAATTACAAATATTGAATATAAAGATACAATTTTTCCTAAAATAAAATATACAAACAATTAGAAAATTTAGAGTAAGGCGTAGTTGTCAGAGCAGTGTTGCAGCGTCATAGTTGAACTTCGGAGCAGCGTAATCTTGTTTGATCATTGTTAGAAGTGATGATTTAACTACTGCAAATGACCTCTTGTTATAGGTCGATCCATGTGCCTCTATTCCATTGAAGCACCGGGATCAAAGCTGATCAGAGCTAATTTGATCCTAGCTCATTGTAGCTTATCTACTTCTAAACGCCTCTATCCCTTTAAGGTGCCTCGGTTACTGACATGGCAAGCACTGAGTGGAGCTCCTTTTGGTTGACTCTATCTCATTCTAGACTCTTCAATCCCTTTAGGGTGCCTAGATCTGATGTGCGCTAATCAACCATAAGCTATCACCACATCCTACTATGTGCGCCGAGATGATAGAGGCACCTAAATACCTTTCGGGCGCTTGCATCAGCTTGAGGCGTCTAGATCCTTCCAAGTGCCTGGATCAACAATTCCAAGCTAAAGAGTATTCTATATCATAGATTTAACACAGAAAAATAATATAATTTAAAATAATATTATTTGACAGTCTCTGACTGTCCGGGCCTCACTTTTAAATTTTTGATGAAATTTTAAGTTGGACCGATACTTACTGTTCCCTTAATAGGCAACACGTCCTTAGCTACTCTTCTCAAGAGAGTTTACTTTTTTCCAAACACATGTTTAGACTTTTGTTCATCATTTGATCTTGACCTCCAGGACTTTCGCTAGATGTTTGATCCTCAACTCACCTGCCTAGACTTCTGCCTAGTGTCCACGATACCCAGGATATTCTTGGATTAGTAGTGTGGTAGTTATCTCTCATTTTTCTTATGACAATACATTTCAAAGTTAAGGAAAAATACATCAATTCAAAAAAAGATAATATTACATTATTTTTAAAATTAACTCCCCTTAACTTAATCTCTCCCTCTAAAATTAAGGTCTTTAAAAATACTTAACTTTTAACTCATCTCTCACACTTTGACATATATAAAAAATCACAACAAAATTGGATTTGAACATACTTAAGGGTACAAAGAATGTTTCCGGTTCTTGGAAAAAAACACTTAGAATTTTATTTTAAAACATATATATAGTGTTTTTCAAGCAATATTTCTCAAATACTCAAACAATGAGTTTCAACAATATTTTAAATTTGAACATTAGATTTTCAAGAAATTTTTTTTAAACATACTTTAAAATTTGAGTAATAATAATTTTTTATAAGAATTTTAAAAAAATATTTTGAATTTGAGAAATAATTTTTAAAGAATTTTTCAATAATATTTTAAAATAAAAAAATGCTCTGAAAATATTATTAAACTAACATTTTGAAATTCTAAGTAGAAAGAATGTCTTAAAATTCAAATAAGATTTTAAAATAATTTTGTATGTAAGGCTTGTTTTTCTAAAAGATTTTTCGAATTAGAAGCAAGCTCCAAAAGAAAATATAGTTTATTCTAATAGATTTTTCAGTGTGACTAGATTTTTATTAAGCAAAAATTAACATAATCAAGGATATGAAATAAATAAGCAAGTTTAATTTGTCCCTTAAAGTCTAATCATGCATATCATTTTTGTTTTATAAGCATATTTACATTATTCCTTCTTTTCATAATTTGTTCAAGCCTAAATTAGTCATTTCTCTTTTCCTTTCATTTTCACAACTTACTAGATTATTCAAATAATTTATAAAAAAAACTTAGCCAAATCATTAATTATAATTGAGCATTCATAGATCTACTTAGTTTGAACTCAGTCTCCTATATTTAAGTGTAATATTTAAGTATAGATTTAGCTTTATTATTAATTAATTTCAAATTAATTGAGTTAATTAAAATTAGAGTTATTCAATTTTAGTTTATCTTGATTTTCAAATTAATTAAATTAATTGAGTTAATTAGGTTCAACGACAACAACCAAATTTTTTTCCACAAGGTGGGTATGCTATATGGATCCTTTTACGCCATTGAACTGTATTTTCTACTATATCATCATCTATACTTAAATAAATATTATCATATTTTATTATTGCTAACCAAGTCTTTTTTGATCTTTCACTCTTCCTCATTTGATATATGTGTTTGTCATAGTTTCACATCACCTAATTGGAACATTTATTGGTCATCTAAATACATGCTCGTACCATCTTAAACGTGTCTCTAAGAGTTTTCCGTCAATAGATGTAACTCTGACTTTCTCTTTAATGCTCTCATTTCTTATTCAATCAATCCTTGTATGTCTACACATCCATCTTAACATCCTCATCTCTGCAACTCTCATATTCTGTTCATGTGCTCGAGTCATAGTCTAACATTTAACTCTATATAACATAGTAGGTCTAACTACGATTTTGTAGAACTTTCCTTTAAGTTTTAGAGGTACTTTACAGTCACATAAAACACCCTATGCTCTCCTTTATTTCAATCATCATGCTTGTATTCTATGTAAGACATCTCTTTCAATCCCTTCATCGTTTTTCAAAAATGATTCTAAATATTTAAACTCTCGATTTTGGATAACTCATCATCTCTTATCTTAACAATTATCTCATTACGTCTAATATTGTTAAACTTTAATTTCATATATTTGGTCTTTATTCTACTAAGACTAAAACTTTTCCTTTCTAGTATTTTCCACTAAGATTCTAGTTTAGCATTGACTCCTTTATGTGTTTCATGTATCAAAATAATATCATCTGTAAACAACAGGTATCATGGTATTGTGTCTTGAATGTGTATAGAGATTTTGTCCATAATTAGTATAAAAAGATAGGAACTTAGAGCCGATCCTTGATGTAACCCTATTTTTATTGGAAATATTTTAGTTACTTCACCTAAAGTCTTTACTCTGGTCATTACATCCTCATGCATATCCTAACACCTCTCTTTTCTAGAATTCTCCATATAATTTCTCTTGGAACTCTATCATAATCTTTTTCTAAGTCAATTAATACCATGTGTAGATCTTATTTTTACTCCCGATATTTTTCAATTAGTTGCCTAAGAAGATGTATAATTTCTATTGTCGACCTTCCGAGCATGAATCCAAATTGATTTTTGATCATCATAGTCTCCTTAATATTTTTTCTATTGCTTTTTTCGAATGTTTCATGGTATGAATCATTAGTTTAATACCCCTATAGTTTGCATAATTTTATATGTCTCCCTTATTCTTATATAAGGGAACTAGAGTACTTACCCTCCATTGATCAGGTATTTTTTTCATTTTTAATATCATGTTAAATAATTTTGTAAGTTATTTAATAATTTATTTGCCTGGGGACTTCCATACCTCTATCGGAATATCATCTGGTCCAATGACTTTTTCATTGTGTATCCCATTTAAACCTCGTTCTACTTCTAAAGTTTAAATTCTATGATAAAAATTTAAATTTATATACTCTTTTGACCTACTTAAATTACCTAAGTTAAGTTGGTCACCTAAATCTTCATTAAAAACTTGATGAAAATACCTCTTCCATCACTCTTTTATTTCTCCATTGTTTACTAGTACTCTATTACATTCATCTTTAATATATTTTATTTGAATAAGATTTCTTGTCTTCCTTTCTCTCACTTTAAATATCCTATAAATGTCTCTTTAACCTTCTTTTGTATCTAATTTTTGATATAATTATTCAAAAGTTTCATTCTTTGCTTCATTCATATTATGCTACAGCAAGCACATGGTTGTCATCAAATAATAAAAATATCAATCTCATAAGGACTGTTGATTAAGCACTAGTTAACTTCGCATAGTGAATTATCTAGATGGTCGAAGGTTGGAAAAAGTCTTGAGAGCTAAGGTTGAGAAGGGGAGGGGGGGAGAGAGAGAGAGAGTTAGAGAGAGAAGGAGAGATGTGTTGGAACTTTCGAGCCGTAAAAATCGTTTTTTGCGTTGCGGAAAACCTCGAAGTTCTTGCCACGGATCAGTGCGAAGATAAAAATTACATATACATAGTTTTTTCCTAGATCTACACTAGATCTACATGATAGAAGTTATACTTTTGTAGCGATGCCCTTCGCTTATCCCGCTCGTCCAAACGGTAGCCAGATCTCGTAGAGTGTCAAGCGTACACTCCTCTACACGTATCCACATGGACAAGAGATGGAGAAAAACCACTTAGAGTGTGCTAGCACTCTTGGATGGTCATGGCAATGGAGGAGAGGGAGAGAGGAGTAGAGAGGAAGAAGAAGAGAGAATTAAAGTTAGCACACATTTGCACTTATTCCCCTTTTAAGTGGCCGACCACTCATGGAATACCAAGAGTCATGACTCTTGGTCTTCCTCATGAGGTGGCACACACTTGATGTAGCCTTGATGATGTGGAATATCATCATTGGTTGGTCCCATGTCAAATCACAAATGATGTGACATTTGGTCAAGTCAAACTTGACCCTTCATCTTCCCTCTCAAGTCAAGTCAAACTTGACCTCTTATCTCCCATGGTTGATCAAATATAACATTTGATTCAAGTCAATTTAATTTAATGAATCTCTATTCATTGAATTAAATTAACTCAATGAATCCAAGTCTAAATTAGACTCATTTGACACATGAATCGAATTGAGTCCAAATCAATTAGTTTAATTTGGATTACTCTTAATCCAATTTGCTTCATCACATGAACCTAATCCTCTTGGTTTATCATATGAACCTAATCTCCATCTAATTGCCCTTTGTGTGTGACCCTAAAGGTTCTTGTAACGTTGGCAATGCTCCTAAACTCATTTAGAAACATAAGTAATAAATGGTATCTAGCAACACATCATTACTACCCAAGTTACAAGAATGTTGAGATCCAACATCACCTTTGTGACTCTCACAATATGTGACAATGTCCTTCTTTCCATGACATCTAGATTGATCATTTGAGGCATAGACCGAGTCATCCTCTAATCAATCTATATCTTGAACTCCAAGTAGACTCACTCTAAACAATTGAGCTCAATATCTCATATTGACTCATTTGGGCATGGTCATGCACTTAGTGGTCTCACTGTATCAAGAATCATGTTGTCACTCCCGTCATATAGGTGGGATAGATTCCATCAACATCACTCACATCCCTCCGCATAATTTGTTACATACCCAGTAATCGCCTTTATAGTCCACCCAGTAATGGGTGATGTTTGACGAAGCCAAAGTATGCAACTACTTATGTAGGGAACCATGGTGACTTCAGGTCCAAGAACTGATAGTTATACTAATAGTCACATGAGAAAGTATATGACACTCATATAACGATCCATGATACTTTCTCATGGCAGGTCATTCAGTATACATTCTCCAATGCATACCCATGTGTCAACTTGATATCTCTATATCCATGACTTGTGAGATCAAGTCATCGAGTTGACCCACATGCTAGTCTCATCGCATTAACATTGTCCCTGAATGTTAATACTTGACTAGGAATGATTAAGAGTAGTGTTCTCTATATCATCTCACTATCAATTCAACCAATCGATTGATATAGATAAGAACCTTCTATCCAATGACACTATTACACTTAGTTATTTGGCACCAATACAAGTAAGTATAATAACTATAAAGAAATGTCTTTATAAGTATATAGGAATATGATACATCGAGTCCATACAACAATCATCATATGATTGGCTCTAGGGCTCTAACTAACAAGATGATCTAGAGAGGGGAAGAGCTTAGGGAGATGGTTTATAGGATTTCGATTTTACTATGATGTCGATTAATGTCCCTATGTATTGCTTTTCTCCTTACCTTCATGCTTACACCCTTGTAGGGATTCTAATAATGTTACCGGTGCAACCCCGCGATGATCTCACTAGAATATTCTTTCCATTGACATTCAGTGTTACTAAGTAGAAAAGGTAATGTAGAAGGTCTGGGTAAAGGGTTACCCTTTATCATCGAGGCCCCCCCGGTCATACAATCTAGATTACACAAATCACTTTCTAGCACTGAATTAGTGAAAACTTATTAAACTCTAATTATAGCTAATCCCTTGTGGAGGATTTAGCTTCCAATTCAAGGTAATACTCTAGAAAGTCTGATTAAATGGTTACCCTCTATCACTGTGCCCCTTAGTCATATAATCCAAAGTACCTCTTCTACATAGTAACTAATCCCTCACATCAACAAGTTTATACCATTCATACATTTCATCAAATACTTACAAGGCATAAGATACAAAATATGACATAAACACTTCGTTGAATAAGGAAATGACATATATATAATTCATACATCAATATCACATCATAATTACTCCCTACATCCTAGATCTAGATATCTACTCCATTGCAAAAGATTTACAATCAAGAGACAAGAAATTAAGCATCCTACAATTAAAAATATGTAATAGAGAATAGAGGAATACTTGTCTATGCATCACTGGTTTTCTTATTTGCAATCCTTGCTCTGAAGGTGGACGGATTATGTGGATGGGTGATGATGGAAGTTCTAAGGTTTCCTCCTAAGGGGAGAACCCTTTCCCAAGGAGAGGAACAAAGTCCCAAGTCCAATATGAGTCAAAGAATGTATTTCTTTTATACCTCCTCTAAACTATCCAAATCTGCTTGGTTTATAGGGCTTAGCCAAAATAAATTTTTCACCACGTAAACCCAATTTTCTCATGTTTCATTCTGAACCAAAGTTATAGCTCTTGAAATTATCTACATTTTGATAGTTAGATCGAGTTGTTGCTCTAATCGAGCTGAAAGTTATGGTTGTTCAAAGTTATTCTGCAGTCTGGGCGGAGGATATGACGCGGTCGTGGCTGGGAGGCACGCCCGTGCCTTTTAGCACAGCTAGACCACATTTTCTTACTATTGCCTTTTTGGTCTACAATCTGCCCAAGATTCAACATGGCCCTATTTTTACATGACACGACCCTAACTCCATGGCACACGACATGGAGAGACACAGCCGTGCCAAAAGGCACAGCTGTTCCATTTGGCATGGCCAGACCATGACTTGGCTCTGGATAAATGGCATGGCCTGCCCACAGCTGCTATCTGGTGATGGGGCATGCCTGTGCTTTTGGGGCATGACTTGCTCGTGGGTGGCGTGGGTGGAGGCACAATGTCGTGCCATGGGGCACTGCCAAGTTGTTAGTCTTCTTTCAGAGTTGCTCCAATGTGCTTTTACACTCTATTTTCACTCTAAATTGCATCCTGTCATTCAAAATAGGCAAATAGCAGATCTCTAAACAAATAGTATGGAAGTATGACATAATAATGAAATAGGGTACAATAAACATAGATTATATACATGAAATAAAAGTAAATTTGTATTAAAAAATACCTAAAAATATATATAATCTATGCACATCACACCTCCAGACTTAAATATGTTGATGCAAGGAGCACTAGATGATCGAACCTAAATTTTGATAATGGCAAAGGGTTCTAAGTTAAGTATTGTTGTTGTTCTAACAAAGTATAACTGAGTGTACATGAGTGATTTTAGGCAAGGTGAAAGTCCTAGTTGAAGCTAGGCAAAAAAAAATTCTAATAGACACTAGGTAGGTGGAAAGTCCTAGTTGTGACTAAGCAATGAAGTCCTAGTCCATGAGATTGGGCAAAGTCTTGGAAGGTCGAGGATGTTAGGTGAAATCCTAGGGTCGAGGACACGAAGTGAAAGTTCTAGGGTCACGGACACCATGTGAGAAATCCTAAGGTTAAGGACAATAGGTGAAAGTCCAAAAGTCTCAGATGCTGAGCAAAAGTCCAAACGGTCTAGAAGACCAGTTTGGCAAAAGATAATCTCTCTTGAGAGAAGTAGGTGAGGATGTGTTTCCCGAAAAGGGAACAGTAGAAGTCGGTCCAACTTAGAGTTTTAACGAAACTCAAGTTAGGACCGGACAGTCCAGAGACTGTCGAATATTATTTTACTTTACATATTATTATTGTTTGTTTTACTAACGTATGATGTAGACTAAATCTTGTTGGAAAAGGGACGTCTAAGCGCCTAGACCAAGTCCAGGTGATCGAACCTCCGGGCGCCCGGAGTTACCCTAAGCGCTCAGGTCAGTGGTAGAAGTGGAGCGATTGGGCTGCCAGCTTCGTCACCGTAGGCACTCAAACGATCCAAGCGCCCGGAGTTGTTCTAGGCACCTTAACCAGCAAACTTCATCTATAGGCTGAGTTGGAGCACGACGAATGGTCGACCCACATTAGTGGTCCAGGCACTGGACCGGTTCGAGCGCCCAGACCAGTCTGAGCGCCTGGAGATGGATGAGATTTGCTAGATAGAGCTTCAATGAGAGCATGTCACATCAACCTTATGGGGGGTGCCCGAGGGAGGTTCCAGGTGCCTAGAGTGGGCTATAAAAGCAGTGTTCGACTAGCACCTTCAACACATCAATTCAAAGAACTTTCTCTCTTGTGCGTTGCTCATAAAATGACTTTACGATGCCCGAACGCTACACTGACGACGGCTATGCTCAAGACATACTTTGAAGTCGTTAGTATTATTTTACATTTCAATTACTTGTACTTCAATTCAAATTATATCTATAATTTCTCGATTAATTAGTGATTACCCAACGAAAGCACCCTCAAATGCTGAACCAAGTAAAACTTGACTTTGTTAGCATTATTTATTTCCTATCTATTTTATTCTGCTGCATTTATTTTGATTGATTATTTTTTGAAAAGCATGAAAATCTATGAGATCTATTCACCCGTCTATAGCGCATCGATTCTACAATTGGTATCAGAGTGGGGGTGCTCTAAACTACTATAACTACCTTTTGAGCAATCTTTTTCTTTACTTTTTCATCCATTTTTTTGTATCAGAGCAGGGACCCTCCACGCCTTTTTTTCATTTTCAAATTTCTTCCATAAGTCAAAATTAATCTAATAACCTTTCCCGACAAATTTGTCGATTCTTTGAATTTTCTTAAAATTGGTGCAACACCACTTAGCCGTTTTTTGCCTTTTCTACTCTCGGGCTACTAATCCAAGACCAAGTCTGGGTACACTTTACTTTTTCTTTTTGTTGTGCGAGATTCTTAAATGACCGATCAAGAAGGTTACAATACCACACATCAACCTCTTTTCTCCAGTGAGGATTTCAGATACTAGAAAGGCTAGATAGAGTACTATCTCAAGATCTAAGTTGAGATGTGGATCATCATCTAGACGAGCTTCTCCCTACCAGTTGACGGCTCTGGAGCACTTGTGTTATGTAAAAAATGGGACACACACATGATGAAAAAGATCGAGGCTGACGCTAAGGTGACTCGAGCTCTACAATGCGGACTAACTAAAATGAGCTGAATCAAGTTGGACCATTCAATAGCGCAAAGGATCTCTGGAAAATGTTAATCGAACTTCACGAAGGAACCCCTAACGTTAAGGTATGAAAGAAAGATTTATTGTTAAATATATTATATAACATCAAAATATAGAATGGAGAATCAGTAAATCAACTACGTGGTCGGATCCAAGATCTACTCAATGGACTCCACTCGATTAGACATAAAGTAGAGAATCACGATATTATAAGGTATACACTACAAGCCTTTCCTAGGAGTACCTTATGGGTATCTATGGTAGATGCCTACAAGATTTTCAAGAATCTTTCAATTATTAGATTAGATGAATTATTTTCTGATTTTGAGTTACATGAATAAGCTAATGCATGCATGAACGAGAAAGATATTGCTTTACTTGTAGAAAAATTCAAGACTCAAAAGTCAAAACCCAAATTCTGACCTAAACCTGAATTCAAAGTGGACCTAGAAGACAACAAGGAGATCACCTTTGAACTAGTCAATCGAGTTCGAAAATTGCTAAAGAAACAAAGAAAAAGGAAGGCCCTGAAAGCAACATGGTTCTAATCATTAGAAGAGTTAGATGAAGAAGAATAAACTCAAGCAAGATTCCTTGCTCTACCGAAATAGGCTCACGTTGCCGAGACCAAATCTAAGATCAGGTTAAAGACTGAATCGGAAGCCAAGTCCAAGCAAAGCCAAGGATCTATATCTATTTCTGAAGGGCCAAACAACACTGTAAGTTCTCCTCAAGTAGATAAGTTGCATAATTTAATAAATTATTTGATGCGTAAATTAGCTAAGTCTAATATCTGGATCAAGTCACTACAAAAGGATATCAAAACCCTTAAGAAGGAGACTAACCCAAGTCTTTTGACTAACCAAGTTCAAGATGGAATCTCAACTCAAGTCTAACAACTTGAGGAAGAGAATTCCAATTTAAAATCTCAAGTCAAAGAACTCAAGGACTCGTTAGAATGGTTCACTTTGGGTTCCAAGAACCTTGATATGATTCTTAGAAAATAAAGGGTCATATATGACAAAACCAGACTCGAATATAAGGCTAAATAATAATTTAGATCTTATCTATCTTTAGTAAATCAAACCAATAGAAAATTTGTAACGCCCGCCCTCCCTGCTAACCCTAAGGGACGAGGCCACGATACTCTACGTACATATTACAGCGGAAGACTTAAAATAACTTTCTTAGTTTAATAAAAAAAACTTTTCTTTTTGTTTTCAAATCTGAACTACACTAATATGGTTTCCATAACATGATAACAAGATAAATAGAAACATAACAACGAGTCACCCATATAGTACTACAATTTACGAAACCAAAGCGTAATTCTTAAAAGTTCTTAAAGCAGGTTCTTATTTGGTTGCCTAGCCACCGCCACACACATCTCCTTGCCTCTCATGCTGCTCCTTTAGCTCATCCAGCTTTTTCCTTTATCTGTGGTACAAGGAAAGTAAGCTAAGAGCACTCATGGCTCAGTAAGTTCCTTTCCTACTCACTAAAACTGAAAATCATCACATGATCAAAGAATATCTCAACATAACATGATCTCAACTAGTCATGGCATAACATATCATACTCTTTAAGCATATCATGCAACATAACAAAATCATAACTAGTCATGGCATATCATCTCTTAAAGCATAGCATGATACATAACATAATCATATCTAATCATGGCATATCATAGCATCATCATAAGGTAGCATGGCATATCAAGCTCTTAAAGCATAGCATGAAACATAACATAATCATATCTAATCATGGCATATCATAAATCATAGCATCATCACAACGTGATCATAAGGTATATGCAATATGATTTTGAAAACATGTATCCGAAAAACATGTGTATGTCTCATGATCTTTAAAACCATTTCTTCTTACGTATATAATTGAACATATTATCAACTTAAAGGGGATCCCGGCTATGTACCACTTACATATTGCGCGCAACCTATGTAGGTCCAAGGTAGCAAGTCTTGAACCCTACAAGGCAAACATACTAGGCCCGAGTCTTACTCCACGACCTAGGGGCACTTAGGAGCCCATCCCTAACGAGGCCCGAGTCTTATTCCATCGACCCCGGGACGCTTATAGAGCTCACCCTTGGTACAAGCCATATAAAGTAAAGTACATGTCATACTTATACATATCACACATCATAAGAGCATGCATCACTTAGGCACACATCATATCATAAAAGTATACATCACTTAGGCATACATCATATCATAAAAGTATGCATCACTTAGGCATACATCATGTCATAAAAGTATGCATCACTTAGGCATACATCATCTCATAAAAGTATGCATCACTTAGGCATACATCATATCATAAAGGTATGCATCACTTAGGCATACATCATGTCATAAAAGCATGCATATTTTCACCACATAGCATATCATAAAAGCATGCATATTTTAAGCACATAACATATCATCAAAGCATGCATATTTCTATCCACATAGCATATCATAAAAGCATGCATATTTCTAGCACATATCATATCATGGAAAGTATGAATGACAAGCATACATGTTTAAGCATAAGGGTGTATCATGTGATTATACTATCATAAGAAACATGGTAACATAGTTAACTTGGGTTCTAAGCTTCCTAATCCCTTGGGTTCTTATCATGGCCGAACCCCCTTAGATCTCAATTTAGGTAAAAACAACCTCCAAGCATGTGGAACCTAAATTATCATCACATCAATTTCATAGGAAGCATTATAAGCATGATTAACTTGGTTTCTAAGTTCTCCAAGTCCCTGAACTTCATGTGGCCGAACCCTATCAGGTGTGAAACAAGGTCCCAAATGTCATGAAAGCATGGAAACCTTAAACCATATTTATAGCATTTTTCTTCCAAGTAACATAGTAATCATATTTGAGCTAATTCCTAAGTTCTTCAAGCCCTTAACATATGTCATGGACAAAATTTCACAAGTATTCATTAGGGATAAAAACAAGCATACAAGCATGTGAACTTGAACTAACATCATGTATAAATTCATAATAAGGTATCATACAAAGGGTATGGCCGAAACTTACCCTAGCCTCATTTTAGGTCATTAAACAACATATAACATGAGAACTTTGGCTTTCTACTTATCATATTTCTTGTAGAGTGACATGAGCATATTTAATTTTTGTTCTAGGGTTTCTAGGGCATCTATCCCTTCATGGCTGAGACCTACAATGGTCCATTTAGGTCATGGAAAAATTATACAAGCATGTGACACAATCATCACATTATCATATTTCCATAAGAAGCATTTTTAACACAATTGGCTTCAATTCTAAGGCCTCTAGGTCATTTAAACCCTACTTGGCCGAGACCCATCAGTGGTTAACATTGCTTCAAATAGCCTAAAAGCATAGGAAGTCATACAAGTTTCATAGCATGTATAAAGACAAGCATAATAAACATACATGTGCATTGTGTCTTAGGCTTCCTAGGTTTCTTTCCTTTTTCTTTTATTTTTCCTCATGGTCGAAACCTACCATTCTCTAAACTAGGTTTTAAGTGGCCTAAAGCATGGAAAACCTAAGTGAGTTTCATGGCAAAAATTACTAAGAACATCATATACAAATTTGGTTCATAAACAAGCTAGGACCCTTATGACCTTACAAGTCATATATCATGTAACTAAATCCTCTATACCCTAATTAAGCATGAGAGCATTAAACCACTTTCATATCTTAATATCACAGAGGTCTTGAGCATGTTAAAATTTTGTTTAAGCTTTCCTAAGCTATCCATCTTAACATGGCCGAAAATCTTAATGA
Organism: Zingiber officinale; assembly: GCF_018446385.1. Taxonomy (NCBI): domain Eukaryota; kingdom Viridiplantae; phylum Streptophyta; class Magnoliopsida; order Zingiberales; family Zingiberaceae; genus Zingiber; species Zingiber officinale. Next base: position 62,972,346 of record NC_055988.1, on the reverse strand, counting down.
AGAGTTCATGAATTTCTAGCAATATTCAACATGCAATTCTTTAAGAGAACTCTATATTCTATCATATAAACATGGTTACTTAAATTTAAAGGTCTTCCTAACCCTAAGCTCTTTTCTTGGCCGAAACATATGAGTGGATTTCTTTTGGTTCCAAGTAACTTTCAAGCAAGAAAACCAATAAAAGATCCTTAGTAATTCATGGAGGGAATCTTGTACTAGTTTGGTTAAACAATGATTTCCCTAACCTCTTTAAAACATTTTTGGCCAAAATTCTAGGGTTAGGTACTCCTCTGACCAAGCATCCTATAGGTATAAAAACATGAAGGAAAACCTTCCTACATAGAATAGAAAAATATCACGAAATGAGGACTTGTTTAAACCTTCCTAGATTTGAAACTCTTCTTTGGCCGAATTTTCTTAAATTCTATTCTAGGTTTTCTAATCCTCATAAAATCCGAAAATCACATAAAAAGCCTTGTACCACAGGTGAGGGGAAGCTTACATCCTTTTCGCTTGTGGATCTAAGGTGTGGTGATGGAAGAAGTAGCCTCTTCTTCTAGTTCCCTTCCCTTGTTTCTCTTGCTAAGTCCTCCTTGTATCTTAGGCTTTCTTAGGAGAAAACCTTGGCTTGGGGCCGAAGATGGAGGAGAGGGGACTGAGGTTCTCGGTGAGGGAGAGGGAAGAATGAGAGAAATGAGAGAAAAATTAGAATTCTTCTCTTTACTTGATCCCTTTTATGTTAAGGAGGAAGAAGTAGCAAAATTAGTTTTTGCTTTCCTTCTCCCTTAGCCTTTTTTTTTCTATTTTCTTTTTATTTTTATTTATTTATTTATCCTCATCATTCATGGTGAAATAAGGGGGAATTAATCCCCTTAATTAGCCTCTCTTATTTTCGGCAAGAGAAGAGAGAAAGAGGGAGAGAAGGAAGGAAGGCAAGTTGCCTTTCTCTTGCTCTTTCTTGTTTTCTTTTGGCTAACTTTTACTCTCACCCTTATCATGAGTTTCCCTCCCTTGCTATCAATATCTTCTCTCTATCCCAATTGGTTTCTACTAATTAATTCTATAAATTATAATATAAGAGGTTCAAGGTTCAATCCTTGACCTCCTCTTCTTTTTATGTCATTTTATTTGTTTTTGCTTCAACCTACTTCCTTTTATTTTTCTAAGGCAAAATCCTACATTCATATGCTTATCTTAAAAGCTTAGTGGGTGTTACAGTACCCCGTACCTCATAAAAAGTTTGTCCTCAAACTTTAAAATAGCTCCGGGTACTTTTGTTTCATATCGTCCTCGCGTTCCCAGGTGGCTTCTTCGAATCGTTGATTCCGCCACAGGACCTTTACTAAGGGTATTTCTTTGTTCCTTAACCTCTTGATTTCTCGGTCCAGGATCTGGATGGGTTTACTTTCATAACTCAGGTCTTCCTGCACCTGTACTGACTGAGGCTCAATCACTTGATCTGTGCTGGGAGTACATTTCTTGAGCATCGATACATGGAACACGTTGTGAATGGCTGCCATGTCTGAAGGTAGTTCCAGTCTGTATGCGACTTGGCCCACTCTTTCTAAAATCCGGTACGGTCCTACGTATCGTGGGCTTAACCTGCTTCTCTTTCCGAACCTCATTATCCCTTTCATGGGGGATACCTTAAGGAATACCAAATCTCCGATGTTGAATTCTAGCGGCCTGCGCCGTTTATCTCGACTCTGAGCAGTTTCTATTCGTTGGCGGATCTTCTGTATAGCTCGGGTGGTGTCATCAATAAGTTCCGTTCGGAACCCCATTTCCTTCTTTTCACCGCTCTCATACCAGCATATAGGGGACCTACACTTCCTCCCATATAGAGCTTCGTAAGGTGTCATTCCAATAGTAGCTTGGTAGCTATTATTGTAGGCGAATTCTGCCAAGTATAAATATCGGCACCAGCTCCCCTTGAAGTCCAGGGCACAAGCTCTTAACATATCCTCCAATATTTGATTTACTCTTTCAGTCTGCCCATCAGTCTGTGGGTGGAAGGCTGTGCTAAACAACAACTTCGTGCCGAGGGCCTTCTGAACACACTCCCAAAAGTGTGAGACAAAACGTCCGTCTCTATCAGAAATAATGGTTTTAGGGATACCATGTAATTTGACGATTTCCTTAACATATAGCTGAGCTAGTTGTTCAGTTGAATAAGTCATCTTGATCGCCAAAAAGTGTGCAGACTTCGTCAATCTGTCCACGATCACCCATATAGCATCATATCCGTTTGTCATCCTGGGTAGACCTGAAATGAAATCCATGGAGATTTCTTCCCATTTCCATTCTGGAATTTAGACAGGTTGTAATAATCCACCGGGTCTCTAATGTTCAGCTTTTACCCTTTGGCACGTCAGACAAGTACTGACGTACTGAGCCACTTCTCTTTTCATACCGGACCACCAAAATTTCTTTTTCAGGTCCTGATACATCTTTGTGGAACCCGGGTGCATTGCATAAGGCGTTGTATGGGCTTCTTCCAGTATCTTTTTTCGCAACTCTGGATCCTCTGGAATACATAATCGATCCCTGAGGTATAATATTCCATCGTCTGCGATACGGAACCCGTCATTCTTTCCTCCTGCGGTCTCTTGTTTAATTCTTTGAAGGCTCGGGTCCCTGGTTTGCTTCTCTAACATGTTCTCAAATAACGTTGGTGTTATGGTGAGGGTAGAGAGTCGTCCGGACATGGTTTCAACTAACGGATACGAAACATGTTTCAGTTTCTCGATGGATTCCCTCATCAGTTCGCTTTCAGCATTGAATAAAAATTCTAGCATACTGACTAAAATTAGATAGCTGACCTGTGATGACAGTAGAGGCGTTCGCCACGTCATCCTGAGCGAGAGAGTAGACTCTGGCGTTCGTCATAGCGGGAGGGGCTTCCAATCTTCCTTGGCTGATTGAAGTCCCTTCTATGGCAGCTTGCATCTGGTGAAGCTGTGCGGGGGCACTCCTGTTCTGAAAGTTCTACGGAGGTGGTGCTTGAGGTTGAGTTGGGCAATTTCTCGCTAGATGGCCTTCCTTTCCGCAGTTATAGCACTTTCTGGTACTTAGGAGACATACTCCAGAATGCATCTTCCCACATGTGGCACACTGAGGGTACTTGGTATGCTTATTGGCCGGACCACCTTTTGTTTTATTCCACTGTTTCCTCTTTCCACTTGAGTTTCCTTTCCAGTCGGTTCTGGTATTGTGCGATTTTTGTCCTCCGGTCAGTGCTTGGTTCATGCCCTTGTTCATTGCTTTCTGGTAGTGCTCGTTAATTAGGGCACTGCTGACTAGCTCCTCTGCAGTCTGCGGTCTATTAACCCCGCCGGCTACGTTCAGGGCTATCTCGGGTCGGAGCATCTTTAACATTAATCGGACCCTTTCTTTTTCAGTACGGATCAGTTCTGGGCACAGTCGTGCTAGGCGATTGAACCTCTTGACGGCTTCGTTAACTGACAGATCACCTTGCCGGAACTCAGTGAACTCATCATAGTGCTTGTTGGTCACTTGCATGTGGAAGAATTCCTCTAAGAACTCTATCTCAAAATCCGTCCACTGCATTTGGTTTATTTGTCTTTTCGCCTTTACTCTGTCCCACCACATCCAGGCATCTCCGGTAAGGTAGAACGACGCGCATTTGACCTTCTCGTGTTCAGGCCACTCCAGTAGTTCCATTATGCTTTCCACGGTCTTGAGCCAGGCTTGTGCATCCCATGGTTCGCAGTTTCCCGAGAATGCTTCCGGCTTGAGCCTTTGCCACTGAATCAGATAGGCCTCTTGTCGGACCATCGGAGTAGGGGCTGCCGGGGGCACTGGCGCGGCTGTAGGTATAACCGGTAGTGCATTCTGATTTGCCGGTGGGGTAACTGGGTTGCCTTGCTGACCCATTAAGGTAGTGATCAGCTGTTGTTGCTCCGCGATTTGATGCTGGAGGTCTGCGACTACCTGCGTCAGGTCTGGTGGAGTCACTGTCCCTCCGGTTCGGGCATTGCGTGTCCTAACCATGTTTATCTAAATAAGGACAAACAGACTAGTGTAAGTGGTTATCGTTTTTAGCCCATCTAACGTACTGTTTTGTTTCTATCTATTTGTTCTGGTATTATTCCTAAGCTACCAATACGTAATCCTAATCTAAATTATAACTAAAAGCATGGAATAAAACATCAAACATAAACAAGCAAAACATGAAACTAAAGCATAAAAACATAAGGAAATATAAGGAATAGAGTGACAAACAGTATAACATAAGGAAATAAAGCATAAGCAATGTAGCAAAGAAAATAATGCATAGGCAATATAACAAGGAAGAAAAATAAATAAAGCATAAGTTATATAACATGAAACTAAGCATAAGCATATAAGAAATTCAAAGAATAAATCAAGCAAATAATATAACACAAGAAAATAAGCATGAGCATATAAAATTAAGCATAAACATTCTTACTTGGAGCCGCAGGTCGGAGGCTTGATGTGTGAGTAGTGAGCTGGCAAAAACTTTGGCTCTGATACCAACCTGGAACGCCCGCCCTCCCTGCTAACCCTAAGGGACGGGGCTACGATACTCTACGTACATATTACAGCGGAACTCTTAAAATAACTTTCTTAGTTTAATAAAAAAAAAATTTCTTTTTGTTTTCAAATCCGAACTACACTAATATGGTTTCCATAACATGATAACAAGATAAATAGAAACATAACATCGAGTCACCCATATAGTACTACAATTTAAGAAACCAAAGCGTAATTCTTAAAAGATCTTAAAGCAGGTTCTTATTTGGTTGCCTAGCCACCGCCACACACATCTCCTTGCCTCTCCTGCTGCTCCTTTAGCTCATCCAGCTTTTTCCTTTATCTGTGGTACAAGGAAAGTAAGCTATGAGCACTCATGGCTCAGTAAGTTCCTTTCCTACTCACTAAAACCGAAAATCATCACATGATCAAAGAATATCTCAACATAACATGATCTCAACTAGTCATGGCATAACATATCATACTCTTTAAGCATATCATGCAACATAACAAAATCATAACTAGTCATGGCATATCATCTCTTAAAGCATAGCATGATACATAACATAATCATATCTAATCATGGCATATCATAGCATCATCATAAGGTAGCATGGCATATCAAGCTCTTAAAGCATAGCATGAAACATAACATAATCATATCTAATCATGGCATATCATAAATCATTGCATCATCACAACGTGATCATAAGGTATATACAATATGATTTTGAAAACATGTATCCGAAAAACATGTGTATGTCTCATGATCTTTAAAACCATTTCTTCTTACGTATATACTTGAACATATTATCAACTTAAAGGGGATCCTGGCTATGTACCACTTACATATTGCGTGCAACCTATGTAGGTCCAAGGTAGCAAGTCTTGAACCCTACAAGGCAAACATACTAGGCCCGAATCTTACTCCATCGAACTAGGGGCACTTAGGAGCCCATCCCTAACGAGGCCCGAGTCTTATTCCATCGACCCCGGGACGCTTATAGAGCCTACCCTTGGTACAAGCCATATAAAGTAAAGTACATGTCATACTTATACATATCACACATCATAAGAGCATGCATCACTTAGGCACACATCATAACATAAAAGTATGCATCACTTAGGCATACATCATATCATAAAAGTATGCATCACTGAGGCATACATCATATCATAAAAGTATGCATCAATTAGGCATACATCATGTCATAAAAGTATGCATCACTTAGGCATACATCATATCATAAAGGTATGCATCACTTAGGCATACATCATGTCATAAAAGCATGCATATTTTCACCACATAGCATATCATAAAAGCATGCATATTTTAAGCACATAGCATATCATCAAAGCATGCATATTTCTATCCACATAGCATATCATAAAAGCATGCATATTTCTAGCACATATCATATCATGGAAAGTATGAATCACAAGCATACATGTTTAAGCATAAGGGTGTATCATGTGATTATACTATCATAAGAAACATGGTAACATAGTTAACTTGGGTTCTAAGCTTCCTAATCCCTTGGGTTCTTATCATGGCCGAACCCCCTTAGATCTCAATTTAGGTAAAAACAACCTCCAAGCATGTGGAACCTAAATTATCATCACATCAATTTCATAGGAAGCATTATAAGCATGATTAACTTGGTTTCTAAGTTCTCCAAGTCCCTAAACTTCATGTGGCCGAACCCTATCAGGTGTGAAACAAGGTCCCAAATGTCATGAAAGCATGGAAACCTTAAACCATATCTATAGCATTTTTCTTCCAAGTAACATAGTAATCATATTTGAGCTAATTCCTAAGTTCTTCAAGCCCTTAACATATGTCATGGCCAAAATTTCACAAGTATTCATTAGGGCTAAAAACAAGCATACAAGCATGTGAACTTGAACTAACATCATGTATAAATTCATAATAAGGTATCATACAAAGGGTATGGCCGAAACTTACCCTAGCCTCATTTTAGGTCATTAAACAACATATAGCATGAGAACTTTGGCTTTCTACTTATCATATTTCTTGTAGAGTAACATGAGCATATTTAATTTTTGTTCTAGGGTTTCTAGGGCATCTATCCCTTCATGGCTGAGACCTACAATGGTCCATTTAGGTCATGGAAAAATTATACAAGCATGTGACACAATCAACACATTATCATATTTTCATAAGAAGCATTTTTAACACAATTGGCTTCAATTCTAAGGCCTCTAGGTCATTTAAACCCTACTTGGCCGAGACCCATCAGTGGTTAACATTGCTTCAAATAGCCTAAAAGCATAGGAAGTCATACAAGTTTCATAGCATGTATAAAGACAAGCATAATAAACATACATATGCATTGTGTCTTAGGCTTCCTAGGTTTCTTTCCTTTTTATTTTATTTTTCCTCATGGCCGAAACCTACCATTCTCTAAACTAGGTTTTAAGTGGCCTAAAGCATGGAAAACCTAAGTGAGTTTCATGGCAAAAATTACTAAGTACATCATATACTAATTTGGTTCATAAACAAGCTAGGACCCTTGTGACCTTACAAGTCATATATCATGTAACTAAATCCTCTATACCCTAATTAAGCATGAGAGCATTAAACCACTTTCATATCTTAATATCACAGAGGTCTTGAGCATGTTAAAATTTTGTTTAAGCTTTCCTAAGCTATCCATCTTAACATGGCCGAAAATCTTAATGAAGAGTTCATGAATTTCTAGCAATATTCAACATGCAATTCTTTAAGAGAACTCTATATTCTATCATATAAACATGGTTACTTAAATTTAAAGGTCTTCCTAACCCTAAGCTCTTTTCTTGGCCGAAACATATGAGTGGATTTCTTTTGGTTCCAAGTAACTTTCAAGCAAGAAAACCAATAAAAGATCCTTAGTAATTCATGGAGGGAATCTTGTACTAGTTTGGTTAAACAATGATTTCCCTAACCTCTTTAAAACATTTTTGGCCGAAATTCTAGGGTTAGGTACTCCTCTGACCAAGCATCATATAGGTATAAAAACATGAAGGAAAACCTTCCTACATAGCATAGAAAAATATCACGAAATGAGGACTTGTTTAAACCTTCCTAGATTTGAAACTCTTCTTTGGCCGAATTTTCTTAAATTCTATTCTAGGTTTTCTAATCCTCATAAAATCCAAAAATCACATAAAAAGTCTTGTACCACAGGTGAGGGGAAGCTTACATCCTTTTCGCTTGTGGATCTAAGGTGTGGTGATGGAAGAAGTAGCCTCTTCTTCTAGTTCCCTTCCCTTGTTTCTCTTGCTAAGTCCTCCTTATATCTTAGGCTTTCTTAGGAGAAAACCTTGGCTTGGGGCCGAAGATGGAGGAGAGGGGACTGAGGTTCTCAGTGAGGGAGAGGGAAGAATGAGAGAAATGAGAGAAAAATTAGAATTCTTCTCTTTACTTGATCCCTTTTATGTTAAGGAGGAAGAAGTAGCAAAATTAGTTTTTGCTTTCCTTCTCCCTTAGCCTTTTTTTTCTATTTTCTTTTTATTTTTATTTATTTATTTTTCCTCATCATTCATGGTGAAATAAGGGGGAATGGATCCTCTTAATTAGCCTCTCTTATTTTCGGCAAGAGAAGAGAGAAAGAGGGAGAGAAGGAAGGAAGGCAAGTTGCCTTTCTCTTGCTCTTTCTTGTTTTCTTTTGGCTAACTTTTACTCTCACCCTTATCATGAGTTTCCCTCCGTTGCTATCAATATCTTCTCTCTATCCCAATTGGTTTCTACTAATTAATTCTATAAATTATAATATAAGAGGTTCAAGGTTCAATCCTTGACCTCCTCTTCTTTTTATTTCATTTTATTTCTTTTTGCTTCAACCCACTTCCTTTTATTTTTCTAAGGCAAAATCTTACGTTCATATGCTTATCTTAAAAGCTTAGTGGGTGTTACAAAATTGATCCAAGCATGGGTCATACGTCTAACTTGATTAATCAAGTTGGACTTAATCAATATTGGATTTCCAAGGATCAAATTCTCTACCTCGATAGACCTTATTGAGGCTATAATCCCGGGGGAGCCAATAAAAAGACCATTTTTATTATTAAATAGATTTTCTTGATTGTTTGATTTACCATTTTTTTTATTTCTGCTTAGATTAGGTTAGATAAGGACTTAGACTTGATCGACACTTGATTAGTTAGACCAAGAATTTTCAGAAAGAAAGTTAAATATTCAATTTTCTTAAAATGTTTTGTCTAGAAATGGTTGTTACTCCGATACCCATGAAAGTTTATACCTCATCATAGCTTGGAAGCTGACTATTGAAATGGATATTTAACCAACTAACTGTTAAATCTTAATCTAACTCAAATTTAAATCAATCCATAGATTTCAACTTAAATTGAAGATAAAATCAATGACCAACTTAAATCAAACCTAAATTAAACTTAATCAAATCTCATTAAACCTAAATTTAATTAAATATGGTAACATTAATATCATTTCACAAACACTTATAGGAATAACATGATTGAAAATCTAGATTGGGTGAGATGGAAAATAGGGAGTTGAATTCAATCAATCTATCTTATAATCTATTTAAATTGGATCCAAATTAAATACTTTATGTGTAGAAACATAATGATTTAGACCAATGGATGCTGGATAGTGGATGTTCCAGACACATGACTGGAGACAAATTAAAGTTCGCCAAATTAAAACTCAAGAACCTAAGTTTAGTTGTGTTTAGAAATGACAGAAAACTTAAGGTAATCAGAACATATAATATCGAACTAAGTTCCAATTTCATTATATAAAAAGTCTTATTAGTTGATAAAGTTTAACTTACTTAGCATAAGTCAATTGTATGACTCTAGCTACTTAGTAACTTTCTCAAACTCTAAATGTGTAATTAAAAATATCAAAAATTCTAAAATTACACTTAGGGAATTAGGAAAACTAATATTTATATAATTGACCTACCAACCTTCTCACTCAAAGTGTTTATTTACATAACAAGAGGAAACTAAATTATGGCATAGAAGACTGGGTCACACTCACATTAGACTCATTTCAAAAATGAGTCAAAATAGTTTAGTTAGAAGTCTATCAAAATTTAAAAATATAATATGTAATGCTTGTTATTAAGGTAAACAAACTAAATCAACCCACAAACTAACAAACCTAAATCAAACTAACTCAATACTTGAGCTCCTACATTTAGACCTATTTGATTCATATGGAGCCAAGTCACTAAGTAGAAACAAATACTGCTTGGTAATAATTGAGGACTACTCAAGATTTACTTGGGTACAATTTTTAAAACCCAAAGATGAAATCTTTGAAACTTTTAATAATTTTTGTAAATTAATAGAGAATGAAAAAGATACCAAAATTAAAAGAATCCGAAGTGATCATGGGGGGATTTAAAAATCATAGGTTTATAGAATTTTACCAATCTAATGGATATCACCATGAATTTTTATGTCATATAACCCCCAATAAAATGGACTAGTATCACAGAAAAATAAAACATTACAAGAAGCTGCTAGAACCATGTTAAATGAATATAACCTAAGTAACCATTTTTGGACAGAAGTAATAAATACATCGTGTTGAATTCAAAATAGAATATTGATCAATAAATTTCACAAGAAACCTCCTTATGGAATATATTATAATAAAATACCCAACTTAAATTATCTAAGGGTATTTTGGTGTAAAGTCCACATATTAAACACTAAATATTACTTAGGAAAATTTACATCCAAATCAACATCTGCATATTTCTAGGGTATTCCACAACTAGTATGGTCTTTAGAGTCTATAACAAAAATATCCTAAAAGTTGAAGAAACAACCAATGTAATTTTTTATAAAGAAAATAATCTACCTAACTTAATCAATAAAAATAATAATCAAAATACTAGAAACATAGAAGATAATGAAGATAATGAAATTATACCTAAATCAAGTGAATCATAAGATCTAAGTACTAACACTAACATAAGACCACCTAGGATAAGATCTAACCACCTACCTGACCAAATTTTGGGTGACCCAACCATATAAGTTTGACTCGATCATCCTATAGAAATTTAAGTTAAATAGCCCTTATCTCCAAAATTAAACCCAAGACCATAGAGGAAGCTCTACTTGATCTAGATTGGATAATTGCAATGCAAGAGGAACTAGCCCAATTTGAAAGAAATCAAGTCTAGGAACTAGTACCTAAAACTACAAATAAATTCATAACTGATACTAACTAGGGTTTTAGAAATAAATTAGATGACAGAGGAGAAATAGTAAAAAAATAAAGTCAAACTAGTAACTAAGGGGTTCAGCTAAGTAGAAGGATTAGATTATGATGAAACTTATTCACCTATAGTCATATTTGAATCCATTAGGATGATGCTAGCTTATGTAGCACAAAAGGTGTCACGCCCCAGGTAGTCATTGCCAGAAGAAATTTTGGCAGCATCTCCCCTGTACGGATGACAATATGAATCCAGAATATATATATCCATACATCGGCCCACATGGCCGGAACAATACTATACAAATAATAATCAAACCACACAGTTTATATCAACATTCCACACAGTTTAATATGAACAATCCACGTAGTTTAATATAAAGAAAAGACGATATAGAAATCATCACAGATATATGTATAACATCCTACTCCACTACAACGAAGAAAATGAAATCCACGAAGTAATGAAAATATCCGCAGCGGAAAACAAAAGTAGCAAACCCAAAGGTTCAATATAAAGTCCATAATACAAAACCCACATCACTAGTATATGCATAGAAACCATAACAGAAACCAAAAATAAAGAATCCTCGCGACAAGGGGGGCTAGCGACTGGAATATCTCTCGACGGCATCAACTTGAAAGGTAGTAATATAATGGTGTGAGTCCAAAGAACTCTGCATGTAATCCAATAGATATGTACAGCAACATATAACTACCAGCAACAATCCTACGGTACAGTATCCTAACAGTATAACATATAGTACAGTCTCCTAACAGTATAACAGGTATGCATAACTGAATAAACTGCAGTAACCAACAATAAGCATGTAATATAGTCTACTGCAAGAATAATAAGAAATGCATAACTGAAATAAACTGTACTCACCTGCGAGGCTTGTGCAACTGACTGTGAACATACATAGATAAAAATAGTCAGAGCAAAAGCATATAACCTGTATGCATGTCAATCATATGCAATCACTAAAATGCATCAATCATAAATAATGCAATCTGTGCATATGATGCAAATGACATGTTCTGGTCACCCCTATTTCCAATCAGTCATCTGACACACAATGGTGAGACCGAGTGGGTAGGGCTATGACAACCGTGCACCTCTGCCGTCACTACCCCTGATGAGTGACCGAGTGGACGGGATGCTGTCGGAGTACACCTATTCTCCTACCTCAAACATAGTGAGGGAGCGCAATGCTCTCATCTCCCGGTACACAATGACGGGGAGGGACCCTGGCGTGCTACCACGCTCCTGTCACGCTACCCATGAGCGTCTTAGCGGAGCACCATCGGGCAACCTGCCATACACACCCTGAGTGTTGTGCCACTACACATGCAGTGGTCACGTTGTGTGCAGGCCCATGTAGCCGACCGACGAGCTCAACAATAATGGAGTCGTCAATTGTCTAACATGCAATCATGCAATATGGTGCATGCGGCTACAGCATGTCATACCTGAACATATCCTCCTCCATTTGTGTAGGTGCCAAAAAGATAAACACATATATAACAAGGATAATAAACAACATGAATCCAACATCACATATCCAACATATCTATCAACTAATCCAGTATAGAGGGAAGCACAATAAATACCTCTATCTCTATAAACACAGATAAACATAGCCAGAAAGAAAAGCATGCCAGACTAATGTATAGCAGCTAACAGTAGAAGCATGTATCAGGTATCAACTAAACTATACCCAGGGAAAGTGCTAAACTACCAATCACTAGTAATTATATATAAACTATACATATCATAAGACAATATCGAAAAGATAAGTCAAAGGGTACCCGCCTCAAATAGAAGGTACAATCAAGCAATCCAAGGTCGAGACGCCCGTCTCGAATTAGAGTCCTGTGTCAAACAATATATATATTTTTTATTTAGCTAAATCCAAATGAATAGACAAATAAAATCTCTAAAACTAATTTAGGGTAAAACCCTAATCGACATAACTATTAACCTACCTAAATTAAATCTAACAGTTAATTAGGGTTAGTTACCTAATCCCTAATCACTAATTAGATTAGTTATCTAATACCTAAATTAAATCCAATAGTCGATTATCATTCCATTAGATTAATCTAAGAAATTAGATCTAATCACAAACAACCACTAATTATACCTAATTCAACACATAAACCTAATTCATCAACAATACAAATCAATTACCTCACTCCTTACATCAATCTCAGCTACTGTTGATTGGGGAAACCAGGAGAGCTACTGGTTGGGGTGCTACCGGACCAAAAACAAGCAACCCTCACAGCCTACAGAACCTCACCTCACTGCTGGAATCTACCTTATCTACCAGATCAAGTAAGGGAATCAAGAATCAACAAGATAATCTATCACCAACAAATTTCCAGCAACAATTATGTACATTACCTATTACCCTCCAAGATCCAGCGATGCAGGCTACTAGCTGACAGTAGTATAGTGACCGGAAACAAGAAATCTTCCACCTTCGAACCCAAAATTGCCAAATGAACACCTCCCAAAGATCACCTAATCAAATCATAATCTAGGTAGATCTCTTACCTTCAAGATTCCGCTAGGGCACAGCGCCACCAAAGGAAGAGGAGAAATCGAAGGAAGATTTGGTGCTGAGGCTTACGGGAAATCAAGGAAGAACAAGATAGCTCACCCTTGATGCTCCGAAAATAGATCTACACCGACGATCGTCGACGTCGGTTGGTCCTCGTGAGAGAACAGAGAGATCAGAGCGAGAAGGAGAAGGGCTTCGGCTGGAGCTGAGCTTAAGGTCGATGACGACAGAGGGAGACCGCCGGAGCTAGAGCCTCGCTCCCGTCGGCGGCGCTCGTCCGCGAGGGAGATCAAAGAAGAAAGGGAGATCGGGGAAGGAGGAGGAGAAGTCGGGGAAGAAGGGAGGAATCGGGTCAAGTTCAGCATTTTGGGGAGGAAAATAAAGAGAAAGGGATTTATATAATCTAACATTTCCTCTCTTAAATGGATATCCTAAACAGGCTTTATCCGAACCCATCAATTCGTCTCCACAAAACCCGTCGTACGAACTCCGAAAAATTCCCAGAAAATTTCTAAAAATTTCGAAAAAATGTTATAAGGCTATTTCTCAAATAACCCTATTAATTAAATTTTTCGATATCTTACAAAAGGGATTCATATTATTTCAAATGGATATCAAGTCCTCATTTCTTAATGGATTCATCAAAGAAGAAGTTTATGTAAATCAACCCCCAGGATTTGAGAACCTAGACCACCCAAAATATATCCTTAGATTAAAGAAAGTATTATATGGATTTAAATAAGCTTAGTAAGTTGGTCAAATAGAAAATAACACAGTATTGTCTTATACACTATTGAAGTAGAGTACATAACTATGAGGAAATGTGTATCTTAACTCTTATGGATGATGCACACTTTAAAAGATTATCAATTAAAATATAAAAATACAAAAGTCTCAATTGATAACATAACTTCAATCAATTTAATAAAAAATCTAATACACCATTCAAGGACTAAACATATAGAAGTCAAATATCACTTTGTAAGTGATCATGTAGCTAGAGGTGATATTGTACTTAACTATATTAAGTGTAAGTCAAATCTAGCAGACATCTTTACAAAGCCCTTATATAAACTTGATTTCAATACACTTAGAAGATAATTAGGGATGTGCACAATAGAATAGATTACTTTATAGCTTACTTATCTTTAAGTTTCAAGTTTCTACTTTAAAAATCTATTTTCAAAATTTTTAATTTTTAAAATTAATATATATTTTTAACTTTAACCCCGATCCTTTCAAAATAAATGTTTTCAAGTTGTACTATAGATTTAGACTAGGTTTTCCCCCCCCCCCCCCCCTCCTCCGAAAGCATGATCTTATAGCTTTTAGGAGCCAACATCTCATAAGTACACTAGGATTACCTTGCTTGTGATTAATAACACTTAGAAAGGTGTGAGATGCTTAGGACCTTTCCTAGAGTTCAGAATGTTTATGTTCGTACATCAATATAAGTTTGGACTATAAATACAAATTCAAATTGATCAAGTTTAGTCATCCTTCTTAGTATAATTAACTAGATCAGTTACTTAACTTGACTAACCAAGTGAATGCTACTATCTTATGGTAAATAGCTAATAGCTAAATGTTAGAAATTTCATCTAAAAAAAGTAGATAATTATTTTTAATATTTTTTCTATAAATTTTTTTACTTCAATTTTTCCATGCTTGGAATCTAGGATAATAATCATTTTAAAGTTAATTGTACATTTTAAAGTTAATTATCCCCTCAAAGAACTTACTTAAAAAAAATTAAGGCATTAAATAAGGGGGAGTTTCAAAATAAATTTTGAAAAACACTTAGCTTGTCAATTATTTAGAGCTTTACAAAGAACATCATTTTTTATATATGTCAAAGGAGGAATAAAAAGAGTTAAGTATTTTTACAAAAGTATAACTAAAAGAAGCTAAGTATATTTTTCAAAAGTATAACTAAAAGCTAAGTATTTTTATAAAAGTATAACTAAAAGATAAATATTTTTCTAAAAGTATAACTAAAAGTTAAGTTTCTTTTTTTAAAAAAAAAAAAAGAAATTCTAATTTTTTTTTAAAAAAAAAGAAAAATCTAAGTTTTTTTGGAAAATGAAAAATCTAAGTTTTTTATGGAAATAAGAATCTATCTTTATGACAAATAAAATTAATAGTTGGCGTGTCTTCGATCAAATATTTGGTCAAAACTTTAGAATTTAAAATAATATTGATTCCTTAAAACAATATCATTTAAATTCACCAACACCTCAAACACCGTGAATTTTGTATACCACGTTAGTGTGGACGTATACAAATTCAAACACACTACAAGAAAATTGGGATTCTACAACATTTAAATGACAACACTTTTTATAAAAAGCGTTGTCTATTTTTTTTAACAACGCTTTTAGTGAAAAGCGTTGTCTATTTCATTATTTTCTTATTAATAGACAACGCTTTTTTAAAAACCGTTGTCTATTAGTGATTTTTACGGGTCAAAGACAATGCTTCATAAAAAGCGTTGTCTATTAGCCTTTTTTTTAGTGTCTACGACAATGACTTTTAAAAAGTGTTGTCTACTGTCAAGTTATCATCTCAATCTTAAGTGATCTAGACCGCTTATCTCAAGATCTGACGGCTGGATCTTCATCCATCTTCATCACAATATGGACGGCCTTGATTAAAGGAGGAGAAAACTTCGTTTCCTTTTACCCATGCAACGACATAGTGCTGGTGATTCCTTTCTGTTCGTGACATCTCCTCTCGCACGGCTAGGGCACGCGACCTCCCACCGCTGACCGTCTCTTATTCCTCAGCACCGGCCGACAGCTCTTTCTTCTCTTCACTGTCGCACAGACCCCTCTCAAGAATCGGGAAGTGCGGTGGTGGATTTCGTCGGCGATGACGATGCCCAACAACCTTCCCAACGGAGGGCACCACCAGCGCCCACACCCTCCGCCCGACACTCGGAGGCAGCGCCACTACCTTGGCACGCCCTTCGCCACCCCTTCCTCCTCCTCTTCCTCCACCGCCTCCTTCAAGGGTTGTTGCTGCTACCTCAACGGCGCTCGATGTGATGTACCGCGACGTGCCGCTCGGGGTGGCGACGGTGCCGGGCTTTGAGCAGGCCGCGCACAGCAGTCGCCTCGTCTAGACCCACGAAAGATTGAATACTCACTTTGCATTATCGAGCTTCAAGAGAACAAGAGAGCTGTGCGTGGTGATAAGTGTCTAAAAGTTTAATTGTTTCATTTATTTCTGTTGAATCAAGTGATCGCTAGAGATGGGCAAGACATCGGGTTAGTTTACGCTCATCAAAAGAGCCTTCACTTCGAGCTCTAAGGATAAATTGGTCCAGACAAGTATCCCAATCCAAGTAAGTCGAACTAAAGGTGCCCTTAGATTCAGACAGTTCCTAAATGTGATCTTTGTGACTGCAGTACTCACAGGACAAGCAGAAAAGAGAGAAGAAAAAGTGGGGATTTAGCAAATCCAACCATGATGACAATGGTTCCTTTATTCAAATGCATAGACAACAAAACATAATTGAGCGAATACTGGAGGATGTTCAAAATGAGCAACACCAACAACATAGAGTGCAGCAAGTGCTCCCCAAGAAGGCTCAACAATTGAAATCGCCTGCAAGAAAACCAAGGACTGTTCCCAACTATGCCCACATTTCAGCAATCAAAATCCAAGCAGCATATAGAGGTTACAGGGTAAGATCAATCTGTTTGTCATGCATCATTTAGCATTCATAAAGGATTGACCAATACATACGATCCCTTGTTGGGCTAGTAAGTAATGTTCATACCTATCATGTTTCTTGAAATTTAAAAACATGCATAGACCTAATCTTGATATATTAGAACATAAATGCAAACAGAAGAGAACTCTAGCCATGGAACTAACAATGAGTATGCGATAACACAAATCCCAATAATATGATCACAAGATAAGAAATTGTTTCACAAGGAACATTCCCAAAACCAAGAGTTAAAGTTGTGCCAATTTATAAGATTGCTATTCTTTTTATTCATTTCATCTCCCTGTTCTTCTGCAAGAAAAAATGTTCCAAAACACCATAAAATGTTCCAAAACACCATACAATGTAATGTTCTTCATTTCACCGAAGGAATCATTTTCCTCTTCCTACTTGTTGTTGTAATTGCTATCATTCATAGGAAAACCCTTTGGATGCTGATAGGTTAGCTGATTGAGTCTTTGCTATTTTAGAGCTTCATGTAGATTTCATTTCATGCTTTAGGTTTCGTTCTATGTTTTTCTTCATGTTGTCTTTCATATTGAGTAATGTTTTATGTGAATGTTAAGTGCTTGTATTAATTTGACATCCTATGTTTCAATTTGCACACATTATGATTTCATTGACTCATGCCCATCAAGTGTATGATTAAATGTCTCTTCCATTATATAGATTTTAGTTGATACATTTTCTTTAGTTTAATTCCATGTAATGCTTGTTAGTTTAGTGATTTATGTTCCTATGATGTTTGTTCTTTATTTGAATGCAATTAGTTTAGGTTTTGGCACATGCTCTAGTTTTTGTTTCACTAGATGTTTACTTGATGTGTTTTTACTTTCCATGCTCTAGGTTAGATTGGATCAAAAATCCAGACTACGAACAAGTGAGTTTCCTACTTTTCCTTGCAAATTGTTGATAGTTTGTCATTGGATGATTATCTCATCTGTAATAATTCTTTTAAGAATTCAGTCTGCTCAAATTCTTCTTATCTTGAATCTGTTAGTTCTTTTATTTTTCTAGAAGTTGTGTAATCGTGCTGAATTGGTTTATATTTTGAATCTTATTTTTTCTCCTATTTCATATTTCATTTCTATTATCTTATACTTGAATTTTCTTTGTTCATATATTCTTTGTTATCTTCTACTAAGAAAACAATGCTTTTTTATGCATTGTGAGACCTTACCATATGTTTAAAACAATTTGTATTGATGGATGCCTGGTGAGCATGGCTGGTGAATGTACTAGAATGTGTTTTATGCTATATGTTATTTTTAGTCTTCTCAGTAGATATTAGTCAACCAACAATATTTTTTGGTTTCATTCACTAGTCTGAGATGTGCTCTTTAAGATATATTTTGGTTAGTCTAGATTAGTTCATATGTTTGCCCATAGAGCTGCTGTGATATTAACTACTAAGAATTCCTACGAGTTTCATCCTATTTCTGTGATGCAATGCTTTATATAATCCAGTTTAAGTTCAATTAATAATTTATGATGGTCCTGAAATTACTGTTTGGTATCACGTTAACAATGACTCCGTTTTAGGTTGATTCTGAAGTTATGAGAGTGGAGTGATCAAAGAGGAAGACAAAGTAGAATTATCACAACTAAGAGTTTAATCTCTGTAGCTTATCGCGCTTAGTTTCCTATTGATGTGATGAATTTATTCCATGAAATTAAGAAATTCTCAGTACTCCATGTGTCATATATGGACTCAATTCAAGTTGATGGTTTTTTGTTCATGGTACTATTTTTCAGCTTATGTACTGATTTTGATGTTCGAGTTCTTTTAGGTACTTGATCCAACCATGAGGCCAAGTATAAAAGAGCTTTAAAAGGCTTCAGATCGAGTGTTTCTAAACATGTAACCATTATCAGTTGGCTATCAAATGGCTGTTCTTGCTGTTTAATGCCTATATTTCTCCTCAAACTTTGCAGTGCACTACTATTAGCATTTTGTAAAAGCAAGTAGTGTTGTATTTATACACTTCGTTTAGGAATACTTTTATAATGTCAGAATTCTATTATTTTGGTATGAGTTTGAAATCATTAGCTGAGTTGATTATATGTAAAATTCGAATCTAGACATGGTAAAAGAAAAATAATAGTTTCGTAAATATAAAAATAATGATTTTTAAATATTTTTTTATATTTTTTTTCTTTAAAATGACAACTCTTTTAAAGCGTTGTAAAAAGTGTTGTCTTTGTAAAAAAACAACAATGCTTTTTAAGCATTGTAATAGTGTTGCAAAAGCGTTGTCTTTGCTACAAACGACAACTTTAAAAGCGTTGTCATTGAGGAGATTTTTAACAACAGTACCTTTAACAACGCTTTTTAGGCACAAAGAAAACACTTTAAAAGCATTGTCTATTAGCTTTTTTCTTGTAGTGACATTTGTAAGAGGAGGGTCTTACCCATTAATTATCTTGTCAACCTTAAATTATCTCAAACACCATGAATTTTATATGTCATGATAGTGTGGACGTATACAAATTCAATTAGTTTTAAGAGGAGGTTTTGCCCATTAATTTTATTTTGTCAACCTAACTTTATGACAAATAAAATTACCTCAAACACCATGAATTTTGTATGCCACGTTAGTGTGGACATATACAAATTCAAACATTTGTAAGAGGGGGTTTTACCTAGATTTATGACAAATTAATAGTTAGTTTTTCTTTGGTCACACAAATAATAGCAGTGACTCTGATGGGGAGGATACTATTAAATGTACCTAAGTGTATACCATTACTTGATACTAAGTCCACTAAATAGAATTGTGCCCCTTCAGTTGGAGTAGATCACACACACCCTAAATAATTTCCTATAATCATCCACTAAGGAAGTTTGATCTAGTGATCCACAATCAAACTCATCCGATGTGGAGGAATGCACTCAGAGCCAACGCGCAAGTTTGAATGCATCACTTACAAACTAGTAATGGAGACCATGGAATTTAATTAAATTCCTCTCCCACTTAGTTATTTAGAATGAGGAATTTTAACATGCATACAAGCACACAAACACAAGCACACACAGCATAAAAGGCAATAAATAAGAAAAATAATTTTCCAACTATTATGGCCTTTATCCATAGCTGTCCTCCGTGTGTCATCAACCCTAGCTGCTACCATCTTTAGCCACCACCATCGGGTCTAGTTGTCGCATCTATCTTGCTTCTTTTTTCACTGTGCCTTTGGTCCTCAAATAGTCCCACACCTCTCAAGGATACGATCCGCGACAAGAATAAAATTTTACATTTATCAATCCTATATTCCACGAAGGAATGTACATATAATCTAGATCGAACAAAATGTAAAATCCTAATAACAAATACAGCTCCTGCTGTATTTAATATTACAATCATGTACATACATAAAATGCCCTCGACATATCCGAGGGTCCAATCACACACAAACACAACATGGCCATAATAGTTGGATCTAGGATGGCTGCAACCATAGAGTTAATTTATTTGCACATCCTACTATTATCATGCCTAAATTATGTATGACATGTGCATAATTAAACTAAAACCAAACACACAGAGGCTAAAATCTAGCTCTGATACCAATTGTGGGTTGCTACTCCGAATACCGCTCTAGTTCCCCTGTACAAAAATTTGTACAAGCATAAAACTATCCTAGCTACCCATGTGATATACTAAAGTTAAATTTGGATTGCAAACGATGCTTAAGATTATTAATCCAAATTTCTCTTTAGAAGTTAAACTTGGATTGGGAATGAAACTTAACATTCTTACTCTAAGTTCAACTGATGTGATCTTCCTAAGTTAAACCATATTATAGAAGTTATCAAATATCTATTTCAAAGATCGACTTCCAGGTTAAACATGGCGAGGTACTAGGCCTTCTTGGGTATAGGATCATCCACCACTTCCTAGACAAAGCCTCACAAAGAAATCAGATATTTAACTACTTACAGTAAACTAAGTTTAACTATAGAGACCTCAATATAAACACAATATCGAAACATGAAATCGAAAACATAAAATCAATAACAAAAATGATAACTTAAAATTGATAGCCTCTTGTGTTTGGTTTTTCAAGATCTATACAAAGAACATGAACTAGTTATGATGCGAAAATAAATAACTAGTTATACATTTTCTTTGTAGCTAAAGACCTCTTGATCTTCTATTATATTCCTCTCCTCCTCTTGGACGTTGTGTGGGCAATGATCTTCCAAGATGGAATCCACTCGAACCACTTCTTCTTCTCCAAGACTCTCGAGCCACCAAGGGATGCCAAAATAGGAAACTCCTTCTCTTCTTCTTCTCCTCTAAGTAGCCGGCCACCAAGATAGAGTCTTCATCAATTCTTTCAAGTTTCGGCCACCAAGAAGAGATGAGTGCAGACCTTAAAAAGAAGAAAGGAAGAGAAGAGAGCATGGAGTGTCGCCGGCCTAAGGAAGAGAAAAGAGAGGGAGGAAGAGGGCCGGCCACACCAAGGAAAAGAGAAGAATAGAATAGGGTTGTGTGTCTCATGAGGCACCCTCTCCTTCTCTTTTATAATCCTTGGTCAAGGCAAAAAAAGGAAAGTTTTAAATATAATTAAAACTTCCTTATTTGTGGCCTTCCTTTAAAAAAAAAAATTTAACAACAATTAAAATCTCTCTCTTTTAAATTTCCTATTGTACACGACAATAAAGGAAAGTTTTAAAATTAATCTCTCTCTTTTAAAACATGTAGACAACTACAAAAAGGAAAGATTAATTAAAACTTCTCTTTTTAAATCATGGTTACAAAAAGGAAAGTTTTATCAAAAATTAAAATCTCTCTTTTAAACATTATAAATAACTACAAATAAGGAAAGATTTTAACAAAATAAAATCTCTCTTTTAAACTTTTGTAGATAGCTATAAAAGGAAAGATTTTAAAAATTTAAAACTCTCTTTTAAATCCATGACGATGGCTATAAAAGGAAATTGCAATCTTTCTTTTATCCATTGTAGGTAACTATAAAAAAGGAAAGTTTTTAACAAAATAAAATCTCTCTTTTAACCATTGTAGATAACTACAAATAAGGAAAGATTTTAACAAAATAAAATCTCTCTTTTAACCATTGAAGATAACTACAAATAAGGAAAGATTTTAATAAAATTTTGTTTTAAAACAAAACTTCCTTTTTCCTTTTATTCTACATGTGGCCGACCCTTAGCTTGGGCACCAAGCTTTGGTCGGCCACCTCTTGGCTTCCATGCTCATGCTTGGCCGACCCCCTTGCACCAAGCAAGGATGTGTCTGACCCATTACTTAGGTAAGAAGTAAACTTTATGGATACAAGGTTTTATAGAGGCTACAACAGGGACCGCGAGGAGAAATTGATTTTGGTCACCTGATGAGCTTGAGCTTCCTGTGTTCACCCCGAACACCCAACTTAAATTCATCAATAATAACTCATACCACTAAAGAGTTATTATTGAACTACCGCACCAATCCCAAATTACATTATGGGCTCCTTCTTATTATGAGTGCATTAATCTCCCTGTGTTTAAGATATAGAATGCCCCCTAATTAAATGAGTTACTGACAACTCACTTAATTAATATCTAGCTCTAAGAGTAGTACCACTCAACTTCATTGTCATGCCGGACTAGGTCCACCTGCAGGGTTTACATGACAATCCTTATGAGCTCCTCAAGGGGACATCATCAACCTAGATTACTAGGACACAGTTTTATTCTATAATCAACAACACACCATATAAATAATATCATTTCTCAACTTATCGGGCCTATTGATTTAACGATCTAAATCGCACCCTTTGATAAATTAAAGAAATAAATATTAAATATACGTACTTGTTATTATATCATGATTAAGTGTAACGACCCGCGTTCTACTACTAAGCTGTAAGGTCGATCGCTACATTATGCTGTGCTAAATTACTATTGCAGAAATCTGGATTGATTAAAATTTTACTAAACTGATTACTGTAAAATCTGAACTTAATATTCTAGGTGTACCTAGGAGTTGTACACATGCTAGGGAAGATAATCTATGCCTCTCGGATGTCCTGCTAGCTGTAATCAGGCATTTCAATCGATCCATGAATCGATTGGGCTGTCGGATCGATCCAGTGATCGATCCCGCTTGATACTGGCAGGGAGAAAGACTCTGGATCGGTCGGCTGACCGATCCATAAGCTATATGGCTTCTGTATGCGGCTGGATCGGTCTACCGACAGATCCAGGAGTACACTGATCGGTCGGCAGACCGATCCAGTGGCTCACTGATCGATCGGCTGACCGATCAGTAAGCTTCGATACTCACTGTTCGCATCTGGATCGGTCAGCTGACCGATCCAGCGGCACAACCCAAACTCTGATCGATCTGTAGACCGATCTGGGTTTTGATTTCGAATCAGAACCCTGATTTCAGCACTAGTTCATGCCAAAATCTCATATAAGAGTTCTAATATCAATGGGAATAAGTTCTAGCATCTATTAACTAGCATTCCAACATAATTACTAACAACTAAACAAATCTTCCATGGTTTAAACATTCTAAGGTCTAAAAGTGCATAAAAGTACTTGAGAAAAGAAACTAAGTTCTTAATTTGCTAAACTCCCTAAGGATCTTCATTCCAGGTTCCTGCCACACACACCACCTTTGCATTGACCTTCAGCTTCCTCTGCTAATCCATTTTCCCTTTACCTTTATCTGTAGTATAAGGAAAAAGTATCTATAAGCTTAAAGCTTAGTAAGAAACCAGCTACCTCACTAAAACATGCAACGATGCAAACATGTTTTTAAAGAATGCTATTTTAAAACATGCACTGAATTTGTTAAAGCATGGCATACTGAAGTTACATGGCATAAACACTGAAACATGGCATGCATAATAAAATCTAAACATGGAGCTATCTCATGATATCAACTAGGAGAAAATAAGCTGAAACTGTAACTGAAACTGGGCTAATGCTGAGCTAGTGCTGAGCTGAACTATAATCACATGACTAGGTTATGAATTTGAAAGTTATTATCGTAATAAGTGAAAATACATAATCATGTTGCTAGTGGGCCCGGCAACTGTACTTTGCGATGCGCGCATCCCTAACTAGACCCGGGTTTACAAGTCCCGAATTTAGTAGGGTTACTAGGTTGTCTGAACCTAGGGATGACTGTGGGAGCCCAACCCAATGGATATCTAATCCAGTACAGTGCCACTGAAAATAAAATACTGAATATAGCTACTAATTGCTTATTTTGCTGTTTCTAGGTTATCTGAACCTAGAGCTAGGTTATCTAAACCTAGAGGCGACTGTGGGAGCCAACCCATTGGACCGTAGTCCCATGTAAGCTGAAACTAGACTAATATACTGATTTAAATGCTACTAATGCATTTAACTGACCTGTTAAAAATATCTGAGGTGGTATTTAGCTACACTAATCATTTTGTCGAACACTTGGTGTGCTCCAACTCTCCCCTCTAATAGGGAGACCACCTCTAGGCACCCGACGACGTCAAGAGCCTCCAACTGAAGGAGAATAACGTGTCTGGCACATCTAGAGGTGCTCAACTAGATCCCTAGTCTGCGAGGAGGGTTTAAACACACCCTGGGTGCCGAAAAATCTGCATATAGCTAAACTAAAGGCATGCAATCAAACGAAAGCTACTTATACTGCAGGTGAGGGGTTTCTTACCTCCTATTCGTAATTTCTTACGATTCTAATCGCTAGGTTTCCGGAGGAGACGATCCTTTCGACGATCTTCTCGCGTCTAAGTGTTTCTCTCGCGAAGGGGACGTCCTCGTGTCGGAGATGTCGCCGGAAGGTGTCCTTGAAGCCCTAGGAAGGGAACCCTAGGTTTCTTCTTGTGGTTGGCGCCGAGAGAAGGAGAGGGAAGGGGAGTCGGCGTGAGTTAGGGTGAGGAGAAGAAAGTTGCCGAACCAAACCAAAAATAAACCAAACCCCACTTAAATTTTCTATTTATATTAAGTGGGTAACTCGGCCCAACTTACATATAAATATAATTGATTCCCCTTTCTTTCAGCCCGGCCCTGCTAGGTTCAACTGGTTACTAACATTATCCGTAAACCGTAGGTCTCGGGTTCAATTCCCGCTTAGGACGTTTTCGTTTTCTATTTGTTTTTGCTACTTCCGTTACTCTAAAAATTCTGTAAAAATATCCTAAAATTCCAAAAAAATCATAGATTATTTCTAAAATAGTTTTGAGAATTTTCGGGTGTTACAATCCCCCATACCTTATAAAAAGTTCGTTCTCGAACTTAGAATAACTCTGGGTACTTCTGTCTCATACTGGCTTCTGTCTCCCAAGTTGCCTCTTCTGCTGTGTGACTGTGCCAAATAACTTTGACTAATGGTACTTCCTTTTTCCGCAATTTCTTAACTGCTCGGTCTATTATCTGAATAGGCCGGATCTGTACCGACTGGGGCTCAATCACCTGGGTGGCATCTGGGGTATGCTTCTTCAGCATAGAGACATGAAATACATTGTGGACAGCTGACATTTCCTGGGGTAGCTCTAACTCATATGCTACCTTGCCCACTCTTCTGTTGATAAGGTATGGTCCCACATATCTGGGACTTAGCTTGCCCTTTTTCCCAAAACGCATTACTCCCTTCATAGGAGCTACTCTGAGGAATACTGAATCCCCAACTGAAAACTCTAAGGGTCTGCACCGTGTATCAGCATAGCTTTTCTGGTGACTCTGAGCTGTCTCTATCCTCTGGCGGATCTGCTGTATAGCTGCTGTGGTATCTGCCACTAGATCTGTCTGAAGTTCTAGTTCTTTCTGTTCACCACTCTCATACCAGCAGATTGGAGATCTACACCTCCGCCCATAGAGAGCCTCATAAGGTGCCATACCGATAGTAGCCTGATAGCTGTTGTTGTATGCAAATTCTGCTAAACTCAGAAATTTGCACCAACTTCCCTTGAAATCTAGGGCACATGCTCGGGGCATATCCTCGAGTACCTGATTTACTCGCTCCGTCTATCCATCTGTCTGCGGATGGAAGGCTGTGCTAAACTTTAACTTCGTGCCCAAAGCTGTCTGTACACACTCCCAGAAGTGTGACGTGAACCTGCTGTCTCAGTCTGAAATAATGGTTCGTGGGACTCCATGTAATCTAACGATCTCCTTGAGATACAACTGAGCTAGTTGTTCCATGGAGTAGGATATCCTGATAGCTATGAAGTGGGCTGATTTAGTCAATCTGTCGACTATTACCCAGATGGTATCAAACCCATTCGTGGTTCTGGGTAATCCCACTATAAAATCTATAGAAATGTCTTCCCACTTCCATTCTGGTATCTGTATGGGCTGCAAAACTCCCCCTGGTCTCTGATGTTCTACCTTAACCCTCTGACAGGTTAGGCAGGTGCTGACATATCGAGCGATGTCTCTCTTCATCCCAGGCCACCAAAAACGTTTCTTCAAGTCCTGGTACATTTTGGTGGAGCCTGGATGCATCGCATAGGGAGTCTTGTGAGCCTCATATGAAATCTTCCTTCTGAGTTCCTCCTGATCTGGAACACATAATCTGTCGCCAAAATACAACACCCCGCTAGCTGACACTCTAAACTCTCCACTTTTTGTTTCTGCTAATCCTTGCTTGATTTTATGAATTTCAGGATCCTGTTCCTGAGCTGTCTGGATGTCACCAAGCAAGGTCGACTCTAAGGTCATAGTAGAGAGCTGTTCAACTATGAGTTCGAGATCGAAATCTGTGATCTCTTTCTGTAGGGGTGACATGGCTGCTACAGATAATAAGGTAGCACTGGACTTTCTGCTAAGTGCATCTGCTACCCTATTTGCTTTCCCTGGGAGGTAAAGGATGTCTATATTGTAGTCCTTGACTAGCTCCAACCATCTGCGCTGTCGCATATTCAGATCCTTCTGAGTGAAGAAGTACTTCAGACTCTGATGATCTGTATACACCCTGCACTGAGCTCCATACAAGTAATGTCTCTAAATTTGAGAGCGAACACCACTGCTGCAAGCTCAAGGTCATGAGTGGGGTAATTCCTCTCATAATCCTTGAGTTGTCTGGAGGCGTAGGCGATTACCTTGTCATCTTGCATCAGCACTGCTCCTAATCCCAACTTTGAGGCATCACTATATATATCAAAGCTATCTGCGTTCTCTGGTAGAGTCAGAATAGGTGCACTAGTCAATCTTCGTTTTAGCTCGCTGAAACTGTTCTCGCAGTCCTTAGTCCACTGAAACTTTCTGTTCTTTTTGGTAAGAGCTGTCAGTGGGGAGGCTACCCTGGAGAAGTTCTCTACAAATTTTCTGTAATAGCTTGCTAATCCCAGAAAGCTTCTGATCTCACAGGCGTTCTTGGGTCTTTTCCAGCTGCTCACAGCTTCTATCTTACTGGGGTCTACCATGATACCATCCTTTGAGATGATGTGACCCAGGAAGGACACCTGATGTAACCAAAATTCACATTTTGTGAACTTGGCGTACAACTGGTTCTGCTGGAGGGTCTGCAGTACTATTCTCAGATGCTCTGTGTGTTCTTCCTGAGTTCCTGAATAGATAAGAATGTCATCGATGAACATGATAACAAACTTATCTAAGTATTCTCTGAATACCCTATTCATGAGGTCCATGAAAGTAGCTGGAGCATTTGTCACGCCAAAGGGCATGACTACGAACTCATAATGTCCGTATCTGGTCCTGAATGTTGTCTTGGGTATATCCCCTTCTTTAACCTTCACCTGATGATAACCTGATCTGAGGTCTATTTTAGAGAACACTGCTGCTCCCTTTAGCTGATTGAACAGGTCATCTATTCCGGGAAGAGGATACCTGTTCTTGATTGTGACCTGGTTCAGTGCTCGGTAATCTATACACAGGCGCATGCTTCCGTCCTTCTTCTTCACGAACAATACAGGTGCTCCCCATGGTGAGTGACTAGGGCGTATGAAGCCTTTGTCAAGTAGCTTCCGTAATTGCTCATGAAGTTCCTTCAGTTCGGTTGGAGCCATGCGGTAGGGTGCTTTGGAAATAGGGTTGGTACCGGGAATGAGCTATATCTCAAATTCAATCTCCCTGTCTGGTGCTAATCCTGGTAACTCTTCAGGGAAGACTACTGGGTAGTCACTTACGACTCGGACCTCCGCTAGCTGTTGGTCCTTGTCCTGGCTGGTACTGACTACGTGTGCTAAAAATCCCGTACACCCTGAATCCATTAATCTCTGTGCCTTCATAGCTGAGAGAAACCTCTTGGCCTTTCTTTTGGGTTCTCCGACGAACTCGAACTGTGCTTTTGCTTCAGGTTGGAATATGACTTTCTGCTTACGGCACTCAATGGAAGCACCGTATCTGATCAAGAAGTCCATTCCAAAAATGACATCGTAGTCAGTCATATTTAGCGCGATCAGATCACAGAAGAGTTCTCTGTCTGCTATAATGACTAGCACTGCTCTGAGCCAGTGCGTGGATGCCATAATTTCTCCTGAAGGCAGTGTCGTCAGAAACTGACTACTGAGTACCTCTGGAGGTATTGCTAACTTCTCAGCAAATGCCCTGGATACATATGAATGGGTTACCCCAGTATCGAATAAGACAGTTGTACTTTCCTGTAAAATTAATCTGACCTGTAACAACTGTCGAGGCATTTGCTACGTCCTCTCTGGTGAGTGAGTAGATCCTCGCATTGGTCATAGCTGGAGGGGCTTCTAATCTGCCCTGGCTGATATGTGGACCATCTAAAGCGGCCTGCATCTGATGTAACTGAGCTGACTGGCCTCCATACTGAATCGGCTGTGGCTGAGGAAGACTGGTCTTGTTTGGACACTGTTTGGCCATATGCCCTTCCTGTCCGCATTCAAAGCATCCTCGTGTGCCCTTACGACAAACTCCAGGATGGAATTTCCCACAAGTAGCACACTTTGGATAACTGGGCTGCTTGCTGGCTGGCCCTCCTTTTGGGTAACTCCCTAGTTTGCGCTTGTTGCTGGAGTTCCCTTTCCAGTTAGTGCTATGGGAGCTGTGGCCCTGCTGTTTCTGAGTGCTTGAGCCTCCTTGACCTTTAGCTTCTGAGAGGACTTGCTTCTGCTGCTTGATGCTATTCTGGTAATGCTCAGTGATTAGAGCACTGCTCACTAAATCTTCTGTGGTTTGTGGCCTATGAACGCCACCAGCCACGTTCATTGCTATTTCCGGCCTCAGCATCTTGAGCATCAACCGGATTCGTTCCCTTTCTGTGCTGACTAATTCAGGGCATAGACGATCCAACCTATTGAATTTCTTCACGGCTTCCTCAACTGATAGGTTGCCCTGACGAAACTCAATGAACTCGTCGTAGTGACGGTTGGTGACCCGCATGTGAAAGAACTCCTCAAAGAATTCCTTCTCGAAGTCAGCCCATGTCATCTGGTTCACTGGGCGCTTCGCTCTGATTCTCTCCCACCACATACGTGCATCTCCTGTCAAGCAGAAGGAGGCGCACTTCACCTTCTCGTGTTCTGGCCAGTCCAGAAGCTCCATCGTACTTTCCAGTGTTTTGAACCATGCCTGAGCATCCCATGGTTCACTGCTGCCTGAGAAATTCTCTGGCTTGACTCTCTGCCACTGGATCAGATAGGCTTCTCTCTTTGCCTCTACTGCTGCCGGGGCTACTGGTGCTGTAGGCTGGACTGGTGGAACCTTTAAGACCACTGGTGTCGCTAAGTTAGGCTCCGGGGTGACAGTGGGAGTGTTCTGCTGACTAGCCTTTAAGGTGGCTATTTCCTGTTGCTGTAACTGAGCCACTAGTGCTGTAAGGTCTGGGGGAGGCACTGAACTATCTGCCTCATGCTGGGGCTCAGTAGCTGGTGTCCTTCTAGCTGGGCGTCCTCGTGCCATTTCTAAAGACATGGAGGACAGGACATGCATAACCAATACAATTATAATTGTATAACTATTGCTATCATTTTATATACTATCACATACTAACATGCATCAATTTTTTTATAAACATGAGCTATAACAAGAAAGTAAGAAACATAAATAAAGCAAAGGTATTCTTTCTTGGAAGCTGCAGGTACAATGCTGATGTGTGTGTAGGAAGTATGGAACACTGCTCTGATACCACTCTGTAACGACCCGCCTTCTACTACTAAGCTGTAAGGCCGATCGCTACATTATGCTGTGCTAAATTACTATTGCAGAAATCTGGATTGATTAAAATTTTACTAAACTGATTACTGTAAAACCTGAACTTAATATTCTAGGTGTACCTAGGAGTTGTACACATGCTAGGGAAGATAATCTATGCCTCTCGGATGTCCTGCTAGCCGTAATCAGGCATTTCAATCGATCCATGAATCGATTGGGCTGTCAGATCGATCCAGTGATCGATCCCGCTTGATATTGGCAGGGAGAAAGACTCTGGATCGGTCGGCTGACCGATCCATAAGCTATATGGCTTCTAAATGCGGCTGGATCGGTCTACCGACCGATCCAGGAGTACACTGATCGGTCGGCAGACCGATCCAGTGGCTCACTGATCGGTCGGCAGACCGATCCAGTGGTTCACTGATCGGTCGGTTAACCGATCAGTATGCTTCGATACTCACTGTTCGCATCTGGATCGGTCGGCTGACCGATCCATAACATACGCCAACTCTTTGTTTGTGACTAGATCGGTCAGCTGACCGATCCAGCGGCACAACCCAAACTCTGATCGGTCTGTAGACCGATCTGGGTTCTGATTTCGAATCAGAACCTTGATTTCAGCACTAGTTCGTGCCAAAATCTCATATAAGAGTTCTAAAATCAATGGGAATAAGTTCTAGCATCTATTAACTAGCATTCCAACATAATTACTAACAACTAAACAAATCTTCCATGGTTTAAACATTCTAAGGTCTAAAAGTGCATAAAAGTACTTGAGAAAAGAAACTAAGTTCTTAATTTGCTAAACTCCCTAAGGATCTTCATTCCAGGTTCCTGCCACACACACCATCTTTGCATTGACCTTCAGCTTCCTCTGCTAATCCATTTGCCCTTTACCTTTATCTGCAGTATAAGGAAAAAGTATCTATAAGCTTAAAGCTTAGTAAGAAACCAGCTACCTCACTAAAACATGCAACGATGCAAATATGTTTTTAAAGAATGCTATTTTAAAACATACACTGAATTTGTTAAAGCATGGCATACTGAAGTTACATGGTATAAACACTGAAACATGGCATGCATAATAAAATCTAAACATGGAGCTATCTCATGATATCAACTAGGAGAAAATAAGCTAAAACTGTAACTGAAACTGGGCTAAAGCTGAGCTAGTGCTGAGCTGAACTATAATCACATGACTAGGTTATGAATTTGAAAGCTATTATCGTAATAAGTGAAAATACATAATCATGTTGCTAGTGGGCCCGACAACTCGTGTCGGAGATGTCGCCGGAAGGTGTCCTTGAAGCCCTAGGAAGGGAACCCTAGGTTTCTTCTTGTGGTTGGCGCCGAGAGAAGGAGAGGGAAGGGGAGTCGGCGTGAGTTAGGGTGAGGAGAAGAAAGTTGCCGAACCAAACCAAAAATAAACCAAACCCCACTTAAATTTTCTATTTATATTAAGTGGGTAACTCGACCCAACTTACATATAAATATAATTGATTCCCCTTTCTTTCAGCACGGCCCTGCTGGGTTCAACTGGTTACTAACATTATCCGTAAAACGTAGGTCTCGAGTTCAATTCCCACTTAGCCCGTTTTCGTTTTCTATTTGTTTTTGCTACTTCCGTTACTCTAAAAATTCTGTAAAAATATCCTAAAATTTCAGAAAAATCATAGAATATTTCTAAAATAGTTTTGAGAATTTTCAGGCATTACATTAAGAGCATGCACTTCCATAATAATAGAGGTTTTGTTCTCTTTATATAGTCAGTATAAAAAGAAACTACCTCAAATGGTTCTGCTCAATACACTCATATTGTACTAGTGTAATTTTATAGTCTAGATAAACTAATACCAAATTACACTACAACCACTCCTATGGTTTGTCCATTCCATCTTAGTTGTGAGCTACTATTTATAATTTATAAGGATTTGATAACATGATCTTCTGTGTGTCTCCTCATACCATGTTATCTATAATATAAATTAAATCGATAACTACACTTAGCATAAATGTAGATATTTGACTAATGTGATTTTTATTTCTAAATAAATGTTTATACAAAAATCTAGGCTTTTATTATACATTCCAACATAATGAAGTCTTGGTTCATGAGACTGGGCAAAGTCTTGGCAGGTTGAGGATGTTAGGCAAAATTCTAGGGTCGAGGACATTAGGTGAAAGTCCTAGGAGTCGTGGACACCAGGTGGAAAATCCTTGGGTTAAAGACACTAGGTGAAAGTCCTGAAGTCTCAGATACTGAGCAAAAGTCCAAACGGTCTAGAGGACTAGCTAGGCAAAAGGTAATCTCTCCTAAGAGGAGTAGGTGAGAACACATTTCCTGAAAAGGAAACAGTAGGCGTTGGTCCGACCTAGAGTTTAAGTGAAACTTAAAGTTAGGATCGAATAGTCCGGAGACTATCGAATATTATTTTACTTTACATATTATTATTGCTTGTTAGACTAACCTGTGATGTAGTGTAAAGCTTGCTAGAAAAGGGTCATTTAGGCGCTTGATGTTCATAGATTATATATGTTATTTTATATTATTTAACTCACAACTTACCGTATTCATTGCCTATGATCTATGCTTTCACACCCTTAATCATGTTAATTTTAGCATAATTACTATTTTACGTCCAGAGATATGCTCGGTTCTTATTTTCATTTTTAGGAGTAGTTTGGAGTGGCAAAGAATTCAAAAAGATGCTAAAGAAGACTTCCAGAGTTAAGTTGGACCTAGCCATGACTTAAGGCACGACTAGGAGAAGCTACAAAAGGTGGTCGTGCTAAAGTGCAAGGCTAAGGAACCAACAAAGTCACTGGCTATGTCAAATTTGCATAGCCAGGAAGAAGAATCAGCACCAGACAACATACGGTCGTGTCTCAGAGCACAGCCAGGAACCAACCCATGCAGTTTTCTAGAGTTGAAATGGACTCGGCCATACCCAGAGGCACGGACATGTCTCCACAAAATAAAAAAAAATACAGTTTTGAAGATCAAGTCGTGCCAAATAGAACGACCCAGAAGGTGAAGTAGAGTAGACTCTATTAGGGTCGTTTGGTGCTAGAGGCGGGGGCGGGGGGGAAGGGGGGTGAATAGCTCGTCGCGCTTGATTACTTGCTTTTTTGATGATGATATGCTACAGAATGAACTCGAAGCAAACTTATAATGCTAATACAAAGGATGTCCTTGGTATCCATCTCAAGAAGTAGTGACTAATCCAAGGATCCACACACGACATACTCTCCACTAATAAAAACATTCATTCTCAGTTGTAGTCGAAGGCTGAGAAGCCTCATACAAACTCACACAACAATATACAACACTCACAAAAATAAAATACAATAGATACAAATGGAAACTCTATCTTCTTTCTTACTTGTTGCTTGTTGTTGCCTCTTGAACCTTGGAAGTGTAACTACACTTGTCTCCAAGAGCCTTCGAGAACTGGCTATGAAAGTGTGGAGAAGCTCGCTGAGATCGCATTGTAGTTGCTGGAGAGGAATCGATGAGGAGAACGCTCGCCAATGGCTATAACTTGCGCAACAGTCGAATCTCAATCGATTGAATAACTCTCAATCGATTGGGAAGGCTTTGAATCGATCGATTGATCGATTCAGAGCACCTCTGTGCTCTGCTGGAAATGGCTGAATCGATTAACCAATCGATCTAGCCTTTCTCGTGTCTGTACATGCAAGAAATCCAGTCTCCAATCGATCAGCCAATCGATTGGAGATGCTTAATCGATCGGCTGATCGATTGGGAAAGGTTCTGTGCTCGCGATAATTGCTCCCAATCAATCGATCGATCAATTGGGCCAAACCTTCTTCGCGACACACATCCAATCGATTAACTGATCGATTGGACTACGGTTCAATCGATCGGTTGATCGATTGACCCACCTTTGACTTGCCTAAATCAAGTCCAAGGTTCCCAAACCCAACATCTAGTCAACCATGACCTATTGGGACATCATGCCTAGTATATGGTCACCCTTGACCTGCTAGGGCTTCTTCACCAAGTGTTCGATCAATCCCTTTAATCCACTTGGACTTTTCTCCTTATGCCAAATGTCCGGTCACCCTTGACCCACTTGGACTTACTGTCTCGTGCCAAGTGTCTAGTCCTCTATGACCCACTTGGACTTCCACCAGATGTCCGATCACCCTTGACCCACCTGGATTTTCACGTGTCTGGCTTCACTCACCAACTCTTTCCATCGGCCTGGCTTCACTCACCAGGACTTTTCATCTGCCTGACTTCACTCACCAGGACTTTTCATCTGCCTGACTTCACTCACCAGGACTTTCACCTAGCTTCACTCACTAGGATTTTCACCTAGCTTCACTCATTAGGATTTTTATCTACTTGGCTTCACTCACCAGGACTTTCACCTAGCTTCACTTACTAGAATTTTCATTTGCCTGGCTTCAGTCACCAGGACTTTCACCTTGCTTCACTCACTATGATTTTTCCACTGCCTAACCTTCAGTTAGGACTTTCCTAGTCAAGTATCTGTCAACCCTTTGACCTACTTGATTCTTCTTCATATCTAATTGGTCAACCTTGACTAGAGGAAAATTGTATCAACAATCTCCCCAATCAGATGATTGCATCCGCAATCTTCATATATTGTCAAACATCGAAACCCAAAACATTAAGACTCAGGCTTGAGCCGACTCAAGTCTTGTCAACTTGGTCAACCTTGACCCAGGGGATATTACACCAACAGACTCTGCTCTGGCGATGCCATTAAGCACGGGCAAGAAGCCAGAGGTTGCTATGGCCATGCCTTATGGCACGACCAAGCTATGTAGATAGAGCTAATTTGGCTCCGGTCATGCTAAATGGTACATCCAGATGGCAGAGACAGGTCTAGGTCATGTCAATAGGCACTACCACCCCGTGCCCTCACCTCTATATAAGGGGCACTTGATCCCCTTTGATGAGGAGGAAGATCCAAGATAGGAGGAGACCCTCTAGATCAAATCCTTGTATCTAGAGGCATCATCTGGGTGACCAAGAACTTCACCTAAGGGCTTCACTTGACATCAAAGGATAAGTTTCTCCTCCCCTTCCTTAGGGTTCTTGAAGTTTCTATGATTTTGAGCTCTTGGATTGTAGTTCTTCCAATTTTAGAGTAGATTTATACTATTCTAGGAAGTATGAAATAATTATAATGTGTGGATGTTGTAAACTCTATTGAATTGCCAATTTCCTTGTTTGATAAAACTTGTATGGCACTTATTCCTTTTGATGAAATGCTTGTAAGTAGGATTTCTCTATAAACATGAATTTATCTATCTAGATTACATTTTTGTATGCATAAATCTAATATCTGAACTAGATACATTGCTGTGTGTTTATGTCTAAACATGAACTTGAATTTCCATTGAATAGATGCATATATTGCTATATCTTTTGAGTGTATTCTCCAATATAGCTCGTTAAGGCTTTAGGATACTTGTTTAATGTTGAGTATCTAAGATAACTATAACTATCCTTTTAAATGGAATGTAATCTCCTATGGGAGAGCAATTCTATGTATGGACGAGTCTATCACATGACCTAATTGGCTTTCCATAATTATATGCTACACAAGTGACCTACGTAATCTAGAGACGTAGACCCAGGGGAGGCTCTTATGACAAGAGGTACTCTACTAAAAATCTGAACTCTCTAAGTTACTTCTACACTTGATGGCATACTTAGTTACTGGCAGGAGAAGTACTCCAATACACCATCACGGGGTGGTATTTGGTAGTAATTTAGACTGCCCTACAACCATATAAGTGGAGAACTAGGAATGAGTGAATTCATAGCATAATATGTTGGGACTTTCGGGCCGCAAAAACTGATTTTTGGGTTGCAAAAATCCCAAAACCCCGCCATCGAATCTGTGCGAAGAAATAAAATTTACGTAAAACTTCAAGTACGAGTTTCTAGCCTAGATCTAAACAAGATCTACAAAGGAGAAGAGCTTTACCCTTGATACGATGTCCTTCGCTAATCCCGCTTGTCCAAGGTTCGTCGGATCTCGAGAGTATCAAAGTAGATACCCCTCTATATGTATCCACACAAGCAAGAGATGGAGAAACCAAACAAAAGGTGTGCTAGCACCTTTGAAAGGTTCGGCCAAGGTGGAGGAGAGGGAGAGAAGAGAGAGCTTGAGGAAGAAGATGAGAGTTACACCAAAGAAATGAAACTCATCCAATCAATAAGTTGTCGGCCACATGAATGAGGTTAATAACCTCCATGGAATACCAAGAGTCACAACTCTTGCTAACTCCCATGAGGTGGCATCCCACTTAAGCAACCATGATGATGTGGAGCATCATAATTGGTCCACTCTTTACCAACTCACCAATGAGGTGGCAAATGGTCAAGTCAAACTTGACTCTTCATCTTCCTCTCAGGTCAAGTCAAACTTGACCACTTCTCTCCCATGGTTGATCAAATCTAACCATTGGTTCAAGTCAATTTTAATTTAATGAATCTCTATTCATTGAATTAAATTGACTCAATGAGTCTAAGTCCAAATTAGACTCATCTAACACATGAAGCAAATTGAGTCCAACTCAATTAGCCTAATTTGGATTACTCTTAATCCAATTTGGTTCATCACATGGACCTAATACTTTAGGTTCATCAAATGGACCTAATCTCCATCTAATTGCCTTTGTGTGTGACCCTATAGGTTCTTATAACATTGGCAATGCTCCTAAACCCATTTAGAAGCATAAGTAATGAGCGGTATCTAGCAACACATCATTACTACCCAAGTTTTAAGAATATTGAGATCCAACATCAACTTGTGACTACTAATTGTGACTCTTCACAATATATGACAAGTGTCCTATCCTAGACATCTAGATTGATCAATGTGAATCATAGACCCTGTCATCCTCTAATCAATCTAAATCTTGAATCCCAAGTAGACTCACTCAATCAAATGAGCTCAACATCTCATATTGACTCATTTGGGCATGGTCATGCACTTCATGGTCTCACTCTATCAAGAATATCGATGTCTCTCTCGTTATATAGGAGGGATATTTCCCATCTACATCACTCACATCCCTTTGCATAATTCGTTACATAACCAGTAATCACCTTTATAGTCCACCCAGTTACGGGTGACGTTTGACGAAACCAAAGTACATAACTCCTTATGTAGGGAACCATGGTGACTTCAGGTCTAAGGACTAGTAGTCATACTAATAGTCACATGAGAAAGTATATGACACTCATATAATGATCCATGATACTTTCTCATGGCGGGTCATTCAGTATACATTCTCCAATGCATACCCATGTGTCAACTTGATATCTCTATATCCATGACTTGTGAGATCAAGTCATCGAGTTGACCTACATGCTAGTCTCGTTGCATTAACATTGTCCCTGAATGCTAATACTTGACTAGGAATAATTAAGAGTAGTGTTCCCTATATCATCTCACTATTGATTCAACTAACCGATTGATATAGGTAAGAACCTTCTACTCAAGGATGCTATTATACTTAGTTATTTGGAACCAATACAAGTAAGCATAATAACCATAATCAAATTCCATTATATTTATAAGAATATGATACAACGAGTCCATACAACAATAATCAAATGATTGACTCTAGGGCTCTAATTAACAATCTCCCACTAGCACTAGTGCCAATCAGTATATGCTCTAAGGCCCAATGACCTAGTGTGACCATCATGCTTTCTCTGTGCTAAAGCCTTGGTCAAGGGATCTGTGATGTTAGCCTCAATGGGTACTCTGCAAATCTTCACATCTCCTCTATCGATGATCTATCGAATGAGATTGAAGTGTCGTAGTATATGTTTGGTCCGCTGGTGTGAGCGAGGTTTCTTGTCCTGTGCTATTGCTCCATTGTTGTCACAATAGAGCTCTATGGGATCAGCTATGCTAGGAACTACCCCAAACTCAGTAATGAACTTACGGATCCAAACTGCCTCCTTTGCTGCTTCTGATGCAGCAATATACTCGGCCTCTGTTGTAGAATCAGCTACTGTGTCCTGCTTCGAACTCTTCTAGCTCACATCACCACCATTTATGCAAAACATGAACCCTAACTGCGATCGATAATCATCCTGATAAGTTTGGAAGCTAGCATCACTGTAACCCTTTACAGCTAGCTCGTCATCACCTCTATATTTCAAGAAATATTTTTTAGTCCTTCTCAAGTACTTAAGAATATTCTTGACCGCTATCCAGTGACTTTCACCTCGATCTGACTGGTATCTGCTCGTCATGCTCAAAGCATACGAGACATCAGGACGAGTACATAGCATGACGTACATGATTGATCCTATGGCTGAAGCATAAGGGATCTGATCCATGTAGTCTCTCTCCTCTATAGAAGAGAGACTTTGAGTCTTCGAAAGACTCATACCATGTGACATCGACAGAAATCCCTTCTTGGAGGTCTGCATGGCAAATCGAAATAATACCTTGTCATTGTATGTACTCGGACTTAGGCCAAGCAATCTCATAGATCTATCTCTATAGATCTGTATGCCTAGAATGTGGGATGCTTCACCTAAGTCCTTCATTGAGAAACAAGTACCCAGCCAAGTCTTGACAGACTGCAGTAAAGGGATGTCTTTCCCAATGAGTAGTATGTCATCCACATACAATATAAGGAAGACAACTGTACTCCCAACAACCTTCTTGTAGACACAAGGTTCATCTTCATTCTTGATGAAATAAATTGTTTGATTGCATCATCGAATCGAATATTCTAGTTCCGAGAAGCTTGCTTCAGTCCATAAATGGACTTATGCAGCTTGTATACTCTGTCAGTATGCTGTGGATCTACAAAACCCTCAGGTTGTGTCATGTGTACATCCTCGAGCAGGTTTCCATTCAGAAACGCGGTCCATCTGCCAGATCTCATAATCATGGTACGTTGCAATAGCAAGCATGATCTGAATGGATTTAAACATCGCTACTGAAGAAAAAGTTTCATCATAGTCAATATCATGAATTTGCTTGAAACCTTTAGCTACCAAGCGACCCTTATAAATAAGTCCATCCATGTCAGTCTTTCTCTTAAAGACCCACTTACACCCAATGGGTTTGACCCCTTCAGGTGGATCAACCAAAGTCCATACTTGATTAGTGTACATGGATTCCATCTCGGATCTCATGGCCTCTAGCCATTTCTCGGAATCTAGTCTCATCACAGCTTCCTGATAGGATGTAGGCTCATCCTGAATGAGCACAACGTCATCATGGTCAGACAAGAGAAATGAATATCTCTCAGGCTGACGACGCATCCTATCAGACCTGCGAAGAGGTAGGTCTACTTGAACTGGTTGTTCTTCCTCAACTCCTTGTGGAACAACATCATCCACAACACTTTGTGGTTCCAGTTCAACTTCCATCGAGGCTTTAGTGTTATGGTTCACATCTTGAACTTCTTCAAGATCGAACGTACTCCCACTAGTCTTTCTAGAAACAAAATCCCTTTCTAGAAATACCCCAGTCTTAGCCACAACCATCTTGTGTTGACTGGGAATGTAGAAGTAATATCCCTTCATTTCCTTGGGCTTTACCCTTGATGCGATGTCCTTCGCTAATCCCGCTCGTCCAAGGTTCGCCGGATCTCGAGAGTATCAAAGTAGATACCCCTCTATGTGTATCCACACAAGCAAGAGATGGAGAAACCAAACAAAAGGTGTGCTAGCACCATTGAAAGGTTCGGCCAAGGTGGAGGAGAGGGAGAGAAGAGAGAGCTTGAGGAAGAAGATGAGAGTTACACCAAAGAAATGAAACTCACCCAATCAGTAAGTTGTCGGCCACATGAATGAGGTTAATAACCTCCATGGAATACCAAGAGTCACAACTCTTGGTAACTCCCATGAGGTGGCATCCCACTTAAGCAACCATGATGATGTGGAGCATCATCATTGGTCCACTCTTTGCAAACTCACCAATGAGGTGGCAAATGGTCAAGTCAAACTTGACTCTTCATCTTCCTCTCAAGTCAAGTCAAACTTGACCACTTCTCTCCCATTGTTGATCAAATATAACCATTGGTTCAAGTCAATTTTAATTTAATGAATCTCTATTCATTGAATTAAATTGACTCAATGAGTCTAAGTCCAAATTAGACTCATCTAACACATGAACCAAATTGAGTCCAACTCAATTAGCTTAATTTGGATTACTCTTGATCCAATTTGGTTCATCACATGGACCTAATCCTTTAGGTTCATCAAATGAACCTAATCTCCATCTAATTGCCCTTTGTATGTGACCCTATAGGTTCTTATAACATTGGCAATGCTCCTAAACCCATTTAGAAGCATAAGTAATGAGCGGTATCTAGCAACACATCATTACTACCCAAGTTATAAGAATATTGAGATCCAACATCACATTGTGACTACTAATTGTGACTCTTCACAATATATGACAATTGTCCTATCCTAGACATCTAGATTGATCAATGTGAGTCATAGACCCTGTCATCCTCTAATCAATCTAAATCTTGAATCCCAAGTAGACTCACTCAATCAAATGAGCTCAACATCTCATATTGACTCATTTGGGCATGACCATGCACTTAGTGGTCTCACTCTATCAAGAATATCGATGTCACTCCCGTCATATAGGAGGGATAGATCCCATCTACACACTCACATCCCTCCGCATAATTTGTTACATACCCAATAATCGCCTTTATAGTCCACCCAGTTACGGGTGACGTTTGACGAAGCCAAAGTACATAACTCCTTATGTAGGGAACCATGGTGACTTCAGGTCCAAGGACTAATAGTCATACTAATAGCCACATGAGAAAGTATATGACACTCATATAACGATCCATGATACTTTCTCATGGCGGGTCATTCAGTATACATTCTCCAATGCATACCCATGTGTCAACTTGATATCTTTATATCCATGACTTGTGAGATCAAGTCATCGAGTTGACCTACATGCTAGTCTCGTCGCATTAACATTGTCCCTGAATGCTAATTCTTGACTAGGAATAATTAAGAGTAGTGTTCCCTATATCATCTCACTATCGATTCAACTAACCGATTGATATAGGTAAGAACCTTCTACTCAAGGACGCTATTATACTTAGTTATTTGGCACCAATACAAGTAAGCATAATAACCATAATCAAATTCCATTATATATATAAGAATATGATACAATGAGTCCATACAACAATCATCAAATGATTGGCTCTAGGGCTTTAACTAACAATCTCCTGCTAGCACTAGTGCCAATCAGTATATGATCTAAGGCCCAATGACTTAGTGTGACCATCATACTTTCTCTGCGCCAAAGCCTTTGTCAAGGGATCTGCGATGTTAGCCTCAGTGGGTACTCTATAAATCTTCACATCTCCTCTATCGATGATCTCTCGAATGAGATGGAAGCGTCGTAGTATGTGTTTGGTCCGCTGGTGTGAGCGAGTTTCCTTGTCCTGTGCTATTGCTCCATTGTTGTCACAATAGAGCTCTATGGGATCAGCTATGCTAGGAACCACCCCAAGCTCAGTAATGAACTTGCGGATCCAAACTGCCTCCTTTGCTGCTTCTGATGTAGCAATATACTCGGCCTTTGTTGTAGAATCAACTACTGTGTCCTGCTTCGCACTCTTCCAGCTCACATCACCACCATTTATGCAAAAGACGAACCCTGACTGCGATCGATAATCATCCTGATAAGTTTGGAAGCTAGCATCACTGTAACCCTTTACAGCTAGCTCGTCATCACCTCTATATTTCAAGAAATATTCTTTAGTCCTTCTCAAGTACTTAAGAATATTCTTGACCGATATCCAATGACTTTCACCTCGATCTGACTGGTATCTGCTCGTCATGCTCAAAGCATACGAGACATTAGGATGAGTACATAGCATGGCGTACACGATTGATCCTATGGCTGAAGCATAAGGGATCTGATCCATGCAGTCTCTCTCCTCTATAGAAGAGGGACTTTGAGTCTTCGAAAGACTCATACCATGTGACATCGGCAGAAATCCCTTCTTGGAGTTCTACATGGCAAACCGAAGTAATACCTTTTCAATCTATGTACATTGACTTAGGCCAAGCAATCTTGTAGATCTATCTCTATAGATCTCTATGCCTAAAATGCAGGATACTTCACCTAAGTCGTTCATTGAGAAACAAGTCCCTAGCCAAGTCTTTACAGACTGTAGTAAAGGGATGTCTTTCCCAATAAGTAGTATGTCACCCACATACAATATAAGGAAGACAACTGTGCTCCCAACAACTTTCTTGTAGACACAAGGTTCACCTTCATTCTTGATGAAACCAAACTATTTGATTGCATCATCAAATCGAAGATTCCAACTCCGAGAAGCTTGCTTTAGTCCATAAATGGACCTATGCAGCTTGCATACTCTGCTAGTATGCTGTGGATCTACAAAACCCTCAGGTTGTGTCATGCACACATCCTCGAGCAGGTTTCCATTCAGAAATGTGGTTTTGACATCCATCTGCCAGATCTCATAATAGTGGTACGCTACAATAGTTAGCATGATCCGAATGGACTTAAACATCGCTACTGCAGAAAAAGTTTCATCATAGTCAATACCATGAATTTGCTTGAAACCTTTAGCTAACAAGTGACCCTTATAAATAAGTCCATCCATGTCAGTCTTTCTCTTAAAGACCCACTTCCACCCAATGGGTTTGACCCCTACAGGTGGATCAACCAAAGTCCATACTTGGTTAGTGTACATGGATTCCTTCTCGAATCTCATGGCCTCTAGCCATTTCTCGGAATTTGATCTCATCACAGCTTCCTGATAGGAGGTAGGCTCATCCTCAATGAGTACAACGTCATCATGGTCAGACAAGAGAAATGAGTATCTCTCAGGCTGACGATGTACCCTATCAGATCTACGAAGAGGTAGGTCTACTTGAAATGGTTGTGGTTCCTCAACTCCTTGTGGAATAACATCATCCACAACACTTTGTGGTTCCAGTTCAACTTCCATCGAGGCTTTAGTGCTATGGTCCACATCTTGAA
Source organism: Zingiber officinale (assembly GCF_018446385.1). NCBI lineage: Eukaryota > Viridiplantae > Streptophyta > Magnoliopsida > Zingiberales > Zingiberaceae > Zingiber > Zingiber officinale. Next base: position 62,929,157 of record NC_055988.1, on the reverse strand, counting down.
CTTCTTCAAGATCGAACATACTACCACTAGTCTTTCTAGAAACAAAGTCCCTTTCTAGAAATACCCTAGTCTTAGCCACAACTACCTTGTGTTGACTGGGAATGTATAAGTAATATCCCTTCGTTTCCTTGGGATATCCAATAAAATAGCACTAATCGGATTTGGGTCCTAATTTGTCTGAGACTTGACGTCGAACATAAGCCTCACAACCCCAAATCCTCATAAAAGACATCTGGGCATCTCTCCCAGTCCATATCCTATATGGTGTCTTTATTACTGTAACACCCACTAAGCTTTAAGATAAATATGAGAATGATGAATTTTCCTTAGAAAAAATATTAGTAGAATGTTGAACCCAAAAAGAAATAAAAAGAATAAAAATATAGGGAGTGGTCAAGGATTGAACCTTGAACCTCTCATGATGTAAATAATAGGATTAAGGAGTAATGACCAGTTGGGATAGGAATAATATATTGATAGCAAAGGAGGGAAACTCATGATAAGGGTGAGAGTAAAAGCTAGCCAAGAGAAAACAAGAAAAGAGCAAGAGAAAGACAATTTGCCTTCCTTCTTTCTCTCCCTCTTTCTCTCTTCTTTTGCCGAAAATTAAAGAGGACCATTAAGGGGATTCATTCTCCCTTGTTTCACCATGAATGATGAGGACAAATAAATAAATAAAAATAAAAATAAAATAGAAAAAAAAGGCTAAGGGAGAAGGAAAGCAAAAATCAATTTTGCTACCTCTTCCCCCTTAACATAAAAGGAAGCAAGTAAAGAGAAGAATTTTAATTTTTCTCTCATTCTTCCCTCTCCATCACCGAAACGTCAGTCCCCCTCTCCTCCATTTTCGGCCCCAAACCAAGGTTTTCTCCTAAGAAAACCTAAGATACAAGGAGGACTTAGCAAGGGAATCAAGGGAAGGGAACTAGAAGAAGAGGCTACTTCTTCCATCACCACACCTTAGATCCACAAGCGAAAAGGATGTAAGATTCCCCTCACCTGTGGTACAAGGCGTTTTATGTGATTTTCGGATTTTATGAGGATTAGAAAACCTAGAATAGAATTTAAGAAAAATTCGGCCAAAGAAGAGTTTTCAAACCTAGGAAGGTTTAAACAAGTCCTCATTTCATGATAATTTTTCTATGCTATGTAGGAAGGTTTTCCTTCATGTTTTTATACCTATATGATGCTTGGTCAGAGGAGTACCTAACCCAAGAATTTCGGCCAAAAATATTTTAAAGAGGTTAGGGAAATCATTGTTTAACCAAACTAGTACAAGATTCCCTCCATGAATTACTAAGGGTCTTTTATTGGTTTTCTTGCTTGAAAGTTACTTGGAACCAAAAGAAATCCACTCATATGTTTCGGCCAAGAAAAAAGCTTAGGGTTAAGAAGACCCTTAAATTTAAGTAACCATGTTTATATGATAGAATATAGAGTTCTCTTAAAGAATTACATGTTGAATATTGCTAGAAATTCATGAACTCTTCATTAAGATTTTCCGCCATGATAAGATGGATAGCTTAGAAAAGCTTAAACAAAATTTTAACATGCTCAAGACCTCTGTGATATTAAGATATGGAAGTTGTTTAATGCTCCCATGCTTAATTAGGGTATAGAGAATTTAGTTACATGATATATGACATGTAAGATCACAAGGGTCCTAGCTTGTTTATGATCGAAATTTGTATATGATGTTCTTAGTAATTTTTGCCATGAAACTTACTTAGGTTTTCATGCTTTAGGCCACTCAAAACCTAGTTTAGATATTGGTAGGTTTCGGCCATGTGGAAAAATAAAAGAAAAAGGAAAAGAAACCTAGGAAGCCTAAGACACAATTCACATGTATGTTTATTATGCTTGTCTTTATACATGCTATGAAACTTATATGACTTCCTATGCTTTTAGGCTATTTGAAGCAAATCTAACATTGATGAGTCTCAGCCAAGTAGGGTTTAAATGACCTAGAGGCCTTAGAATTGAAACCAATTGAGTAAAAAAAAATGCTTCTTATGGAAATATGATAATATGTTGATTGTGTCACATGCTTGTATAATTTTTCCATGACCTAAATGGACCATTGCATGTTTCGGCCATGAAGGGATAGATGCCCTAGAAACCCTAGAACAAAAATTAAAGATGCTCATGTCACTTTACATGAAATATGATAAGTAGAAAGCCAAAGTTCTCATGCTATATGTTGTTTTATGACCTAAAATGAGGCTAGGGTAAGTTTCGGCCATACCCATTGTATGATGCCTTGTTATGAATTTATACATGATGTTAGTTCAAGTTCACATGCTTGTATGCTTGTTTTTAGCCCTAATGAATACTTGTTAAATTTCAGTCATGACATATGTTAAGGGCTTGAAGAACATAGGAACTAGCTCAAATATGCTTACTATGTTACTTGGAAAAAAAATGCTATAAATATGGTTTAAGGTTTCCATGCTTCCATGACATTTGAGACCTTGTTTCACACATGATAGGGTTCAGCCACATGAATTTTAGGGACTTGGAGAACTTAGAAACCAAGTTAATCATGCTTATAATGCTTCCTATGAAATTTATGTGATGATAATTTAGGTTCCATATGCTTGGAGGTTATTTTTACCTAAATTAAGATCTAAGGGGGTTCGGCCATGATAAGAACCCAAGGGATTAGGAAGCTTAGAACCCAAGCTAACTATGTTACCATGTTTCTTATGATAGTATAATCACATGATACACCCTTATGCTTAAACATGTATGCTTGTGATTTATATTTTCCATGATATGATATGTGCTTAAAATATGCATGCTTTCATGATATGCTATGTGGATAGAAATATGCATGCTTTGATGATATGCTATGTGCTTAAAATATGCATGCTTTCATGATATGCTATGTGGATAGAAATATGCATACTTTGATGATATGCTATGTGCTTAAAATATGCATGCTCTCATGATATACGATGTGGATAGAAATATGCATGCTTTGATGATATGCTATGTGCCTAAAATATGCATGCTCTCATGATATGCTATGTGGTGAAAATATGCATGCTTTTATGACATGATGTATGCCTAAGTGATGCATATTTTTTTAATGACATGATGTATGCCTAAGTGATGCATACTTTTTATGACATGATGTATGCCTAAGTGATGCATACTTTTTATGACATGATGTATGCCTAAGTGATGCATACCATTTATGATATGATGTATGCCTAAGTGATGCATACTTTTATGACATAATGTATGCCTAAGTGATGCATACTTCTATGATATGTTATGTGACTAAATGATGCATTTTTATACATGCTACTTTACATTGTAAGGCTTGTACCAAGGGTGGGCTCCTAATCAGCCCCTAGGCCTTTGGCTGTGTGATCCGGGCTAGTAAAAACAAAGGGATGGGCTCCTTAGTACACCCCTAGGTCTATGGTTGTGTGATCCTGACCTAGTTCCTAGTATGATTCAAGACTTGCTACCTTAGATATACTTAGGAAGCGCGCTTATCTATGTGATTTATCTATTGTGGTACAAGCCGGGGCCCTGATTATGTTGATATTATGTTCAAGTATATATGTAAGAAGAAATGGTTTTAAAGATCATGAGACATACACATATTTTTCGGATACATGTTTTCAAAATCATATTGCATATACCTTATGATCATGTTGTGATGATGCTATGATTTATGATATGCCATGATTAGATATGATATGTTATGTTTCATGCTATGCTTTAAGAGCTTGATATGCCATGCCACCTTATGATGATACTATGATATGCCATGATTAGATATGATTATGTTATGTTTCATGCTATGCTTTAAGAGATGATATGTCATGACTAGTTATGATTTTGTTATGTTGCATGATATGCTTAAAGAGTATGATATGTTATGCCATGACTAGTTGAGATCATGTTATGTTGAGACATTCTTTGATCACGTGATGATTTTCGGTTTTAGTGAGTAGGAAAGGAACTTACTGAGCCATGAGTGCTCATAGCTTACTTTCCTTGTACCACAGATAAAGGAAAAAGTTGGATGAGCTAAAGGAGCAGCAGGAGAGGCAAGGAGATGTGTGTGGCAGTGGCTAGGCAACTAAATAAGAACCTGCTTTAAAAACTTTTAAAGAACTATGCTTTGGTATCATGAATTGTAGTACCGTATGTGTGACTTGATGTTATGTTTCTACTAATTTTGATATCATGTTATTGATGCCATGATAGTGTAGTTCAGATTTGATGAAAAGAAAAACAAAAGAAAAGTTTTTATTAAACTAAGAAAATTATTTTAAGTCTTCCGCTGTTTTAAAAAGAAAAATTTGTACATGGAGTATCGTAGCCCCGTCCCTTAGGGTTAGCAGGGAGGGCGGGCGTTACAATTATAGCCTTAATTGGAACTCGGTTGAGAATGAAGGCTGCTGTGTCTAGAGCATAGCCCCAAAGATATATAAGAAGATCTGTGTGACTCATCATAGACCGTACCATATCTATTAGGGTACAATTTCTCCTTTCGGATACACCATTCCACTGTGGTGTTCCAGGAGGAGTGAGTTGAGATAGAATCCCACACTCAGCTAGATAGTCACTAAACTCATGGCTAAGGCATTCACCACCTCGATCTGATCGAAGTATCTTAATACTCTTGCCAAGCTGATTTTGTACTTCATTCTTGATTTCTTTGAACTTTTTAAAAAATTCTGATTTATGTGTCATCATATGCACATAACCATATCTACTGAAGTCATCAGTAAATGTAATGAAGTACCTATAACCACCTCTAGCAGCAACATTGAAAGGGTCACATACATCACTATGTATAAGTCCTAACAAGTCAGTCGCTCTCGCGCTGTGTCCACTAAAGGAAGTCTTGGCCATCTTGCCCAGTAGGCATGACTCACATGTCTCATATGATTCTAAATCAAATGAGTCAAGCAAACCATCTTTATAGAGCTGGGATAAGCATTTGCCATTTATATGACCTAAGCGACAGTGCCAGATGTAAGTTTGGTTTATGTCTTTTGACTTGAATCTCTTGGTACTTATGTTATAGATAGGGTTCTCAAGGTCTAGAATATAGAGTCCGTTCATCAGAGGTGCACTACAATAGAACATATCATTTAAATAAACTGAACAACATTTGTTCTTTATTGTAAATGAAAAACCTTTCTTGTCCAAACAAGAAACTGAAATTATGTTCTTAGTTATAGCAGGCACATAACAATATTCATCTAATTCTAATACAAGCCCAGAAGGCAGAGATAGATGATAAGTTCCTACAGCAACAGCAGTAACCCGTGCTCCATTGCCTACTCGTAGGTCCACCTCGCCTTTCGTTAATGCCCTGCTATTTCTCAGCGCCTGCACATTAGTACAAATGTGAGAAGCACATCCGGTATCTAATACCCTTGATGAAGAAATAGATAGATTGACTTCTATAACATAGATACCTGAAGTGGAAGTCTCACTTCTCTTCTTCTTAAGATCTTCCAGGTAAACTTTGCAGTTCCTCTTCTAGTGCCCAATCTGACCTTAGTGGAAGCAGGTAGCATCCTTGGCAACCCTTCCTTTGGGTTTCAGTGCCTTGCCTTTGCCCTTGGCTTGGGACTTTCCCTTGCCTTTGGGCTTGCCCTTGCCCTTGTGTTTCTGAACCATCAGAATAGAGTTGGGCTTAACCTTCTTAAGGTTGAGCTTAGTAGTTCTTAACATGCTAAGCAGCTCGGGCAGTGGCTTGTCAATTTCGTTCATGTTGTAGTTCATGACAAACTGGCTATAGATCTCTGGCAAGGACTGCAAGATCAAGTCAGTGGCTAGCTCTTGGCCAAGGAGAAATCCCAATCTCTGTAGGTTTTCTATGTACCCAATCATCTTGAGTACATATGGGCCTACGGGAGTCCCATCTTGCATCTTGCACTGAAACAGTGCCTTAGAGATCTCAAATCTCTAGTGACTCGCTTGTCCTTGATATAGTTGACGAAGATGTTCAACCATATCATAAGCGCTCATCAACTCGTGTTGCTTCTGAAGCTCAGAGTTCATGGTCGCGAGCATAAGACATGATACATCTAATACGTCATCTTGATGCTTCTTGTAAGCATCACGATCAGCTCGCGTGGCAGTGGCAGGAGGTGCCTCTAGAATGGGCTGCTCTAGGACGTACAGTTTTCGTTCCTGTGTGAGAACTATTCTCAGGTTCCTGTACCAGTCCAGGAAGTTAGATCCATTAAGCTTGTCCTTATCGAGGACAAAACGTAGGGAGAAGGAGTTTGTGTTTGACGACATGGTAATCTACAACAAAAAAATAAAGAAAAATAAATATCATATTCCAATTAATCATCTAATTAGGCCTTTAATTAAATGATGCTCTCACTGAATTCTATAATTCAAGTGGAACAAGATCCACATCATACTACGCCTTGAATTAGCTTTGGCTAAATCGCCCAAGACATATTATGATCGGTAGATAACTAATTACCAATTACATCTCTATGCAACTCTTGTTTATAGGATCAAGATCCGCATTTATATTAAAACTTGAGTTAGCTTTGGCTAATATGCCCAAGAGTTAATATAAACATGATTTTGACCTATCTACCAACCATTGGAAAATGCCTATAGTTAAACTCGATCCAATTGAGTTAAATAGTTACTCAATCTAATTGAGTTGTACTCACCCATGCGTTGATAGGCGGGACCAAGATTGTCCCTCCGTACCCTACCAAGATAATATGTGTTGCTCTGCTTTGGCACATTCAACAACAACATGTGATCGAGGTAGTGATAGGTATCACGGCATGGTAGATATTTTTGAGTTGACGCGATAGAGATCTAATCTAATCGACGATGCGTATCATATACTCGATTTAGATCTAATCTAATCGTGGAGGTGCATCATGTGCGTGACTTAGATCTAATCTAATCGTTAAGGCACTAATTAATTACTAATCTAGCATGCATCATATATATATACACAAGAAATTAATTAATTCTGTGATTAGTCATGGCCCTACTATGATCTTCTCAAGCCAATGAGAAGATTGGATGGTTAACCTAAGGTCAACAGCTTCTCAAGCTCCTTCCTTTGACCACCTTGTGTTGCTCGCACCCTCCTCGTAACTCCGTCTCGAGTGAACCTTCCACCGCCTCATTTTGTACATTACAAAAGGTAAAAATCGAGTTACATTCGAGTCTAAACTATTTACAACAGGAATAAATAAATAGAAAGGCACGACGCGCAGGTCGCGTATCAAATATACAACACGCACAATCACATGACGGCACGCAGGTCGTATTATGAATTACAACACAATTTTCAATCAAATTGGAGTCTTTGGGTCATAACCATCACAAAATGATACATAATTCTAAATTATGTAATTTCCATAAATTTCTATAATTTTGTCTAATATTTTTATGATTTTATGAGTAAAAATTCCCGGCGGTCCCGTTTAGCGATTTTCGGGCGCAATCGCGGAATGAAGCCCCTTGCGGGGTTAGGGGCAGCACCCCTACCCGCGATATAACTATCGCGAGTGTTACTAAGCGATCCTACAGTGCCTTAGCTCGCTGTGCCAAAATGATTTGGGGCGAAACCTTGCCGTTTCGGAAAAATTTTCTCGGTAGTCGAAGCCTACAAGTGTCTAAACTCTTGTGCTTCGCTTTTACGAGAAATATAACCATAAAATCTATAAAAAAAAATTTACAGAATATTACAAAACTGATATTTTTCATAAAAATACAAACAAAAACTCGTATGCGCTTCGCACGAGGATCTGATACCACTGTTGGGTTTTTCGGAACTCAAAAACTGCTTTTTGCGTTGCGGAAACCCCAAAACCCCGCCACCGGATCCATGCGAAGAAATAAAATTTATGTCAAACTTCGAGTACGAGTTTCTAGCCTAGATCTAAACTAGATCAACAAAGGAGAAGAGCTTTACCCTTGATGCAATGCCCTTGGCTAATCCCGCTCGTCCAAGGTTAGGCCAAGGTGGAGGAGAGGGAGAGAAGAGAGAGCTTGAGGAAGAAGATGAGAGTTACACCAAAGAAATGAAACTCACCCAATCAATAAGTGGCCGGCCACATGAATGAGGTTAATAACCTCCATGGAATACCAAGAGTCATAACTCTTGGTAACTCCCATGAGGTGGCATCCCACTTAAGCAACCATGATGATGTGGAGCATCATCATTGGTCCACTCTTTGCCAACTCACCAATGAGGTGGCAAATGGTCAAGTCAAACTTGACTCTTCATCTTCCTCTCAAGTCAAGTCAAACTTGACCACTTCTCTCCCATGGTTAATCTAATCTAACCATTGGTTCAAGTCAATTTTAATTTAATGAATCTCTATTCATTGAATTTAATTGACTCAATGAGTCTAAGTCTAAATTAGACTCATCTAACACATGAACCAAATTGAGTCCAACTCAATTAGCCTAATTTGGATTACTCTTAATCCAATTTGGTTCATCACATGGACCTAATCCTTTAGGTTCATCAAATGAACCTAATCTCCATCTAATTGCCCTTTGTGTGTGACCCTATAGGTTCTTATAACATTGGCAATGCTCCTAAACCCATTTAGAAGCATAAGTAATGAGCGTTATTTAGCAACATATCATTACTACCCAAGTTATAAGAATGTTGAGATCCAACATCACCTTGTGACTACTAATTGTGACTCTTCACAATATATGACAAGTGTCCTTCTATCCTAGACATCAATATTGATCAATGTGAGGCATAGACCGTGTCATCCTCTAATCAATCTAAATCTTGAATCCCAAGTAGACTCACTCAATCAAATGAGCTCAACATCTCATATTGACTCATTTGGGCATGACCAAACACTTAGTGGACTCACTCTATCAAGAATATCGATGTCACTCCCGTCATATAGGAGGGATAGATCCCATCTACATCACTCGCATCTCTCTGCATAATTTGTTACATACCCAGTAATCGCCTTTATAGTCCACCCAGTTATGGGTGACGTTTGACGAAGCCAAAGTGCGTAACTCCTTATGTAAGGAACCATGGTGACTTCAGGTCCAAGGACTAATAGTCATACTAATAGCCACATGAGAAAGTATATGACACTCATATAACGATCCATGATACTTTCTCATGACGGGTCATTCAGTATACATTTTCCAATACATACCCATGTGTCAACTTGATATCTCTATATCCATGACTTGTGAGATCAAGTCATCGAGTTGACCTACATGCTAGTCTCGTCTCATTAACATTGTCCCTGAATGTTAATACTTGACTAGGAATGATTAAGAGTAGTGTTCCCTATATCATCTCACTATCGATTCAACTAACCGATTGATATAGGTAAGAACCTTCTACTCAAAGACGCTATTATACTTAGTTATTTGGCACCAATACAAGTAAGCATAATAACCATAAACAAATTCCATTATATATATAAGAATATGATACAACGAGTCCATACAACAATCATCAAATGATTGGCTCTAGGGCTCTAACTAACATAATATTCACCATTACAATGAAACGAACGACCTAGAATATCTTCTGAATTAAGGATTTCCTCAGTTATCTTTATTTTATTTTCACATCTCAATAAAAAAATCTCAAATCAAACAATTATTGATTCTGTCTAGCTAAATTTGAAGTGTAAAATCAATTAGCATTTAGTCCTCAGTTTTTATAGGATCGACTTATATAAATTTTATTACTTGACAACACTCATGCACTTGCAGGATTCACATCAAGTTTTTGACACCGTTAGCGGAGACTGAGTGCTTAAATTTAGTTAGTTTACATTAGAATTTGCCTAGATAATTTTTTAATCTTCTTATTCTTTATTCTTTATATTTTTTAATACTACATCTCTATTTCTGCATTTTTAATTCTGTAATTTATCTTTTATATATATATATATAAAGAATAACAACAAATTCTAGTCTTTCTCTTATTTGTGTATGCGAAGAAATATTATAGATCTTTTTCCCGTTGATCCTGAGATCGACCGGACATATCATCAAAGACTAAATCTTCGAAAGAGTCAACAAGAGCAAGAACAAAGAAACATGGCAAACAAACCTTTGAAGGACTATGCTGCTCCGAGATGTGCAAGGGGGTTAAATTCAATTGTGCTTCCACAACTTAATGTTCCAAATTTTAGCATTAATCCAAATTTTATCTCTAAAATCTAAGATCAGTTCAGTGGGAATGAGTCTGAAAGTCCTTATCATCACCTCTAGGAATTCTATAGATATTATGATACATTTAAATATGAAGGGGTTCTTGCAGAAATAATATTTCTTTTGGTTTTCCCGTTTAGTCTGAAGGGCTCTGTCATAGTATGGCTAAACACTTTGAGATATCAGAGCATAATTTCTTGGAGTGATTTAGAGGAAGAATTCTTGAATAAATATTTCCCTCCAAAGAAGATAATTTTTCTGAGAAATCAAATATTGAATTTTAAGCAAGGAGAAGGAGAGTTATTATGTCAAGCATTGGAGAGATATGCTGCTCTAACTCAGTCATGTCCACACCATAGGATAGAGGAATGGTTGGTTATCTAGACGTTCTACTTAGAGCTATCTTTTTTGAGTAAAATGTACCTAGATTTAGCTACTAGAGGTTCATTAATGCAGAAGTGTTTGCATGAAGCCTACACTTTGATCGATCAGGTAGTCAAAATTTAATTGATTGGTCAGGGGATAATTCAGTAACTCTTTAATTTAAGGCTTCTGAAATAGAAAGTCTCTGTGAAGATGTCAACTTTCAATTTGAAGACTTTGAACAGTTATTTCATGAATTAGATGAATTTGCACCTTAGTATAGTGAAACTCTTGCACAACGCTAAAAGATTCAATTTCATCAACCAGCTCAGACGTGAATGATGTTCATGAAGATTATGAGATCCCTAAGGAATCAAATTTGAAATTATTAGAAGGATCTATTGAAATAAGTTCTGGGTATGAGAAGGAGGACAGCTCTGATGAAATCATGATGCTTGATCAATGCCCATCAATACCCAAGATCTTGTCACCTCAGGTAGAGCTTGTTAGTTAGAGCCCTAGAGCCAATCATTTGAAGATTGTATGGACTCATGTATATCATATTCTTGTATATTAATAAAGGCTTTTGTTTGGTTATTATACTTATTTATATTAGTGCCAAATAGACTAAGTATAATAGCGTCCTTGAGTAGAAGGTTCATACCTATATCAATCGATTAGTTGAATCGATAGTGAGATGATATAGGGAACACTACTCTAAATCATTCCTAGTCGAGTATTAGAATTCAGGGACAATGTTAATATAATAAGACTAGCATGTAGGTCAGCTCGATGACTTGATCTCACAAGTCATGGATATAGAGATATCAAGCTGACACATGGGTATGCATTAGAGAATGTATACTGAATGACCCGCCATGAGAAAGTATCATGGATCGTTATATGAGTGTCATATACTTTCTCATGTGGCTATTAGTATGACTATTAGTCCTTAGACCTGAAGTCACCATGGATCCCTACATAAGGAGTTATGTACTTTAGTTTCGTCAAACGTCACCCGTAACTGGGTGGACTATAAAGGCGATTACTGGGTATATAACGAATTATGACGGGAGCGACATCGGTATTCTTGATAGAGTGAGACCACTAAGTGCATGGCTATGCCCAAATGAGTCAACATTAGATGTTGAGCTCATTTGATCGAGTGAGTCTACTTGGAGTTCAAGATTTAGATTGATTAGAGGATGACACGGTCTATGCCTCACATTGATCAATCTAGATGTCTAGGATAGAAGGACACTTGTCATTATTTTGTGAGTAGTCACAATTGGTAGTCACAAGGTGATGTCGGATCTCGACATTCTTGTAACTTGGGTAGTAATGATGTGTTGCTAGATACCGCTCATTACTTATGCTCCTAAATGGGTTTAGGGCATTGCCAACGTTACAAGAACCTATAGGGTCACACACTTAGGACAATTAGATGGAGATTAGGTTCATATGATGAACCAAGAGGATTAGATTCATTTGATGAATCAAATTGGATTAAGAGTAATCCTAATTGGGCTAACTTGAGTTCGACTCAAGTTGATTCATGTGTTAAATGAGTCTAATTTAGATTTTGACTCATTGAATCAATTTAATTTAATGAATTAGATTCATTATATTAAGTTGGCTGGAATCAAATGGTTGGATTAGATCCACCATGGTAGAGATTGAGTCAAGTTTGACTTGACTTGAGAAGGAAGACCAAAGGTCAATTTTGACTTGACCTTTTTGCCACCTCATTGGTGAGTTGGCATTAGGTGGACCAATAATGATGTTCCACATCATCATGGGTGCCACCTCATGGAAGTTACAAAGCCACTCTCTTAATGGTTTCATATTAATTGCAATTAATGCAATTAATTTGTGAGTTTTTGAAAGTGGCCGGCCACTTGGTTTTTGGGTGTGAATTCATTTTCCCATTCAAGTGGTGTAACTCCTTCTTCTTCCTTGTGTTCTTCCTCTCAAGCTCTCCCTCTCCCTCTCCTCCTCCCTTGGCCGAACCACATAGGTGCTAGCACACCTTGGTTTTTGGTCATCTCCATCTAGTGTGTCCGTGTGGATACTTCTAGAGGACCGGCGCTTGACGGTCTTGAGATCCGGCATCATTTGGACGAGCGGGACTCGCGTGGGGCGCGCATCAAAGGTATAATCTTAACTTTAGTGTAGATCTAAAGTTTTATAAACTCGTACAAGAAAAGGTTTTTCGAAAAAGTTTTTTGTTTACGAATCTTTGCACAGATCTACGGCTTTGGGTTACTCGGGGTTTCCGCGACGCGAAAAAGTGGTTTTCACGGCCCGAAGAACCCAACAGAGCTTAAACCCCTATCGTCAAATCTTAAATATGAATTTCTTAGACTAGATTCTTCTTTCCTAGTAATAATTAATGCTAATCTAAATGGAGCGAAAACTCAGAAATTGGTTAGGGTGTTGAGGATGTACAAAAAGGTAATAGGGTATATAATTGATTATAAGAGGGATCAACCCCTCCTTATATATGCACAAAATTTTATTAGAAGATGATCAAAAAAGCTTAGTTGAACATCAAAGAAGACTAAATCCCAACATGAAGGAAGTAGTCAGAAGTGAAGTACTTAAATTACTTAATGTAGGAATCATCTATCCCATTTCTGACAATCAATGGGTAAGCCCGGTACATGTGGTTCCTAAGAAAGGGGGGATGACAGTGGTGAAAAATACAAATAATGAGTTAACCCTACAAGGACAGTCACAGAATGGTGCATGTGTATTGATTATTGAAAATTAAACAAAGAAATTAGAAAAGACCACTTCTCGCTTTCATTCATTAATCAAATGCTTGAAAGACTTGGAAATCATAAATACTTTTGCTATCTGGATGGATATTCCAGATTCTTTTAAATCGTTATTCACCCAAATGATCAGAAAAAAAAAACTACATTTACATGCCCATATGGGGCATTTGCTTATAGACGAATGCCATTTAGCTTATGCAATGTTCCTGCTACCTTTTAGAGATGTATGATAGCAATATTCTAGATTTAATAGAAAATATTACTGTTAGTTAGAGCCCTAGAGCCAATCATTTGATGATTATATTATGGACTTGTTATATCATATTCTTATATAAATAAAGGCACTTGTTTTTGGTTATTATACTTACTTGTATTGGTGCCAAATAAACTGAGTATAATAGCGTCCTTGAGTAGAAGGTTCTTACCTATATCAATTGGTTAGTTGAACCGATAGTGAGATGATATAGGGAACACTACTCTTAATCATTCCTAGTCGAGTATTAACATTTAGGGACAATATTAATGCAATAAGACTAGCATGTAGGTCAACTCGATGACTTGATCTCACAAGTCATGGATATAGAGATATCAAGTTGACACATGGGTATGCATTGGAGAATGTATACTGAATGACCCGCCATGAGAAAGTATCATGGATCATTATATGAGTGTCATATACTTTCTCATGTGACTATTAGTATGACTACTAGTCCTTAGACCTGAAGTCACCATGGTTCCCTACATAAGGAGTTATGTACTTTGGTTTCGTCAAACGTCACCCGTAACTGGGTGGACTATAAAGGTGATTACTGGGTATGTAACGAATTATACAAAGGGATGTGAGTGATGTAGATGGGATATATCCCTCCTATATAACGAGAGAGACATCGATATTCTTGATAGAGTGAGACCATGAAGTGCATGACCATGCCCAAATGAGTCAATATGAGATATTGAGCTCATTTGATTTAGTGAGTCTACTTGGAGTTCAAGATTTAGATTGGTCAAAGGATGACATGGTCTAAGCCTCACATTGATCAATCTAGATGTCTGGGATAGAAGGACACTTGTCATATATTGTGAGGAGTCACAATTAGTAGTCACAAGGTGATGTTGGATCTCAACATTCTTGTAACTTGGGTAGTAATGATGTGTTGCTAGATACCGCTCATTTCTTATGCTCCTAAATGGGTTTAGGGGCATTGCCAACGTTACAAGAACCTTTAAGGTCACACACTAAGGACAATTAGATGGAGATTAGGTTCATATGATGAACCAAGAGGATTAGATTCATGTGATGAATCAAATTAGATTAAGAGTAATCCTAATTTGGCTAATTGAGTTGGACTCAAATTGATTCATGTGTTCAATGAATCTAATTTAGATTATGACTCATTAAATCAATTTAATTAAATGAATTAGATTCATTATATTAAATTGGCTTGAATTAAATGGTTGGATTAGATCAACCATGAGAGAGATTAAGTCAAGTTTGACTTGACTTGAGAGGAAGAGGAAAAGTCAAGTTTGACTTGACTTTATGCCACATCATTTGTGAGTTGGCATTAAGTGGCCAATGATGATGTGCCACATCATCATAGTTAGCACATATGTGTGCCACCTAATGGAGGTTACAAATCCCCTCTTTAATGGCCACATTAAAGAGAATGGAGGTTACAACTCCAAGAGGTGGCCGGCCACTTATTGTGTGTGAATGAAATTCATTTTTTCATTCAAGGCATTTTATTCCATCATCTTCTTCCTCAAGCTCTCAACCTTTCTCCCTCTCCTCTCTTGGCCGAACCTTACCAAGGTGCTAGCACACCTTTGTGTTAGGTTTTCTCCACCTATTTGTTCGTGTGGATACTTCTAGAGGGTTGTACACTTGACAACCTCGAGATCCGGCATCACTTGGAAGAGCGGGATACGCGAAGGGGTTCGCATCAAGGGTAATTCCTTCTCCTAGTTTAGAACTAGCATAAAACCCATACTCGTAATGTTTTTCGAAAGTTTTACTTCGCATGGATCCGGTGGCATGGGGGTTTCGGGGTTTCCGCGACGCGGAAAAGCGATTTTCGCGGCCCGAAAAACCCAACAATGGTATCAGAGCCACGTGCGAATTCTTGTACGAGTTTATTTTATATTTTTATGAAAAATAGAAGATCTGTAATATTCTATAAATTTCCTATTTTTATAGTTTTTATGGGTATTTTTCTCGTAGAAACGAAGCACAAGTGTTTCGACACTTGTAGGCTTCGACTACCGAGAAGATTTTTCCGAAACGGCAAGGTTTCGCTCCAAATCTTTTTGGGACAGCAGGCTAAGGTGCTTTAGGATCGTTAAGGAACACTCGCGATGGTTAGATCGCGGGTAGGGGTGTTGCCCCTGGCCCCGCAAGGGGATTCGTTTCACGATTGTGCCTGAAAACCCGCTAAACGGAATCGCCAGGAATTTTACTCATAAAAATTATAAAAATTGTAGTAAAAATTATAGAAAATACATAATTTAGAATTATGTATTATTTTGTGATAGTCATGGCCCAAAAAGACCCAATTTGATTGGAAATGTGTTGTAATTCATAATACGGCCTGCGTGCCGTCATGTGATGTGCGTGT
Source organism: Zingiber officinale (assembly GCF_018446385.1). NCBI lineage: Eukaryota > Viridiplantae > Streptophyta > Magnoliopsida > Zingiberales > Zingiberaceae > Zingiber > Zingiber officinale. Next base: position 62,913,220 of record NC_055988.1, on the reverse strand, counting down.
TGTATATTTGATTCGCAACCTGCGCGTCGTGCCTTTCACTATTTTATATTCTTGTTGTAAATTAGTTTAGACTCGAATGTAACTCGAGTTTCAAAATTGTAATGTACAAAATTGGAGCGGTGGAAGGTCCACTCGAGACGGAGTTACGAGGAGGGCGCGAGCAACACAAGGTGGTCAAAGGGAGGAGCTTGAGAAGCTGTTGACCTTAGGTTGACCATCCGATCTTCTCATTAGCTTGAGAAGATCGTAGTAGGGCCATGACTAATCACAAATAATTTAATTAATTGCTTGTGTGTATGTGATGCATAATTAGCAATTAATTAGTGCTTAACGATTAGATTAGATCTAAATCGTGTACAAGATGCACCCTCTCAATTAGATTAGATCTCAATCGCGTCAACTCAAATGTCTACCATGCTGTGATACCTGTCACTACCTCGATCACATGTGTTGTTGAATCTACCAAAGCAGAGCAACACATATTATCTTGGTAGGGTACAGAGGGACAATCTTGGTCCCGCCTATCAACGCATGGGTGAGTAGAGACTCAATTTGATTAAGTACAACTAGTTAAATCGAGTTTAACTGTAGGCATTCTTCCAACGGTTGGAAAGATAGGACATAAATCACATTTATATTAATTCTTGGGCGTATTAGCCAAAGATAACTCAAGTTTTAATATAACTGCGGATAATGATCCTATAAACAAGAGTTGCATAAAGATGTAATTGGTAAATCGTTACCTACCGATCATACTAAATCTTGGGCGATTTGGCCAAAGCTAACTCAAGGCATAGTATGATGTGGATCTTGTTCCACATGAATTATAGAATTCAGTGGGAGCATCATTTAGTTAAAGGCCTAATTAAATGATTTAAAAGAATATGATATTTATTTTCTGCATTTTTCTGTTGTAGATAACCATGACGTCGAATACGAACTCTTTCTCCCTGCGTTCTGTCCTTGATAAGGACAAGCTTAACGGAGCAAATTTCCTGGTCACCCAGGAACGTAAACTGTACGTTCTGGAGCAGCCCATTCCGGAGGCTCCTCTTGCCAATGCCACGCGAGCTGACAAAGATGCTTATAAGAAGCATCAAGATGACACATTAGATGTGTCCTGTCTAATGCTCACGACCATGAACTCTGAGCTTCAAAAGCAACACTAGTTAATGGGCGCTTACGATATGGTTGAACATCTTCGTCAATTGTATCAAGGACAAGCGCGACACCAGAGATTTGAGATCTCAAGGGCATTATTTCAGTGCAAGATGTCAGATGGGGCTCCCGTAGGCCCATATGTACTCAAAATGATTGGGTACATAGAAAACCTACAGAGGTTGGGGTTCCCACTTGGCCAAGAGCTGGCCACTGACCTGAACTTGCAATCCTTGCCGGATAGCTATAGTCAATTCGTTCTAAACTACAACATGAACGAAATTGACAAGCCACTGCTCGAGTTGCTTAGCATGTTAAGAACTACTGAGCTAAACCTTAAGAAGGTTAAGCCCAACTCTTTTCTGATGGTTCAGAAATATAAGGGCAAGGCCAAGCCCAAAGGCAAAGGAAAGTCCCAAGCCAAGGGCAAAGGCAAGGCACTGAAGCCTAAAGGAGGGGTCGCCAAGGATGCTACCTGCTTCAACTGCGGTGAGACCGGGCACTGGAAGAGGAACTGCAAGGTGTACCTGGAAGATCTTAAGAAGAAGCGAAGTGAGACTTCCACTTCAGGTATATATGTTATAGAAGTCAATCTATCTATTTCTTCATCATGGGTATTAGATAACGGATGTACTTCTCACATTTGTACTAATGTGCAGGCGCTGAGAAATAGCAGGGCATTGGCGAAGGGCAAGGTGGACCTACGAGTAGGCAATGGAGCACGGGTTGCTGCTATTGCTGTAGGAACTTATCATCTATCTCTGCCCTCCAGGCTTGTATTAGAATTAGATGAATGTTGTTATGAGCCTGCTTTAACTAAGAACATAATTTTAGTTTCTTGTTTGGACAAGAAAGGTTTCTCTTTTATAATTAAGGACAAATGTTGTTCTGTTTATTTAAAAGATATGTTCTATTGTAATGCACCTCTGATGAACGGACTCTACATTCTAGACCTTGAAAGCCCTATCTATAACATAAATACCAAGAGGTTCAAGTCAAATGACCTGAACCAAACCTATCTCTGGCACTGTCGCTTAGGTCATATAAATGACAAGACCTTATCCCAGCTCCATAAGGATGGTTTGCTAGACTCATTTGATTTTGAATCTTATGAGACGTGCGAGTCATGCCTACTAGGAAAGATGACCAAGACTCCCTTTAGTGGGCACAGCGAAAGAGAGACTGATTTGTTAGGACTTATACATAGTGATGTATGTGGCCCTTTCAATATCGCTGCTAGAGGCGGTTATAGGTACTTCATCACATTTACTGATGACTTCAGTAGATATGGTTATGTGTACTTGATGAAACATAAGTCTGAATCCTTTAAAAAGTTCAAAGAATTCAAGAATGAAGTACAGAACCAGCTTGGCAAGAGTATTAAGATACTTCGATCAGATCGAGGTGGTGAATACCTTAGCCATGAGTTTCGTGACTATCTAGCTGAGTGTGGGATTCTATCCCAACTCACTCCTCCTGGAACACCACAGTGGAATGGTGTATCCGAAAGGAGGAATCGTACCCTATTAGATATGGTACGATCTATGATGAGTCACACAGATCTTCCGATATTCCTTTGGGGCTATGCTCTAGACACAGCAGCTTTTATACTCAACTGAGTTCCATCCAAGGCCGTGATAAAGACACCATATAGGATATGGACTGGGATGCATGTGTCTTTTATGAGGATTTGGGGTTGTGAGGCTTACGTTCGACGTCAAGTCTCAGACAAATTAGGACCCAAATCCGACAAGTGCTACTTTATTGGATATCCCAAGAAAACTAAGGGATATTACTTCTACATTCCCAGTCAGCAGACTGAGGTCTTTCTAGAAAGGGAATTTGTTTCTAGAAAGACTAGTGAGAGTACGTTCAATCTTGAAGAAGTTCAAGATGCGGACCATAGCACTGAAGCCTCGATGGAAGTTGAACTGGAACCACAAAGTGTTGTGGATGATGTTGTTCCACAAAGAGTTGAGGAACAACAACCAGTTCAAGTAGACATACCTCTTCGCAGGTCTAATAGGGTACGTCGTCAGCCTGAGAGATACTCATTTCTCTTGTCTGACCATGATGATGTTGTGCTCATAGAGGATGAGCCTACCACCTATCAGGATGCTGTGATGAGACCAGATTCTTAGAAATGGCTAGAGGCCATGAGATCCGAAATGGAATCTGTATACACCAACCAAGTATGGACTTTGGTTGATCCACCTGAAGGGGTAAAATCCATTGGGTGTAAGTGGGTTTTTAAGAGAAAGACTGACATGGATGGACTTATCTATAAGGGTCGCTTGGTAGCTAAAGGTTTTAAGCAAATTCATGGTATTGATTATGATGAAACCTTTTCTCCAGTCGCGATGTTTAAGTCCATTCGGATCATGCTTGCTTTTGTAGCTTACCATGACTATGAGATATGGCAGATGGATGTCAAAACTGCGTTTCTGAATGGAAACCTGCTTGAGGATGTGTACATGACACAACCTGAGGGTTTTGTAGATCCATAGCTTACTAGCAGAGTATGCAAGCTGCATAGGTCCATTTATGGACTAAAGCAACCTTCTCGGAGCTGGAATCTTCGATTCGATGATGCAATCAAATAGTTTGGTTTCATGAAGAACGAAGATGACCCTTATGTCTACAAGAAGGTTGTAGGGGACAGTTGCCTTCCTCATATTGTATGTGGATGACATACTGCTCATTGGGACAGACATCCCTTTGCTACAGTCTATCAAGACTTGGCTAGGGACATGTTTCTCAATGAAGGACTTAGGTGAGGCATCCCACATTCTAGGGATACAGATATAAGAGATTGCTTGGCCTAAGTAAGAGTACATATATTAACAAGGTATTCCTTCGGTTTTCCATGCAGAACTCCAAGAAAGGATTTCTGCCGATATCATATAGCGTGAGTCTTTCGAAGACTTAAGGTCCCTCTTCTAGAGACGAGAGAGACCGTATGGATTAGATCCCTTATGCCTCAGCCATAGGATCTATCATGTACGCCATGCTATGTACTTGACCTGATGTCTCGAATGCTTTGAACATGATGAGCAGATACCAGCCAGATCCAGGTGAAAGTCACTGGATAGCGGTCAAGAATATTCTTAAGTACATAAGAAGGACTAAAGAATATTTCTTGATATATGGAGGCAATGATGAGCTAGCTGTAAAGGGTTACAGTGATGCCAGCTTCCAGACCGATCAGGATGATTATCGATCGCAGTCAGGGTTCGTGTTTTGCATTAATGGTGGTGCTGTGAGCTGGAAGAGTTTGAAGCAGGACACAGTCGCTGATTCTACGAAAGAGGCCGAGTACATTGCTGCATCAGAGGCATCAAAGGAAGCAGTTTGGATCCGCAAGTTCATCACTGAACTTGGGGTGGTTCCTAGTATCACTGACCCTATTGAGCTCTATTGTGATAACAATGGAGCTATAGCACAGGCTAAGGAACCTCGCTCACACCAGCGGACCAAACACATACTACGATGCTTCCATCTCATTCGAGAGATTATCGAGAGAGGAGATGTGAAGATTTGCAGAGTACCTACAGAGGCTAACATCGCAGATCCCTTGACCAAAGCTTTGGCACAGAGAAAGCATGATGGTCACACAAGATCATTGGGGCTTAGAGCCTACACTGATTGGCACTAGTGCTAGTGAGAGATTGTTAGTTAGAGCCCTAGAGCCAATCATTTAATGATTGTATATGGACTTATTGTATCATATTCTTATATAAATAAAGGCATTTGTTTTTGGTTATTATACTTACTTGTATTGGTGCCAAATAAACTGAGTATAATAACGTCCTTGAGTAAAAGGTTCTTACCTATATCAATCGGTTAGTTGAACCGATAGTGAGATGATATAGGGAACACTACTCTTAATCATTCCTAGTCAAGTATTAACATTCAAGGACAATGTTAATGCAATAATACTAGCATGTAGGTCAACTCGATGACTTGATCTCACAAGTCATGGATATAGAGATATCAAGTTGACACATGGGTATGCATTGGAGAATGTATACTGAATGACTCTCCATGAGAAAGTATCATGGATCGTTATATGAGTGTCATATACTTTCTCATGTGACTATTAGTATGACTACTAGTCCTTAGACCTGAAGTCACCATGGTTCCATACATAAGGAGTTATGTACTTTGGTTTCGTCAAACGTCACCCGTAACTAGGTGGACTATAAAGGCGATTACTGGGTATGTAACGAATTATACAGAGGGATGTGAGTGATGTAGATGAGATCTATCCCTCCTATATGATGGGAGAGACATCGATATTCTTGATAGAGTGAGACCACGAAGTGCATGGCCATGCCCAAATGAGTCAATATGAGATATTGAGCTCATTTGATTTAGTGAGTCTACTTGGAGTTCAAGATTTAGATTGGTCAGAGGATGACACGGTCTATGCCTCACATTGATCAATCTAGATGTCTAGGATAGAAGGACACTTGTCATATATTGTGAGGAGTCACAATTAGTAGTCACAAGGTGATGTTGGATCTCAACATTCTTGTAACTTGGGTTGTAATGATGTGTTGCTAGATACCGCTCATTACTTATGCTCCTAAATGGGTTTAGGGGCATTGCCAATGTTACAAAAACCTATAGGGTCACACACTAAGGACAATTAGATGGAGATTAAATTCATATGATGAACCAAGAGGATTAGATTCATGTGATGAATCAAATTGGATTAAGAGTAATCCTAATTGGGCTAATTGAGTTGGACTCAAGTTGATTCATGTGTTCAATGAGTCTGATTTAGATTATGACTCATTGAATCAATTTAATTAAATGAATTAGATTCAATATATTAAATTAGCTTGAATTAAATAGTTGGATTAGATCAACCATGAGAGAGATTAAGTCAAGTTTGACTTGACTTGAGAGGAAGAGGAAAAGTCAAGTTTGACTTGACTTTATGCCACATCATTTGTGAGTTGGCATTAAGTGGCCAATGATGATGTGCCACATCATCATAGTTAGCACATGTGTGTACCACCTAATGGAGGTTACAAATCCCCTCTTTAATGGCCACATTAAAGAGAATGGAGGTTACAACTCCAAGAGGTGGCCGGCCACTTATTGTGTGTGAATGAAATTCATTTTTTCATTCAAGGCATTTTATTCCATCATCTTCTTCCTCAAGCTCTCAACCTTTCTCCCTCTTCTCTCTTGGCCGAACCTTACCAAGGTGCTAGCACACCTTTGTGTTAGGTTTTCTCCACCTATTTGTTCGTGTGGATACTTCTAGATGGTTGTACACTTGACAACCTCGAGATCCGGCATCACTTGGAAGAGCGGGATACGCGAAGGGCTTCGCATCAAGGGTAATTCCTTCTCCTAGTTTAGAACTAGCATAAATCTCGTACTCGTAATGTTTTTCGAAAGTTTTACTTCGCACGGATCCGGTGGCATGGGGGTTTCGAGGTTTCCGCGACACGAAAAAGCGATTTTCGTGGCCCGAAAAACCCAACAATTATGGAAGTATTTATGGATGATTTTTTAGTTTATGACATCGACTTTGATTCTTGCTTATCAAACCTTTCTAAGATCTTGCAAAGATGTGAGGAAACGAATTTAGTGTTAAACTGGGAGAAGGCCATTTCATGGTGAATGAAGGAATTATTTTGGGGCATATGGTATCAGAAAAGGGATTGAGGTTGATAAAGGAAAGATAGAAGCCATCGAAAAATTGCCTCCCCCAGTTAATGTAAAAGGGATTAGGAGTTTCCTGGGACATGCTGGATTTTATAGACGATTTATAAAAGACTTCTCAAAAATCTCAAAGCCCTTGACTAATTTATTGTTAAAGGATGTCGAGTTTTATCTTTATCATAAGTGCTTTGAGGTATTTGAAAAGATAAGGAAAGCATTAATAACCGCTCCTATAGTTCAAGCTCCAGATTGGAATTTTCTCTTTGAAATAATGTGTGATGTAAGTGATTTTACCGTTGGGGCAGTCTTGGGATAGAGAAAAGATCATAAATTTCATGCCATCTATTATGCTAGCAGGACTTTAGATGATGCTTAGATTAACTATTCAACTACAGAAAAGAATTACTAGCAGTGGTTTTTACATTTGATAAATTCAGATCATATCTAGTGGGTGTAAAGGTGATAGTGTATACTAATTATGCAGCTATCTGATACTTGTTGAATAAAAAGGATGCTAAATCACGCTTAATAAGATGAATTTTGCTTCTCCAACGAATTGATTTGGAAATTCATGATAAGAAAGGAGCTGAAAATTATTAGCTAGAGCCCTAGAGCTAATCATTTGATGATTGTATTTTGGACCTGTTGTATCATATTCTATATATAAATAAAGGCATTTGGTTTTTGGTTATTATACTTACTTGTATTGGTGCTAAATAAACTAAGTATAATAATGTCCTTGAATAGAAGGTTCTTACCTATATCAATCGATTGGTTGAATCGATAGTGAGATGATATAGGGAACACTGCTCTTAATCATTCCTAGTCGAGTATTAACATTCAGGGACAATGTTAATGCAATAAGACTAGCATGTAGGTCAACTCGATGACTTGATCTCACAAGTCATGGATATAGAGATATCAAGTTGACACATGGGTATGCTTTAGAGAATGTATACTGAATGACCCGCCATGAGAAAGTATCATGGATCGTTATATGAGTGTCATATACTTTCTCATGTGGCTATTAGTATGACTACTAGTCCTTAGACCTGAAGTCACCATGGTTCCCTACATAAGGAGTTATGTACTTTAGTTTCGTCAAACGTCACCCGTAACAGGGTGGACTATATGGGTATGTAATGAATTATGCAGAGGGATGTGAGTGATGTTGATGGGATCTATCCCTCCCATATGACGGGAGTGACATCGGTATTCTTGATAGAGTGAGACCACTAAGTGCATGACCATGCCCAAATGAGTCAATATGAGATATTGAGCTCATTTGATTGAGTGAGTCTACTTGGAGTTCAAGATTTAGATTGGTCAGAGGATGACACGGTCTATGTCTCACATTGATCAATCTAGATGTCTAGGATAGAAGGACACTTGTCATATATTGTGAGGAGTCACAATTAGTAGTCACAAGGTAATGTTGGATCTCAACATTCTTGTAACTTGGGTAGCAATGATGTATTGCTAGATGTCGCTCATTGCTTATGTTTCTAAAGGAGTTTAGAAACATTGCCAACGTTACAAGAACCTATTGGGTCACACACAAAGAACAAGTGGATGGAGATTAGGTTCATATGCTGAACCAATTGGATTAGGTTCATATGATGCACCAAAGATTGGATTCGGATTAATTCAAATTAGACTTATTGAGTTAGACTCAATTAGATTCAATTGTTGAATGAGTCTAATTTAAATTTGATTCATTGAGTCAATTTGTATTGATGAATTGAGATTCATTAAATTTAAATTGACTTGAATCAAAGGTTGGATTTAACTCAACAAGGAAGATAATTGGTCAATTTTGACTTGACTAAATGGAAGTTGAAACATCAAGTTTGACTTGATGTATTGCCACATCATGAAGGTTGACTCATCCTACATGGCATGACTAACCTTGCCACATCATCTCCACCTCATAATGGTGTGCCACCTCATGGAGGTTACACATCTTATACCACTTAATGTGGCCGGCCACATGAAATGAGGGGGTTACATTGTGTGGCCGGCCACACTAATGTGAAGAGGGGGTTTTTATTTTGTGGCAATTATGTGTGATGAATGTCATCTTCTTCCTTGGGTCTTTTCTTCCTCCTTCTCTTGCTGTTGCCGTGGGTTTCAAGAAATTGAGGAGTGTGAGTTGTGTTCCAAGAGAATAAGGGAAAGTGAAGGTCACAAAGGAGGATACTACTAGTGAGTGTATAAGATTCCTTTTTGCTTTCTCTCTTTTCTCTCTTTTAAATCCTACCCGAGAGCCCAAGAAGTGCTAGCACACTTGTGGTGCTCTCTTCTCCATCCTTGAGTGTTAGAGAACACTTCTTGTTCGTGTGGATACTACTAGAGAGTTGTCTACGTTGACAACTTCGAGATCCGGCGTACCTTGGACTTGCGGGATTTGCGAGGGCACGCATCGAAGGTATAAATCTCTTCCATATAGATCAAGGAGTAGATCTAAGTACAAACTCGTACATGTAAATTTTTTTAAATCTATCCTTCGCACGAGATCCAGTGGCATGGGTGATTCGGGGTTTCCGCGACGCGAAAACGCGATTTTCGCGGCCCGAAAAACCCAACAAAAATATGATGGAAAATCACTTGTCAAGAATACATCAAAATAGTGAAGAAAAGTTTGGAGATGATTTACCCATCAATGATATTTTCTAGATGAACAACTGTTGGCCATTTCCAATGGTAAGATGTCCTGGTATGCAGATATAGTAAATTTCCTGGTTAGTGGAATTCTTCCCCTCAAACATTACATTGCAACAGAAGAAGAAATTCTTGACAAATGCCAAGTATTACGTATGGGATGAACCACTATTTTATAAGCAATGCAGTGGTCTGATTTTTCGAAGATGCATACCTAAGGAGGAAATTAAAGATATCCTTAATCATTGTCACTCATCATCACATGGAGGACACTCAGGTATTTCCAAAATACCAGCTAAAATTTTACAAACTGGGTTTTATTGGCCAACTATATTCAAAGATATAAAAAAGTATGCTAAATCATGTGATAGATGTCAACGAACAGGGAACATCACAAAAAGGAATGAAATGTCATTGAATTACCTGCTTGAAGTTGAGCTTTTCGATGTGTGGGGAGTAGATTTTATGAGACCATTTCCATCATTTTATGGAAATAACTATGTCTTAGTCACAGTTGATTATGTATCAAAATGGGTAGAAGTCATGACTTCACCTAAATGTGATTCCAATATAGTCATCAAGATATTCAAGAAAGTTATCTTCCTCAGATTTAGAGTTTCTAGAATCATTATTAGTGATGGGGGTTCACATTTTATTGAAAAATACTTTGAAACATTACTCAAGAAATATGAGGTAAGCCACAAAATTACAACCTCTTATCACCCACAAACTAGTGGGCAAGTGAAAATTTTAAACAGAGAAATTAAAACCATATTAGAAAAGACAGTTTCCACTCCAAGAAAGGATTGGTCTCTTAAGTTAGATGACACCCTTTGGGTATATTGAACTGCTTACAAAACCCAATTGGGATAACACCCTTTAGACTAGTTTATAGGAAATATTGTTATCTTTCGGTTGAGCTACAGCATAAAGCATATTGGGGATTTAAAAAGATCAATTTCAATTTAAAAGAGGCGGGAGAAAGGAGAAAGCTTTAGCTTAATGAATTGGATGAACTCAGGATGGACGCTTATGAGCACACTAAGTCCTATAAGGAAAGAATAAAAAGGTGGAATGACAGACACATCAAAGAAAGAGAATTTCAAGAGAGAGACTTAGTCTTACTATTTAATTCAAAATTGAAGTTGTTTCTAGGAAAATTGCAATCAAGATGGTCTAGACATTTTAGAATTCAAAAGGTTTATCCATATGGAGCAATAGATATTTGGAAGCAAGAAACTGGAACTTTTAAAGTCAATGGATAAATACTCAAAAGATATTACTTGGGAATACCGGAGTAGAAAATTGAAGACTTGAATTTTACTAAACCCCATCCTCCAGATTGAGCTAGGATTAAGTCAAGCTCGAGTCCTTAAATGAGCGCTCCTTGGGAGGCATCCCAAGAGTTTATTTTTCTTATTTTTCTTTTAATTTTACATTTTGTGGAGCCTAATACTTTCATCTTTGCTTTTTCTAGGTTGTGGACGAACACATGATGAAGGTCATAGAAAAATTTTATCCACAGCAGAATTTTGGCTTTACCCATGCCTTTTGGCATGGGGATGAAGGCAATAAAGAACCTTGCCCATGTCTTTTGGCATGGGCACAAAGGTAAATAAATGGTCAGCCCATGCCAAATGGCAAGGGAAAAACCCAGGAATAAGCTAGCCTGTGTCTTGAGACACGGGCCTGACAGCGAAATCAGAGCCAAATTGGTTGTATCTATGCTTATGAGCACGGGAATAATGTGAAAAATTCCAAACGGGCAGTGTAAAATTGGTATAGCCCGTGTCATTTGGCACGGGCCATGCCAAAACACACGGCTGGGATATAAATCCCAGCCGCAGTCGTGCCCTAGGACACGACGCCGCGCCCCCACCTTCTAAAAGTTTCTTCTTCTTCTTCTTCTTCCCCTCTCCATTTCACTTCTTTTCTTTCCCTAACCTCCATTTCTTCTTCAAACTTCCTCTTTTCCAAGAAATATTCTTTCTCCTCCTTGTTCTTTTAACCTCCTCACAACCTTTACTCCCATTCTTCATTCCTCCTTAGCTTGGATCATTTCAATATGATGTAGCATCAATGCAACAAAGAACTCGAAGCTTCTGCAAGCAAGGGAATGGAAATGATTGATATCAACAAAGAACCTATTGCACACTTTAAAGGTATATCAAATAACTTTGGAATTATGTTTATGAATTGTTGGTTGCTACTCGGAATATCATATTGGTTCCCCTGTACAAAAATTTTGTGCAAGTCCCGAACATTTTCTAACAACCTATTGTGTTCTTTAGAAATTAAATTTGGAATCGCAAACAGAACTTAACATTATTGATTCTAAATTCAACTTATCTATTCTTAGAGGTTTAGACTTAGATCGCAAACGATGCTTAACATTATTAATCCAAATCCACCCATGTTATAAATTTATTTAAATATTTATTTCAGAGATCGACTTCCAAATTAAACATGGCAAGGCACTAAGCCTTCTTGGATATGGGGTCATCCACCACTTCCTAGATAAAGCCTTTCAACGAAATTTAATATTTAATCTCCTTACAGTAACCGTAGGTTTAACCATTAAGAACAATCGAATCACAAGATCGAAAAACAAAAGAAACACAAAATTGAATCATAAATCCGAAACTTAGAATCATTAGCCTCTTGTGTTTGGTATTTCAAAATCCATACAAAAGATAAACTAGTTATGATGCGGAAACAAAACTAGTTATATCTTTTGTAGCTTATAGACCTCACGATCTTCTGTCGTATTCCTCTTCTTATCTCTGACATCGTGTGGGCGACGATCTACCAAGATGAGAATCCACCCAAGTCTCCTTCTTCTCCTTGCAAGTTTCGGCCACCAACAATCTCTTAGAGATGAAGAACTTCACCACCAACCAAGCTCCAAGGGATGCTAAGAAACAATGCCTCCTATCTCTCCTTCTTCCTCTAACAAGATCCGACCACCAACAACTCCTAGAGATGAGATGCCGCCAGCCACCAAGGAAGAACAATAGGGGAAGAAGAGGGTCGGCCACCACCAAGGAAGAGAGGAGAGGAATAATAGATGTGTTATTTCATGGGGCAGCCCCTCCCTCTCTTTTATAATCCTTGGTCATGGCAAATAAAGAAAGTTTTAGACATAATTAAAACTTCCTTATTTTCCTTACCAATGAAAAAAAGAAAATTTTAATTAAAAACTTCCTTTTATTCTTTCTATGGCTGGCCACCTCATTGAGCTCCAAACAAGAAAAGTTTTAAACACAAAATTAAAACTTCCTTATTTGTTTCCTGAAATTTTTAAAATAAAAATTTCTCTTTTAAAATTCCCTTCATGGTTGGTTATAAAAAGAAGCTTTTATAAATTAAAATATCTTTTAAAACATGTGGATAGTTACAAAAAAGGAAAGTTTTCTCTAAAATTAAAATCTTTCTTTTCAACTACAAATTAGAAAAGATATCAAATCTTTCTCTTAATCTTTTGTAGAAAGCTATAAAAGGAAATATTTAAATTTTAAACTTTCTTTTAAAACCATGACTTCCACATAAGGAAAGATTTTAAAAAATTAAAACTCCTTTTAATCTAATGTGGTCGGCCACCCTACTTGGGCTCCAAGTTAGGGTCGGCCACCACTTGCACCCATCTAGCCTTGGTTTGGTTGGCCCTAGCTTGGGCTCCAAGCTAGGCTTGGTCAGCCACCTTAAGGTGGGTAAGAAGTTGGGTTTGAGTGAATATAAGACTTTATAAATAAGAGGCTACGACAGGGACCGAGAGAAGGAATTGGTTTTGGTCTCCTGATGAACTTGAGCTTCCCGTGTTTGCCCCGAACACCCAACTCGCATTACAAGAAAAAAGCTAAACAACAACGCTTTTTTGGCGTTGTCGTATGTACTTAAAAAGTGATGTTGTAGATGGTGTTGTAGAAAGTCATATCAAAGACAACGCTTTAAAAGCGTTGTGGTTGGTCAAAAAGGCAACGCTTTTTAAGCGTTGTCTTTTCGTTCTTAAAAAGCGTTGTTATAGATGCTGTTGTAAAAATGCACATATCAAAGACAACGCTTTAAAAGCGTTGTGGTTGGTCACAAAGACAACGCTTTTTAAGCGTTGTCTATTCGTTCTTAAAAAGCGTTGTTAAAGATGCTGTTGTAAAAATGCACATATCAAAGATAACGCTTTAAAAGCATTGTGGTTGGTCTCAAAGACATTGTTTTTTAAGCGTTGTCTTTTATTACTTAAAAACGTTGTCTTTTTAAATTTATAAAAAATTGTGTTTTTCTTAATTAAATAGCAAAAATTATAAAAAATACTCAAAATTTACATATAATTGAATATCCACAACCACAATCATTTTTATAATAAGACTATTTAACAAATAAATAAAACTTTATATTATACAAACAAAATGTATACATATTGATCCACAAATTAAATTTGTATCATACAAGTTATCCTTAACTTCATGACAATAATTTTTCAAACACACAAGTTTTACAAAACCTCATCATTGACTAACCGCTGTTGTTGGTGTCCATCGCATGGAATTGCTTCTTTAAGTCCAGCAATCTCTTCTTCTGAAAGGCTTTCAGCTATCACTCTTAGAGCCATCTTCTTCAACTTGTCATCAGCACACCTGGGGTTGTAGGCAATCAAGAAATTTTGTATGAAAACTTTCATACATGTAAATCTCGTACTAAATAATATGTCAATGTTATATATACATGTAATTCATACCGTAAGTGTGTTTATATCGTAACTGACAAGTTTTCTTTAGGGCCAACTTCTACTCAAGCTCTTTAAACACTGCATCAAAATAAAAAAATTGGCATTAGTTCTGTGCTAAATGAAAATCATATTTAGAGGAAAAAGCGGGAGTGCTGTAGATGGATATATTAACCAAGCATATTAATGTTTGACCTGTCTTTACAAGTTCTAAGCATATATATTAACCAAGCATATAACCTAAGAGGAATAAGTTACAAAATGCTACTTGATGTTTGACCTGTCTTTATTGGATTTTGCGGCCCCGGTCTTCTTGTAGCCAGGCACAATGTAATACTTGATGTTGACTCTACCTTTGCAGTTGTTTCGGCTTGAGGAGTGGCAAAGAATGGTGGAGTAGAGGATGGATTTCAGGTATTCATCCGTGCCATCGAGGAAATGACTCCAGTAGGTGACTAGCATGTTGACCAGGGCATGCTTGGAGAAGATGACTTGTTTCAGAAGCTTTTTAGATCAAAGATACGAAGTGCATTGTTATAAAACTAGATGCACGAACACTTGCTTATACGGTTCTTGAAATAAAATACATTCGTAACCGTCACTAGCCCAAGCTCAATAAGGAAAATTCACGGTAAATGTGCATAGTATACCTCAGATACTGCAGATGATAGGGAAGGCCAGAAGACAGTTTGACGCAAATATTGAGATTGCCCAAGCCAATCCATGGTACTAATCCTGACAACTCCTCCAAATCGCACTGACTTGATTGTGTCCACCCATCCTTGTTCATCAGCTTGGAACCTTTGAAATGAAAGCTGCATTGGGTACATGGAAAAAACAACAAAAAGGGAGGATAAATGATAGCCACCAACCTAATTGTTCACAAATATCTGTATAAGTTATTAAGGGTGTTCATAGAAGTTGATCCTTTAGCCGTGTCTGTTAGATGGTCAAATCTAGGCGCCAACTCAAAAATGTTGGCGTCCAAGTGTTAGTGTTCAACTACTTCTGATTTTCTTCATCTTTGAATTGTTAAATACATAGGGTATTTATAGGGAATACTCAAGATGTATCTAAATAAATACATGAACCAATATTAAATGACATACATTCATCATCCGAAGAGTCATTCATGAATCCTCCAATATTCATGCTCCAGATGACCATACATTAGATTATAAGTCCAATTAATTTGATTGCAAGGTTGTAAACAGTCCTTGAGGGCTATTGATAGTGATTCCAGTACGTACTGGAAAATAATGGAACAAACCTATGAAACAGCTATCAAGGGATTCACTTCAACTTTCCTAAACCAAAGAAGAAACAGATGGATTACAAAAGAAAACAATTTGCACCATCAAACTGAAACTTATAATAAGCCTTAATAAATTAATGAAAAAAGAATTGTTTAGAAGTTCACTGAGAAACATATGAAAATACAACAAATGCAACTGCAAAAAAAAATAAAAAACTAGTATCCAATTAACTTTTTTTTATACTTTCAGATCAAAAGGTCAAATTTATATACTTTGGTTCATGTTCAAGCAAGAGTATAACAATCTCATCGACAGTTAGTATTTCCTTTTAATATAGAACACTAAAAACAAGGAATATCAATGATGAAACAAACCTGAAAATGCGAGCTACTGAGGCAGCGAGCAATCTGCTTGAACAAGGTAATCATGCAGCGTTGGAACTCTGTCGTGAGCATCAAAGACCAAATATTACCAAATATTAAGATCACTGACAAACCAAATAATACCTTATTTTTAACAGCTATCTAGAGGATCTGGCTTTTTGACTTGAAGCTGGTTCAAAGAAGACAAATCAAATATACAAATACTAAGATGAAAGCATAATGAAGTAGTTAACTTTTTCTACTTTACCTGATTATAAGATCTACAGCTTCTTGCTCAATATTTTGCTGCACGAGTAATTATTAGAAAAACAAACCCAATAGTGGAACAAAAGCTAGATAAAGAAACTAGATAATTTACACGGACAGAACTTTACAGAATAACATATAATACAGTGCTTTGTACTTGCATATTAATCCAGAAAACATCCTTTCACCTAAGTGACAATTTTTCCAAAACATCATCATTCACAAAACATCATCATTCACTAAAAATTTTCACAAGTTTTTAAACTTCAGTGACAACTTTTCTTTGGGGTCAACTGCTCAAGGTCGATCTGGTAACTATGCACTGCATCAAAAAAATTGGCATTAACTATGATTCCACCAAAAAAAACCACCATTCCATGAACTTAAATCTAAATAGAATTATGGCAACTATCATTCCATACCTATTCATAAATATGATCTTGTATGCACTCCGCCAACTCGGACCGAACCTCATCAATTTGTTCACGAGAGTACCCTATTTTTGTGAACTGTGAGCATACACAATTTATGTTAATGGAAAAAATAATCAACACTGATCACTTTGCAATTTTAAATAGTTTATGTCAAATAATTTGAGATAAGCTAAATAATGTTACTATTGATTGCAGCGAATCTCTCTCAATAGTCTCAACTTCTTCAATAATTTCTCTCATAAATCGCATCACAAAAAAACCACATTGTTTCGCATCCGGTTGTTGAGGAGCCTATATATAGTAATTAGAGTCAAATTGTTAATGAAAATTATACACATTACAATATATGTTAAACAAAAGTACACATACCTTAACTACTTCCCACTTAACATTTTTCCTACCTTTCCTTCCCTTGGTTGAATTAAACAATTTTAAGGCCCTTCATACGTTAAGAATATTTGTTAAATAAGATTTTTATTATAATAAATATTTACTAAAAGAAATCTGAACTCACATTTCCATTACGTATTTTGAATCATCATCGCGAATGCGGCAACTTAGGGAATCCAGCAGGTAAATAGCATCCTTGTAAGGTTCAATAACACTAAGATTCCAATGGAAACTAGGCAAATACATAGGATTAGATCATAAAATTGAATAAATTATCGAAAGGAAGCAATTGAAAGTGATGTTTTACTTCTTGCTTACCCGACATTACATGGCACTAACACTAGTTGATCTGTTGATGCACTTGTCAGCTTATCTGCTAAAAGAGTTGCCCTTTGATTCAGGGTTTCAAGCTTAACTGATTTGTCTTGTGCCGTTTTTGCCAGATATGGGAGTTTGTGAGGATTCATAAATCTGAATTTCTTTGTCTTGGTATCTTTCACCATCTTTTTATACAGACACCTATCATTGCAAAGAAAAAAAATATTTAGATACTAAATAATAAAATTTAGATACAAAACACTCATAATAAGTTGGAAAAAATAATGATCACTCATAACACTAAGTTATGGCTGATGATAGTAACATCCATACATGAGAACTTACTATGAACAGTCTTGCATATTAAACATACCAGAAATGTATACATGCAAATTCTTTTATTTCTTGAGGACAAGCACATTTAAGATACTTAAAAATATACAAGAAAAAAGATATGAGCAAAGTACTTCCTGTCTAGAAGAACAAATGGCAGAAGGCAAACATTAAGGGCCGGTTGAAAATGAATGAGCTATATTTATGTAAAGTGTACCACATCAATTGATATTAGTAAACCTCTCAATAGAAATGATGAACTATTAACTTAATGAGAATAACATGGTATGAGAAAATTACTAGAAGTTGAATTTTTCAAGAGTAAACTTGTTCACACAACAATATTAGTAAACTTCTTGCAGTTCAAATCAGGGATTTTCTGTCTTGCTAGATATTAGAATTTCCCAGCAAACATAAAGCAATGCAGTAATTTCCCAGCATAAGTAAAGCAATGCAGTTGCAACTGAGAAAATAATATTTAGATACTAAATAATAAAATTTAGATACAAAACAATCATGTGGATTAAAAAATAATGATCACTCATAATAAGTTGGTGAAATTGTAACAATAAACCATAATAAGTTGCTAAAATTGGGAAGCAAACATGTGATGAAAAAGTTGCTGAAATTGCTTAAATAAACTTACTTACCATATGTAGGCAACGATCAAATTTCCTGAAATTGACTCCAAATGATACAAAGAATTGATGTCCTCAAGGTCAAGAAAAAGTTCACAATCTTCATCAAACACTTCATTATCTAAGCACATTGATATACATTTTCCTCCATCTAGAGCATGCTTACTGTAACAATATAACATATGTAATGCTCTTGGGACACTTGTTGACAAAGTAGGTTTTGATTTTTTTCGTTCAAACTTCTTCCTTCTAGGCTTCTAATAATTTCAAATATAAACAAGTTAGATAGCTAGGTTGAATAATAATAAAGTGGCAATATAATTAGAAATATAATAATAAAGTGACAATATAATTAGAAATATAATATCTCATATACCTCATCTTGCTTCACAATCTGCTGTTCAGGCCAAGCCACAACAGTTCCTATGGCATCACCAATTACTTCACATTCACTTGGAATTGGATATGGCAAAGGAGCGGATTTGTCCACTGCTTGATCAATGGAGACTCGAATGCAATTCTTGGGAAATGGAATACCATGAAGCATTTTTTCCATGCCATTGAAACAAACAATTGTACCATATGCGACAATATTTGAGCAAGATTCCAATGTCAATGCAACTGATTGACCCTAAAATATTAAAAAAAAACATGTTGATTATATTTAGTTTATAATGCTATAATAATAATGAATATCACTATAACTTGTATTTTACCTGTAAAACTTCGTCTTTACCCACAATCTGTACGTCATCTTCTTCAATATTCTTCTGATGAAACTTCACCGAGCAACTGCCTTTGTCATCAATTGAATTGTCCCATGCACCCCTTTTATGCATTAATGCTTCAAGTTTTTGGATGCGTACATCTTGTTCTAAAATTTGCATCTTCGCCTCCTTCAGCTCCCTTTTATGCTCAGCGATTATATCTAGGGTAACATCATATTTCTTCCTTGTTCTACCAACATTGAAATAGATTGTTGGGTTGATATGACCTCCGATACCCCGGACACGCCCAGAATATTCCTGAGTTTCAAGTGCCTTGGTAAGAATATCCTCTTTTGCTCCTTCGCATTGCAGCTTACCCTCCCTCTTTTGCTGTATATATTCATCCTGTAATGCAACATTAAAAAGAATTATCAGTACTTTACCAAGGATAATTACCAAGGATATGCAATATTGGTTTAAAAAATACTGATGTCCAGGCCGGTTCTTCCCGTGATAGCTCAAGTCAAGTGCTTAGTAAGTCATATTGAACAAATATGAAGTTGACTTTGAAATATTTTTTCCTTTTTTGGCATTCAATCATATATTTACTTCTGCACAGTTCTAAAAAAGGCACATATTTGATTGAGCAATTGACTACAAGTTTAATAAAATGACAAAATTTTAATAAATTTTCACTACACAAACCCATAAAGAGAGGACCACCACATAATTGAAGCTAATTGTCTGGAGTTGCAGGAAAGAATAATCAAAAGTAAAGTTGTTCCCAACCTCTCAAGTTCCGATTCATGAATCTTATGCTTTAATTCAAACTAAAACAGCACAAAGAGAATGCTCAAGGAGACAAGGAGCTTTATTTGTCACCAATCAAGTGGGAAAACATAATAGAAGCTTCAGAGCAGTGGTCTGGGGAACAACTTTACTGGCCCTTGGGTTACTGAAGCTTACAAATTGCTTACTGCCAAGAACGTTTCAAACCTGGTTGATTTATCTGCATCTGTTCTATAGAAACTCTAGCTATCACCTCTAAGTTCTCAATGCATTCACCATTAATTGATTGCAGCAAAAGGAAACCACTGCATGTAATAGACTTTTCGACTTGATCTCTTCTCCAAGTAAGAACATTT
Source organism: Zingiber officinale (assembly GCF_018446385.1). Classification (NCBI taxonomy): domain Eukaryota; kingdom Viridiplantae; phylum Streptophyta; class Magnoliopsida; order Zingiberales; family Zingiberaceae; genus Zingiber; species Zingiber officinale. Next base: position 62,893,149 of record NC_055988.1, on the reverse strand, counting down.
CAAACCTAGATACCTAGTAAATCCACATCTGTTCTATATAAACCCGTCACCTCTAAGCTCTCAATGCATTCATTCACCATTTACTTCCTCAATACATGCTCTAGTACTGAGAATTCAAGCTATGCAAGGAATGGCTGTTAAACTCCTCATTGCACTGCTTGCCTTGGCTTCCTCACGCAAAGGGTATGCATGCATGCAACTTTACTCTCGAAAACTAGAAGATATATTGAAGTCATTATCAGAAGAACATGAAAATTTACTTACAATCTTGTGTACTGTGTCCACCAAATCTTCACCTTCAAACTCTCCTCCTTTGTTGGCGCGTCCTTTCTTCCACATAATAGCTCTATTGATGTCATTATCATCACATAATTCAGTCCCCTACAACAAAGAAAAATCAAATAACAAATGTGAAATAATTTAATGTGAATCAATTAGAGGGTTCTTAGAGGAAATATATTTTAAAAATACTTACAATTTCTTCAGCAAAGCGTGCATACCCTTTGCGTGAGAGTCGATGAGGATATCTATTTTTTTTCCTTCGCTCTTTTTGTTGATCACTGAGTTTCTAGTTATTTCAAACAGGCGACATATCAAATTTGAATAATACATAATGAATTATGATCGAATAGTTTCAAAAGAAAAAATTTAGAATCTTACAATGAAATCTTCAGAAATGCGACTAATGACAAACGCACGCCAATCTTCTCTTGTAATTTCAAAGCCAACAGGTGGCTCATTCAACTCCTCAGGTTTGTCACGCCTGCTTAAAATAAATTTTTGGGTGAGATGGGTCTTGTATTGCCTCCACTTACTGTTTGCAGACCTCAAACATCCCTTTTTCCACTTTGAGTCAACATTATAAATCAACTGTACATCAAATAAGTGGAAAACATTAATAAGATTAATTAAGACAAACATAAAATATATCTATCATTAGTAGTGAAATATTATAATTGTTAAAACATGCTAACTTGCTTACATTGACTGATTCCCATATTAATTCTTTGACAGCAATTGGGACTTGCTTCCATGTCTTGTATTTAATATTAACCTTTTGCCGAGCCAAGACACCAATGTAACTTTGCATGGCTACAGCAGCTGGTCCTATCGGTTGTCCAAAATTATTGAATGACACCTCATTTCTAATACCTTGCATTCTTTGCTTTGTAATCTTATCCAACTGTGTGCGACCTCTAGAAGTTCTTGAGGAGATAGTGTCTTTGGAATCCAACACTTTATCACCCTCGCAACTCTCTTCACGGGCAGCTGTAATGACTTCTTTACCCTTGTCCAACTTTGCAAGTTGCCCTATTCTCTTACTCTTTCTAGTAGAATCCATTGATCTGTAACAACTTAGACTGATCAACATAAGTTTAGTTAGAAACATGCATAAACTCACAGCAAGATGATATATTTACACCAACAAATTCACAACAGTATGAAAAAAAATAAAAGATAAAAGCAGAAACTTGCAGCAACATCACAACATATCTGATTCGAATTAAAGTGAGGAATATAACATATTAATATTGTCCACAAATTCATCCTCATAGGTAAATTGTTTACACACTTATATTCAAAAGCAAAAATTCAGCAATTAAATATTGTCAATCCAACTTCCATCACAGTCTTCACGAATACATGGTGGTTCATTATCATCTTCTCCGTCAATATCCATTGATGGTAACCCCCTACTAAAACATTGATAGTGGATAGCAGTGTCCTCTAACTCTTCGCCCTTTAGGTATTCAAAGTAGTCTCTGTTTGGTGTTGCAAGTACAACACTCCATAAAGGATCTTCAGGATCTTCAATGTAAAATACTTGCTTTGCTTGGCTTGCCAGGATAAAAGCGTCAGATTTGAATCCAAGTCTATTGAGGTTTACCAATGTGAAACCAAGATCATCTACTTTAATGCCGTTATTATGCTCCACCCAATTACATTTAAACATTGGAAGTTGAAATTTATGGTAATCAACTACCCATATTTCTTCTATAACTCCATAAAAAATCATATCTGACACAATAGGATTTTTATCCTTTGCACTTGCAACTTGCATTGTCTTTGCAACTAAGCTGACTCCGGAGTTTTGAACAACTCGTATAGCATCACGCTCTTTTGTAGCATAAGTAACCCCATCAATCAAATAGCTAGAGTATTTTAGTACTTGCTTGTTAGGCCCGCGAGCTATCCACATCAATCTTTCTGAAACTTGATGAGTGGAATGGTCAACTACATCAGCAACCTAAATTTTTTATGCAATAAATTTTTAATTATGCATAAATATGAAAATGAATGTATGCCAATATGTAATACTAAAGAAACTTACACGATCACGCAACCAAGTAATAAACGTTCGATTATGCTCATCTTGTAACCACTTCTTGGACTTAGCCTTACGAGGAAATCTTGCATTCAAATACGTCATGTGTTCCCTAATCAAATTATTTGGTATAAATAAACCAACAGAATGTAAGCAAACCACATTAAAATATTAATAAGTTAGATACATTACTCGATATAGAGATCAATCTCAGCATCATTTGCCAATACATAACGATGTGCTTGCGTCAACTCATCGTGAGTAGTGGAGTAGACTACTGCACCTGATAAAGGCTTAGTAAGTTCTATTTGTCGATGACTTGATGGGATCCCAATTGTGTGCACACTAGACAGATAGTCTGAGCAAAATTCAACAGCCTCTTCAGCAATATAAGATTCAGCCATACACCCTTCAGGTCGATTGCGATTTCGCACATAACCTTTCAAAATCTTCATGTATCTTTCAAATGGATACATATACCTATACCAAACCGGTCCACACAGTTTCACCTCCCGCACAAGATGAACACTTAAATGAATCATTATATCAAAAAATGAAGGGGGGAAATACTTTTCAAGTAAACACAATATTGTCACAATCTCTCTTTGCATATCATCCATCCTTGAAACATCTATCACTTTATTACATAACACATTGAAGAAGAAACACAAGCGAGTGATAGTGTCTCTAACATGTTTGGGCAAAACACCACGTATCGCCACAGGAAGCAATTGTTGCATTAAAGCGTGGTAGTCGTGTGACTTAAGGCCAATAAGTTTTAAGTCCTTCAACGACACGAGGTTTTTAACATTAGATGAGTAACATGATGGAAGTTGTATTCCAAACAAAGAATTCAAAATTTTCCTTTTCTCATCCTTACTAAGTGTATAACAATTTGCTGGCAAAAATGTTTTCTTCTCCCCCATCCTTGGTGCCAAATCTGTCCTGACATTCATTTCCAAAAGGTCTAATCTCGCTGCTACTCCATCCTTTGTTTTTCCTGGAATATCAAGTAACGTTCCGATAAGACTTTCACAAATATTCTTTTCAATGTGCATCACATCAAGAACATGTCGAATGTATAGATGTTTCCAATACTGAAGTTCAAAGAAAATTGATTTTTTTTTCCAGCATGATTTTACATCATCATTCGACTGAGACTTTCTACTCATTTTTCCCCAATGACAATTAATTCTTTCAACTCTTTCAAAAACTTCATCGCCACTTAATGGTTTTGGAGCAGGGTTAAATTCTTGGTTCCCATTAAATGCCTTCCGTTGCCTTCGATAAGGATGAGTTGCAGGTAGAAACCTTCTATGACCTGTATAAGACATTTTCCTACTATGCTTCAACCTTGTTGAATAGGTATCTTCACCACAAATAGGACATGCATGATATCCTTTCACAATGCATCCTGACATGTTCCCATATGCAGGAAAATCATTGATCGTCCATAATAAGATAGCCCTAAGCATAAAAGTTTCTTGGCGATATGCATCATATGCTTCGACACCTATATCCCATAAGCATTTTAAGTCATCAATTAGAGGTGCTAAGTAAACATCAATATCATTTCCTGGCTGTTTGGGACCAGAAATTAACAATGTGAGCATCATAAATTTTCTCTTCATACACAACCATGGAGGAAGATTATAAGTAATCATTAAAACTGGCCAACAACTATATGCAGAACTCATTAAACCATGAGGATTCATCCCATCAGCTGATATAGCCAATCTGAGATTTCTTGCCTCAATACCAAAATCTGGCCATTTGCGATCAACTATTTTCCAAGAAGGTGTATCAGCTGGATGGCGTAAATATCCATCACAAAGTCTTTTTTCGGCATGCCAAGTCAACTCCTTAGATATCTCTTTATTCCGAAACATTCTTTGAAATCTTGGAATAGGGGGGAAGTACCACAAAACCTTGGCAGGAATTCCTTCATTTATCATATTTTTTTTCCCAACTTCCACCTTGACATCCCGCAAGTAGGGCAATTAGTTAAATCCTCATACTCCTTCCGGTATAAGATACAATCATTAGGACAAGCGTGAATTTTTACATAATCCATCCCTAATGCAGATAAGCTTTTCTTTGCATCATACAGAGATAAAGGCAATTTATTGTCATCTGGAAGTATTTCTCCTAACAAACTGAGTAGGTCAGTGAAACTTTTATCACTCCAACTATATTTGGCCTTCAAGTTGAATAATTTCACAATTGCAGATAACCTTGTAAATTTAGTGCATCCCGGATATAAAGGTGTCTCGGCATCTTCAAGAAGCTTATTGAATTGGGTTGGATTCTCAACATAACTATCATATGCATCATGAACCATATTTATTGGTTCCTCACGAACATATTCATTTGGCCCTACTTGGTCACTTTCATTTTGTGAAATCCCTATCGTAGATCTTTCGCCGTGCCATATCCATGTATGATATGTCATATCTATACCGTTACAATACAGATGTGCCCTGATAGTTTGTATATTTTTCTTCTTTAGATTGCCACATTTTGCACATGGGCAAGATATTCCCATATTCGGATCATTAGTGTTTTCCATTGCAAATTGCAAGAAAGACTCAACTCCATTCTCATATTCACGTGATAGTCTATCCTTTGACATCCAATCTTTGTCCATTCTTTATAACTAATCAATCAACAATGAGCTAATACCTAAAAATATTAACACAAACAATAGTGTGAAACTATAACAAAATATTTAAACAATTAATCAAAATTGTATTTCTACCTGAAAATTTTTGACCATACAGGTTTCTCATCAAAATGCAATCCCAATAGCAAATTTCTCACTTGGGGAGATAACCTAGTTATCTATATTATCCATATGTACATGTTTGTTAGAGTCTACGTATAGGTAGTTAGGTACTTTTGCCTTGGTATAAATTGTAGAGTCATATAATATTGGAGCATTCACCAAAACATATTCTCTATTGAAACATGTTAACCTTTAGTTGAAAAATGAAACCATTCCAGGAAAATGCTTGAATTATAACTTATAATAAGCAACTTTGTTTCTTTAGCACTTGAGAATCTGCAACTTCCTCAAAGGGACATCAACATAAGCAACTCAATGCAATAGTGCATGATGTATTAAATCATACTTAAGCCATTAAGCTCTTAGAAGGCAAGTGACATAAATATAACAATAGTAGTTGATATAAATTCAACAAACTGAGTAGGCACAAGTCACTGCCCAGAATTAAGATGAGATAATGCAGAACACAAGTTTTAGATACAATAAAAATGAGAGATATTCTCTGCGCATTAAGGGTACACAATAAAAATAATAGTAGAATAACACTAGAGATTGATTAATTTCAAGCTGCACATTATACCTGACGACAAAGAAAGGCTGGAATGTGAATAATATCTGCAACTTGGCCAACAGCTTCACACTGAATTTGAGAAAAAAGGATAGCATGTTATATGCTTCATGCTATTTTTAAGGATTAATACCTACTGCCAAAGTCTATAGCTAAACGTTTAAAAATTCCAGATTAAATCATGAGAAAATACAATCAGGGGAGGGGGAAAATTGATGCAGTATGAATCCGGCAAAATGGCTAGTTCGGAAAATAATCAAAAATAAACAAAATCTTATTCTAGAGGGATGGAAGAAATTTTACCTTTCTTTCTTCCGTTCCTCCTACTCTCGAATCTGCTCTGCGAGGAAGGAACTAAGATCGAAGGGTTCAGAGGAGTTGAGGAGCCGTGAGAAGATTAGGAAGGGTAAGCTGACTTTGATTGAGGAGATGGGGAAATGCGAGATTAGGGATCTCGACTTGGAGGAGTTGGGCCGGCGTGAGGAGTTTTGCGTGAGGAGTTTGGGTCGAGATTAGGGTTCAGAGGAGATCACGCGGCAAGGAGAGGAGAAGGCGCTCGTGGAGAGGAGAAGGAGAGGAGAAGGCACTCGTGGAGAGGAGAAGGAGAGGAGAAGGCACTCGTGGAGAGGAGTGGAGAGGAGAACTCGTGGAGAGGAGTGGTGAGGAGAAGGTGCGCGCGCGTTGAGGGTTTAGAGTTTAGCAAAGCGAGGGCTGCGAATTTATTTTAAGTGAGTTTAGGGGAAACATACACAACACTTTAAAAAATGTTTTTTAAAAAAATGTTGTCTTTGACCATAAACAACAACACTAAAGACAACACTTCATTAAAAACCGTTGTCTTTAGTAAAAAGTAAATACCATAGACAACGTTTTTCACTAAAAGCGTTGTAAAACAAAGAACGACAACGTTTTTATTAAAAAGCGTTGTCTATTGGGTGTTGTTGAATGCAAAAATTCTTGTAGTGTCGAGTTCATCAATAATAACTCATACCACAAAAGAGTTATTATTGAACTACCGCACCAATCCCATATTACTATATGAGCTCCTTCTTATCATGAGTGTATTAATCTCCCTGTGTTTAAGATACCGATGTCCACTAATTAAATGAGTTACTGACAACTCACTTAATTAATATCTAGCTCCAAGAGTAGTACCACTCAACCTTATTATCATGTCGGACTAAGTTCTCCTGCAGGGTTTACATGACAATCCTTATGAGCTCCTCAAGGGGACATCATCAACCTAGATTACTAGGACACAGTTTCCTTCTATAACCAACAACACACCATATAAATAATATTATTTCCCAACCTATCAGGCCTTTTGATTTAACGAGCTAAATCTCACCCATTGATAAGTCAAAGAAACAAATACTAAGTATACGTGCTTGTTGTTATATTGAGATTAAGAGTACACACTTCTATAATAACTGAGATATTGTTCTTTTATATAGTCAGTATAAAAAGATACTACCTCGAATGGTCCTACTCAATACACTCATAGTGTACTAGTATAATTTATTAGTCAAGATAAACTAATACCTAATTACACTACAACCACTTCAATAGTTTGTCTCATTCCATCTTGGTCGTGAGTAACTGTTTATAATTTATAAGGAACTGATAACATAATCTTATGTGTGTCTCCTCACACCATGTTATCTATAATATAAATTAAATGGGTAACTACACTTAGCATAAATGTAGACATTTGATCAATGTGATTCTTATAAATGTTTATACAAAAAGCTAGTTTTTTAGTATACATTCCAACATGAATAACCTTCAACAACTATGTTTTAATGCTTTAGTGAAGCATTCTATTGGAAGCACAAAGTATCCAGATTTTAGTACTTTATAAACTCTTGGTTTTGATAAAGATGTGAACGAACTTTTTGATAATTTAGGCTGGAATGAACTCATGAATTTGCACTACCCCACCTACCCTAGATTAGTTCTTGAGATTTTGAGTTTAATTAGCTTTCAGGATGTTTATGGGGAAGGAAATATTACATTTTGGTTACTTAATGTTTCTTACAAATGGATCTTAAAAGATTTTAATGCTTGTTTTAATCTTCCTCTTGATGGGAAACGTTTAATACCAAATAATTTTTGTGCTAGGCATTTTTTTGATTTAATTGGTAATGAATCTAGATTAGGCATGTTTTCCCCTAAGGTGAGTAACATAGTCAACCCAATTTTTAAGTACATTTAATTAACGATGAGAAATACCATTTTTGGGTGGAGTGACAACAAGGGGTATAGTTAGACAGAATGAATTATTTTTCTTGTGGGCTATGATTGAGAAATTTTTAATTGATTCAGGATTTTACTTTGTAAAACATCATGTTAAGGTTGGAAGATCCTCTTTTACTAATCCATTTGTCATTGGAGGATTGCTTACACGTATAACACTAACTTTGGGTTGTGATTTAAAGGGTTTAGAAATGGTAAAAAATTCATCCAAAATTGACTTAGATTGTTGTGTGGCAAAACATATTATCAGACATTCTGGAAATGACTTTTGTCTACTTCTAAAGAATAGCTTATCAATATGTTTGCCAAATTTTGGATTAATTACCATTTCAATTAGAGAAAATTAGCTCTTAGAAAATGCTTATAAACAACACATTCCTCATATTTTGGCATCCCCCAAGAGGTCCATGGAAAGAAGTCTTCCCAACCTATGTTTGATTTCTCTAACTTTGGCCCTATTTTAGATAATCTTGTTCATGATAAGAAGAAACATATTGAAGTGCTTGTTCAACAAAAGGGTATGTCCGTTGAAAAATTTAGACAATTATGTGATTGTTTTGAAAAGAAGTTGGGATCTTTTGATATAATTGATGGCATTATAAATGAACAAAGGAGGATTTGGAAGAAAGAAGTGGAACATGTTGTTAGGGCGTTAGTGGTTGTATGTTTAGTGATCTACTTTTCTCGATCTTCAATAGCAGGACATGAGCATTGTATTTCATTGCAAGGATTTGATTCTGGCCAAGCTTAAGAATCTCTTTACACTTTACCTTATCATGATAGTTGAAGGTTCTGGAATTAGTCCTGATTCATTAAACTTGATGAGTACTTGAATTCTCATGATAATTTCTTAACTACATCTTGGTCATTAGATTGACGCTTGAATCATTAAAACTCATTTGGAAAAATATAAATCCCACCAATTGCATCTTTACAAATATGCAATTGAAAAAAATTGAGAAACAAATGATGAAATAAGGGATTAAAAAATTGTTATCGTGAGTGGAAACTAGTTGTTTGCCCCTTTGAGACCGAGTTAGGTTACTAGGAAAACGAACTCTAGATTTCTCTTGATATCGAGCACATTCTTTAGACCTTGGGTAGAGTTAGGAAAGAGAAATCAAGAGTGTTTACTACTGGGAATAATAGGAAAAGATGGTTTAATGACGACTTGACTAAAATTAGGAATTGATACTTGAGAGATTTAGGCCATGATTTACACTAAGCACGGAGGACTTATTTTTAGGCTAAGTTAAATCTATTTATGGTCATGCTCATTATTGAAGTTGTTTGATAAAGTTAAATTGATTCACCAAGGATTATGGCACACTTACTCCTATACATGCTTCTAGACTGTAAAATTTTGTTTGATAACAATTGAATGCTTACTTGTAGATTATCCTTGATTATGCTCATTAGTTTTACTAGTTTGATGGAATTGAATAAAATCACTAGGGATACACATTTTTAGCTCATGAATCTAGATTGCAGAGTTTGCTTGAGGACAGGCAAAGGTTTAAGTCTGGGGTGTGATGTGCTTAGATTATATATGTTATTTTGTATTGTTTAACACACATCTTGTTGTATTCATTACCTATGATCTATGATTTCTCACCCTTAATCATATTAATTTTAGCATAATTACTATTTTACACCCAGAGATCTGCTCGGCGCTTATTTTCATTTTCAAGAGCAGTTTAGAGCGGCAAAGGATTCAAAAAGATGCAAAAGAAGACTTCCAAAGTCAAATTGGACCTGACCATGCCTTGAGGCACGGCCAGGAGAAGTTACAGAATGTGGTTGTGCTAAATGACATGACCAAGGAACTAGCAAAGTCACTGGTCATGTCAAATTTGCATGGCCAGGAAGATGAATTAGCACCAAACAAGGCATGATCATATCTCAGAACACGGTCAGGAGCTAACCCATGTAGTTTTCCAGAACTGAAATAAACTTAGCCATGCCCAGAGGCACGACTATGTCTCCACAAGATCAGAAAAAGCAATTTTGAAGATCAGGTTGTGCCAAATAGCACGGCCCATAAGGTGAAATAGAGTAGACTCTACTCTAGCCGTGCCATTAGGCACGACCAAGAAGCCAAAGGTTGCTATGGATGTGCCTTATGTCATGACCAAGCTATCTGGCCAGAGCCAATTTGGCTCTGGCCGTGCCAAATGGCATGGCCAAATGCTAGAGATAGGTCTAGGCCATGCCAAGAGGTAGGGTCACCCCATGCCCTCACCTCTATATAAGGGGCACTTGATCCCCTCTGATGAGGAGGAAGATCCAAGACAAGAGGTGACCCTCTAGGTCAAATCTTTGCATTTGGAGGCATCATCTAGGTGATTTGAGGTCGTTCTACTGCTCCATCCTTGTCGACACTCCAAGATCTTCGTCCAAGGGTTTCACTTGACATCAAAGTAAAAGTTTCTTCTCCCCTTCCTTAGGGTTCTTGAAGTTCCTATGGTTTTAAGCTCTTGGATTGTAGTTCTTCCAATTATGGAGTAGATTTATACTATTCTAGGATGTTTCCTTGTTTGATGAAGCTTGTATGACACTTATTCCGTTTGATGAAATGCTTGCAAGTAGGGTTTCTCTATGAACATGAATTTATCTATCTAGATTGTATTTATGTATGCATAGATCTAATCTCTGAACTAGATATATTGTTGTATGTCTATATCTAAACATGAACCTAAATTTTCATTGAATAGATGCATAGATTGCTACCTCTTTTGAGTGTACACTCCAATATAGCTCAACATGGCTTTAGGATGCTTGTTTAACATTGAGTATCTAAGGTAACTATCCTTCTATATGGAACATAACCTCCTAAGAGAGAATAATTCTATGTATGGATGAGTCTATCACTTGACCTAATGGGCTTTCTATAATAATATGTTATGCAAGTGACCTACGTAATCTAGAGATGTACACCCGAGGGAGGCCTTGTGACAAGAAGTACTCTACTAAAAACTCAGACTCTCTAAGCTACTTCTTCACTTGATGGCATACTTGGTTATTGGAAAGGGAAGTACTCCAATACACCATTGCAGGGTGGTATTCGATAGTAATTTAGACTTTCCTACAACCATATAAGTGGAGAACTAGGAATAGGCGAATTCATAGCACAATATTCACCATTACAATGAAACCAACGATCTAGAACATCTTCTGAATTAAGGATTTCCTTAGTTATCTTTCTTTTATTTTCACATCTTAGTTAAAAATCTCAAATCAAATGATTACTGATTCTATCTTGCTAAATTTGAAGTGTAAAATTAATTAGCATTTAATCCTCAATCCTCGAGGGATCAACTTATATAAATTTTATTACTTAACGGTGCCCGTGCGCTTGTAGGATTCACATCAAGGCTTGGACCATGTCCATGCACCCAAACCTCTGGGCACTCAGAGTTGCCCCAAGCGCCTGAGTCAGCAGCAGAAGGGGAGCCCTCAGTCGGCCAGCTTCGTCACCGCAGGCACCCGAGCGGTCCAGGTGCCTGAAGTTGCTCTAGGTTCCCATACCAGCAAACTTCATTTACAAGCTGAGTTCGAGCATGATGATTGGCTTAACCACATCAGCGCTACAGGCACCCAGACTAGTTTGGGTGTCTAGAGATGGATGAAATTTTCCAAATAGTGTTTCCATGAGAGCACGCCATGTCAGCCCTATGGGGATGCTTGGGGAAGGTTCCAGGTACTTGGAGTGGGCTATTAAAGGAGAGTTCAACTAGCACCTTCAACACATCAATTTAAAGAAGTTTCTCTCTTGCGAGCTACTCAAAAAACTACTCTACAATACCCAAGCGCTACACCGATGATAACTATGTTCAAGACATACTTCAAAGTCATTGGCACTATTTTGCATTTCAATTATTTGTACTTAAATTCAAATTATATCTATAATTTCTTAATTGATTAGTGATTATCTAATGAAAGCACTCTCACATGTGGACCTTGAAGTAGGAGTCGTCATAGACTCCAAACCAAGTAAAACTTGGCTTTGTTATCATTGTTTATTTTTTGTCTATTTTATTCTGTTGTATTTATTCTTATCTATTGTTTTTTTAAAAGCACAAAAGGCCATGAGCGCTATTCATCTCCCCCCCCCCCCCTTCAAGCATATCAATCTTATAAAACTCTTGCTTGTCCTCAAGCAAAAACTATATCTAAACTCCTGTGGTTAAATAGTATATCGTAATCTTTAGAGAATTAGTCTAACTCTATCAAACGATTTCACTAGTGAGCAAGATACCAAAGTTATTTAAGTATGACTTAAGTAATAGTTCTCCGTGTTCAGTGCAATAGTGGCCTAAATTTTTTAAGCTTTAATTTCTAAGCCTAGTTAAGTTGTCATAAGACTATGCTCCTTATGCTTCCATCGATAGGCACTTACCTGTCACATGCATGGTTCATATCTTTTAAACTCTATAATGTTTCAAAGAATTTATCAGAATTAAGAGAAACATAACATTTATTTCCTGTGAACTTAACTCAATCTTAAAGGGATAAATTGTTAGTTTCGACTCACGATAACTATTTTATGTCTCTTATTCAAATGATTTTTTTTGTAATTTAAAGGTGTAGCACTAACAAAAATTTAAATATATGCACTATAAGAAAATTACTTTTTTTTATGTAGCATGTATTAACAATGCACATTAAAAGCACGCCATTAATAGTATTATTAACGGTGTACAGGTTGATGTGCACTGTTAATAGCATAAACTTGGAGAAAAAAATTCACATCTAGGCTTTAACGACGCACATTAAAAGTACACTGTTAATATTATTATTAACGGTATGCATATTAACATGCGCTATGAATAATTAATAACAACGATGACATCCAAGAATTTACACGCTGCTAATGATTTATTTATTATCAACGGTGTCCAATAAGCTGCGAATAAAACTACAAGAAGTGCGCACATTTTTATTTTTTTCCCACCTTTTCTTTTATTTCCCCTCTCTCTCCTTTCTTTTTTTATTTAGTTGTTTTCCCTCTTTCTCATCCGCGACTCTATTATCCCCACCGACTCCTCCTACGATGACTCCTTTCCTGCAACTCCTCCAATTATTTCTTCAATTTAGAGGAAGAGAATAGTAGGAATTCTCTTATCCCATTCAGAAAGATATCATCTTCATAATTGTCAATGGCTATTTTTGTCTATACCATGACCATTTGAAAAAATGTGGAGGAAAGTAGGGGAAATGGCCGACACTACTAGAAGGATTTCTCTTTGGTTGGTGGGTACTGTAACTCATATTCCTGTGATCAGTTAAATAAGTGTTTTCTTTTACTGTTCATATTCTGGGTTGGGTTCATCTCTCTAGTAATCGTATGAACCAGATTGTGGCTCTTCTCCCCACTGATTCTTCTCCTCTGACGCCTCTCCTCCCCGCCAACTCCTCCTTGTGCATTCCTTTGCCGGAGTTCTCAACAATTCCATGAACCATGGCCTCAAAGCTCTCTTCGTGAGGTCGTCGACTCTACGCTTTGTCAGCTTCAACGACTGGGACTCTGAGTCTTGTGTGGTTAAGACCTTAGGTCATTGGATGAGCTTTATCCAGAGGGAGATGGAGATCCCCGAGAGGATTCTCTCAAGGCCTGCAGTCCCCCAAAATTCTTGAAGCTGAATCCTTTGCCGAATCATAGATTTGCCTCGTCGAAGGACTTCATTGGCATCGGCAACCCCAAGCATGAGGCCACCGTGAAGCTACAGAAGGTCTATAAGAGCTTCAGGACTAGAAGGAAGCTAGCATATTGCACCGTCCTCGTGGAGTAGTGTTGGTATATATGGCCTCTGTTAATGATGGAGTTTGATGGTTTCAGATGATCAATGTGTGCAATTGTTCTTGTTTCGGGTAGAAGCTATTAGATTTTACATAGCTCAAGCGGATTTCAGTGTCATTCTTTGATATCAAAAAGGTTAAATCGGCGGTGTCTCGATGGTCTCGGGCAAGAACCAAAGCTACAAAAGTTGGAAAGGGCTTGTCCAAGGATGAGAAAGCTTAAAAACTTGCTCTACAGCATTATAGGCAGCGAGTAGATCTAATTTTGAATCTTTAATTATTACTGAATCTTAATTTAGGCTTGCTTTTACTTATTTTTGATGTTTTCTATTGATGAGTAGATCGATTCAGGACATCCCTATGGACACAATCTCCATTTCTACTATGATTGTTAGGTTCAATGTGAGAGTAGGCAGCCATTTTTCTACTAGTATAATTGTTGTTTTCTAGTATGGACACAATCTCCATTTTCTACATCCATGAATTGAACCACCTCCTTGTGTGTTATCTGATATCAGGCTTGATGTCGAAGAAGGAAAGAAGGTGAATCTCGAAGAACAATGCACTCAATCGAAACTCCAACAATAGTGCATCTAGTATCTTGGTCTAGTAAGCACTTTCAACAATCTGAATTATAGAATTATGATGAAGCTTCATGTGTATATATGTACTTAGGGTTCATACACTTGTTGGTGTGCATCTCTTTTCACAACATTTTTGTTGATCTTTTATAAATGAGTGATAGTGAATTGAAGTATAGAAACTGTTGTTGGATATAAGTAATGTGAATGGAGAAGAGGTGGAAGAGAAAAGAAGCTCCATTGTGAATGGGACTTTAGTCCCACATTGAAAGTTTCAAGGCATGTTGGTTAGTTTATATTGATTCACATGCATTGAGGATGTAAACAAATACATGGGGAGAGACTCTTTCTCACGCCTAGGTGTGTAGGGGGGTTGCAAATCTAGGTCCTAGATTACACTGAACCATGTTGACACGTGTGCGGGCACGACCTGCACGTGCCGAATGCTGGACCGATCGAGGTAAAATTTGCCCAAGTGGAACAACTAACCTTTTGTTGTTGTGTAATTGATGCATTAAAGTTGAGATTAATGCAAAATCAAAATGGTGGGTGCTTCGACAAGTAATGGTCATTAATCAACCATTAACATTGTCGTTGATCTGAGCCCCTATATAAGGAGGCTGCAATCACAAGCAGAAACTCTTGTACAACTCTTGCTCAGTAGAGTGCCCGTGGTAGCATTCAGGTGCCACTCAATTCACCATGAATACTAGTGCTTGGTGGAATCACGATCAACCGTTGTATCCTGGGAAACAGATGACCCGAGTAAACCTCGAAGCACTGCCGGAGGTGGGACAAATCTGTTTCAAGGAAACTGCATCAATCGCAGGCCTCGGTCAACCAGTCTATCTACCTCTCACCAGACCTGTTTGCCCGCCCGGTCTGCCTCTTACCAGACCTGTCTATCCCGGTCTACCTCTCGGCTGACTTGCTTGTCTGTTCGCCCGACCGGCCTATTGCCAGGCCTATCTACTTGCACGGTAAACTCTTTGTCTCTCTGATCGAATGACTACTTTGCCCGGTAGACCTCTCTCTGTCCACCCATTCGACCTTTCTGATCTGCTGCGCCCGTTGGTGCTGCTGGGCAACACAGATCTGCCACTCTTTTGCACATAGCAGAAATCAGCCCCTGCTGGCAGCCTGAGATTATCCGCTCAGGTCATCTCTATTATAAGTTGAATTTAAATTCTATGTAATTTTAAATTCAGCTAATTCTCCAAAATCTCCTGCAACAGATTATTTATCCAACAACTGCATACCAAGACCAATGACAGGCTCTATTCACCACATTCAAGAGCACTAGAGTATATTTGTAGCAGAGGTTTGAGAATAAGCTGGGCCTGTAAAGAATAGCAATATGAACCGCGTAAAAGCATATAGACAAAAACTTCCAAGGTTTCAAAGAAATAATAAATAGAGGAATGACTTGTTATTAGAATCCTTGCCAAGTTTATAATAAATATTAAATGCTACTAATATTTTTATTATAGTTATCATTTTGTATGAAGATTAAATTTTAATGTTGCTTTCTCATAAATTATCTTCTTTTTTTTTTTTTGTATAAGAATGTCCATCCAAATCTCAAAATACAACTATTACTAATAATGCAATTAACCTTGTGTTTGGTAAGGAAGCTTGGGGTAGAGTGTGTGGAATGGGCTTTGGAGTTAGACCATGGAAATTATGGCCAAATGGTTATCTAAATTTATAGTATTGTGTGATTGATACATATTCTACTAATTTGAGTGGATTGAAAGTTTAATCATTCTTATATATGTACTAGTTAGTTTGTTAGAAATTTCATATCTTGTTTTGGATATTCAAACCTTCTATTTTGGCATAATGAAAAATAATGACTTTTGTTAATTTTGTGTGTAGATTAGACTTAAATTTGCACCAATTTGTTGTGAAAATTTAGTTTATCATTTTCGTCAATGAAATTAATTTTTTTAATATAGATAAGAACATCAACAGTGTACGTTTGCACTTGTGGATTAGAATATTAACAACATGTATTTGCATGTTGCGGAAAACACATTTCATTGCGCACAACGCACGCTACAAATAATAATATCTGCAGCACACAAAGCAAGTTGCAGATATTATTATCCACAGTGTGCATTATGCACTGTGGAATGTATTTTTCATAGCATGCTTTGTGCGTTGCGGAATGTATTTTTCATAACATGCAAATGCAAGCTGTCAATAACCTAGGACTTTTAACAACTTTTAATTGTGCAGCGTGTAATACGCGCTGTGGAAAGCGAATTTACGTGCTATGAAAAGTCATTTTTATTGTAGTGATAGATGCAAATGCTGGAATTCTAATTTTTTTAAGTAGTTGTCATGATTCGAGATCATCTAATAACCAAAATATAATTAAGATGTCACCTTAGAAACATAAGTACTAGTCCAATTTTATGAATTATGACCATTTTCAAAGTTATCTACTATCAAAACTAGACGTGGTGAAAAGAGATCCTACAACAAGGTAAATACTCAAACTCTTATAATAAAAATATTTCTCACTTCATGCTAATATAGATAAAAAAGATAGATCACTAAACATACTATCAACATAAGTCAGCAATAAATCACATGACATCTAGAACAAGCGTGGTAGTATTTTTGCATTAAGAAACAAACAATCATAATGTGATAAATGATGCAACTAGAAAAATTTATTATGCAAAAAGAAAACTAACTGAAAACTAAACTACAACCCAACACATCCCCCCAAAATTAAATCTTTTATTGTCCCAATAAAAACTAGAGATGTAATATGGAGGAGGTTTTGAAGTTAGGGAAGTTACCAAGTGATGAGTTCCAAATGGTTGAGACATTCATGTGCTTAAAATACTCCTCCATCTAATATTCACATTCCTCCATAACTTTAAATCCTACAAATAAAAATAGACAATAAAAACAAAGTAAAGGGATTAGGTTAAGAAACAAAAAACTTAAATGGAAACTAGAAAGAACTTGGGTTGCCTCCTAGAAGTGCTTATTTTAGGTCATTAGCTTGACCACTTCATTAGATTCATCTAAATCTCTCTCTTGGAGGGGTAAGATATTTCAATACCCTCTTACCAAGGGCTATTATTATGGAGAGAGCTTTTATCATACGAGCTATAAAGTGAAATATCACTCTCTCCATCTTCGTCTCTTTAAAAGAATATTCAGGCAAATGAAGACGGTTCAGATTGAGCTTCCAATTCTTATAACCTAAAAATATCTGCACACATAAATTAAAAACATACCTCCTAGAAGCGTGCTATATAAGATAGAAGTAGAGCTATATTAAATTTGATGGAGCATATATGGAAAAATGAATCACATCCCACAAAATTGATTATAGTACTTCTATGAAATTTTCTAAAAGAACACTAGATATACTTACCATGTATTACTAAAAGGTACTTGAAAGTTCTAAATAAGTGGGTGTGACTACTTCTGGATCAAAGGATGATTCTGGTTCTTGCTTAGGTGGTAATACAACTAAAGGTGATAATTCTTTGGGCTCTGCCATCTCTGTATAAGTCCTTAAACATTTATCCACAACTTGCTCAATTCTTGCAACTATCATAGTATCAAGCAGTTGTGAGAACAAAAAAAGTGATTCCTGAGATACTACTTCCACAACATAGTTCTCTACACTTCCATCCATAACACTATAACAAGCAGGAAATAATATATTGACATCAATATTAGCAACAATTGATGCACTGGTTAACATAATTAAATCTTCTTCTTAAATTAATGCCTTGGTGCCTTCATCCTCATTATTGTTGCTCATATGAGACTCTTCCCAATTTGAAAATCAAGTTGACATCCTAACACATGATGAGTCTATGTCATCGCACTTAGAATTCATTTGCATGATGCACTCATGCATTTGTGCTTGTGAGGTTAAGATGTCTTCTGCCAATTTCTCTATTCTTTCCCACTGATATGGTGTTAGAACTTTCGTTGATAGCCCAAAATTGTTTTGCTCTCCTTGTTGTTGATTGTTCATGAAGAAATTTTTAGTGTTTGCTATATTTGTGAGATTGTGATGAGACTATTGCGTCGAGCTATCTGTTGAGATCATCCATTGATGCTTCCAAGTTGTATAACTTAATGTAAATTTCGATTGTATGACCTATCACACCACAAATCTCATAATATACATTAGGAGGTTTCACAGTAGTCATTTGTTTGGACCTTTTAATTAAAACATACATCATTTCATTTAAGGAAAACATGTCTATCTAAAAGATAATAGTCATAATAGGATAAACATGTAATAGAAACAAAAACAAAAATGTAGAATTAAAAGCAAGAGGAAGAAAATGAAAAAAAAAATATCTAGAATAACTCAAATGTTAATCAACTAATGTTAATCTAAAATAGTTCTCAGCAACAGTGCCAAAAACTTGTTATGCTACCACAAGTGTGTGGTTACATCGTCAATAATAAAAATATTGATCTCATATGGACTATTGATTAAACATTAGGTAACTTCATACGATGAGTTATCTAGACAATTGGAAGGTCGGTTGAGGGCTTGAAGGCAAGAGATTAAGAGAGAGAGAGACAAAGAGTGTAATGACCCGCCTTCTACAAACTAAGCTGTAAGGCCGATCGTCACATTATGCTATGCTAAACTATTCCCTGACCACCAATGAACCTAGGTGCGGAAGCTGTACTAATTAAAATTTTGCTAAGCTGTTATCATTTCTTGGTTCTATACATGCTAAGGTAGGTAAACTAACTATTCATAACATGTTTTACCTTCCCCATGGCCAAGGAACTGAACTTAGACATTTTCCCGCTGATATCAGACTTCCCAATCGATCCATTGATCGATTAGAACGTCGGATCGATCCAGTGATCGATCCAGCACGCTACTGGGCTAGGGGCAATAATTTGGATCGATCGGCTGATCGATCCAGGCTGGTCAATCGATCCAGTGATCGATCCTAGAGCTCTCTGTTCGCGACAGAAATGGCTGGATCGATCGGCCGATCGATCCAGAAGCCTACTGTTCGCGGAACGGATTGTCCAATCAATCAGCTGATCGATTGGAAACCCCCAATCGATCCACCGATCGATTGAGGTTTCTGATTTTGCAGCTAAACTCTGATTTCAGCACTGTTTCATGCCTCAATCACATTACGAGTTCTAAAATGATGAAAAAACACTCTAACAATAACAACTAACATTCTAACATCATGAAATAGGTGTTCTAAGCATGATAGAGTGCATAGTTAACGAATTTATATCAAGTAACATACTATAGTGCAAATAGTAAACACAGAAAAGTTCTAATGCTTAAAACAAATTGCTAAGTCCCTAAGATCTTCATTCCAAGTTTCATCCACACACATCTTCACCGCATTGTTCCCCAGCCTCCGCTAGTCCATCTTTCCTTTACTTTTATTTGCAGTATAAGGAAAAGAAAGTATCTATAAGCTTTCGCTTAGTAAGAAACCATCTACCTCACTAAAACATGCATACGATGCATTTATGATTTTAAAAACATGCTATTAAACATATGTCAAACTTGCTAAACATGGCATACTGAAATCACTGAACATGAACACTAAAGCATGGCATACAAAGCTAGTCATAAACTATCATATACATCAATAAGAAAACTGAGTGAACATACACTGAGCTAAACTAGAGCTGAATTCAACTCATCTAACATAACTGATCTTTGTGAGTTTTGAAAAGCTAATAAGGTAATAGATTAAAATACATAATCATACTGCTAATGGGCCCGGCAACTGTACATGCTATGCGCGCATCGTTAACTAGACCCGGGGTTGCAAGTCCCGAATTTAGTAAGGTTTACTAGGTTATCTAAACCTAGGGACCGACTATGGGAGCCCAGCCCAATGGATATCTAATCCTGTACAGTGCCCCTACTGAAAATAAAATACTGAATCGTAGCTAACTAATTTCTCTTGCTTTCACTAGGTTATCTGAACCTAGGGGCGACTGGGGGTGCCCACCCATTGGACATCTAGTCCTGTAAAAGCTGAAGCAAGGCTAAATAAACTGTACAAATGCTTCTATTGCATTTATCTAAGCTACTAGATGCCTAAATTGCATTTCACGGTGCTAAACAATTAAATCGAACACTTGGTATGCGCTAATTCACATCCTTGTGCCGAAAGTCTACATACTACTAAACTAAAACCTGGAATTCACATGAAAGCTACTTATACTGCAGGTGAGGGGTTTCTTACCTCCTATTCGAAGTTTCTTATGTTTCTAATCGCTAGATTTCTGGAGGAGACGATCTTCTCGACGATTTTCCCGCGTCCACGCGTTCTTCTCGCAGAGAGAAACGTCCTCGTGTCGGAGTCGTCGTCGGAAGGTGTCCTTGAAGCCCTAGGAGAGGAACCCTAGGTTTCTTCTTGTGGTTGGCGCCGAGAGAAGGAGAGGGAAGGGGGGCGGCGTGGCTAGGGTGAGGAGAAGCAAAAGTCACGTTAAAAAAATAACTCTTCACCTATTAAATTCCCTATTTATATTAAGTGGGTAATTTCAGCCCAACTCTAATATAGATTTAATTGCCTCCCTTTCCTTCCAGCACGGCCCTGCTGGGTTCACTTGGTTACTAAGGTTCACCATAAGTCATAGGATCCAATAGGTCTCGGGTTCAATTCCCGCGTAGGCTATTTTACGGTGCTATTTATTTTTACTACTTCCACTACTCTAAAAATTCCATAAAAATATTCTAAAATTCCAGAAAAATCATAGAATATTTCTAAAATAGTTTTGAGAATTTTCGGGCATTACAATCCCCCATACCTTATAAAATTTCATCCTCAAACTTAGAATAACTCTGGGTACTTCTGTCTCATGCTGGCTTCTGTCTCCCAAGTTGCCTCTTCTGCTGTGTGACTGTGCCAAACAACTTTCACTAATGGTACTTCCTTGTTCCGCAATTTCTTAACTGCTCGGTCTATTATCTGAATAGGTCGACTGTCATAGCTGAGGTCTTCGCGGATCTGTACCGACTGGGGCTCAATCACCTGGGTGGCGTCTGGGATATGCTTCTTCAGCATAGAGACATGAAATACATTGTGAACAGCTGACATTTCATGGGGTAGCTCTAGCTCATAGGCTACCTTGCCAACTCTTCTGCTGATAAGGTATGGTCCCACCTATCTGGGACTTAGCTTGCCCTTTTTCCCAAACCGCATTACTCCCTTCATGGGAGCTACTCTGAGGAACACTGAATCCCCAACTGAGAACTCTAAAGGTCTGGCGGCTCTGAGCTGTCTCTATCCTCTGGCGGATCTGCTGTATAGTTGTTGTGGTATTTGCTACTAGATCTGTCTGAAGTTCTAGTTCTTTCTGTTCACCACTCTCATACCAGCAGATTGGAGATTTACACCTTCGCCCATAGAGAGCCTCGTAAGGTGCCATGCCGATAGTGGCCTGATAGCTGTTGTTGTATGCAAATTCTGCTAGACTCAGATATTTGCACCAACTTCCTTTGAAATCTAGGGCACATGCTCGGAGCATATCTTCGAGTACTTGATTTACTCGCTCCATCTGACCATCTGTCTGAGGATGGAAAGTTGTGCTAAACTTTAACTTCGTGCCCAAAGCTAACTGTACACACTCCCAGAAGTGTGACGTGAATCTACTATCTCTGTCTGAAATAATGGTTCGTGGGACTCCATGTAGTCTAACGATCTCCTTGAGATACAACTGAGCTAGCTGTTCCATGGAGTAGGATATCCTGATAGCTAAAAAGTGGGCTGATTTTGTCAACCTGTCGACTATTACCCAGATGGTATCAAAATCATTCATGGTTCTGGGTAATCCCACTATAAAATCCATCGAAATGTCTTCCCACTTCCATTCTGGGATCTGAATGGGCTGCAAAACTCCCCCTGATTTCTGATGTTCTGCCTTGACCCTCTGACAGATGAGGCAGGTGCTGACATATCGAGCGATGTCTCTCTTCATCCCAGGCCACCAAAAACACTTCTTCAAGTCCTGGTACATTTTGGTGGAGCCTGGATGCATCGCATAGGGAGTCTTGTGAGCCTCATCTAAAATCTTCCTTATGAGTTCCCCCTGATCTGGAACACATAATCTGTCGCCAAAATACAACACCCCGCTAGCTGACACTCTGAACTCTCCACTTTCTGTTTCTGCCAATCCTTGCTTGATTTTCTGAATTTCAGGATCCTGTTCCTGAGCTGTCTGGATGTCGCCAAGCAAGGTAGACTCTAATGTCATAGCCGAGAGATGTCCGACTATGAGTTCGAGACCGAAATCTGTGATCTCTTTCAGTAGGGGCGGTGACATGGTTGCTAGAGATAATAAGGTAGCACTAGACTTTCTGCTAAGTGCATCTGCTATCCTATTGGCTTTCCCTGGGTGGTAGAGGATGTCTATATCGTAGTCTTTGACCAGTTCTAGCCATCTACGCTGTCGCATATTCAGATCCTTCTGAGTGAAGAAGTACTTCAGACTCTGATGATCTGTATACACTCTGCACTGAGCTCCATACAAGTAATGTCTCCAAATTTTGAGAGCGAACACCACTGCTGCAAGCTCAAGGTCATGAGTGGGGTAATTCCTCTCATAATCCTTGAGTTGTCTGGAGGCGTAGGCGATTACCTTGCCATCTTGCATCAGCACTGCTCCTAGTCCCAACTTAGAGGCATCACTATATATATCAAAGCTGTCTGTATTTTCTGGTAGAGTCAGAATAGGTGCACTGGTCAATCTCCTCTTCAGCTCGCTGAAACTGTTCTCACAGTCCTCTGTCCACTGAAACTTTCTATTCTTTCTGGTAAGAGCCGTCAGTGGGGAGGCTATCCTGGAGAAGTCCTCTACGAATTTTCTGTAATAACCCGCTAATCCCAGAAAGCTTCTGATCTCACTGGCATTCTTGGGTCTCTTCCAGTTACTCACAGCTTCTATCTTACTGGGATCTTTGAGATGATGTGACCCAGGAAGGACACCTGATCCAACCAAAATTCACATTTTGTGAACTTGGCGTACAACTGGTTATGCTGGAGGGTCTGCAGTACTATCCTCAGATGCTCTGCGTGTTCTTCCTGAGTTCCTGAATAGATAAGAATGTCATCGATGAATACGATAGCAAACTTATCTAAGTATTCTCTGAATACTCTGTTCATGAGGTCCATGAAAGTAGCTGGAGCATTTGTCACGCCAAAGGGCATGACTACGAACTCGTAGTGTCCGTATCTAGTCCTGAATGCCGTCTTGGGTATGTCCCCTTCTTTGACCTTCACCTGATGATAACCCGATCTGAGGTCTATCTTGGAGAACACTGCTGCTCCCTTTAGCTGATCGAACAAGTCATCAATTCTGGAAAGAGGATACCTGTTCTTGATGGTGACTTGGTTCAGTGCTCTGTAATCTATGCACAGGCGCATGCTCCTGTCTTTCTTCTACAGGCGCTCCCATGGTGAGTGACTAGGGCGAATGAAGCCTTTGTCAGCGTCTGTAGTTGCTCATGAAGTTCCTTCAGCTCGAGCTGCGGTATGGTGCTTTGGAGATAGGATTTGTACCGGAAGGAGCTCTATCTCAAATTCAATCTCCTTGTCTGGTGCTAGTCCTGGTAACTCTAGGCTGCTGGGTAGTCACATACAACTCGGACCTCTGCTAGCTGTTGGTCCTTGTCCCGACCGACAGTGACTACATGCGCTAAAAATCCCGTACATCCCGAATCCATTCTGTGCTTTCAGAGCCGAGAGAAATTTCTTGGCTTTTCTCTTGGGTTCTCCGATGAACTCGAATGTGCTTCTGCTTCAGGTTACGGCACTCAATGGAGGTACCGTATCGATCAAGAAGTCTATTCCAAGGATGACACCGTAGTCACCATATTTAGCACTATCGATCACAAAAAGTTCTCCGCAATTTGGCGATCACTTTGGATGCCATATTTTCCAAGGTAATGTTGTTAGAAACGACTCAGAGTACCTCGGAGGTATTGCTAACTTCTCGGCAAACCCTGGATATATACGAATGGGTTGCCCTATCGAATAAGACAGTTGTACTTTCTGTAAAATACTAATCGACCTGTGACAACTTTCGCACGTCCTCTCTGGTGAGTGAGTAGATCCTCGCGTTGGTCGTGGCGGAGGATTCTGCCCTGGCTGATGTGTGGACCATCTAAAGCGGATCTGATCTCGATGCAACCGGCTTGGCTTCATACTGGATCGGCTGTGGTGGAGGAAAGCTGGCCTTGTTCGAACACTGCTTGGCCATATGCCCTTCCTGTCCGCATTCAAAGCATCCTCGTGTGCCCTTACGACAAACTCCAGGATGGAATTTCCCACAAGTAGCACACTTTGGATAACTGGGTTGTTTACTAGCTGGTCCTCCTTTTGGGTAACTCCCTGGTTTGTGCTTGTTGCTGGAGTTCCCTTTCTAGTTAGAGCCATGAGAGCTGTGGCCCTACTGTTTCTGAGTGCCTGAGCCTCCTTGACCTTTAGCTTCTGAGAGGACTTGCTTCTGCTGCTTGATGCTATTCTGGTAATGCTCAGTGATTAGAGCACTGCTCACTAACTCTTCTGTGGTTTGTGGCCTATGAACGCCACCAGCCACGTTCATTGCTATTTCCGGCCTCAGCATCTTGAGCATCAACCGGATTCGTTCTCTTTCTGTGCTGACTAATTCAGGGCATAGACGAGCCAATCTGTTGAATTTCTTCACGGCTTCCTCCACTGAGAGGTTGCCCTGACGAAACTCGGTGAACTCGTCGTAGTGGCGGTTTGTGACCCGCGTGTGAAAGAACTCCTCAAAGGATTCTTTCTCGAAGTCTGCCCATGTCATCTGATTTACTGGGCGCTTCGCTCGGATTCTCTCCCACCACATACGTGCATCTCCTGTCAAGCAGAAGGAGGCGCACTTCACCTTCTCGTGTTCTGGCCAGTCCAGAAGCTCCATCGTACTTTCCAGTGTTTTGAATCATGCCTGAGCATCCCATGGTTCACTGCTGCCTGAGAAATTCTCTGGCTTGACTCTCTGCCACTGGATCAGATAGGCTTCTCTCTGTGTTCCTGCTGCTGGGGCTACTGGTGTCGTAGGCTGGACTGGTGGAACCTCTAAAACCACTGGTGTCACTAAGTTAGGCTCCGGGGTGACAGTGGGAGTGTTCTGCTGACTAGCCTTTACTGTTGCTGTTCAGCTAGCTGCTGCTGTAACTGAGCCACTAGTGCTGTAAGGTCTGGGGGAGGCACTAAACTGCCTGCCTCATGCTGGGGCTCAGTGGCTGGTGCCCTTCTAGCTGGGCGTCCTCGTGCCATTTCTAAAGACATAGAGGACATACATAACTAAAGCATCATGTTTATATAACTACTACCACTATCATGTTAGGTACTACCATCAATTAACATGCTACAGTATCTATAAACATGAAAGAAAGAACATAATAAAATGAGTGACGTTTCTTACTTGGAAGCTGCATGTTCAATGCTGATGTGTGTGTAGGAAGTATGGAAACTGCTCTGATACCACTCTGTAACGACCCGCCTTCTACGAACTAAGCTGTAAGGCCGATCATCACATTATGCTATGCTAAACTATTCCCTGACCACCAATGAACCTAGGTGCGGAAGCTGTACTAATTAAAATTTTGCTAAGCTGTTATCATTTCTTGGTTCTATACATGCTAAGGTAGGTAAACTAACTATTCATAACATGTTTTACCTTCCCCATAGCCAAGGAACTGAACTTAGACATTTTCCCGCTGATATCAGACTTCCCAATCGATCCATTGATCGATTGGAACGTCGGATCGATCCAGTGATCGATCCAGCACGCTACTGTGCTCGGGGCAATAATTTGGATCGATCGGCTGATCGATCCAGGCTGGTCAATCGATCCAGTGATCGATCCTAGAGCTCTCTGTTCGCGACAGAAATGGCTGGATCGATCGGCCGATCGATCCAGAAGCCTACTGTTCGCGGAACGGATTGTCCAATCGATCAGCTGATCGATTGGAAACCCCCAATCGATCCACCGATCGATTGAGGTTTCTGATTTTGCAGCTAAACTCTGATTTCAGCACTGTTTCGTGCCTCAATCACATTACGAGTTCTAAAATGACGAAAAAACACTCTAACAATAACAACTAACATTCTAACATCATGAAATAGGTGTTCTAAGCATGATAGAGTGCATAGTTAACGAATTTATATCAAGTAACATACTATAGTGCAAATAGTAAACACAGAAAAGTTCTAATGCTTAAAACAAATTGCTAAGTCCCTAAGATCTTCATTCCAAGTTCCATCCACACACATCTTCACCGCATTGTTCCCCAGCCTCCGCTAGTCCATCTTTCCTTTACCTTTATTTGCAGTATAAGGAAAAGAAAGTATCTATAAACTTTCGCTTAGTAAGAAACCATCTACCTCACTAAAACATGCATACAATGCATTTATGATTTTAAAAACATGCTATTAAACATATGTCAAACTTGCTAAACATGGCATACTGAAATCACTGAACATGAACACTAAAGCATGGCATATAAAGCTAGTCATAAACTATCATATACATCAATAAGAAAACTGAGTGAACATACACTGAGCTAAACTAGAGCTGAATTCAACTCATCTAACATAACTGATCTTTGTGAGTTTTGAAAAGCTAATAAGGTAATAGATTAAAATACATAATCATACTGCTAATGGGCCCGGCAACGGTACATGTTATGCGCGCATCCTTAACTAGACCCGGGGTTGCAAGTCCCGAATTTAGTAAGGTTTACTAGGTTATCTAAACCTAGGGACCGACTATGGGAGCTCAGCCCAATGGATATCTAATCCTGTACAGTGCCCCTACTGAAAATAAAATACTGAATCGTAGCTAACTAATTTCTCTTGCTTTCACTAGGTTATCTGAACCTAGGGGCGACTGGGGGTACCCACCCATTAGACATCTAGTCCTGTAAAAGCTGAAGTAAGGCTAAATAAACTGTACAAATGCTTCTATTGAATTTATCTAAGCTACTAGATGCCTAAATTGCATTTCACGGTGCTAAACAATTAAATCGAACACTTGGTATGCGCTAATTCGTATCCTTGTGCCGAAAGTCTACATACTACTAAACTAAAACCTGGAATTCACACGAAAGCTACTTATACTGCAGGTGAGGGGTTTCTTACCTCCTATTCAAAGTTGCTTACGATTCTAATCGCTAGATTTCCGGAGGAGACGATCTTCTCGACGATTTTCCCGCGTCCACGCGTTCTTCTCGCAGAGAGAAACGTCCTCGTGTCGGAGTCATCGCCGGAAGGTGTCCTTGAAGCCCTAGGAGAGGAACCCTAGGTTTCTTCTTGTGGTTGGCGCCGAGAGAAGGAGAGGGAAGGGGGGCGGCGTGGCTAGGGTGAGGAGAAGGAAAAGTCACGTTAAAGAAATAACTCTTCACCTATTAAATTCCCTATTTATATTAAGTGGGTAATTTCAGCCCAACTCTAATATAGATTTAATTGCCTCCCTTTCCTTCCAGCATGGCCCTGCTGGGTTCACTTGGTTGCTAAGGTTCACCATAAGTCATAGGACCCAATAGGTCTCGGGTTCAATTCCCGCGTAGGCTATTTTACGGTCCTATTTATTTTTGCTACTTCCACTACTCTAAAAATTCCATAAAAATATTCTAAAATTCCATAAAAATCATAGAATATTTCTAAAATAGTTTTGAGAATTTTTGGTCATTACAAAGAGAGAGAGGGAAGAGAGAGATAGAGGATGATTGGGGAAATGATTCTAGGAGTTTGGTTTCATTATGATGCTAGTTGGTATCCCTATGCATTTTTCATCTCCTTACCTCCATGCCTATACTCTTGTAGGGTTTCTAACTAAAGTTTGACTCAACCCCACGAAGATTGCCCCAGAGAGTTTACCCAAGTTTTAACGCTATTAAATAAAAAAGGTTAAAGGGTTACCCTAAGGCCCCTAGTCATACAATCCTAGAGTTATCAAATTTACTTCCTAACGGTAAATTAATACAATTAAGTAAAAGAGGTAATCTAGAAAGTCTAGTTCAAGGGAGTCACCTCCTAACATTAATTTGGGAGAAACCTTATAAACTCTAATTAGATACTCCTTTATAGTGAATCAGTCTTCTTGCAAGAGAATCGTTCTAGAAAGTCCGCTTAACGGATTATCCCCTGTCATAAGGCTCTGTGGTTGTATAATCTAGCACTTCTCCTCTACTAGTGGACCAATCCATAATAATCCACATGCATATACCATACACACATTTCATCAAATATGTACAAGGCACAATACACAAGAATAAGGTATAAACACTTCATTGAACAAGGAAATGGCATATACATAGTTTATACATCAACATCACATCACAAATACTCCATACATCCTAAACAATCGGAGATCTACTCTATAGCAAAGAAGAAACAAACTAGAGACATGAAGAATAGCATTCTATAACTTAAATCATAAAGGAAGGAGAAGAGAAATGCTTAGCAATGTATCGCCAGTCTTCTAGGTTAGACTTCTTGCTCCAGAGTTGGATGGATAATGCGGGTCAGCGAAGATGAAGCTTCAAGGGTTCCCTCAAGGGGAAGAATCATTCCCAAAGGTAGGGGCAGAGCCACAAACTAAGCGCCCTAGAAAAAGGGGAGAAGATCCCCTTTTATAGCAAGGGGGCATGACCCCCTCGTGTTCTCTGCCACGGTTGTGCATGAAGGCATGACCAGTCATGTGTGTTGAGGAATGGAGGGGAACGATTGTGCCTTTGGTGAGGTTAGCCTCTAAAACTACGCTAGATAACTAGCACAATGAAACCATGATTCTATTTTGGAAGGGGGAGCACGACCGTGTGATTTCACACAGCCGCCCATCAATTAGCTTCGGCTGGGCGCACAACTACTTCCAAGAGAGACACAGTCATGCCCGGGGGGATGGTCATGCCCTACATCTTTGTTGGTGCTGGGCATGGCTTCACTTGGGTGAGGACACAACCATGCCCATGGGGAATTGGCTGACCTTGGATTGGCACACGGCAGTTCCTTTAAGGCACGGCCAGATTGTTGATTTCCTCTATGTTTGCTCCAATGTGCGTCTATGCTCCATTTTTACTCCAATTTGTATCCTGTCAATAAAAATAAGCAAAGTGCATATCTCCGAACAAATAGTATGGAAGTATGACATGATAATGAAATAGGATATAGTAAACATAGATTATATGCATGAAATAAAAGTAGATGTGCATTAAACAATGCCTGAAAAATATATAATCTATGCACATCAATTCACTACTTTCTTAACCTCTTTCTTGGCTATAGTATTTTTTTAAGTTTTTTCATTCTTACAAATATATAATTCCTTATAAGTTGTTCATTCTTTAGATCCTTCACTTTATCTTGTACTTTCTCATTTCACCACTAAGATTCCTTACTTAGTGGTGCATATCCCTTTGACTCATTGAGTACACTCTTAGCTACTATTTTTAACTTTGATACTATCTTATCCTATGTCATATTAGAGTTACCATATATTTCACCTAATACTTGTACTTCTACCTTCTCAAATATATTTTGTTTCTCATCCTTTAACTTCCACCACTTAATTTTAGGAGTCATATATATTTTCTTTCTATTAATACTATACTTGAGATATATATCCAACACTACTAACATATGCTGGATAGTTAAGATTTCTCTGAGGATAATCTTACAATCTTTATAAATTTTTCTATCATTCTTCTTAATCATAAAAAAAATCAATTTATGATTTATTATTTTTACTTGTGAATGTGACTAAGTGTTCTTCTCTTTTTTTAAAAAAAAATATTAGCTAATATAAGGTCATATATTATCACAAAATCTAATATAGTTTTTCCTTCTTCATTTCCTGTTCCAAACTCATAACCCCCATGTACCCTCTCATATTCTTCATTTTTCACTCCGACATTCTCATTTAGATCACCTCTTTTTAAAATTATTTCATTTGGCAGAATATTTGTTAATACTTCATCTAAGTCATACCAAAATCTTGATTTGGTAGTTTCATCTAATCTTACTTGCGGTGTATATACGCTAATTATGTTCATAGTTTATGCTGCCATTATTATCTTAAAGACTAAAGACTATAATTCTATCCCCTTTTTTAACGACTCCTATAACTTCATCCTTTAACGAACTATCTATAACAATACCCACTTTATTTATTTCTTTACTCTTTCTGTGTACCATAACTTAAAATCCAAGTTCTCTATCATCTTTGCCTTCTCGCTCGCCTATCCATTTTGTCTCTTATATACACAAAATACTAATTCTTCTCCTAATCATTGTATATACTGCCTCCATTGATTTACTAGTGAGGGTTCCTATGTTCCATATTTCAAATCTTAGACTATTAGTTTTCTTATCATACTTGTTCTTATCTAATTTATGGTGTAAGAACTCTTGTTTATTTAACACTGCACCCAAGTTCTCATAGAGATGTAGCAGTTCTTACTGATATGTTATAGTCAGGCCCTGCAATATGAACTCTTGCATATTTAGCACTATACGTGAGTTCTGGAGTTGTAACAGTCCTTGCCAAGACGTTACAGTCGAACCCTACAACGTGTTCCTTCAGGAGAACAACCTACCATTAGCATAATAGTTTAATAGTTATATTCATTGAATATTTGTCATAGTTTTAACACTGGTTGATAACCTAACACAACCCTCTTGCTTTATCCGAGCTTGGGACCGGCCATGATTGGTTCATTATGGGCGGAGTTGAGTTACTTATAGCCTCTAAGGATGATCTTACAATCTTTATAAATTTTTCTATCATTCTTCCTAATCATAAAAAAAGTTAATTTATGATTTATTATTTTAACTTTTGAATGCGACTAAGTGTTTTTCTCTTTTCTTTAAAAAAAAATATTAGCTAATATAAGGTCATATGTTATCATAAAATCTAATCTAATTTTCTCTTCTTCATTTCCCATTCCAAACTCATAACTCCTATATACCCTCTCATATTCTTCATTTTTCACTCCAACATTCTTATTTAGATCACCTCCTATTAAAATTATTTTATTTGACAAAATATTTTATAATACTTCATCTAAGTCATCCTAAAATCTTGATTTGGTAGCTTCATATAATCCTACTTGCAGTGCATATACACTAATTATATTCATAGTTTATATTGTCACTGTAAGTACCCCGTGATGATTTTGATATGATCAACCAAGTCATGTTAAATTCTGTTATTATCTGATGTCTTATGTCTAAGTGTGCAGGAACCTAAAAGCACAAGAGGTCAAGAGAAAGACGCAGCTAGCGAGAAGGACGGCACAGGAGAAATCCGACAGGCTCAGTGCATTCGAGGGATGAGGTGTTGCGGAAGAGTACGCCGGCAGATGAGAAGGAGGTGTGTGGCGTTTCTGAGGGATGAGAAGTCGGAGTGGAAGACTGCTCGAGAAGGCCTGGAAATGAGTTCAGGTGAGCCTTATTCCAGATGGCTGAAATCACCCAAACGAGCAGAGTCGGAGTGAGAACCTGGACTGAAAAGTCAACATGCTAGTTGACTTGGTATGGGTGCTTGGATCAACTAGGCGCCTCCGGGGCGCCTCACAATCCAGGTGCCCGGAACCTGTAACGCCCGCCCTTCTTACCCAACCAAAGGCGGCGCTACGTTCTTATACTACTTACGTACATGTTTTACTATAACAGCGGAAGAATAAAAACTTTAAAGAATTTAATTTATTAAGCATGATATCACAGATGAAATATGCATATATTGATTCTATAACTAATCATATTAATCTGTCCGAATCGTTCTTTGCCGAGCCACCACCACACACATCCTTATCCGCTCCTCCTGTTGCTCCTCTAGTTCATCCAGTTCTTTGATCTGCGGTACAAGGAAAGTAAGCTGTGAGCACTCATGGCTCAGTAAGTTCCTTTCCTACTCACTAAAACCGAAAGTCATCGTATATTAATATCATGCGTAATATCATAAGCATATAACATACAAAGGTATCATATTCATATCATCATGGCATCATATCAAATCATTAGCTAATTCAAGCACATATGCAGCAATGCATCATGAATTTGAAAACTTATACTTGTAAGTACTTGAAATTAATATCATCATCATTGGGGATCCCGGTTTGTACCACATACATCATACGTAGGTCCAAGGTAGCAAGTCTTGAACCCTACCATACATACATACTAGGCCCGAGTCTTACTCCATCGACCTAGGGCATCAGAAGCCCATTACTGACGAGGCCCGAGTCTTATTCCATCGACCCCGGGGCGTTTACGGAGCCCACCCTTGGTACAAACCATACAAAGTAATTTATCATGCATAACTATCATATCATATCCTTAACAATCTTTCATGCATTTCATTTTTTCATTCTTCTCATTATGTATAGCATTTCATATGCTATTACATATCATGGCATTCACATAATTTCATTCTTCTCATTATGTATAGCATTTCATATGCTATCACATATCATGGCATTTACATATATTTCATTCTTCTCATTATGTATAGCATTTCATATGCTATCACATATCATGGCATTTACATAAATCTCATTCTTCTTATTATGTATAGCATTTCATATGCTATCACATATCATGGCATTTACATAAATTTCATTCTTCTCATTATGTATAGCCTTTCATATGCTATCACATATCATGGCATAACATAAATTTCATTGCATAACATTTCCTAGGTTTCTTTCTTTCCCTTTTTTTTTTTTTTTTTTTTTTGCCGAAATTTTAGGGTTAAGTGCTCCTCTTTTCAAGCATCATATAGGTATAAAAAAATGAAGAAGAATCCTTTTCCATGGCATAGAAAATCTATCATTTAGTGAAGACTAGTTAAACATCACTAGATTTCGAAAGTTCTTCTTAACCGAATTTTCTCATACTTGTTTCTAGGTTTTAAAATTCTCAAAAAATCATAAAAACATATAAAAAGCCTTGTACCACAGGTGAGGGGAAGCTTACCTTCTTCGCTTAAGTTTCCTAGAATTGAGAACTTGCTTGGACCTTTCTTCTTGCTTGCTAGGTTCGGCACCAATGGAGGGAAAGGAGTGGTTAGGTCTTTTGGTGGAGAGGGGAGGAAGAAGAAGCTTCTCCCTCTTGTGTTGCTCGGCAACAACAAGGAAGAAAGAAGAGGGAGGGAGTGAGGAGGAAGAGGAGCTTCCTTCCTCTTGTGTTGCTTGGCAACAAGAAGAAGAAGAGAGGGGTCTCGGCACAAGAGGGAGGAGGAGAGGGAGAGGAGTGGAGGATGAATTTGAAGTCACCCTCCATGCCTATTTATACTAAAATGAGGGGAGGAAATTTGACTTGATTCATCCTCCCCATTTATTCCTCTTCTTTATGATAGGAATATTCTAGAGATATGCCTTGTGAGTTCTCTCTTAATCTCTCTCTTTTCTCTCCTTTAATAAAATTTTCTATCTCTCCTCTTACAATATCCTCTCTTATCCCAATTGGTTAACACATGCATGCATCCACAAGAGAACCAAGGTTCAAAACTTGGTTATGCATATTTTTACTTCTTTTTCTTTTTAAGTAGAAAGAATCCTTTCTTATTCTTAACTACTTAATCCTTCCTCTCTTTACTAATAATTCTCCTATCCCCTTTGGTATCCTATACATGTTCCCTACAAGAGATCCAAGGTTCAATCTCTCTTCTAACATTTTATTTTCTTTTACACATAATAATTCATATATATTATGCATTATGCATAAATATTTCATACATGTACATATTATCTCTTATTTCTTTCTTTTGTCCACATTAATTCCATACATTTTAAATCATGTATAGATGATTATATTCTCAACTTTATTTTTCTTTCATAAAGTTTTAATCATCTAAATCCATCTTAATATTTAACATAGAGTATTTACATCCTCTTTTCATTCGTACTCCCATTACCCTTCTAGGCTTTCTAGGGGTGTTACAGAACCCTTCTGGGTGCCTAGACCCAAAATTTTATGAAAATGCATCATGGTGTGATCCAATGCGATGAGGATAAAATTCTATCCACATCCAGGTGCCTGGAACCCTTCTAGGTACTCTGATCAGGGCTATAAATACAACCCTAATCCCAGTAGCCTAAATCATCACTTGTAAATCATTCTCTTTTTATTCTAATACTATTTGTGAGTCATCAATGTTATAAGAGGCTACTCCACCCAAAGGAGATCTTCATAGTGCATTTCACTTGCCTTAGATTAGCAATCCTCGGATTGCAACTAAGTAATTCTTTTTGTGCCTCTGTCTCTGATTTGTATGCTTCTTTATTCTTTTTATACAAGTGTTTACTCTAATAAGCTATAAGTTGAGAAAGGTTTTTTTTTTATCTTTCAGGGCTATTCACCCCCTCCCCCTCTAGCCGGCCACCAAGGGACCAACAATTGGTACCAAAGCTAGGACGCTTCAGAAGGACTAACCGTCAACAGAAGCCAAGAAATCAATGGCTGACCAAGCCTCATTCCACCAAAGTTCGAGGGGGAATTCTTCCATTGGAAATGCCGAATGGAGGTATTCCTAAAAATTGACTTTGAAATTCTTTTAATTATTAAATATGATTTTGTATTTCCATAAGATCAACAAGGTATAGAGAAAGAAGAATATCTCTAGACGAAGAAGGAACAAAGTGATTTCGTCGCTAACAATAGAGTAGAATATCACCTACTAGTGTGTTGTCGCCTCAAGAAGTCAACCGTATCGAAAGCTACTCATTATTCAAAGACCTTTGGGAGAAATTCTTGGAAATCCATGAAGGCACATCCAAAGCGAAGCTCACACGATGAAACCTTCTTTGAAATCAACTAACAAACGTATGTCTGGAAAAAAGGTGAGAAGTTAACCAAATACACATGAAGATCAAGGAGTTGATTACCAGACTGGTCAGCCTCAGTGAAATGATAACAAACTAGGACTCGGTACGCTACACACTCAATGCTTTTCCCAGGACTCCATAATGGACTTCGATAATCGATGCCTACTACATCTCGAAGAACTTGGAAGTAAGTACACTAGAAAAATTAATTTTGACTTTAGAATTACATGAATCCAGATATGTAGGATCAAGTAAAGAGTTAAACCAGAACCTGGCACTCAAAGCCATAAAGAAGGATGAACTCAAATCAGACTCAAATCTGGAAGGAGACCAAGAAGCTTACATGGTAAGGAAGTTTTTTAGATCTAACAAATTTAAAGAAATACAGAACAAATAAAATCCAAGAAATAGAAGAAAGGTTCAATGCTACCAGTGTCAAAAGGAAGGATACATAAAGGATGATTGCTCAAAACTCAAAAAGAAAAAAGACAAAGGCCTAAGCAAAACAAGCATAAAAATCTCAAGGCCACTTGGAATGAAAGCTCATCATCTGAGTTAGAAAAAGAAGCATACGCTGGTCTAGCACTGATGGCTAGCCATGACGAACCAAGCACCTCAGAAGCTAGCATCGATGAAGGGGGAAAGACTTTAGATGAATGCAGCGAAGCGGAGGGAGAATCAAGCTTCAGATCTAACATGGTAAGTGAGCTATGCCTCTTACCACCTGATCAACTGAATTTTGGCATTAAATCAATGGCAAAATCAATGTTCAAATTGAAAACTAAACTTGACAAATTAAAATATAAAAATTTAGAGATAAAAAGGACCTTAGCAAAATCATGCTTAATAGAGGATCTAGATAAGTTAAAAAATTGAAAATGCTAATTTAAAGGAAAAAATAGAAAAATTAAAAAAATTCTACATGCTCATAATCTAGATATTATCAAGGACTAAATTAGTATTTTAGATATCATAAGGGTTAAATTAGAAAGTTATCACCAAAAGATATTCCTAAAAGATACTTGATCAATCCAGTAGGAAGAAACTTATATTGGGTTCCCAAATCTACCTTAGAATAAATTAAAATTTTTTTAAGGTTAAAATTTGCAGAAAGAAAATTAAATGTTTAACTTCTTTAAAAGACTTTGTCTAGAAGTGGTTGTTGTTCTAATATCCAAGAAGACTTAGTGTCTCGCCACAGCTTGTAAGTAAATTATTAAAATAAATGTTGAACTGTTATAATTTTTTTTAAATTTCCCAGTCTAAAAATATTTGTTATTTACTCAGAAGGGTAGTTTTTGAAAAAAAAAATTTAATTTATTTTATGCTTAAGTTAGCTTGTTTGTGCAAAATATTATATCTTGGAAATTAAAAATATCTCATAGAGTTATTTTTACAAAATTTATTTTTTTTTTTTGATAATTTATCATATTCTCTACCCAATAAAATTTTTATGAAAATTTTTTACTATTATTGAAATTTCAAAATTTCTGAGAATTTTTTACTAATATGCTAACTTTTAATATTAAAAATTCTCTAAAACTCAATTTTTGAAAATTTGATTTTTCTGCAAAAATACTTGCTCTATTACACTCTTATAAAATTTTTTTCAAGATTATTTGAACTTTGAAACTATTCTTAAGCAATTTTTTAAAGAAAATACATCTTTCTGTAGAATTATTTACTGCTTAAATTATCTTATTTTATTGTGAAAATTTTACTACTATTTTGACTATGTCTGATTAACCTTCATAAAAAATTTTAGAATTTTTTTAACAAATAAAATTATTTTTGTTTAAATATTGCTCTTTAATCACAAAAATCAGAATTTCGAGTATAAATTCTAAAATTTTCCTAAGTGTTAGTCATTGTTTTTAAATTTCATGTATAAATTCCTTAGACTTTAATTTCAACTTATTTTAGTAAACCCCCTATTTTTAATGTTATCAAAGGGAGAGAGTTAGAAGTTAAGTTTAAGGGAGAGGTATATTTTTCAAAATATTACATATCTACTGTTTGAAAACTTGTAGTTTCATTTAATGTCTTCAATTTAATATCTTGTTTTACCCTAACTTAACTTGGGTTGATCCACATCAAAAGGGAGAGATTGTAAGTACTCAGTGATGGTTTTGATGTGATCAACCAAGTTAAATTAGGTTTTATTGTTGTCTGATGCCTTGTATCTAAGTATGCAGGACCTTAAGAGCACATGAGGTCGAGCCAAAAACGCATCTAGGGAGAAGGACGACATGGGAGAGAGCCGACGAGCTCGGTACATCCGAGGGACAATGCACTGCGGAAGAGTACGCTGGCGGATAAGAAGGAGGCGTGCGATATTTCTAAGCGACGAGAAGCCAGAGTGGAAGACTGCTCGAGAAGGCTGGGAAATGGGTCCGGGTGAGCCCTATTCCGTATAGCCAAAATCACCCAAATGAGCTGAGCTGGAGCGAGAACCTGGATCGAAAAGTCAACCTACTGGTTGACTTAGTCCGGGCACCCGGACCTGGTCCAGGTGCCCTAATCAACTAGGGGCCTCCGGGGTACCTCACAATCTGAGCGTTCGGAACCCTTCTAAGCACCTCTCAGTGTAGGCGGCCAAAACCCTTCCGGGTGCTCAAACCTGAAATTTTATCAAATGCACCATGGCACGATTCAATGTGATGAGGATAAAATTCTATCCACGTTCAGGAGCCTAGTGTTGGGTTTTTCGGGCAGCAAAAACCGCTTTTTCCGTTGTGGAAATCCCGAAATTCCCATGCCACGGATCCATGCGAAGAATAAAATTTTGTAAAACTTTCACGTACGAGTTTCTAATCAAGATCTAAACTAGATCTACAAAGAAGAAGAGTGTTACCCTTGATGCGAAGCCCTTCGCGTAATCCCGCTCATCCAAGGTTCGTCGGATCTCGAGAGTATCAAAGTAGATACTCCTCTATGTGTATCCACACAAGCAAGAGATGAAGAAGAAACCTTAGAGTGTGCTACCACTCATGCAAGGTCTCAGCAATGGAGAGGAGAGGGAGAGAAGAAACCTTAAGAGGAAGAAGAAGAAATAAATTCACTTGAATGAAAATGAATTCATTCCACACTAAAAGTGGCCGACCACTTCATGAGGTTTGTAACCTCCATGGGATACCAAGAGTCACAACTCTTGGTAACTCCCATGAAGTGGCATCCCACTTAAGCAAACATGATGATGTGGAGCATCATCATTGGCCCACTCTTTGCCAACTCACCAATGAGGTGGCAAATGGTCAAGTCAAACTTGACCCTTCATCTTCCTCTCAAGTCAAGTCAAACTTGACCACTTCTCTCCCTTGGTTGATCTAATCTAACCATTGGTTCAAGTCAATTTTTAATTTAATGAATCTCTATTCATTGAATTAAATTAATTAAATGAGTCTAAGTCCAAATTAGACTCACTTAACACATGAACCAAATTGAGTCCAACTCAATTAGCTCAATTTGGATTACTCTTAATCCAATTTGGTTCATCACATGAACCTAATCCTTTAGGTTCATCAAATGAACCTAATCTCCATCTAATTGCCCTTTGTGTGTGACCCTATAGGTTCTTGTAATGTTGGCAATGCTCCTAAACCTATTTAGAAGTATAAGTAATGAGCAGTGTCTAGCAACACATCATTACTACCCAAGTTACAAGAATGTTGAGATCCAACATCACCTTGTGACTACTAATTGTGACTCCTCACAATATATAACATTGTCCTTCTATCCTAGACATCTAGATTGATCAATATGAGGCATAGACCGTGTCATCCTCTAATCAATCTAAATCTTGAACTCCAAGTAGACTCACTCAATCAAATGAGCTCAATATCTCAATATGGGCATGGCCATGCACTTAATGGTCTCACTCTATCAAGAATATCGATGTCACTCCCATCATATATGAGAGATAGATCCCATCTACATCACTCACATCCCTCTGCATAATTTGTTACATACCCAGTAATTGCCTTTATAGTCCACCCAGTTACAGGTGACGTTTGACGAAGCCAAAGTACGTAACTCCTTATGTAGGGAACCATGGTGACTTCAAGTCTAAGGACTAGTAGTCATACTAATAGCCACATGAGAAAGTATATGACACTCATATAATGATCCATGATACTTTCTCATGGCGGGTCATTCAGTATACATTCTCTAATGCATACCCATGTGTCAACTTGATATCTCTATATCCATGACTTGTGAGATCAAGTCATCGAGTTGACCTACATGCTAGTCTTATTGCATTAACATTGTCCCTGAATGTTAATATTCGACTAGGAATGATTAAGAGTAGTGTTCCCTATATCATCTCATTATCGATTCAACCAATCAATTGATATAGGTAAGAACCTTCTACTCAAGGATGCTATTATACTTAGTTATTTGGCACCAATACAAGTAAGTATAATAAAAAAACAAATGCCTTTATTTATATACAAGAATATGATACAACGAGTCCATACAACAATCATCAAATGATTGGCTCTAGGGCTCTAACTAACAATCTCCCACTAGCACTAGTGCCAATCAGTGTAGGCTCTAAGGCCTAATGACCTAGTATGACCATCATGCTTTCTCTGTACCAAAGCCTTGGTCAAGGGATCTGTGATGTTAGCCTCTATGGGTACTCTGCAAATCTTCACATCTCCTCTATCGATGATCTCTCGAATGAGATGGAAGCGCCGTAGTATGTGTTTGGTCCGTTGGTGTGAGCAAGGTTCCCTAGTCTTATTGCATTAACATTGTCCCTGAATGTTAATACTCGACTAGGAATGATTAAGAGTAGTGTTCCCTATATCATCTCACTATCGGTTCAACTAACCAATTGATATAGGTAAGAACCCTCTACTCAAGGACGCTATTATACTTAGTTTATTTGGCACCAATACAAGTAAGTATAATAACCAAAACAAATGCCTTTATTTATATAAGAATATGATACAATAAGTCCATAATACAATCATCAAATGATTGGCTCTAGGGCTCTAACTAACAATCTCCCACTAGCACTAGTGCCAATCAGTGTAGGCTCTAAGCCCCAATGACCTAGTGTGACCATCATGCTTCCTCTGTGCCAAAGCCTTGGTCAAGGGATCTGCGATGTTAGCCTCCGTAGGTACTCTGCATATCTTCACATCTCCTCTCTCGATAATCTCTCGAATGAGATGGAAGCGCCGTAGTATGTGTTTGGTCCGCTGGTGTGAGCGAGGTTCCTTCGCCTGTGCTATAGCTCCATTATTGTCACAATAGAGCTCAATAGGGTCAGCGATGCTAGGAACCACCCCAAGTTCAGTGATGAACTTGCAGATCCAAACTACCTCCTTTGTTGCCTCTGATGCAGCAATATACTCGGCCTCCGTTGTAGAATCAGCGACTATGTCCTGCTTCGAACTCTTCCATCTCACAGCACCACCATTTATGCAAAACACGAACCCTGACTGCGATCGATAATCATCCTGATCGGTCTGGAAGCAGGCTTCACTGTAACCTTTTACAGCTAGCTCATCATCGCCTCCATATATCAAGAAATATTCTCTAGTCTTTCTCAAGTACTTAAGAATATTCTTGACCGCTATCTAGTGACTTTCACCTGGATCTGTCTGGTATCTGTTCGTCATGCTCAAAGCATACGAGACATCAAGACGAGTACATATCATGGCGTACATGATAGATCCTATGGCTGAGGCATAAGGGATCTGATCCATGCGGTCTCTCTCCTCTCTAGAAGAGGGACCTTGAGTCTTCGAAAGACTCACGCCATGTGACATCGGCAGAAATCGCTTCTTGGAGTTCTACATGGCAAACCGTAGGAGTACCTTGTCAATATATGTACTCTGACTTCGGCCAAGCAACCTCTTAGATCTATCTCTATAGATCTGTATGCCTAGAATACGAGATGCTTCACCTAAGTCCTTCATTGAGAAATAAGTCCCTAGCCAAGTCTTGACAAGACTGCAGCAAAGGGATGTCTTTCCCAATGAGTAGTATGTCATCCATAAACAATATAAGGAAGACAACTGTGTTTCCTACAACCTTCTTGTAGACACAAGGTTCATCTTCATTCTTGATGAAACCAAACTATTTGATTACATCATCGAATCGAAGATTCCAGCTCCGAGAAGCTTGCTTTAGTCCATAAATAGACCTATGCAGCTTGCATACTCTGTCAATATGTTGTGGATCTTCAAAACCCTTAGGTTGTGTCATGTACACATCCTCGAGCAGGTTTCCATTCAGAAATGCGGTTTTGACATCCATCTGCCAGATCTCATAATCGTGGTACGCTACAATAGCAAGCATGATCCGAATGGACTTAAACATCGCTACAGGAGAAAATGTTTCATCATAGTCAATACCATGAATCTGCTTGAAACCTTTAGCTACCAAGCGACCCTTATAGATAAGTCCATCCATGTCAGTCTTTCTCTTAAAGACCCACTTACACCCTATGGGTTTTACCCCTTCAGGTGGATTAACCAAAGTCCATACTTGGTTAGTGTACATGGATTCCATCTCGGATCTCATGGCCTCTAGCCATTTCTTAGAATCTGGTCTCATCACAACTTTCTGATAGGAGGTAGGCTCATCCTCAATGAGGACAACGTCATCATGGTCAGACAAGAGAAATGAATATCTCTCAGGCTGACGACGTACCCTATCAGATCTGTGAAGAGGTAGGTCTACTTGAACTGGTTATGGTTCCTCAACTCCTTGTGGAACAATATCATCCACAACACTTTGTGGTTCCAGTTCAACTTCCATCGAGGCTTTAGTGCTATGGTCCACATCTTGAACTTCTTCAAGATCGAACGCACTCCCACTAGTCTTTCTAGAAACAAAATCCCTTTCTAGAAATACCCCAGTCTTAGCCACAACTACCTTGTGTTGACTGGGAATGTAGAAGTAATATCCCTTCGTTTCCTTGGGATATCCAATGAAATAGCACTTGTCGGATTTGAGTCCCAATTTGTCCGAGACTTGACGTCGAACGTAAGCCTCACAGCCCCAAATCCTCATAAAAGACACCTGGACATCTCTCCCAGTCCATATTCTATATGGTGTCTTTATTATAGCCTTAGATGGAACTCGGTTGAGAATGAAGGCTGCTGTGTCTAGAGCATAGCCCCAAAGATACATAGGAAGATCTGTGTGACTCATCATAGATCGTACCATATCTAATAAGGTACGATTCCTCCTTTCAGATGCACCATTCCACTGTGGTGTTCCAGGAGGAGTGAGTTGAGATAGAATCCCACACTCAGCTAGATAGTCATGAAACTCATGGCTAAGGTATTCACCACCTCGATCTGATCGAAGTATCTTAATACTTTTGCCAAGCTGGTTTTGTACTTCATTCTTGAATTCTTTGAACTTTTCAAAGGATTCTGACTTATGTGTCATCAGGTACACATAACCATATCTACTGAAGTCATCAGTAAATGTAATGAAGTACCTATAACCACCTCTAGCAATGACATTAAAAGGGCCACATACATCACTATGTATAAGACCTAACAAGTCAGTCGCTCTCTCACTGTGTCCACTAAAGGGAGTCTTGGTCATCTTGCCTAGAAGGCATGACTCGCATGTCTCATATGATTCAAAATCAAATGAGTCCAACAAACCATCTTTATGGAGCTGGGATAAGCTTTTGTCATTTATATGACCTAAGCGACAGTGCCAGAGATAGGTTTGATTCATGTCATTTGACTTGAACCTCTTGGTACTAATGTTATAGATATCGTTCTCAAGGTCTAGAATATAGAGTCTGTTTATCAGAGGTGACCTACAATAGGACATTTCATTTAAATAAACTGAACAACATTTGTTCTTTATATTAAATGAAAAACCTTTCTTGTCCAAACAAGAAACTGAAATTATGTTCTTAGTTAAAGTAGACACATAAAAATATTCATCTAATTCTAATACAAGTCCAGAAGGTAGAGATAGATGATAAGTTCCTACAGCAACAGCAACAACCCGTGCTCCATTGCCTACGTGTAGGTCCACCTAGCCCTTCGTCAATGTCCTCCTATTTCTCAGCGCCTGCACATTAGTACAAATGTGAGAAGCACATCCGGTATCTAATACCCATGATGAAGAAATAGATAGATTGACTTCTATAACATAGATACCTGAGTGGAAGTCTCACTTCTCTTCTTCTTAAGATCTTCCAGGTACACTTTGAAGTTCCTCTTCCAGTGTCCGGTCTGACCGCAGTGGAAGCAGGTAGCTTCCTTGGCGATCCCTCCTTTGGGTTTCAGTGTCTTGCCTTTGCCCTTGGCTTGGGACTTTCCCATGCCTTTAGGCTTGCCCTTGCCTTTGCCCTTTTGCACCATCAAAATGTT
Source organism: Zingiber officinale (assembly GCF_018446385.1). NCBI lineage: Eukaryota > Viridiplantae > Streptophyta > Magnoliopsida > Zingiberales > Zingiberaceae > Zingiber > Zingiber officinale. Next base: position 62,849,629 of record NC_055988.1, on the reverse strand, counting down.
AGAGAGTATACTAAAAGCCTAGCTTTTGGTATAAACATTTATCTAGAAATAAGAATCACATTGGTCAAATATCTACATTTATGATAAATATAGTTGTTCAATTAATTTATATTGTAGATAACATGGTGTGTGGTGACACACATAGAAGATCATGTTATCAGTTCTTTATAAATTATAAACAGTTGCTCACGACTAAGATGGAAAGGAACAAACCATTGAAATAGTCGTAGTGTAATTAGGTATTAGTTTATCTTAACTAATAAATTACACTAGTACACTCTAAGTGTATTGAGTAGGACCATTTTAGGTAAGTTCTTTTTATACTGACTTGATAAAAGAACTAGACCTTAGTTATTATGGAAGTGTGTGCTCTTAATCCTAATATAATAACAAGCACATATATTTGATATTTATTTCTTTAATTTATCAATGGGTGAGATTTAATTCGATAAATCAATAAGCCCGATAAGTTGGGAAATGATATCACTTATAGTGTGTGTTGTTGATTATAGAAGGAATTTGTGTCCTAGTAATTTAGGTTGATAATGTCCCCAAGAGGAGCTCATAAGGATTGTCATGTTAAACCCTGCAGGTGGACTTAGTCCGACATGACGATAAGGTTGAGTGGTACTACTCTTGGACTAAGATATTATTTAAATGAGTTGTCAGTAACTCACTTAATTAGTGGACATTCGATATCTTAAACACAGGGAGACTAACACACTCATAATAAGAAGGAGCCCAAAAATGTAATTTAGGATTGGTGCGGTAGTTCAATAATAATTCTTTAGTGGTATAAATTATTATTGATGAAATTAAGTTGTGTGTTCAGGGCGAACACGGGAAGCTTAATTTCATCGGGAGACCAAAACCAATTCCTCCTCTTGGTCCCTATCGTAGCCTCTTGTATATAGAGACTTATACCCACCACATACCCACCTTCTTACCCATCCTAATGGGGTCGGCCAAGCTAGCTTGGAACCCAAGCTAGGGCCGGCCAAGACCAAGTGGATGAGTCAAGTTGGTGGCCGGCCAAAGCTTGGGTCCCAAGCTTAGGTGGTCGGCCACTAGAATGTTAAAAAGGATATTTTATTAAAATTATTTCTTATGTGTATATCATGGTTTTAAAAGAGAGTTTAAAATTTAAATCTTTCCTTTTATAGCTTTCTACAAAATATTAAGAAAAGATTTGAAATCTTTCCTTATTTGTAGATTGAAAGGAGATTTTAATTTTAAGAAAACTTTCCTTTTTAACCATGATCATAATTTAAAAGAGAGTTTTAAAAATTAAATATTCTCTTTTATTAGTTTCTCCAAAAGATTAAGAAAAGATTTGATATCTTTCCTTATTTGTAGATTGAAAAGAGATTTTAATTTTTAGAGATAACTTTCCTTTTTGGAAATTATCCACATGTTTAAAAGAAAGATTTTAATTTATAAAATTCCCTTTTTATAACCCACCGTGAAGGAAAAAATTATTGGAGAATTTTTTATAAATTTATAGAAATAAATTAGGAAGTTTTAATTTTTGTTTTAATTAAAACTCTCCTTATTTTGGGGAAAGAGGTGGCCGGCCATTGCAATTGAAAAAAGAAAATTGTTTTAATTAAAATAATTTTTATTTTTCATGGCAAAGGAATTAAGGAAATTTTTATTTAAGTTTCCTTATTTGCTAAGACCAAGGATTATAAAGAGAGGGTAGAGGTGCCTTCATGTAGAAGGACTCTATTCTTTTCTTCCTCTCTTTTCCTCCTTGGTGTGACCGGCCCTAGGGTCTCCTCTTCTCTTTCTTTTCTTTTCCTCCTTTGTGGCTAGCGGCATCATCACAAGAGCTTTCCATGGTGGCCGGTTCTAGCTAGGAGAAGAAGGAGAGAAAGAAGGCTTTGTTTCTAGCATCCCTTGGAGCTTGGTGGTGGCGGCCGGACCTTTACTTCTCATGGAGAATTAATGGTGGCCGAATTTAGCTTGGAGAAGAAGGAGCTTGGTGGTTCTCGTCTCGGAAGATCGTTGCCCACACAACGTCTGAGATAAGAAGAGGAATACGATAGAAGATCAAGAGGTTATTTTGCTTACAAAGAAAGGTATAACTAGTAATTGTTTTCCGCATCATACTAGTTTTCTTTGTATAGTTATTTATGGAAATACCAAACACAAGAGGCATATGATTCTAGAGTTTTCGAAATAGTTTTTTCGAGTTTATGTTTTCTTTTTTTTCGAATTTGTGATTCGATTGTTCTTTTTGGTTAACCTAGAGTTATTTAAGGAAATAAATATTAGCTTTCCTTAAAAGGCTTTGCTTAGGCGGTGGTGGTTGCTCCCATATCTAAGAAGGTCATGTGCCTCGCCATGCAGTCCTGGAAGCCAATTTTGGAAATTAATATTTATGGAATTAATAACTTAGGTATATTTGAATCAATAGTGTTAAGTTTCGCTTGCGATTCAAATCTAAACCATTAAGAACAGATAAGTTAAATTTGGAATCAATGATGTTAAGTTCCGTCTACGATTCCTAATTTAACTTCTAAAGAACACATTAGGTTATTTAAGGAAAGGTTCGACACTTGTACAAAAATTTTTGTACAGTGGAACCGGTACAATTTTCTTAGGACTAACCAACAATTGGTATCAGAGCTAGGGTTTGCCTCTGTGTGTTTGGTTTTCAAATTAGGTTATGCACATGTCATACATAATTTAGGCAGGATAATAGTAGGATGTGCTAACTTTGTGGTTACAGGCTCCAACTATTATGGCTTATAGATGTTGTGTGTGATTGGACCCTTGGACATGTCAAGGGCATTACTTTTGTGTGTGCATGATTGTATGTAATTAATACAGCAGGATCTGTATTAGCCTTAGGATTTTAGAATTTTATTTTCGATCTAGATTACATGTACATTCCATCGTGGAATATAGGATCGATATATGTAAAATTCTATTTTTGTCGCGGATCGGATTCTTGTGAGACGTGGTACTTTTGGAGCACCAGAGGCGCAGCGAAATAAGAAGCAAGATGGATGCGACAACTTGACCCGATGGCGGTGGCTAAAGATGGCAACAGCTAGGGTTGGAGCACATAGAGGACAGTAACAGGAAAATGCCATAATAGTTGGAAAATAATTTTCATATTTATTGCTTTATTTACTGTGATGTGTGTGTATGCATGTGATATATGCTAGGATAACTTAAAATTCCTCACTTAAAATAACTAAGTGGGAGAGGGATTTATTTTAATAAATTTCACGGTCTCCATTACTGGTTTGTAAGTGATGCAAACAAACTTGCGCGTTGGCTCTGAGTGCCTTCCTCCATATCGGATGAGTTTGTTTGCGGATCACTAAATCAAACTTCCATTTAGGATGACTATAGAAAATTAATTAAGAGCGTGTGATCTTCCCCATCGGAAGGGGCATAATCTTATTAATGGACTTAGTGTCAAGTAATGGTATACACTTAGGCACGTCTAATAGTATCCTCCCCATCGGAGTCACTGCTATTATTTGTGTGACCGAAGAAAATCAACTATTAATTTGTCATAAATATAGGTTGACAAGATAATAAAATTAAAACCCCCTCTTACAAATGTTGATATTTTGTATATGTCCACACTATTGTGGCATACAAAAATTCATGGTGTATGAGGTAATTTTATTTGTCAGTTTGACAAGGAAATAAAATTAATGGGAAAAACCCCTCTAACAAATGTTTGGTTTTGTATACATCCACACTATCGTGGCATGCAAAATTCACGGTATTTGAGGTAATTTTATTTGTCATAAAGACTTATTGACAAGATAATTAATGGGTAAAACCCTCCTCTTACAAATGTTCAATTTTGTATACGTCCACACTATCGTGGCATGCAAAATTCACGGTGTTTGAGGTGTTGGTGAATTTAAATAATATTGTTTGAGGAATCAATGTTATTTTAAATTCAAAAGGTTTGACCAAATATTTGATCAAAGATAGATCAACTATTAATTTTACTCGTCATAAAGTAAGTTGACGAGATAATAAAATTAATGGATAAAATCTCCTCTTTAATTTTGTATACGTCCACACTATCGTGGTATACAAAATTCATGGGGATTTTAAGGTGTTAGTCTTGACCAAATATTTTTGTGATTCTTAGGATTTAAAATGTTAGTCAATCCCCTAGTTGTTATACTATAGAAAAGACTTAGTAGTCCCAATTATAATGATTGAAAATAGGACTTGGACATTAAGGTAGACTGTCTTCTTAGAACTGAGAGCAATATGGGTGTATTTAATTCATTTGTTGTTGAAACATGTTTAGTGGTGTTATCTACCAGTAACTGGAGTGTAGATACAGATATCACTAATCATGTCTGCAATTTATTGCAGGGTTCCAGGAAACCCGACAACTATATGAAAAGGAAAACACCGTCTGCATGGGCACTACTGCAAAAGTAGCAACTGTTGCAGTGGGAGAGGTTTATTCTCTAATAGGAATAAAATATGGATTATTAGAAATTGTCTGTACGTACTAAGTTTAGAAAGAACCTGATTTCAGTTTCTAAACTATTATAGAATAGATATTGTATCTATTTTGATAACAAAGTTGTTATCGAGAAAATAGGAAAGATATCTATTCTGGTACATTGGTTGGCAATTTATAAATCCAATAATTCCCACGATGCAATAAATGGAAATTAATAAGAGAAAGTAACCTTCGGAAATGAACCAAAAATATTTTTGGCATCTAAGGCTAGGTTATATTAACTTGAGTAGGATTCAAAGGATAATAACCAATGAATTCTTGGGTTCATTGGTAGTGGAAATCTTTCCAACCTGCGAGTCTTACTTGGAAGGAAAAATAACCAAGAAGCTTTTAAGTCTAAGGGGTATGAAGCCAAAGATATGTTGGAATTGGTTCATTCTGATTTGTGTAGACCTTTAACTATCCAGGTAAGAGGTTGTTTCGAATATTTTGTCTCTTTTATAGACGACTATTCGAGATAAGGATAGATTTACTTGATACGCCACAAATCTAAGTGCTTTGATTAGTTCAAAGAGTAACTAGGTTGATGTGGAGTAATGTTAAAGTAAAAGTATCAAGTCACTACGGTGAAATTGTAGTAACGAGTACCTCTCAGGAGAGTTTAGGAGTCACTTATCAGAAGTCGGGATTTAATCTCAACTAACTGCACCTGGTACACCCCAACAGAATGGTGTAGTAGAGAGAAGGTATAAGGCTCTTATGGAATAATTAGATCGATGATGAGTTATTCAGAAAATTACTAAATTCGTTTTAAGGATATACACTTGAAACGGAAGTGAACATAGTACCTTCTAAGTCAGAACTCTCTACTCACATAGAATTGCAGATTGGGCGTAAGCCTAGTCTGAAGCATATTTGGATTTGGGTGGTCTAGCACGTGAGAAACACTGAAAAATTGGACATAAGTTCACTTGTTTGTGAGTTATCCTAGAAAAACGAAAAGAGGTTTGTAGTCCTTAAAATCGGAAGGTCATTGTTGGCACCAATGCTCGATTTTAGAAAAGGACTATACAATAAACCACAAGCCTATGAGTAAAAATTGTTCTTAAGGAAATTAAAGGACAAGTCTAACCTAGTACCAACTATATAAGATGAAATATCACAAGAAACTGCAACACGTATCACAAATGATACACAATTGCAAGAAGTACCTCGTCATAGTGGGAACCTAAAAAGATTCATGTTTTGAGAGAGTCTTTGGACTCGATCCCTGGAGAACATGAACCTAATCTCCGGACATATGACGAAGCACTCCAAGATAAAGATGCAGCATCTTTGCAAAGAATACAGAATTAGAATATATGTATTCTAATAGAGTCTGGAAGCTTAAAAAATCACCAAATGGTGTAAAAGCCATTGGGTAAAAATAAGTCTACAATGGGAAAAGAGGTATAGACAGGAAAGGTAGAAACTTTCAAAGTAAGGCTTGTTGAAAAAGGAAACTTTTTACCGGTAGTCATGCTTAAGTTTACCCAAATTCTTTTATCTATGAGATTTAGGAAGTGGATGTCAAGACAGCTTTCCTTAATGGAAGTCTTGAAGAAAACATCCATGTAAAGCAACCAGAAGGGTTCATTGCAAAGAGCATCTTGTGTGTAAGCTCAAACAGTCTATGGACTGAAGTAAAGCTTCAAGGTCTTGGTACATCCGGTTTAATAAAGTAATCCAGACCTATGGATTTATTTTATAACCGAATGAGTTTTGCGTATACAAGAAATGTGATGGAAACGTGGTGGTATTTCTTATACTATACGTAGATAACATTTTTGGTAGTTGGAAACAATATCAAAGTGTTGTCAGAAGTAAGGGTATGGTTGTCCAAACAATTCAATATGAAGGATTTGGGAGAGTGCGCACATATTCTCGGGATCAAAGGGATCACAAGAAAAGAATGTTGTGCTTATCCCAAGCTTCATACTATCCTAGCTCGTTTTAGCATGCAGAACTCCAAGAAAGGTTTCTTACCTTTTATGCATAGAGTAGCTTTATCTAAAGAGATGTCTCAGAAGACATCAAAGGAAATAAAGGACATAGATGCAGTTCCTTATGCTTCGGTTGTAGGAAGTCTAATGTATGCAATGCTATGTACGAGACTGGATATCTGTTTTACCGTAGGCATGGTTAGTAGATATAAAAATAACTCTGGACAAGGACATTTATCTGCGGTAAAGCATATATTGAAGTACCTTAGAGGCACTAGAGATTATATGTTAGCTTACAAGGCAGATAATTTGGTCCCTATGGGTTACATGGATTTTAACATCTAATCGAAAAGGGACAATATTAAGTCAACCTCGGGGTTTTGTGTTTACTTTAGGAGGTAAAGTCATAACCATGGAAGAGTGATAAGCATAGGTGCTTTTTCAGACTCCACCATAGAAGCTGAGTATATGGCAGCCTCTGAGGTAGCCATAAAAGTTGTATGGCTCAGATACTTCAAGATAGACTTAGATATGATTTCTGGTTTGCCCAAAATAATTTGGTGCAGTAGCAAACTCGAAGAAACCATAAGTCCATAAGGCAAGTAAACACAATAGAGCGCAAGTACCACCCAATACGAGAAATCATATAAACGAGGAGAAGTTGTTGCCGCCTAGATTGCATCAGATGATGACCTATAGATCTTTACATTAAGGCCCTTAAGGCAAGAGCTTTTGATGGGCATGTTGAAGGGTTGGGAATCAGATGTATGGCAGGAGATATGGCAGCTTAGTCTTTTAGTATAAGTGGGAGATTTTTTGTAAAATACCGGAAATAGGCCGATATGAATAAGGGAATTTTCCGGAATTTTTGGATATTTTTCGGGAATTTTTCGGAGCTCGTACGGATAAGTTCACGGGGATAAAAACTGGGCCCGGAAAAGCTTGTTTAAGCTACCCGAATTAAGCGAGGAAAAGTTTATATTTATATATCTTTTTCCTTTTATTTTTATTTATTTCCTTTGCATTTGTCGCCGAACCCGAGCCGTTCCCGCACCTCTTCTTCCTTCTTCTCCCCGACGCCGCCGCGCACCTTCACCTTTGGTGCCCTAACCGCCGGCTGGCGGTTGCTTCTTCCCGAACGCCGGCAGTCGATCCCTTGCCGAAGCCCTAGCCGCCGGCGACGCAATCGGCCACTTTCTCTTCTCCTTTTCTTCCTCCCGAGCCGCACCCCTCGGTGCCCTAGCCACCCGGCGCCGCCCGACTGCCTTCTTCTCTTCTCCTGTGAACCCTAGCTCCGGTTGCCACCACCTCTGTGCCAACGGCCAACGCCACTGCTTCTCCTACGAGACTTCTTCCAGATTCAATGAGGGAGGAACCTTTGAGACACCTCTCCTCTTCGGTATCAAGAGGAAGAGTTTTGTGTTCACCAAAACAGTACTTGGATCTAGTTCATTCTGGAGAAATTTCAGATTAGGGTAAGTTGTTTGAATTATGGGTGTGATCCTTGAGGAATCGGGTCTGATATTAATTTTGGTCGTGTTAATTGTGATTTAGGTTTATTTGTTTGGGATATTAGCAATTTAACTTTGCTCCGACTGTTGATTTACAGAAGCAACGTTTCCAATCAGATTTGGACAAGTTGTAGAGGTAATTTTTGTATATGTACTATATTTCATTTTTTGTTGTGGACTGGTTAGGGTGCCCTAATTCTACATAATCGTGATATGTGGTTTGAGTGAATTTGGGTTTTTATCAGTTGTTGATGATTGATAGATAGGTTAATAACTAATGTTAACCTAGGTATATGTGTTGAATTAAGGAATGGATAAGATTATTAAATAGGTTTGGAGATTTTTATTTAGCTATATAGCTAAATACCTTATCTGTTTGATATCACAGGACTTTGACTCGAGACGGTGTCTCGACGAGGGATCTATTTTGGATACGACCTTTCTATTTTATCGGAGGCGGGTACTTTTGACTTATGTTATTTGATATGCTTAGTAATTAAATTAACATGTTGCATTAATTGTGTTTCTTATCTGTTTTCGGTTAATCACTACCCAAATCTTACATGCTTGATTGATTGATTGGTTTTGCGTCTCAGGTATATTTTACCTGTTTATACATGCTTATAGGGGTAGTGATATGCCATGCTTGACCATGTTCAGGACCTAGGTTTTATACCTTCTGTATACCTTTGGATTGTTTTGGATTCGTTGACCTATGATGCATTTTTATATATATGTGGATTAGGTCAGGATATTCTTGTGGTTAGTGCCATGCACCATTTGCATGATTGCATGCTGAGCGATAGTCCGCTCCATTATTGTTGAGCACATCGCCAGTTACATGGATCTGCACACACCATCACTCATGGGTTAGTGGTCGATTCCGGCTGAGTGTGTTGCAGCAGGGACTCTGTTAGGAACCGTTGGTCCGCTCATGGGTAGTGTGACACAACGTGTTATCCGGCAGGGATTCCTCCCCGTCTTTGAGTACCGGGAGTTGAGAGCATTGCGCTCCCCCATCTATGATTTGGGGTAGGAGGATAGGTGTACTCCGACAGCATCCCGTCCACTCGGTCACTCATCAGGAGTAGTGACGACAGAGTGCACGGTTGTCACAGCCCTACCCACTCGGCCTCACTTTTGTATGAGATGATCGACTGGCGTCAGGGGTGACCAGGACGCATCATTGACATCATATGCATGATGCATTTATTGCTTGTGTTTGTGTTTGCTGCATTTATATGCTGCATATTGTTTGGATACCTATGTTTGACATGCATACAGGATTTCCTTATCCCTCGGACTGTTTGACCTTATACTCAGGACCTGGTTAGTACAGTATTCTTCTGTTTATTTCAGATGCATTCTTATCTTTCTTATCAGGAGACTGTACGCATGATTAGTGCTAGGTGTTGTTTCTTTACTTTGCATATCAACTGTACCTGCTGAGTGTTGGACTCACCCCGCCTCCATTGTTGATATTTTCAGGTTGATGCTGTCAGGAGGGAGTTCCAGTCGCTAGTCCTCACTGCACGTAGTGCTGGTCCTGCAGACCTCCAGGATATGTTTGGTTTTCTTTGGTTTCTTTCTGTTTGAACTCGTTATGTTCTGGATTTATTTGCTTATGGACATGATATAGATTTTATTATATTGATGGATTGGGATTTGGTTTTTATTCTACTACATGCCTGCCTGGATGGCAGAAGAGGTGAGTTCGTCAGTTTTGAGCTTTACGAGTGTAGTTGAGTAGGGTGGTTTTTGAGTCAGAGTATTATTACTGCGTGGTTGTGTCAGCCAGAGGCTGAATATATATATAAACTGCGTGGTGATTGATTTTTATTATTGTTATGATTCCAGCCGCCTGTGGCTGAGTATTTAGTGCTTGTAGAAAATTTTTGATTGTCCGTCGTACAGGGGAGATGCTGCCGAAATTTTCTCGGACAGGGACTCTTCTGGGGGCTTGACAAATTAGTGGTATCATAGCACAATTTTACGATCTTTTGTTTCTTATTTTGAATTTTCGGGATTTATCTGATACCAAATTATTTGGTATCAGAGCGGGTTATGATATGTAACGCCCACCCTTCTTACCCAACCAAAGGTGGCGCTACGTTCTTATACTACTTACGTACATGCTTTAGTTATAACAGCGGAAGAATAAAAACTTTAAAGATTTTAATTTATTAAGCATGATATCACATATTCTGATTAGTTCGAATGTGCATATATTGATCATATAACTAAAAATATTAATTTGTCCGAATCGTTCTTGCCGAGCCACCACCACACACATCACTATCTGCTCCTCCTGCTGCTCCATTGTACATCCAGCTTTCTCTTTTATCTGCGGTACAAGGAAAGTAAGCTATGAGCACTCATGGTTCAGTAAGTTCCTTTCCTACTCACTAAAACCGAATTCATATCATTGCATATCAATATCATGCGAGGTATCATAAGCATACGACATACAAGAGCATCATATTCATATCATAATATCACATGACATTATATCATATCATCATATAATTCAAGCACATATGAATGTAGGCAATGCATCGTGAATTTGAAAACTTATACTTAATAGTACTTGAAATTAATATTATCATCATTTGGGATCCCGGTTTGTACCACATACATAATGCGTAGGTCCAAGGTAGCAAGTCTTGAGCCCTACCATGCATACATACTAGGCCCGAGTCTTACTCCATCGACCTAGGGCACTCAAAGGCCCATTACTGACGAGGCCCGAGTCTTACTCCATCGACCCCGGGGCGTTTACGGAGCCCACCCTTGGTACAAACCATAAAATAACTTATCATGCATAACTATCATATCATGTCCTTAACAATCTTTCATGCATTTATTCTTTTCATTTCTTTTCATTATGTATAGCATCTTCTATGCTATCACATATCATAACATAACTTCATTTCTTTTCATTATGTATAGCATTTTCTATGCTATAACACATCATGGCATATTTCATAATATAACTTCATTATGCATATCATTTCGTAACTAAAGCAATCATGCATTCTAACTTATTATCATATCATTTTCATACAACATGGCATAGACATATTTAATTTTTGTTCTAGGGTTTCTAAGGCATCTATCCCTTCATGGCCGAACACATAATGATTCATTTAGGTCATACAAACATGTATCACATTCACACATTATCAAGTTTTCATAAGAAGTACTTTTAACCCCTTAGGTTTCATTTCCAAGGCCTCTAGGTCCTTTAAACCTTACTTGGCCGAAATTCATAGAATATAAACTTCCTTTAAGTGGCCTAAAGCATGGGAAACCTAAGTAAATTTCATAGCAAGATTTACTAAGAACATCATACACAAGGTTGGATCATAAACAAGCTAGGACTCTTGTGATCTTACATGTCATAAATCATGTAACTAATTTTCTACATTCCAATTAAACATGAGAGCATTAATCATCTTTCATAACATAATATCACAGAGGTCATTGAGCATATTAGAATTTTGTTTAAGCTTCTCTAAACTATCACCTTACCATGGCCGAAATATTAAGAGTAAGGTTCATGAGTTTCTTTCAACATACAAGTATACAACTCTTAAGAACTTTATATCATGTCATATAAGCATAGTTATTTTAAATTCAAGGTCCTCCTAACCCTAAATTCTTTCTTGGCCGAAACATGAGAGTGGGGTTCTTTTGGTTCCAATCAACTTCCAAGCAAGAAAACCATAGGAAGGTCCTTAGCATTTCATAGAGGGAACCTTGCACTAGTTTGGTTAGACAATAATTTTCCTAACCTATTTACAATATTTTTTATTGAAATTCTAGGGTTACATACACCTCTGATCATGCATCATATATGTATACAAACATAGGGAAAAACTTTCTTTCAAGGCATAGAAAAAGAATCCGAAAATCACATGAAAGCCTTGTACCGCAGGTGAGGGGAAGCTTACCTTCTTTGCTTAAGTTTCCTAGAGTTGAGAACTTGCTTGTGGACCTTTCTTCCTTGCTTGCTTTGCTCGGCACCAATGGAGGAAGAAGTGGCTAGGTCTTTTGGTGGAGAGGAGGAGGAAGAAGAGGAGGCTTCTTCCTCTTGTGTTGCTCGGCAACAAAAAGAAAGAAAGAAGGGGGAGAGTTGTTGCTCTCGGCAACAAGAGGAAAGAGGGAGGGAGAGTGCTCGGCACAAATGGAGGAGAGGAGGAGAGTGAGTTGAGGATGAAGCGCCTCCATGCCTATTTATACTAAAGTGAGGGGAGGAAAACTTGACTTGATTCATCCTCCTCATTTACTTCTCCTCTTAATGAGAAAGAATATGCTAGAGAAATGCTTCTTGAGTTTCTCTCTTTTCTTTCTCTTAATTTCTCTCCTTTCTTTCCTTTAATTATAATTCCCATCTCTCCTTTTACAATATTCACTCCTATCACACCTGGTTAACACATGCATGCATCCACAAGAGAACCAAGGATCAAATCCTTCTCCTAACATATTTTTGTACAAAATAATTCATGTATATGCATTATGCATAAATATTTCATACATGCATATATAATATCTCGTATTTCTTTTGTTTACATTAATTCCTTGCATTATAAATCATGTATAGAACTTTATATTCTCAACTTTATTTTCTTTCATAAAGTTTTAATCATCTAAATCCTTCCCATCGTAACATTCAACGTAGACTATCTACACATTCTTTTCATTACATTCGTACTCTCATTGCCCTTACTTTATCTAGGCTTTCTAGGGGTGTTACATGATACCTGCTTATGGTGTTCGGGAGATTTATCGGATACCTGTTGATGGTATTCTGGATATTTGGGTTAGCCAGGTTTGCGAGTCAAACTGGGCATTATCGGATTTTCGATATGGTTATGTTTCGGATTTCCGTTTCGGATTTATTTGGATTTCCGGCGATATGTACGTTCGGAATTTTGAGGTCAAATTGGGGACTGGACAGCGATGGAACATCTCCAGACGGCAAATAGGTATGTTGTTATTTTATGTTGGTCATATTGGTATTGATATCTGTAATTTAATTTAACAGATATGAGACGATCTACTCGTATTGCTGCGAGACGTGGTGCTGGACGACCACGTGCGAGGACCACGGGATCTCTGGATATGCCAGAGATGCCCACTGTTAGGGACAGACTCAGGATGCAGCGGGAGCATCGGGCTCTCAAATCCCGATAGCTCCTGTAGAGATACCTATTTTGGCCACACCGACGGTATCCACGCCTACCCTGTTTACGGTACCATGTCTGCTCCAGCGCAGCCTACGACGTATTCAGTGCTACCACCACTTGGACCTACAGCACGGTGACACTGTACCCCGATGCCTCTGATGTGCCCACATCCGTACCTTTTCCCACTTGCCACCACTTTTGTTCCCAGGCGGTACCACCCGGCTTATGCTCCAGATATACTGACGGGAGTTCCTCCTCCGGTTTATTCCACGGTACCACCTGTAGTATCGGCTCCAGTGTTTCCGCTGCACGAGCTAGGATTCCAGCACTGGCTGAGTCGATGAAGACTCGTTTCACTCTTTTCCGCGGAGATCTCGATCCGAGTATGGCTCTGTCATGGATAGAGACTATGGAGCAGACTTTCTTCTATATGGCTTGCTCCGAGTGGGAGAAAGCAGAGCTGGCTGCCTATCATTTACGGGATGAAGCAAATGCCTGGTGGATTACTCAGCGTTCTATTATTGGTGAGCGCAACGTCACATGGACCAGGTTCAGAGAGGCTTTTGAGAGCCGTTTCTTTCCACTGTCCTATCAGATGGCTCGCCGACAGGATTTTATGAGTCTGAGGCAGAATAATCGCTCAGTGACCGAGTATAATACTGAATTCCTCCGGTTGGCTCAGTTTTGTCCAGAGTTAGTTGCGGAGGACAGAACTCGCATGATGCAGTTTATACAGGGATTGGATGGTTATCTGCATGTACAGCTTGCCGGATTAGGGATTACATCTTACTCTGATGCATTGAATCGAGCTTTGATGATAGAGTTAGCTCGGCAGACAGCATATCCGGACAGGAAAAGGAAGCATCGGGTCGACATCGAGTCCAGCAGACTCGCGATAGGACAGCCTCGAGTAGTCGCGACAGTCGAGTTCTTCCGGGCGTCTCGTAGGCCTAAATCGTGGCGGTCTTCTTGAGGCGTTCCAGTTTTCCGAAACCACCTTCGGTGATACTCATTGTTTCGAATGTGGATCCGAGATCACCTCACCCCTTGCTCTGGGGCGATCGGTTTGCTTTTTATTGCAACCGGGGCACCAGAGCCGAGATTGTCGTGAAGGCTCGACACGGCCGGAGGACAGGTCGAGGGGCAGTCTAGTCGGGGCATATCGAGGAGGCGGCCCAATCTTCAGCAGGCGAGCATTTGGCATGCTTGGACAGGAGTACTCCGGTGCTTCCAGTTTTGCTCCAGGACCTTATTATCCGACTCAGGGGCAGTACCAGACTCAGTCTCAGCGGCCAGCCGCAGCAGCCGCTGGCAGCGTTACCACCTCCTCCTCCGAGGGTCGTGTTCATGCTATTACGAGAGGATGCTCGGGCCGAGCGGATCCGTTTTCATGATCGATTTCCATTTATGCATTTACTGCTGATATTTTGATTGATACTGGTAGTTCGCACTCTTTTATATCCCGTACTTTTTTGCGGGAGATTGGTAGATTACCTACTGTTAGGTTGCGGCGATTGACTGTCTCACTACCGTCCGGTGATACTTTAGACGTCACCCAGGAGATCAGAGGTTGCCCGTTAGACTTTGGCAACATGATACTTACGGTAGATCTTCTAGTATTGGAGATGGTCGAGTTTGATATCATTCTTGGTATGGATTGGCTATCAGTATATCATGCTACCGTTGATTGCCAAACGAGGGTGGTCACCTTTCGGCCTCCGAACCAACCCTCGTGGAGTTTCACTAGCATTAGAGACGACGGCATCTCGATTATTTCGGCGATTCAGCGGTCATGGTGTTGTCGTTGATCGATCGAGGTAGTAGTTCGCAGCTCTCGACGTTCTGTCAATACCGGATGTATTTCGGAGGAGCTGCTTTGCCTCGAAGGCGGTGGAGTTCGCTATTGAGTGATTCCGGAACCGCCGACATCGCTCCGTATCGTATGGCACCAAAAGAGTTGAACGAGTGAAAGTTCAACTCCAGGGGATAGGGGATTTATTCGCCCTAGTGTTTCACCATGGGGTTCTCCATTTATTTGTCAAGAAAAGGATGGTACTATGAGGATGTGTATTGACTAAATTCGATGACCGTCGAAATAAATATCCATTACCACGGATTGAGGATTTGTTTGATCAGCAGGTACTTGATGTATTCTAAGATTGATGCGATCCGGATATCATCGATTGAGAGTCGAGATTACGATATCGAAGACTTTCCGTACGATCGGTCATTATGAGTTTTGGTAATGTCATTTGGGCTTACCAATGCTCCGGTGTTTATGGACTTGATGAACCGCATCTTCTGAGTATCCGGATCAGTTTGTTATCGTTTTCATTGATGACATATTGGTCTACTCTCGTTCCGAGGAGGAGCATGCACATCATCTTCGCACGGTCTTGGAGATTCTTTGACGACATCAGTTGTACGCGAAGTTCAGCAAGTGTGCATTCTGGTTATCCTCGGTTGGTTTTCGTGGTTTCTAGCGGGTATTTCAGTTGATCCTCGAAGATCGAGGCATCACGGTTGGGAGCGGTCGATTCGAGAGATCCGCAGTGATTGGCGGATATTACCGACATTTTGTCGAGGGCTTCTCGCGTATTGCTATGCCACGACACGTCTTACGGAAAGGCATGAAGTTCATATGGTCCGAGGATTGCGAGACCAGAAAGCGGAGATTAGTGTCGGCTCCATTTTGGTTTTTCCGGAGAGGATGGATTTGTACTTTACACCGACGCGTCTCTACAGGGTTTGGATGCAGCACGATATGGTAGTCTCTTATGCTTCTCAAGGAGCATGAGAAGAACTACCAGTTCATGACTGGAGCCCATCATCTTTGCTCTGAAGCTTTGGCGTCATCATTTATACGGTATCACATTTGAGATTCTCACTGATCATAAGAGTCTCAAATACATTTTCACTCAGAAGGAGCTTAATCTCCGACAGAGGAGATGGATGGAGTTCCTGAAGGACTACGATTGTACCATTAGCTACCACCGGGGGAAAGCTAATGTGGTTGCAGATGCGCTCAGCAGGAAGTCCAGAGGGACTTTAGCTTGCCACCGGATTTCGGTTACGGATTTGATTCAGAGTTTCTCGGAGTTAGATCTTGAGGAGCAGGGACCGACAGAGCAGGGTATTCTTGTTACCATGGTTGCTCAGTCGTCGATCAGGACGAGGATCCGAGAGGCACAGGCTGGTGATCAGCATTTGCAGTTCATCAGTAGTCAGATAGCTTCTGGGCAGCAGACCGAGTTCACACGAGACGAGGAGGGTGTTATATACTTCCGAGGCAGATTATGCGTACCTCAGTCTCATCCGGTCTTACAGGAGCTACTTCAGGAGGCACACCGTTCTCGATTTGTGATTCATCCAGGCGGAACCCGTATGTATCGAGACTTGAGACGTTCCTATTGGTGGAACGGTATGAAGAAAGACATCGCGGATTTCGTAGCTAGATGTCTTGTTTGTCAGCAGGTGAAGGCTGAACACCAGAGACCTGCAGGATTACTTCAGCGGATTCCTATTCCTGAGTGGAAGTGGGATCACATTACCATGGACTTTGTGGTAGGGTTGCCGAGGACACGACGAGGCCATGACGCGATATGGGTAATCGTTGATCGATATTTCTTACCGATTCGGAGGACTGATTCCCTGGATCGAATGGCGGATCTGTATTGCCGAGAGATTATCAGACTACATGGTGTTACATTGAGTATCATTTCGGATAGAGACCCATGGTTCACGTCTCGTTTCTGGCAGAGTCTGCAGCAGGCCTTGGGCACACAGATGGACAGTCAGAGCGGACCATTCAGACTTTAGAGGACCTGCTGAGGTCATGTGTTATGGATTTTGGAGGCGGTTGGGAGGACCATCTGCCGTTAGTAGAGTTTGCCTACAACAACGGCTTCCATTCGGCTATCCAGATGGCACCGTTTGAGGCGTTGTACGGTAGACCTTGTCGGACACCCGTCCTTTGGGATGAGGTTGGAGAGGCTCAGTTGTTGGGACCTCATAGAGTTCAGCAGGATGCAGAGTTGGTCCGTACTATCAGACGGAGGATGTCGAGGCGAGGATCGCCGAAGAGTTATGCTGATCGGAGACGACCATGTATTTCTACGAGTTTCACCCACGAAAGGGGTGAAGAGATTTGGCCTCAAAGGTAAGCTAGCTCCGCGGTACATTGGTCCCTTCGAGATCTTGGAGAGGATCGGAGCAGTAGCTTACCGACTGGCACTACCACCGTCCCTGTCAGGCGTGCACGATGTATTTCATGTATCCATGCTGAGGAGATATGTACCCGATCCGACGCATGTGCTGGCAGATATCCCAGTTCCAGTTCAGCCTGACATTACCTATGAGGAGGTTCCGGTACGGATTCTCGACCGGAAGGAGCGTCAGTTGCGGAACAAGACCATCCGGCTGGTTAAAGTCGGATGGCAGCATCATTCGGACGAGGAGGCTACTTGGGAGCTTGAGGATACGATCCGAGCTCGATATCCCCATCTTTTCACTTGAGGTATGTGAGTTTATTTACCGTTCAGCATTTATTATTATTATCTGTTATTAGTACTTGCTGATGGTAAATACTAAAATTTGGGGACCAAATTTTTATTAGTGGAGGAGAATGTAAAAAATCGGAAATAGGCGGATATGAATAAGGGAATTTTCCGGAATTTTTGGATATTTTTCGGGAATTTTTCGGAGCTCGTACGGATAAGTTCACGGGGATAAAAACTGGGCCCGGAAAAGCTTGTTTAAGCTACCCGAATTAAGCGAGGAAAAGTTTATATTTATATATCTTTTTCCTTTTATTTTTCTTTATTTCCTTTGCATTTGTCGCCGAACCTGAGCCGTTCCCGCACCTCTTCTTCCTTCTTCTCCCCGACGCCGCCGCGCACCTTCACCTTTGGTACCCTAACTGCCGGCTGGCGGTTGCTTCTTCCCGAACGCCGGCAGTCGATCCCTTGCCGAAGCCCTAGGCGCCGGCGATGCAATCGGCCACTTTCTCTTCTCCTTTTCTTCCTCCCGAGCCGCACCCCTCGGTGCCCTAGCCACCCGGCGCCGCCCGACTGCCTTCTTCTCTTCTCCTCTCCTCTGCCGCCACCACAGAGCCGACGCCGACCTTGTGAGCCGACGCCTTCTCACTTCTGTGTTGCCACCGCCCGAAGCCAGGCCGGTCGGCCAACGGCCAATGCCACTGCTTCTCCTACGAGACTTCTTCCAGATTCAATGAGGGAGGAACCTTTGAGACACCTCTCCTCTTCGGTATCAAGAGGAAGAGTTTTGTGTTCACCAAAACAGTACTTGGATCTAGTTCATTCTGGAGAAATTTCAGATTAGGGTAAGTTGTTTGAATTATGGGTGTGATCCTTGAGGAATCGGGTCTGATATTAATTTTGGTCGTGTTAATTGTGATTTAGGTTTATCTGTTTGGGATATTGGCAATTTAACTTTGCTCCGACTGTTGATTTACAGAAGCAACGTTTCCAATCAGATTTGGACAAGTTGTAGAGGTAATTTTTGTATATGTACTATATTTCATTTTTTGTTGTGGACTGGTTAGGGTGCCCTAATTCTACATAATCGTGATATGTGGTTTGAGTGAATTTGGGTTTTTATCAGTTGTTGATGATTGATAGATAGGTTAATAACTAATGTTAACCTAGGTATATGTGTTGAATTAAGGAATGGATAAGATTATTAAATAGGTTTGGAGATTTTTATTTAGCTATATAGCTAAATACCTTATCTGTTTGATATCACAGGACTTTGACTCGAGACGGTGTCTCGACGAGGGATCTATTTTGGATACGACCTTTCTATTTTATCGGAGGCGGGTACTTTTGACTTATGTCATTTGATATGCTTAGTAATTAAATTAACATGTTGCATTAATTGTGTTTCTTATCTGTTTTCGGTTAATCACTACCCAAATCTTACATGCTTGATTGATTGATTGGTTTTGCATCTCAGGTATATTTTACCTGTTTATACATGCTTATAGGGGTAGTGATATGCCATGCTTGACCATGTTCAGGACCTAGGTTTTATACCTTCTGTATACCTTTGGATTGTTTTGGATTCGTTGACCTATGATGCATTTTTATATATATGTGGATTAGGTCAGGATATTCTTGTGGTTAGTGCCATGCACCATTTGCATGATTGCATGCTGTGCGATAGTCCGCTCCATTATTGTTGAGCACATCGCCAGTTACATGGATCTGCACACACCACCACTCATGGGTTAGTGGTCGATTCAGGCTGAGTGTGTTGCAGCAAGGACCGTTGGTCCGCTCATGGGTAGTGTGACACAACGTGTTATCCGGCAGGGATTCCTCCCCGTCTTTGAGTACCGGGAGTTGAGAGCATTGTGCTCCCCCATCTATGATTTGGGGTAGGAGGATAGGTGTACTCCGACAGCATCCCGTCCACTCGGTCACTCATCAGGAGTAGTGACGACAGAGTGCACGGTTGTCACAGCCCTACCCACTCGGCCTCACTTTTGTATGAGATGATCGACTGGCGTCAGGGGTGACCAGGACGCATCATTGGCATCATATGCATGATGCATTTATTGCTTGTGTTTGTGTTTGCTGCATTTATATGCTGCATATTGTTTGGATACCTATGTTTGACATGCATCCCTCGGACTGTTTTGACCTTATACTCAGGATCTGGTTAGTACAGTATTCTCCTGTTTATTTCAGATGCATTCTTATCTTTCTTATCAGGAGACTGTACGCATGATTAGTGCTAGGTGTTGTTTCTTTACTTTGCATATCAACTGTACCTGCTGAGTGTTGGACTCACCCCGCCTCCATTGTTGATATTTTCAGGTTGATGCTGTCAGGAGGGAGTTCCAGTCGCTAGTCCTCACTGCACGTAGTGCTGGTCCTGCAGACCTCCAGGATATGTTTGGTTTTCTTTGGTTTCTTTCTGTTCTAGACTGTTTGAACTCGTTATGTTCTGGATTTATTTGCTTATGGACATGATATAGATTTTATTATATCGATGGATTGGGATTTGGTTTTTATTCTACTACATGCCTGCCTGGATGGCAGAAGAGGTGAGTTCGTTGGTTTTGAGCTTTACGAGTGTAGTTGAGTAGGGTGGTTTTTGAGTCAGAGTATTATTACTGCGTGGTTGTGTCAGCCAGAGGCTGAATATATATATAAACTGCATGGTGATTGATTTTTATTATTGTTATGATTCCAACCGCCTGTGGCTGAGTATTTAGTGCTTGTAGAAAATTTTTGATTGTCCGTCGTACAGGGGAGATGCTGCCGAAATTTTCTCGGACAGGGACTCTTCTGGGGGCTTGACATTTTTGGAGAGTATACTAAAAGCCTAGCTTTTGGTATAAACATTTATCTAGAAATAAAAATCACATTGGTCAAATATCTACATTTATGATAAATGTAGTTGTTCAATTAATTTATATTGTATATAACATGGTGTGTGGTGTCACACACAGAAGATCATGTTATCAGTTCTTTATAAATTATAAACAGTTGCTCACGACTAAGATGGAAAGGAATAAACCATTGGAATAGTCATAGTGTAATTAGGTATTAGTTTATCTTAACTAATAAATTACACTAGTACACTCTAAGTGTATTGAGTAGGACCATTTTAGGTAAGTTCTTTTTATACTGACTTGATAAAAGAACTAGACCTTAGTTATTATGGAAGTGTGAGCTCTTAATCCTAATATAATATCAAGCACATATATTTGATATTTATTTCTTTAATTTATCAATGGGTGAGATTTAGTTTGATAAATTAATAAGCCCGATAAGTTGGGAAATGATATCACTTATAATGTGTGTTGTTGATTATAGAAGGAATCTGTGTCCTAGTAATCTAGGTTGATAATGTCCCCAAGAGGAGCTCATAAGGATTGTCATGTCAAACCCTGCAGGTGGACTTAGTCCGACATGACGATAAGGTTGAGTGGTACTACTCTTGGACTAAGATATTAATTAAATGAGTTATCAGTAACTCACTTAATTAGTGGACATTCGACATCTTAAACACAGGGAGACTAACACACTCACAATAAGAAGGAGCTCAAAATGTAATTTAGGATTGGTGCGGTAGTTCAATAATAATTCTTTAGTGGTATGAATTATTATTGATAAAATTAAGTTGTGTGTTCGGGGCGAACACAGGAAGCTTAATTTCATCGGGAGACCAAAACCAATTCCTCCTCTCGGTCCCTATCGTAGCCTCTTGTATATAGAGACTTATACCCACCACATACCCACCTTCTTACCCATCCTAATGGGGTCGGCCAAGCTAGCTTGGAACCCAAGCTAGGGCCGGCCAAGACTAAGTGGATGAGTCAAGTTGGTGGCCGGCCAAAGCTTGGTCCCAAGCTTAGGTGGCCGGTCACTAGAATATTAAAAAGGATTTTTTATTAAAATTATTTTTTATGTGGATATCATGGTTTTAAAAGAGAGTTTAAAATTTAAATCTTTCCTTTTATAGCTTTCTACAAAAGATTAAGAAAAGATTTAAAATCTTTCCTTATTTGTAGATTGAAAGGAGATTTTAATTTTGAGAAAACTTTCCTTTTTAACCATGATCATAATTTAAAAGAGAGTTTTAAAAATTAAATATTCTCTTTTATTAGTTTCTACAAAAGATTAAGAAAAGATTTGATATCTTTCTTTATTTGTAGATTGAAAAGAGATTTTAATTTTTAGAGATAACTTTCCTTTTTGGAAATTATCCACATGTTTAAAAGAAAGATTTTAAATTATAAAATTTCCTTTTTATAACCCACCATGAAGGGAAAAATTATTGGAGAAATTTTTTATAAATTTCTAGAAACAAATTAGGAAGTTTTAATTTTTATTTTAATTAAAACTCTCCTTGTTTTGGGGAAAGAGGTGGTCGGCCATTGCAATTGAAAAAAGAAAATTGTTTTAATTAAAATAATTTTTATTTTTCATGGCAAAGGAATTAAGGAAATTTTTATTTAATTTTCCTTATTTGCCAAGACCAAGGATTATAAAGAGAGGGTAGAGGTGCCTTCATGTAGAAGGACTCTATTCTTTTCTTCCTCTCTTTTCCTCCTTGGTGTGGCCGGGCCTAGGGTCTCCTCTTCTCTTTCTTTTCTCTTCCTCCGTTGTGGCCGGCGGCATCATCACAAGAGCTTTCCATGGTGGCCGGTTCTAGCTAGGGGAAGAAGGAGAGAAAGAAGGCTTCGTTTCTTGCATCCCTTGGAGCTTGGTGGTGGTGGCCGGACCTTTACTTCTCATGGAGAATTAATGGTGGCCGAATCTAGTTTGGAGAAGAAGGAGCTTGGTGGTTCTCATCTCGGAAGATCGTTGCCCACACAACGTCCGAGATAAGAAGAGGAATACGGTAGAAGATCAAGAGGTTATTTTGCTTACAAAGAAAGGTATAACTAGTAATTGTTTTCCGCATCATACTAGTTTTCTTTGTATAGTTATTTATGGAAATACCAAACACAAGAGGCATATGATTCTAGAGTTTTCGAAATAGTTTTTTCGAGTTTATGTTTTCTTCTTTTTTGAATTTGTGATTCGATTGTTCTTTTTGGTTAACCTAGAGTTATTTAAGGAAATAAATATTAGCTTTCCTTAAAAGGCTTTGCCTAGGCGGTGGTGGTTGCTCCCATATCTAAGAAGACCATGTGCCTCGTCATGCAGTCCTGGAAGTTAATTTTGAAAATTTATATTTATGAAATTAATAACTTAGGTATATTTGAATCAATAGTGTTAAGTTCCGCTTGCGATTCAAATCTAAACCATTAAGAATAGATAAGTTAAATTTGGAATCAATGATGTTAAGTTCCATCTGCGATTCCTAATTTAACTTCTAAAGAATACATTAGCTTATTTAATGAAAGGTTCGACACTTGTACAAAAAAATTTTGTACAGTGGAACCGGTACAATTTTCTTAGGACTAACCAATACAAAATGGAGTTGGGCTTAACCTTCTTAAGGTTGAGCTCAGCAGTTCTTAACATGTTAAGCAACTCGAGCAGTGGCTTGTCAATTTCGTTCATGTTATAATTTAGAACGAATTGACTATAGGTATCTGGCAAGGATTGCAAGATCACATCAGTGGCCAGCTCTTGGCCAAGTGGGAATCTCAACCTCTGTAGGTTTCTATGTACATATGGGCCTACAGGATTCCCATCTTGCATCTTGCACTGAAACAGTGCCTTAGAGATCTCGAATCTCTTTTGCCTCGCTTGTCCTTGATATAGTTGACGAAGATGTTCAACCATATCATAAGCGCCCATCAACTCGTGTTGCTTCTGAAGCTCAGAGTTCATGGCGCAAGCATAAGACATGACACATCTAATGTGTCATCTTGATGCTTCCTATAAGCATCTCGATCAGCTCGCCTGGCAATGGCAGGAGGTGCCTCCGGAATGGGCTGCTCCAGAACGTATAGTTTACGTTCTTGTGTGAGAATGATTCTCAGGTTCCTGTACCAGTCCAAGAAATTTGCTCCGTTGAGCTTGTCCTTCTCAAGGACGGAACGCAGGGAGAAAGAGTTCGTATTTGACGTCATGGTTATCTACAACATAAAAATGCAGAAAAATAAATAAATATCATATTCTATTAATCATTTAATTAGGCCTTTTAATTAAATGATGCTCCCACTGAATTCTATAATTCATGTGGGACAAGATCTACATCATACTACGCCTTGAGTTAGCTTTGGCTAAATCGCCCAAGACTTAGTATGATCGGTAGGTAACTAATTACTAATTACATCTCTATGCAACTCTTGTTTATAGGATCAAGATCCGCATTTATATTAAAACTCGAGTTAACTTTGGCTAATACGCCCAAGAGTTAATATAAACGTGATTTTGACCTATCTACCAACCATTGGAAAATGTCTATAGTTAAACTCGATCCAATTGAGTTAACTAGTTACTCAATCTAATTGAGTTGTACTCACCCATGCGTTGATAGGCGGGACCAAAATTGTCCCTCCGTACCCTACCAAGATAATATGTGTTGCTCTGCTTTGGCATATTCAACAATAACATGTGATCAAGGTAGTGATAGATATCACGGCATGGTAGGCATTATGAGTTAACGCGATTGAGATCTAATCTAATCGACGAGGTGTATCATATACACTATTTAGATCTAATCTAATCGTTAGGGCGCATCATGTACGCGATTTAGATCTAATCTAATCGTTAAGGCGCTAATTAATTACTATTCTAGCATGCATCACATATACACACACAAGCAATTAATTAAATATTTTGTGATTAGTCATGGCCCTACTATGATCTTCTCAAGCCAATGAGAAGATCGGATGGTCAACCTAAGGTCAATAGCTTCTCAAGCTCCTTCCTTTGACCACCTTGTGTTGCTCGCGCCCTCCTCGTAACTCTGTCTCGAGTGGACCTTCCACCGCTCCAATTTTGTACATTATAATTTTGAAACTCGAGTTACATTCGAGTCTAAAAAACTATTTTACAACAGGAATATATAATAGAGGAAGGCACGACGCGCAGGTCGTGAATCAAGTACAACACGCACAAACACATGACGGCACGCAGGTCGTATTATGAATTACAACACAATTTTTCAATCTAATTGGGTCTTTTGGGCCATGACCATCACAAAATAATACATAATTCTAAATTATGTAATTTCTATAAATTTCTATAATTTTTCTACAATTTTTATGAGAAAAAATTCCCAGCGGTCCCGTTTAGCGATTTTCGGGCGCAATCGCGGAACGAAGCCCCTTGCGGGGTCAAGGGCAGCACCCCTACCTGAGATATAACCATCACGAGTATTCCTAAGCGATCCTATAGTGCCTTAGTCCACTATCCCAAAACAATTTGGGGCGAAACCTTGCCGTTTCGAAAATATTTTCTCGGTAGTCGAAGCCTACAAGTGTCTAAACACTTATGCTTCGCTTCTACGAGAAAAATACTCATAAAAACTATAAAAATCATAAAAATACAGAAACTTACAGATCTGTAGAATTTCATAAAATTCAAAATAAAACACGCACGCGCTTCGTACGTGGTTCTGATACCACTGTTGGATTTTTCAGGCCGCAAAAATTACTTTTTGGGTTGCAGAAACCCCGAAATTTCCATGCCACGGATCCGTGCAAAGAATAAAATTTTGTAAAACTTTCACGTACGAGTTTCTAATCAAGATCTAAACTAGATCTACAAAGAAGAAGAGCGTTACCCTTGATGCGAAGCACTTCGCGTAATCCCGCTCGTCAAAGGTTCGCCAGATCTCGAGAGTATCAAAGTAGATACTCCTCTATGTGTATCCACACAAGCAAGAGATGGAGAAGAAACCTTAGAGTGTGCTAGCACTCAAGCAAGGTCTCAGCAATGGAGAGGAGAGGGAGAGAAGAAACCTTGAGAGGAAGAAGAAGAAATGATTTCACTTGAATGAAAATGAATTCATTCCACACTAAAAGTGGCCGGCCACTTCATGAGGTTTGTAACCTCCATGGGATACCAAGAGTCACAACTCTTGGTACCTCCCATGAGGTGGCATCCCACTTAAGCAAACATGATGATGTGGAGCATCATCATTGGCCCACTCTTTGCCAACTCACCAATGAGGTGGCAAATGGTCAAGTCAAACTTGACCCTTCATCTTCCTCTCAAGTCAAGTCAAACTTGACCACTTCTCTCCCTTGGTTGATCTAATCTAACCATTAGTTCAAGTTAATTTTTAATTTAATGAATCTCTATTCATTGAATTAAATTAATTAAATGATTCTAAGTCCAAATTAGACTCACTTAACACATGAACCAAATTGAGTCAAACTCAATTAGCTCAATTTGGATTACTCTTAATCCAATTTGGTTCATCACATGAACCTAATCCTTTAGGTTCATCAAATGAACCTAATCTCCATCTAATTGCCCTTTGTGTCTGACCCTATAGGTTCTTGTAACGTTGGCAATACTCCTAAACCAATTTAGAAGCATAAGTAATGAATGGTATCTAGCAACACATCATTACTACCCAAGTTACAATAATGTTGAGATCCAACATCACCTTGTGACTACTAATTATGACTCCTCATAATATATGACATTGTCCTTCTATCCTAGACATCTAGATTAATCAATATAAGGCATAAACCGTGTCATCCTCTAATCAATCTAAATCTTGAACTCCAAGTAGACTCACTCAATCAAATGAGCTCAATATCTCATATTGACTCACTTGGGCATGACCATGCACTTAGTGATCTCACTCTATCAAGAATATCGATGTCACTCCCGTCATATAGGAGGGATAGATCTCATCTACATCACTCACATCCCTCAGCAAAATTTGTTACATACCCAGTAATCACCTTTATAGTCCACCTAGTTACTGGTGACGTTTGACGAAGCCAAAGTACGTAACTCCTTATGTAGGGAACCATGGTGACTTCAGGTCCAAGGACTAGTAGTCATACTAATAGCCACATGAGAAAGTATATGACATTCATATAATAATCCATGATACTTTCTCATGGCGGGTCATTCAGTATACATTCTCCAATGCATACCCATGTGTCAACTTGATATCTCTATATCCATGACTTGTGAGATCAAGTCATCGAGTTGACCTACATGCTAGTCTCGTCGTATTAACATTGTCCCTGAATGTTAATACTCGACTAGGAATGATTAAGAGTAGTGTTCCCTATATCATCTCACTATCGATTCAACCAATCGATTGATATAGGTAAGAACCTTCTACTCAAGGACGCTATTATACTTAGTTATTTGGCACCAATACAAGTAAGTATAATAACCAAAAACAAATGCCTTTATTTATATACAAGAATATGATACAACGAGTCCATACAACAATCATCAAATTATTGGCTCTAGGGTTCAAACTAACACCTAGAACCCTTTCAGGTGCCTCGATCGGGGCTATAATACAACCCTGATCTCAATAGCCTAGATCATCACTTGTAAATCATTCTCTTTTTGTTCTACTACTGTTTGTGAACCATCAACGTTGTGGGTACTCCGTCCAAAGGAGGTCTTTATAGTGCATTTCACTTGCCTTGAATTAGCAATCCTCTAATTGCAACCAAGTAATTCTTTCTATGCCTCTATCTTTAATTTATATGCTTCTTTATTCTTTTTATACAAATATTTTTTCTAATAAGCTATAAGTTGAGAGTTTTTGTTTTTATCTTTCAAGGTTATTCACCCAGGACCAACAAACCAACTATAATTATCCCAACAATCCTATAACTTCATCCTTTAACGATCTATCTATAACAATACCCACTTCATTTATTTCTTTACTCTTTCCTATGTACCATAACTTAAAACTAAAGTTCTTTATCACTTTTCCTTCTCACCTACCCATTTTATCTCTTATATACACAAAATACTAATTCTTCTCCTAATCATCGTATCTATTACCTCCATTGATTTACCAGTGAGGGTTCCTATATTCCATACTCTAAATCTTAGACTATTAATTTTCTTATCATATTTGTTCTTATCCAATATATGATGTGAGAACTCTTACATATTTAACACTATACCCAAGTTCGTATGTACATGTAGCGGTTCTTGTTAATACCTTACAATTAGACCCTACAACATGAACTCTTGCATATTTAGCACTATACCCGAGTTCTGGAGTTGTAACAATCCTTGCTGAGACATTACAGTCGGACCTTGCTGTAACACCCGCCCTTCCACTACTTAGGGAGGACGGGGTTACTTGAACATACATACATGCATTCATAAATATAAAATCATGGCAACGGAAGTATATATAAGAAAACTAACTACTGATCATGCTATCATAAAAGCATACTAATAAAACATGGCATGTGAGCTATAAAATCATGTAACATAATAAACGTGTCAGCATGCTAGTGCATATAACTTAATTCAATATTTACTACTTGCAACATGATCTTCTTACTAAAGCATAAAACATGAAACATAAGTTCACATCAAGTATAAACCATCCAAAAGTATCTAGTAGGAAAAATAGTTCATAAGAAAAACTTAGAAAATGAATAAGTCTTGAAATATAAAATAGATCTTCTTTCCACTATGCCACTTCCACACACATCCTTGCCATTCCTGTTGTTCCCTTTAGTTTAGCGATTCTTTTCCTTTTTCTGCAGTACAAGGGAAATTAAACTATAAGCACATAGACTTAGTAAGATCCCTTCCTACTCACAAAACCATAAATTATGTATAAATCATAAAGTGGTAACATGCTCATTCAACTCACATCTAGGTATGAAAAAAAAAAACTTACATGCTAGCATAAAGTAGTGTCATACTCATCTTAAGCAAATCATAACATAGCATGTGAGAGCATAAGCATAAAGTAGTAGCATGATCATCTAAGCATCATAAGACATATCTTCAATAACATCTTACTAAAGCATAGAGGAAACTATATAGCATGAACATGTAGATGCAAGATGTTCTCTTGAAAACATGTATCATGAAATGAGTATATGCCAAATGTCCTTTTGAAAACATATATTATATAAATACTTAAACATAATCTCAAAATGAGGCCCCGGCTTTGTACTACATACATACATGAATACGCGCATCCTAAGTAGATCCAAGGTAGCTAATCTTGAACCTACTAGGAACTAGGCCTGTTTCATTGACCATCGACCTAGGGACAACTTAGGAGTCCATCCCTTTTACTAGGCCCGTTTCATTGACCATCGACCTAGGGCCGCTTAGGAGTCCACCCTTGGTACAAGCCATACAAAAGTAAAATAGCATACATGTTTCTTGTCATATCATAGCATATCATGTTCTTTGTCATATCATAGCATATCATATCTCTTGTCATAACATGAAGAGTGCTCTTAGTCCCAACTTAAGGGAAGCATCTCTTAGGCTATCATGAAGAGTGCTCTTAATCCCAACTTAACGGAAGCATCTCTTAGACTTTTCCTCATACATAAGCCTTGCATAAACATAACATGATGGCAATGAGTGCCCATAACATATAGCATATCATAGGAATCATATCATGGTGGCATAATGTGCACATAACATGTAGCATATCATAGAAATCATAACATGATGGCATAAAGTGCATATAGCATATCATAGGAATCATACATGATGGCATAAAGTGCACATAACATAATAACATATCATAGGAATCGTAACATGATGGCATGAGTATACATATCAAATAACATGGTGACATAAATTCATATTCTATCAAAGAAACCTTAAGTAGCTCCTTGTCCTCATTTTTCTTATCTTGGCCGAAACATGTAGACATGAAATCATGGATTTTAAAGTAACATAAAAACATGGAAATCACTAACATAAGTTCTCATGGTACTAACATAACATATGAGACCTTAGAAACCCTAGGTAGCTCCTTAACCTCCTTTTTCTTGTCTTGGCCGAAGCATGAAGGCATGATTCTAGGTTTCTTTCAACAACTTAAAGCATGAAACCTTAAACTAACATCATATAGTGGGTTACATATAATGAAGAATCATAAACAAGTCTTGTTAGGTTTTTAAACTTCCTCTAAACCCTTTTATCTTTACTTGGCCAAAACCCTAGAAGCATGGGTCTAGCTTTTTATGCAACCTAAAGCATGAAAACCCTAAATGAATATCATATAGTGGGTTACATGTCATGAGGAAACATAAGCAAGCATAGTTAGGTTTTTTTTAAACTTCCTCTAAGTCCTTTAATTCTTCTTGGCCGAAACCCTAGATGTATAAGCAAGCATGGTTTAGGTCTAAAACTTTCTCTAAACCTTTTTCTTTCTTTTGGCAGAAACCTAAAGGTAAGCCTCTAGGTTTTCAATGCAACATAAGACATGAAAACTTAAACTATCATTATGTAGGAGATCATATATCATGAGAGAGAATAAGCAAGCATGGTTAGGTTTTAAAACTTCCTCCAATGCTTTTATTTCTTCTTGGCCGAAACCCTAGAAGCATGATTCTAAGTTCTTATGCAACCTAAAACATGAAAGCTTTAAATTAACATCATATGGTGAGTTACATATCATGAGGAATCATAAACAAGTATTGTTAGATTTTTAAACTTCTTCTAAACCCTTTTATCTTTACTTGGCCGAAACCTATAGAACATGGTTCTAACTTTTGAGTAACATAAGGCATGAAATACCTAAACTAACATCATATAGAAGATCATACATCATGAGGAATCATATACAAGCATAGTTAGGTTTCAAAACTTTTCTCTAAAGCTTTTATCACTTCATGGCCGAAACCTATAGGAGGTGTGATTCCAAATTTTTTAAACCACATGAAGCATGAAAACTTTTAGTAACAATAGATAGCCTCTTAACCTTACCTTGGCCGAACTTACAAGGCAAGATCCTAGGTTTTCAAGAAACTTTTAAGCGTAGAAACGTAGGAAAGCTACTTGTACTACAGGTGAGGGGATTACTTACCTCCTTTCGCTTGGTTTACTAATGAAAAGTACCCTTACTTTGGTGAAGTTTCCCTAGGAGAAATCCTTTGGCTTGGTTTCGGCAATGGTGAAGGTGAGGGCTTAGGTTTTCGATGGAGAGAAGGAGGGAGGAAGAAGAGAGAAGAAAAAATGAAGTTCTCTTTCCCTTTCTCTTATTTATGCTAAATGAAGGAAGAAGGCAAATTCATCTTTTCATTAGGGAGGAAGAAGACAACTCAAACTTTTCCTTCTAAGTGAAGGGAGCCTTTCCTTACCTTTAACTACAATGTTCCTTTCCTTCCTAACAGCACACCCCTACTGGAGCTACTGGTTATCACATATATGCATCTAACAAGAGGTCCAAGGTTTAAACCTTGATTATGCCTCTTTTTGGTTCTATTTCTTTTTTTTATTTTTGAAAAATCTACATAAAGCCTATTTTAATCATGGGAAAATAATTCATAAAATTGCTAGAGATCCTATGGGTGTTACACTTGCAATGTGTTTCTTCCGAGGAATAACCTACCATTAGTATAATAGTTTAATAGATTCATTCATTGAATATTTGTCATAGTTTTAACAGTGGCTGGCAACCTAATGCAACCCTCTTGCTTTATCCGAGCTTGGAAATGGCCATGACTGGTTCATCATGGACGGAGTTGAGTTAGTTAATTAGGTTAAATTAATTAAATGAGTTTGATAAATTAAGTGAAGTTGATTAATTAATTTTTAATTGAGTTATATCCAATTAATCTAATTTGATTAATTAATTTTTAATTGAGTTATGTCCAATTAATTAGATTAATTGGATTAATTAGGTTTAGTTTAAATGAATTAAATGAGTTGGTGATTTAGATTAATTTAAATTAATTAAAATTTAATTCAACTTGGGGTTTAATTTCATTAATTATTTAGTATTATATTAATTAATTAAATTTGATTGATTAAAAAATTTCTGATGAATTAATTAAGGTAGAATCATTAAGTTTAGTTTAACTAATTAAGTTTAAATTTTAATTAATTAATTAATTAATTATATTTTAGATTAATTTAATTAAATTAGTTTGTTAGGTTGAATTAAATTGATTAAGTAGATTAAGTAATTTTTTAAAAATTAATTAAGCTAAAGTTTGTTAAAATTAATCAAATTAAATTTTAATTAAGTGAGTAAAAAATTAATTAAGTTAAATTACTTAAGCTAGTTAAGAATTAAGTTAAAGTTTGATTAAATTAATTTAGTGTGATTAAAGGTTTTATATATATTAATTAATTTGTTAAGAATTAAAAGTTTCAATTAAGTTTGATTAATTATCATATAAATTAAATAGTTTAAATTAATTTAGTTAATTAAGTTTAATTGTATTAATTAATTAAGTTAGATTAATTAATTATGTTTGAATTAATTAATTAAGTTGAGTTTAATTAATTAAAGTTTAAGTTTGAGTTTGATTAATTAAAGTTTGAGTTTGACCTAAATTCGTCTCACTCTTGTCTAGATTTTCAAATAAGAAACCTTATAAATTTTGTAAGATGATTATTTTATCTTTGTTGATTTAATTTGACATTTAAGGATTGATTGACATTTCAATTAAATTCAGGTGTAACTATTGGTCAGCTAAATACATATTTCAGAAATTAGATTCCAAACTATGGTGAGGCACAGGAGTCTTCTTGGGTAGGGATGGCAATAGGGAGGGTTCAAACCTGACCTCGTAATAAACTTGCCCAACGGGACAGGTTTAGACCCGCCTAAATGGGTCTAAGGTGGGTCCAGGGCGAGTCCTGGGTTTAACCGGGTCCACCCCGGACCCATATATATATATATATATATATATATATATATATATATATATATATATATATATATATATATATATATATATATATAGTTTATTAATATAATTTTAATTTTTCTTATATTTAATAATTAATATTTTAATTAAAATTTTATTTTATAATATTTTAATATTGAAATAAATATATTTTAAATATGGCAGATCTAGCGGGTCTAACCCAGACCCGCCTCGCCGGGTTCACGGGGCGGGGTAGGTCCGAAGGGAAGTGGGGTGGGTTCCGGGTTTGGCCAAACCCGCCTTGACCAAGATTCATTGCCATCCTTATTCCTGGGTATTGAAGCAGCGACCACTTCTAGATAAAACCTTTTTAAGAAATTGTATACTTAATTTTTCTATTAAAAATCTTGGTCTAACTAGTCTAGGATATGGCGAGGTAGCTTTGGTGAGTTTTACTTAACTAAGTAAACCAAATAGGATAAGATTTACCTTACTTGACTCCTAAACCAAGCTTTCCTAACGTACTATCATCTCACCCCACCCTAGTACTACCTTGCGCAAGTCTCGATCAAGTCTAAGTCCTTATATAACTATTCTAAGTTAAGCATAAAAAAAAGCAAATAAATAAAGAAATAAATCAAACAAGCATGCAAGTTTATTTAATAACAAATATAGTTTTTCTATTAGCTCCTTCTGGATTAGAACCTCGAAAAGGTCTATCTAGGTAATGAATTTGATCCTTAAGGATCTAATATTAATTTAGTCCAACTTGATTAGTCAAGTTTGATTTAGGGATTCATGCTTGAACTTGATTTCTATTTTAATTTAAAATTGATAAGGATGACTTAAATCGTAGGTCAGCTTTGTATCCTAATCCGGATTGATTGTATACGACTATTTATTTTCTAAAAATCATATCATGATATTTGGAACCTAAGGTGAACCATTCCAATGAATCCTTAAGTTCTTTGACTTGGATTTTTAAAATAGAATTTTCTTTCTCAAGTTATTGGACTTGAGTTTAAGTTTCATATTGAACTAGTTCAGTCAAAGAACTTGGGTTAATCATCTCCTTAAGGGATGTTACCTCCTTTTGGAGTGACTTTACCCGAACATTAGACTTTGCTAACTTACAAGTTAAATATGAAATTAACTTATACAATTTATCTACTAAAGCAAGACTTACATTAGTGTTTGACTTTTCGGAAATAGATACGGATCTATGACTTTTCTTGGACTTAGCCTCCAATTCGATCTCGGGCTTCAACTCAGAATCGGACTCATCCAATTGTTTCTTTGTTGTTAACACCAGGTAGCTCACTTGAGCTTGTTCTTCCTCGTCTGATTCTTCATCTTTCATGTTGGAAGTCCCTTCATGTAGCTCTTGAGTCTTCAGATGGTACTCCATTCGGCCCTTCCAATAGCTAAAGTTCTCGTCGGAGAAAGGAGGTGGGCGTCTAGTGCTATAACCTTTTTGATGGACCATTTAAAATCTTGCACACACATAAAAACTGAAATACTCCAAGACTTGGTCTTGGATAGAGCCGTCAATTTGGGTTGGGCCCGTTGGATTGGCCTGCCCTACCAAACAATTTAAGTGGGTTGGGTTGAAATTTTATCAATCCAAGCCCGCTGCAGGTCGACCCGCCTAGGCCTGTGACCCACACAAGTCGACCCATGATCGGCTTGGGTTGGCCCGCGAGTTGAAAAACATATGTAAACTAAGTTTTATGTCAATTTATTATCTTTCTTTATTATAATTTTAAAATAAAAATTATACTTTTCATTCAACATAAGTACTCGTTTATGTCCATTTATATTTAAAATACATATTTATGAATACATTTGATTAATGAAACCTTTCCATAGTAAAACGTTGAAAATATGAAATATTTTTTTAATTTTTTTTAAAAAATGATGGGCCCGCCCGCCAAACCCGCAACCCACCTTGGATTGGGTTGGGTTAGAAATTTCTCAACCCGTCAAGTTGACGGGTTGAACTCGCCCCACCCCACCAAATGGTTGGCCCATTACGGGCCAACCCGCCCCGCCACGGATTGTCTCGTCTGACAGCTCTAGTCTTAGATTTAGTAGTGCAGGAAGAGAAGAAAAAATAAGATCACGAGCTCGAGCAATATTGCACCAATTTCGAGTATGGAAAATTTGAATGAAAAAAATATCAAAAGGGGGTGCACTGAATCTGATTAATTATGAAAAATTTTAAAAAAATCTCTTATGATGGTTGTACCAATTCAGAGCACTCTCACTCTGATACCAATTGAAGGATCGAAAAACGCGCTAAAGAGGGGAGGGTGAATAGCGCTCATTGATTTCTCATGGTTTTTATAAAACTTAGAGAGAATAACGCAATGAAATTAAAACAATAATTGAAATAATTCTAATACAATTAGTTTTACTTAGTTTGGAGCTTATAACAACTCCTACTCCAAGTCCCACGATCGTTAATCACTTTCGTTAAGAAATTCACTATTAATTCGAATCTTGCAAAGTTTGAATATGAAGATACAATTTTTGCTAAAATAAAATAGTAAAGCATAGTTGTTGGAGCAATGTTGCAGCTTCGTAGTCGAATTTTAGAGCATCACAGAGCTTATTTGATCATTGTTAAAAGTGTTGATATGGCTACTGCATGTGACCTCTTGATATAGGTCAATCCAGGTGCCTCTATGCCATTGAGGTGCCTAGATTAGAGCTGATCTGATCCAAGCTCATCGCATCTTTTCCACTTCTAAGCACCTCCATCCCTTTGAAGCACCTTGGTTGTTGACGTGGCAAGCACTGAGTGGAGCTCCTCCTGGTCAACTCTATCTCATCCTAGGTGCCTTAATCCTTTTGAGACACTTCGATCTAATCTGTGTTGACCAACTAGAAGTTGCCACCTCATCATGTTACATGTGCCCAAGTGATTGAGGCACCTGAATACCTTTCAGGTGCCTGTATCAGCTTAAGACATCTGGATCCTTCTAGGCACCTAAATCATCACTTCCAGGCTAAAGAGTATTCTACATCACAAAGTTAATACAAAAAATAATATAAAATAATATTATTTGGCAGTCTTGGACTGTCCAGGTCTATCGTTCTGATTTTTCATGAAATTCTAGGTCGTACCAATGTCTATTGTTCCCTCAACAAGGAACACGTCCTCACCTACTCTTCTCAGGAGAGTTTTACCTTTGGCAAACACCTGTTTGGACTTTTCATCAACGTCTGATCTTAACCTCCGGACTTCCGCTACACGTCTGATCATTGACCCGCTTGACTTCTGCCTGATGTCTGCGACCCCCAAGACTTCTACCAATGTTCCTGATCTACCAAATCTTCTATTAATCCACTTGACCAGGACTTCGTGCCCAATCCCTTGACTAGGACTTCTTTTCCTAACCTTAACTATGACTTGCCTGCACACTTAGGTAAGCTTATTAGATCACAAATAAACTTAACTTTGAACTCTTTGTTAATATCAAAACTTAGGTTCTATCATCTAACACTTCCTGTACTAAGACGATCTAGAATGGATTCAGTGTTCTGAATCGTAGGATCATGCAATCCTATGATTCATGTTTGCGATTTTGCAAATATGGCTCCTACCTACCATGTTTGAAAAATGTGATAATAAGTACAAGAAAAGACCATCTATAACAAAAGGTGATAACCCTCACCCAGGTGGCTCAGTATTATCGACCCCTAGCTAGATACAAGCAGGTAAATCATTGGAAGTAAATCATTTGGGAGGGGCTTCGCCCAACAACAGTAGCGCCTACAGGGGGTGAGGTAACCACAAGACTTCCACATCCATTGGAAATCGACCTAGGCTAATTTATGATAACACCACTGCATAAACTATCTACATCAGCCCGTAGAAGCTATTAATTAACATGGTAGAGGTGTTGATAATTGTTAAAGATCCTTTAGGGACTCTCTTAATTGCCTTCCTATTACTAGTTCCATAAGTAATTAGTGACACTAAATCAACAAAATTAAAAGGGATGTTGATCAGTTTGAAAAAGATTATACATTTATTGCACATTATTACAAATTTAGTTAATTTTATCTCTTTTTCATGCTTTTTTTATTCTCACTACAAAAAAACAATAATTTAGGGACGAAAGTTTGGGACGAAAATTTTTCGTCCCAAAATTGCAACAATTTTGGCAACAAATATAAAATTTGACCCAAATTAGAAACGAAATCTGCAACAAAAAAATTTCATCGCAAATTGCCAACAAACAATATTTTCGTTGCAAAATTCGTTCCAGAATCTGGGACGAATTCTGGATTCGTTCCAGAATCTGGGACGAATTCTGGATTCGTTCCAGAATCTGGGATGAATCCAGAATTCGTCCCAAAATCTGGGATGAATCCGGGATTCGTCCCAGATTTTAAAAAATTAAAAAATAAAATAAATATTATTCGGAAAGCCTAAATATAGACCTAGAGATCTCGGAATTTAATGAAACAAATTTCTATGCGTTCATAATTTTCTCCTGATCATAAAAATATCCTAATCCTGAATTTTAACATAATATATTGAGTGTGGTGATTTTTTAACATGAATATCACCTAATGCTTAATAAAAAATTCACCACAGTCAATATAACATGTTAAAATTATAGATGAGGCTATTTTAAAGATCACAAAAAAATTAGGAACTCATAGAAACTTGTTTCATGAAATTTTGACATCTCTAGATCCATATTTAGTGTCTCCGAATAATTTTTCTTTTATTTTTAAATTTTTTTAAATCTGGGACGAATCCAGGATTCGTCCCAGATTTAAAAAAATTAAAAAATAAAATAAATATCATTCGAAAGGCCTAAATATGGACCTAGAGATCTCGGAATTTAATGAAATAAGTTTCTATGTGTTCATAATTTTCTCCTGATCATAAAAATATCCTAATCCTGAATTTTAACCTAATATATTGAGTGTGGTGATTTTTTAACACGAATATGACCTAATGATTAATAAAAAATTCACCACAGTCAATATAATATGTTAAAATTATGGATAAGGATATTTTTGAGATTAGGAAAAAATTAGGAATCCATAGAAACTTATTTCATGAAATTCCGACATCTCTAGGTCCATATTTAGTGTCTCCGATTAATTTTTCTTTTATTTTTTTATTTTCTTAAATCTGGGACGAATTCAGGAATTCGTCCCAAAATCTGGGACGAATTCAGGAATTCGTCCCAAAATCTGGGACGAATCCAAGATTCGTCCCAAATTTAAAAAAAATAATAAATAAAAAAAATATCATTCTGAAGGTCTAAATATGGACCTAGAGATCTCGAAATTTAATGAAACAAGTTTCTATG
The DNA here is from genome assembly GCF_018446385.1 of Zingiber officinale. Taxonomy (NCBI): domain Eukaryota; kingdom Viridiplantae; phylum Streptophyta; class Magnoliopsida; order Zingiberales; family Zingiberaceae; genus Zingiber; species Zingiber officinale. The sequence continues at coordinate 62,811,909 of NC_055988.1, read as the reverse complement.
CGTTCATAATTTTCTCCTGATCATAAAAATATACTAATTCTGAATTTTAACCTAATATATTGAGTGTGGTGATTTTTTAACACGAATATAACCTAATGCTTAATAAAAAATTCACCACAGTCAATATAATATGTTAAAATTATGGATGAGGATATTTTTAACATCACAAAAAAATTAGGAACCCATAGAAATTTGTTTCATAAAATTCCGACATCTCTAGGTCCATATTTATTGAAACATAGATAGTTTAGTGTTAATTAAGTATGTTAGCGTTTAACGTATGTTTGAATATGTGTCTAAAACTTTAAATATATACCTACATATGTCAGAATTTTATGAAACAAGATTCTATGAGTTTTTAATTTTCTCTTGATTGTAAAAATGTCCTCCTCTATAATTTTACCCTAATATTTTGAGTGTTGTGATTTTTTAACTTGAATTTAAAGAATTTGGTTTAAAAAATTACTACACTTAATATATTAGGTTAAAATTATGAATGAGGATTTATTTATGATTATTACAAAATTATGAACCCATAGAAACTTGTTTCATGAAATTCCGACATCTCTAGGTTCATATTTAGTGTCTCCGATTAATTTTTCTTTTATTTTTAAATTTTTTTAAATTTGGGACAAATCCTGGATTTGTCCCAAAATCTAGGACGAATCCAGAAATTCGTCCCAAAATCTGGGACGAATCCAGGAATTCGTCCCAAAATCTGAGACAAATTCAGGATTCGTCCCAGAATTAAAAAAATGAAAAAATAAAATAAATATCATTCGGAAGGCCTAAATATGAACCTAGAGATCTCAGAATTTAATGAAATAAGTTTCTATGTATTCATAATTTTCTCCTGATCATAAAAATATCCTAATCCTGAATTTTAACCTAATATATTGAGTGTGGTGATTTTTTAACACGAATATGACCTAATGATTAATAAAAAATTCACCACAGTCAATATAATATGTTAAAATTATGGATAAGGATATTTTTGAGATTAGGAAAAAATTAGGAATTCATAGAAACTTGTTTCATGAAATTCCGACATCTCTAGGTCCATATTTAGTGTCTCCGATTAATTTTTCTTTTCTTTTTTAATTTTCTTAAATCTGGGACGAATCCTGGATTCGTCCCAAAATTTGGGATGAATCCTGGAATTCGTCCCCAAATCTGGGACGAATCCAGGAATTCGTCCCAAAATCTGGGGCGAATCCAGGATTCGTCCCAGATTTTAAAAAAAATAAAAAATAAAATAAATATCATTCCGAAGACCTAAATATGGACCTAGAGATCTCGGAATTTAATGAAACAAGTTTCTATGCATTCATAATTTTCTCCTGATCATAAAAATATACTAATTCTAAATTTTAACCTAATATATTGAGTGTGGTGATTTTTTAACACGAATATGACCTAATTCTTAATAAAAAATTCACCACAGTCAATATAATATGTTAAAATTATGGATGAGGATATTTTTAACATCACCAAAAAATTAGGAACCCATAAAAATTTGTTTCATGAAATTCCGACATCTCTAGGTCCATATATAGTGAAACATAGATAGTTTAATGTTAATTAAGTATGTTAGCGTTTAACGTATGTTTGAATATGTGTCTAAAACTTTAAATATATACCTACGGATGTCAGAATTTTATGAAATAAGATTCTATGAGTTTCTAATTTTCTCCTGATTGTAAAAATATCCTCATCTATAATTTTACCCTAATATTTTGAGTGTTGTGATTTTTTAACTTGAATTTAAAGAATTTGGTTTAAAAAATCACTACAGTAAATATATTAGGTTAAAATTATGAATGAGGATTTATTTATGATTATTACAAAATTAGGAACCCATAGAAACTTGTTTCATGAAATTCCGACATCTCTAGGTTCATATTTAGTGTCTCCGATTAATTTTTCTTTTATTTTTAAATTTTTTTAAATTTGGGACGAATCCTGGATTTGTCCCAAAATCTGGGACGAATCCAGGAATTCGTCCCAAAATCTGGGACGAATCCAGGAATTCGTCCCAAAATCTGGGACAAATCCAGGATTCGTCCCAGAATTAAAAAAATGAAAAAATAAAATAAATATCATTCGGAAGGCCTAAATATGAACCTAGAGATCTCGGAATTTAATGAAATAAGTTTCTATGTATTCATAATTTTCTCCTGATCATAAAAATATCCTAATCCTGAATTTTAACCTAATATATTGAGTGTGGTGATTTTTTAACACGAATATGACCTAATGATTAATAAAAAATTCACCACAGTCAATATAATATGTTAAAATTATGGATAAGGATATTTTTGAGATTAGGAAAAAATTAGGAATCCATAGAAACTTGTTTCATGAAATTCCGACATCTCTAGGTCCATATTTAGTGTCTCCGATTAATTTTTCTTTTCTTTTTTAATTTTCTTAAATCTGGGACGAATCCTGGATTCGTCCCAAAATTTGGGACGAATCCTGGAATTCGTCCCCAAATCTGGGACGAATCCAGGAATTCGTCCCAAAATATGGGACGAATCCAGGATTCGTCCCAGATTTAAAAAAAATAAAAAATAAAATAAATATCATTCCGAAGGCCTAAATATGGACCTAGAGATCTCGGAATTTAATGAAACAAGTTTCTATGCATTCATAATTTTCTCCTGATCATAAAAATATACTAATTCTAAATTTTAACCTAATATATTGAGTGTGGTGATTTTTTAACACGAATATGACCTAATTCTTAATAAAAAATTCACCACAGTCAATATAATATGTTAAAATTATGGATGAGGATATTTTTAACATCACCAAAAAATTAGGAACCCATAGAAATTTGTTTCATGAAATTCCGACATCTCTAGCTCTATATTTAGTGAAACATAGATAGTTTAATGTTAATTAAGTATGTTAGCGTTTAACGTATGTTTGAATATGTGTCTAAAACTTTAAATATATACCTACGGATGTCAGAATTTTATGAAACAAGATTCTATGAGTTTCTAATTTTCTCCTGATTGTAAAAATGTCCTCATCTATAATTTTACCCTAATATTTTGAGTGTTGTGATTTTTTAACTTGAATTTAAAGAATTTGGTTTAAAAAATCACTACACTAAATATATTAGGTTAAAATTATGAATGAGGATTTATTTATGATTATTACAAAATTAGGAATCCATTGAAAACTTGTTTCACGAAATTCCGACATCTCTAGGTTCATATTTAGTGTCTCCGATTAATTTTTCTTTTATTTTTAAATTTTTTTAAATTTGGGACGAATCCTGGATTTGTCCCAAAATCTGGGACGAATCCAGGAATTCGTCCCAAAATCTGGGACGAATCCAGGAATTCGTCCCAAAATCTGGGACAAATCCAGGATTCGTCCCAGAATTAAAAAAATGAAAAAATAAAATAAATATCATTCGGAAGGCCTAAATATGAACCTAGAGATCTCTGAATTTAATGAAATAAGTTTCTATGTATTCATAATTTTCTCCTGATCATAAAAATATCCTAATCCTAAATTTTAACCTAATATATTGAGTGTGGTGATTTTTTAACACGAATATGACCTAATGATTAATAAAAAATTCACCACAGTCAATATAATATGTTAAAATTATGGATAAGGATATTTTTGAGATTAGGAAAAAATTAGGAATCCATAGAAACTTGTTTCATGAAATTTCGACATCTCTAGGTCCATATTTAGTGTCTCCGATTAATTTTTCTTTTCTTTTTTAATTTTCTTAAATCTGGGACGAATCCTGGATTCGTCCCAAAATTTGGGACGAATCCTGGAATTCGTCCCCAAATCTGGGACGAATCCAGGAATTCGTCCCAAAATCTGGGACGAATCCAGGATTCGTCCCAGATTAAAAAAAATAAAAAATAAAATAAATATCATTCCGAAGGCCTAAATATGGACCTAGAGATCTCGGAATTTAATGAAACAATTTTCTATGCATTCATAATTTTCTCCTGATCATAAAAATATACTAATTCTAAATTTTAACCTAATATATTGAGTGTGGTGATTTTTTAACACGAATATGACCTAATTCTTAATAAAAAATTCACCACAGTCAATATAATATGTTAAAATTATGGATAAGGATATTTTTGAGATTAGGAAAAAATTAGGAATCCATAGAAACTTGTTTCGTGAAATTCCGACATCTCTAGGTCCATATTTAATCCTCCGATTATTTTTTTTTTATTTTTTTAATTTTCTTAAATCTGGGACGAATCCAGGAATTCGTCCCAAAAGTAGGGACAAAAATGGCAACAAAATATTTTTGTTTCTAAAAAACCCTATATCCCTTAATCCCACATATTCTCTTTACCCGATCTCCTTCTCGCAGCGGCGGCTGAATCCTTCTCCAGCGGTGGCGGAATCCTTCTCCTGCAGCGGCGCAGGTAATCCCTCTCCCCTCTCCCATCTCCCCTCTCATCTGTGCGCGGCGCCGTGCCGGCCACGCTTGGCCGTGCGTGGCAGCGCTTGGGCGCTCCTTGCCGCGCGTGGGCGCGCCTGGCCGCGCGTGGCCTCACCTGGCCGCCGTCGTCGTGCCTGGCCAGGCGTGTCCTCGCCTGGACGCGCCTGGCCGCCGTCGTCGTGCTTGGCCGCTCGTGGCCGCACCTGGCAGCGTGTGGCTGCTCCTGGACGGGGCTGCTCCGGTGGTTTAAATTCCGATACAGTACTTATCCGCTGTTTGTATGCTTATCCAGTTACAATGATGATTGATTTTGTAACCTTGATTCAATCAACTCATTTTAGGTCAACATTTTATGTTATTTCTTTGAACGGTAAGAATTTGGACTTGCTAAGTCTCAGTAATTTATTCATGCATTGAATTTGTGCTTTCCATCAAATTACGCCTCTGATTTCTCATCTTATCTCCTAAGTAGAATGATAGTTGGCTTGATTTTGTGGGTTCGGCTTATCAACAAGAGTCGTCTACTGAAATTGATCATCATTCATGGCCAAAAAAATAACATTTATAGCTATTAAAAGAACAAAGTTTAGAGAGACTAAAATGCTAGTGAAAAAAGTACAAATGATTTATTATGTTAAGGTATTGACTAAATTTGTAATTTTGTTTGTGCAGGTCTCGCTCGGTGTAGTTGGAGACACTCGTATCATAAAGCATTTTTGTAGATCTTCCCCGTGGTATTCTAGCCTATCTTTAATATGCAAACTTACCAAACTTATATCTCACTTTTATATACTGTCTCAGTTATAATTTTATTTATTTTATCAGTTAATACATTGTATTTATTCCTACATGTCATTAGAGGTGACATCTAATATTTTTTTTCCCCTCTTGTTCTACAAGCTATTTGAAGAAAAATGGTAAGTTTTTGAAAGTTCCTTTTTATGAATCAAATTTGCAATTTACTTTATCTTATATTGGAATTTTTAGTTCCGCTCTAAGTCAGATTCCTCCGCGTGACGATGATGATGATGGCGACGATGATAACGATGATGCTGGTGATGCTATTTCATGATTTTAATTATGTCTGATGATTATTTGTCTCATAATTAGTGTTTTATACATTAAACCATGTCATGTTAACTTTTCTAATTTTTATTTTATTTAATATTGTTAATTTGTTTTTAACAGGATTGGTGAGGCGAAATATGTATCGGAGAAAAAAGTAAGTATTAAATACACACTCGTAGTTGAACATGTTAGACTTTTAATTATATTTATATATTTTTAAATTAGTTATATTTGAAAAGTTAAATAAAGGTATCTTTTTATATATTTGTTGAAATTTGATATTACTGCATTATTACTTAAATTCCAAATTATGATTAGAGTTTGCCTAATAACCAAGTAACTATGAGTACTTAAAGACTAGTATCAACTAATTGCTCATATATTAGTTTGTGTTTTTTTCATTTCAGACATTTTCATATTATAGGAATTTTAAGAATACATCTCATTGTCTCTATGTTTGATGAAATATAATATTTGTAAAACTTGTTTGATAAGGTGAAATATGGTATATCATAACAATTTGATACAAATGAAACTGTTAGAATTGTGAGATTGTTAGAATTTAAGTTATTATCTTTCTGGTTACACATGATCTAGTTTATTCGTTTGTTTGTATGCAGGAAGAGAAGAGTTGATGGGGATGAAAGCTTTTGTGGAGAAAGAAGATGAGTTGATGTATCTTAGTTTTTTTTTAAATTTAACTCCTTGTTTAACTTCTTGGATTATTAGACTTTATAAATATTTGAGTGTTGAACTTGTATAATATTTTGGAGTCGTTTGAAGAAGATGTTGAGAACTTTGAATTTGTTGTATTGTGATTTGATTTCAATTATTAATATATGTATCTGAAATAGGATGTGTTGAATGTATATATTGTGTTATTTGTGATATTGTTAATTAGGATGTGTTGAAAGTCTATATTTTGTTATTTGAATTTGTTATATATATTTTATTTGAATTTATTGTAGAAATGTATAGTTGCTGGATTTTTTTTTTAATTTAGGAACGAATTTGGCAACGAAAATAATTTGTTCCAAACTTATCCATTGATAATTTTGCAATAAAAATATTTTTGTTCCAAATTTCGTCCCAGATTTTGGGACGAATATGCGGATTCGTCCCAGAATTTGGGACGAAACTGCGGATTTGTTCCAGTATTTGGGACGAAATTTGGAATGAATATTTATTTTTTAAATGAAATTAGTATTTTCGTTGCCAAATTCGTTGTAAATTTTGCAACAAAAATAATATTCGTTGCAATGTGTCATGAAAATTAGCAACAAATTTGGCAACGAAAATATAATTTGTTGCCAAATTTGGGACAGATTTGGCAACAGAATTAAATTCATCCCCGAATTCGTCCCCAAATTCGTTGCTAAGTTTGCAACAAAATAAATTTTCGTTGCAAAATTGTATAGTATTTTGGGACAAATAGAGTTTTTTGTTGCAAAATTGGCAACGAATTTGGGGACGAAAATATTATTCATCGCCAATTTTGTCCCCAAATTCGTTGCCAAATTTCCAACGAACAAATATTTGTTCCAAAAGTTGGCATCAATAATTTTGGGACGAAAATATTTTCATCCCAAATTTTGTCCCTAAATATTTTGCAACGAATTTTTTTTTCAAATTCGTCCCAAAATTTGTCCCAGAAGCCTTTATTTTTTGTAGTGTCTGTAAACAAATGTTGGCTGAGATTTGTACTAGATATGACTCAATAGGGTTGTACTATGTGGTCTCTTATGATTTATAGATCAAGCTAGATGGAAGTCATTCAACCCATGGACTAGGCTTGATATATATGACGTAGATCATATCAGGCATAATAGGCTTGAAACTGAGCTTCTTCTCGTTTATCAGTTCTCATATTGTTTTAAGAACATGTTTGTCATAAAGACCGAAAGGGATGAAAACAAGACCACTACAATAGGAAGTGGTTTGTTCTCAAATATGCTTAATAGGCTTTAGCATGGTGTTTTCTTACCAAACACTATGATAGAAAGTGGCTTTTGACTTATTTTGATGGTGTTGATTTTAGGAAGAAGTGGGAGAGGAGGAATACCGAAGAAAAACGGACAAGTCCAAGTGGGCTAAGGACATATTCCACTTGCTAAAAGAGTAGTGGAATATATATTGCATCGAATGGGCTTTTGAATTTGACCTCCAAAATCTTTTATAGTGGGTGAGTACTTGGACATGGCCTTTGGACGATGATAAAGAGGAGAAATCTCTGTTCAAATTCATACGATAATCTTGTGAATCTGAACCACAATGAACTAATCATAAGATCGTCAATTTTGCATTTGCTCTTAGGTATTAATTTATTTATTTCATTGATTATCGTATATCTAATTGTCTTTGATGTCGAATACCTAATTGTCCTTGATATAAATGCGCTTAATCATAATTTCTCTAACTAATCACGGGCTAAATCATATTTCATTAGCACAGTAACCTATAGCATTTCACTTGAATGGATATAAAAATAGTCAATATATAATTTTTATATAATATTTTAATGTCTTTTAGAATTAATATAATTTTTATCTTTTGAAAAAATAATATAGCATTTTTATAATATGTGTACAGTTTGTTTTGTTCTAATTGGGTGATATAAGTTTTCAATTTCAAATAAGATAATGGGGTATATTGTATTCAAAGTTATTCATTTTTTTATTGAACGTCCTCAATTTTTGATTAAAGAACTTATCTAAGCCGATCTTATTCCTTTATCAGACTCCTTTGGATTTATATAATAATTAGTTAAGAAAAATATGTATATAAAAATTGAGACTATGGACATCTCCAATCTAAAGTTTTTCAGAGGTTTCAAACAATGAGCATTGTCAGATTTTTATTTTAAGAGGAAAAGCAAAATTTTAAAATCATTGTTTTTTCTCAAACTTATTAATATGGGTGGGGAATATACAAATGATTAATCAGATCAAGTTTGATTATAATCTACTAGGATAACCACAGTTCCATAAAAAATTTTCATTTATTATCAAGATAAATTGAAAAACGCTCGTGATAGAGGATCCAGAAGCTCAACATTCCTTGATTATCATCTCATTTATAGAAAAAATTCTTATAACTATATCATAGGTAAGAATTAAACTATGAGTACATGGATGATAACTGGATGTCCTTCAACTACACCATACTTTAGCCTGGGGTGGGGACCACATGCAAATGAAAATTATACTAGAGGTATTAAATAAAAAATAATAATTAAAAATATACTAAAATTTAAAAGAATATTAATTTTTTGTATTTTGATGTGACATGGAGGGACCACAAAGTTCATTATCAAATGACCATGCCAGAAGTCAAGCCCTTAAGATTATATATATTTTAAATCAAATTAAGGTAAATTTTGAATCGAAAATTTTAGTTAACATCGCTTAAATAATTTATTATGGGATTATAAAATTTGGAGATCACTTAGAAGCAAATTCTAAAAAGTTAAATAAACACCTCAATATCAATAGCGTTGATAGATTTGGTTTTACAATAATAATCATGAACCATGTACGTACGCATAGTCCTCATTTATGCAAGCAATATTATAAAAAAAAAAAACAATATCATATATCCATCATCAAGGAGAAGACAACGGAGCAAGAGCAGGAGCACTGGCTGCACCGCCGGGCGCTGCGCCGGAGCTCAGAAGCTCCGCCATGGCGCGTCGGGGGTTCACTTTTTGCACCTCGCACAGATCTGGCAGGAAAACGCCTGCAAACGAGAGATGGATCAAATTTTACTATTCGGAAAAGAAATTAATTTGGAAAAAGAGGTTTGAAAGTACCTTCGCCGGCGGCGAGATTGACGTAAAGGTCGACGATGTTGGGGCAGTTCTGGTAGCACGAGGCGGAGCAGAGCTTGGCGACGAAGTCGGGCTCCACGAGGGCGTCGGAGGAAATTCCGACTGCGTCGCGGCTGACGCCGCATGCGCTCACGCACCCGTCGGTCTCGATCCAGTCCTTCATCCTCCGCCCCACTTCCACCTCCACCTCCACCTCCGACGTCCGGCACTGGTACTCCGTCGTCTCCCCGTCTGCCCTCTGGCTGCTCTCCAGCACGCACCGCTTCGACTCCGACGAGATGGCGAAGGCGCACAAATCCTGCGGCAGCTTCTCGCATACCACGCCCCCTAAAGCGGCGGGGAAGAGGACTTGGAACTGCGAGAGGAGGATCAAGGCCGATGCCATTGCCACCGCCGGAGAAGCCATTTCGGTCGGGTGGTTGGGCTTCTTCGATGAAGGAGGGGGAGACAACGAGGGAAAAGGAGGTACGTGGTGCTTTATATAGATAGCTCAACAAGCTGGACTCTGTTTCTTTCGTGGTGTATACGTTGACCGATCGATCGATCGATCGATGACACAACCTCTCGCTTTTCTCACCGTTCCTTCCGATCGAGGGGTGACGACGTATTCAACGGTTTAACTAATCAAGCTTCATCAACGCCTCTACCTCTTTGTCGATCTGGCCGCTCATTACGCGGTTTCACGCAAGGAATTTGCTTTATTTGGCCGTCTTTGTGTTGACTTTTCGCCGGTCAACGTGGAATGCATTCCAAGTGGCAACTCAACTAACCAGAAGCTTCCCAAGACATGTATGTGTGCATGTGCAGGAACGTCCGTGCGGTAAACGTTGGAGCATTTAGGGCTAACCCTGCATCTTCTCATGACATTTCAAATTTACTAGTGTTTATCTCAAAATTAATAATATTGGTGAAGTTAATAATTAACTATACATAAATTAAAAATGATAATACAAAATCTATAGAAAAATTATAAAGAGGTTTTTTAAATTACCCAGAATAGTAAATTTTTATATTCTCAATGTGATAGTGAAGTGATTTATTGAAGACTAAAAAAAAAATTATATAGAACTTTAATTATTGAAAGTGTTCTAAGAGTTTTTTTAGTTTCCAATCTGACATGTCAATGTTATATAAAAAATCTCTCACTGTATTGTTGTTAATTTTGAGATGAAAAAGGAATTTTAAAATTTAACTATAGCTTTTAAATTATAAACTTCAAAGCTTACCTCCATAATAAGTGAAGTTTTTTTAAAACTTTTTTATTTCACAAAGCTTTTTAAAAACCTCTCATAGAAGATGCTGTTAGCTCGATCAAAAACTAAGAGACTGGTAACAATTAATCTGATCGTAATAAAAGTATACTTTGTGTTATATCAATCTATTAATCTTTAATTAATTAGTTTCACTCTGATTACTTCATGGAGTTTACTTTGACAGCCTCGGTCCTTCGACTCATAAGGCTTAGGACGAAAAAAATCCAAAATAAATTTTTAATAATATATAATTCATTTAAACGATTTTTTCTACCATTTCTATTTATAAAATCATCTATAATATTATTAGTTTCAAAATTTTTCAAAATATTTTTCTTAATATATTTTTCATTTATTTACCATTTTATAAATTACAACCTAAAAGGATAAAAGTAAAAGACAATATCAAAAGGTTCTAAAATATGAATTTGAGTCCAACTACCGAAAGTCTCAATTACATACCTAAAAAAATAAAAGTAAAAGATAATATCAAAAGATTCTGAAATATGAATTTGGCTCCAACTACCCAAGATCCTAATTACATGTCTATAATACATAATATTTAAAAAAAAAATTAGGCCCTCTTAAATTCTAGGCTCAGGATCATCGTCCAATGTCATCCTCCTCCAGGGCCGGCCCTGCCTGCTCTTCTCACCGTTCCTTTGGAAGGGTGACAGATTCAACGGTTTAACTAATCAAGCTTCATCAACGCCCCTACCCCTCTGTCTGACCGCTCATTACGCGGTTTCAGGCCAGGAATGTGGCAATGGATTCTAAGTGGCAACTCAACTAACCGGAAGGAATTTAGTGAATTTAAATTATACAGAAATTAAATTCAGTTTTATCTATATATCAACATGATTTAAATTGTTAATCTTAAGCCGTTAAATAAAGAAAAGATGAATGGCTTAGAATGATTGAATTGTCTTGTATATAATTATATATAGTCGAGTCAAGTTATTGAATATCCAGCTGGATGAGTGTCTGGGCTACAAGTGTCAACTTGGTTGAGTGCTGGAGATGTCGACCGAGTTACTGAGCACGCCGAGTGCCGAACTTTCCAAGGTATTCGTTTGACATTGTTTTCTTAAAATACATTCGTATCATCTGACTGTACTTCGAGATTATACTGAACATCTATTTTCTAGTATATAACCGTATAATCATGTACACAATCAAGTATATTGATTGTTCTGGCAAACTGAATGAGTACCCGAATATTATCATCAAAAGAGTTGTCAAGCAGATTGTACAACAGTAGAACAGAGAAAAAGAACTAGGGGAATGAATGAAGGTGGATGGATCACTACAAAAAAAATACACCAATTAGCAACGGAATTTTTTCGTCGCTAATATGTCGCTAAAGACATTGCGATGGATTAGCTATGAAAATCATACTGTTGATGATCTAGTGAAGGATATTAATTATCCGTCACTAAAAGAATTGATTCTATGTCTACATTTCTCATAGGAGCATCAAACCTTGCCAATATTAAATGGCTAAATAAATGTCATTTATTGTTTTTAATTTTTTGATGGAAGATAAATTATATATTATAAAAAAAATACAACTAAATATGTATAAGAGTATCATATTGAAATAGTTATCTAAGGTATGAAAATCATATATATGTGTGTACTCTCATGGATACCACCCTCATAAAAAAAAAGTTCACCGTCAAATATATAAACTCAAGCACCAACACTCGACCAAGCAATTGAGCCTGCCAAGATCTAGAGTGAATTTGGAATATCTTATCAACCTAAAGTATTTGCCCTGTCACCCCTGCAGTGCCACAGTGCACAAGACAGCCAAAAGCCTCAACTCTGGTCACTCAATATGCTCATCCTCAACTAATTAACTATATCGTCACATTACATAGCAGATGGCTAGCCTCTATCTCCTCAGTTCATATCTATCAGCATATGCAGGAGTATGCATAGTATTCTCGATGTAGCCCTCCTCCTATCCTCCAAACTCTTGACCCTTTTTGCCTCTCCCCTCTACCAGCAAGTAGTATTGGAATATATATTAAAAATCTAGTTTTTTATCTAAATATTTATTTGAAAATAAAAATCATATTGATCAAATGTCTACATTTATATTTAAGTGTAGTTATCTATTTAATTTATATTATAGATAACATCACTACAAAAAAATACAGTTTTACTGACGGAATTATCGACGGAAAAAATTTTCCGTCGGTAACCTTTAATTTTACCGACGGAATACTTTATTCCGTCGGCAAACTCAGGATTTACCGACGGAATACTTTCAGGAGTCAAGTTCGGTTCGATTTACATAATGGATTCCGTCGATAAATCCTGAGTTTGCCGACGGAATAAAGTATTCCGACGCTAAAATTAAAGGTTACTGACGGAAAAAATATTCCGTCGGTAAACACGCCTAATTAACCTATCGCAGACCCTTTCTTTCCATGCGCACGGACGACGATGGCGAGCTACGTTTTCCTCCGATCGGTCGGTAAGTCGAATCTCACTGTTTCTTTCGGTTTTTCTCGTTCCCCTTCCCTCGGTGGCGGGTTTGTCGGCTAACAGCGGGTCGCTGGCCGCTGTGGCGGCCGCCAGCGGGCCGTTGGCCCTTGTGGCGGCCCCCAGCTGGTCATTGGCCCCTGTGGCGGCCGCCAACGGGCCGCTGGCCCCTGTGGCGGCCACTAGCGGGCCGCTGGCCGCTGTGGAGACCGCCAGCGGGCCGCTGGCCGTTGTGGCGGTCGCCAGCGGGCCGCTGGCCGCTGGCCGCTGGCCGCTGTTGCCACTGTGCCGGCTGGCAGCGGGTCACTGCATGTGTCGGCCGCCAGCAGCCCGCTGGCCGTTGTGCTGGTTTCTGGTGAGCCGGTTGTTCCAGACGTCGACGCTGCCTTGGTGAACGTTGCTGCATTGGACACTGCTGTGTTGGTCGGTAGCACTAGTTTATGCTTTGTACTTGTTAATTTTTAGTAAAATTTTGTACTAAGTTGTTTTTATTTTGTAAACAGATAGCATTTGCTGCTCTTCTCCGGTTGACCTACACATTTTCAGGTATATTTTAGTAAATTGTACTTGATATTATTTAGCATGATTTAATTTAGATATATGTTATATTCGTATATTAATCTATAACATAATATAGTTATTTCATTTGTAATGTGTTTGTACGTTAATATTTACTAATTTTCAATTTATTGGTTTAAGGTCAAAATGTCTATGAACAAAGCTTAGATGTACAATCGTTTGGAAAATGGGTTTATTAGAGATGATTTTATTGCTGAAGTTGAAAATTTTGTGAACTTTGCTAAGAGTCATCCAGAATGTATGAATGGTGATGAGTTACGATGTCCGTGTAATCTTAAGAAATGTAGGAATTGAGCTTTTCGTGATGAGGATATCGTGAAGGTTCACATATGCAGAAATGGTTTTGTACCAAATTACTATAATTGGTATTGTCACGGGGAGCCTTATGTGTATGAAGCAGTTGGACCTTCTTGTGGAACGTCATCTGCCACAACTTATACTGCTCCTGATATCTCAACTAATGATATTGCAATGCAGTCAATGGTTCACGATGCGATGAATGCTGCAGTTGATTATTCCAATATAGATGAAACGCCAACACCTGAATATCATCAACTATATGAAATGTTAAAAGCTAGTGAAGAGAAGTGTGGGAAGACATTCCCTTTGGTCATTCTCAGTTATCAGCTACTGCTAGGTTATTGAATATAAAAGCAGAACATCATTTTTCAGAAAGATGCTATGATGACATATGTCAATTGATGTCAGAATTGCTTCCTGCTGATAACATAATGACTGATAGTTTTTACAATACAAAGAAATTGGTCAGAGATTTATGCTTGCCTGTAGAGAAAATTGATTGTTATATAAACAACTGCATGATATTTTGGAATGAAGACAATGATCTACGTGAATGCAAAATCTGTACACACCCTCGTTATAAGCATGGTACTCGTATACCAGGGCAGAAGAAGAAAAAAATTGCTTGGAAAGTGATGTATTATTTTTCGTTAACCGCTAGACTTCAACGTTTGTATGCATCTACTGCTACAGCTTACCACATGATGTGGCATCATGAACATGAGCACGATGGAGTGCTGATGTGTCATCCTTGTGATTCCCCTGCATGGAAACATCTTGATGTGTCATCCTTGTGATTCCCCTGCATGGAAACATCTTGATGTGTCATCCTTGTGATTCCCCTGTGTGTGGTGTCACACAGAAGATCATGTTATCAGTTCCTTATAAATTATAAATAGTAGCTCACAACCAAGATGGAATAGGACAAACCATTGAAGTGGTTGTAGTGTAATTTGGTATTAGTTTATCTACACTATAAAATTACACTAGTACACTATGTGAGTATTGAGCAGGATCATTTGAGGTAATTCTTTTTATACTGACTTAATAAAAGAACAAAAGCTCAGTTATTATGAATGTGCGTACTCTTAATCCCGATATAATAACAAACACGTATACTTAGTATTTATTTCTTTAACTTATCAAAGGGTGAGATTTAGTTCGTTAAATCAATAGACCCGATAAGTTGGAAAATGATATTATTTATATTTATCAATGTGTTGTTGATTATAGAATGAAATTGTGTCCTAGTAATGTAGGTTGATGATGTCCCCTTGAGGAGCTCATAAGGATTGTCATGTAAATCCTGCAGGTGGACTTAGTCCGGCATGACAATGAAGTTGAGTGGTACTACTCTTGGAGCTAGATATTAATTAAATGAGTTGTCAATAACTTATTTAATTAATGGGCATTCGATATCTTAAACACAAGGAGATTAGCGCACTCATGATAAGAAGGAGCTCATATTGTAATATGGGATTGGTGCGGTAGTGCAATAATAACTCTTTAGTGGTATGAGTTATTATTAATGAACTTGAGTTGGGTGTTCGGGGCAAACACGGGAAGCTCAAGCTTATCGGGAGACCAAAATCAATTCCTCCTCTCGGTCCCTGTTGTAGCCTCTTATTTATAAAGCTTTTTATCCACCCAAAGCTCAGCCTCTTACACAAGCTTAGGAGCCGGCCAAGCCAAGCTTGAAGTCTAAGTTTAGTAGCCAGTCAAGCCAAACTTGGAGCCCAAAACTAGGACCGGCCAAGCCATGCTTGATTACCAAGCATGGGGTCGACCATGATAAGAAGAGAAAAGGAGATTTTATTAAAAATAAAATTTTTGATAAAATTATTCCTTTTATAGTCATTCATGAAGGGATTTAAAAGATAAATTTTATTTTTAAAATTTCCTTTTATAAACATCCACATGGTTTTAAAAGTGAGTTTTAAATTTTTAGAATATTTCCTTTTATAGCTTTCTACAAAGGATTAAAGAGAGATTTTAATTTTGTTAAAATCTTTCCTTATTTGTAGTTGTCTATAATGTTTAAAAGAGAGATTTTAATTTTTTATAAAACTTTTCTTTTTGTAACCATGATTTAAAAGGAGAATTTTTAATTAATTTTTTCTTTTTTGTAGTTGTCTACATGTTTTTAAAAGAGAGAGATTAATTTTTTCCTTTATTGCCATGTACAAATAGGAAATTTAGAAAAAAGATATTTTAATTGCTGTTAAAATTTCTTTTTTAAGGGGAGATTATAAATAAGGAAGGTTTAATTATGTTTAAAACTTTCCTTTTTTTGTCATTACCAAGGATTATAAAAGAGAAGGAGATGGTGCCTCATAAGACACACAACCCTATTCTCTCCTCTCTTTTCCTTGGTGTGGTCAGCCCTTCCTCCCTCTCTCTTCTCTCTTCCTTAGGCCAGCGACACACTATCCTTTCTTCTCTTCCTTTCTTCTTTCTAAGGTCGGCACTCATCTCTTCTTAGTGGCCGAAACTTGAAAGAATTTGAGAAGACTCAATCTTGGTAGCCGGTTACTTGGAGAGGAAGAAGAAGAGAGAAAGTTTCCTATTTTGGCATCCCTTGGTGGCTCAAGAGTCTTGGAGAAAAAGAAGGAGCTTGGGTAGATTTCATCTTAGTAAATCGTCGCCCACACGACGTCCAAGAGGAGGAGAGGAATACAACAGGAGATCAAGAGGTCTATAAGTAGAAAGGTATAACTAATTATTTGTTTCCGCATCATAACTAGTTCATGTTCTTTGTATAGATCTTGAAAAACCAAACATAAGAGGTGTTAGTTAGAGCCCTAGAGCCAATCATTTGATGATTGTATGGACTCATTGTATCATATTCTTGTATATTAATAAAGGCATTTGTTTGGTTATTATACTTATTTGTATTAGTGCCAAATAGACTAAGTATAATAGCGTCCTTGAGTAGAAGGTTCATATCTATATCAATCGATTAGTTGAATCGATAGTGAGATGATATAGGGAACACTACTCTAAATCATTCCTAGTCGAGTATTAACATTCAGGGACAATGTTAATACAATAAGACTAGCATGTAGGTCAGCTCGATGACTTGATCTCACAAGTCATGGATATAGAGATATCAAGCTGACACATGGGTATGCATTAGAGAATGTATACTGAATGACCCGCCATGAGAAAGTATCATGGATCGTTATATGATTTTCATATACTTTCTCATGTGGCTATTAGTATGACTATTAGTCCTTAGACCTGAAGTCACCATGGATCCCTACATAAGGAGTTATGTACTTTGGTTTCGTCAAACGTCACCCGTAACTGGGTGGACTATAAAGGCGATTACTGAGTATGTAACGAATTATGCAGAGGGATGTGAGTGATGTAGATGGGATCTATCCCTCCCATATGACGGGAGCGACATCGATATTCTTGATAGAGTAAGACCACGAAGTGTATGGCCATACCCAAATGAGTCAATATGAGATATTGAGCTCATTTGATTGAGTGAGTCTACTTGGAGTTCAAGATTTAGATTGGTCAGAGGATGACACGGTCTATGCCTCACATTGATCAATCTAGATGTCTAGGATAGAAGGACACTTGTCATATATTGTGAGGAGTCACAATTAGTAGTCACAAGGTGATGTTGGATCTCAACATTTCTTGTAACTTGGGTAGCAATGATGTATTGCTAGATGCCGCTCATTGCTTATGTTTCTAAAGGAGTTTAGAAACATTGCCAACGTTACAAGAACCTATTGGGTCACACACAAAGAACAAGTGGATGGAGATTGAGTTTATATGATGAACCAGTTGGATTAAGTTCATATGATGAACCAAGATGATTAGATTCATTTGATGAATAAAATTGGATTAAGAGTAATCCAAATTGGGCTAATTGAGTTGGACTCAAGTTGATTCATGTATTCAATGAGTCTAATTTAGATTATGACTCATTAAATCAACTTAAATTAATGAATTAGATTCATTATATTAAGTTGGCTTGAATCAAATGGTTAGATTAGATCAACCATGGAAGAGATTTGGTCAAGTTTGACTTGACTTGAGAGGGAGAGGAAGAGTCAAGTTTGACTTGACTAATTTCCACATCATTAGTGAGATGGCAAGATGTGGACCAATGATGATGCTCCACATCATCATGGTATGCCACATCATGGAGGTTACAAGCCTCCATTCTCATTAATGTGGCCGGCCACATTAAATGAGTAGGAGTTACTCATGTGGCCGGCCACACAAGTGAATCAATGGGAATGAATTTTGATTCATTGCTCTCATTCATTTCATCTCCTTCCTCTAGCCATTCTCTTCTCCCTTTCCTCCTTCTTGGCCGAGAGTTTCAAGCAAGGTGAAGAGGAATGTGTTAAGGTCCAAAGAAAAGGGTGAAGTGAAGGTCACAAAGGAGGATACCTAGAGGAGTATGTGAGATTCCTTTCCTTTCTCTCCTTTTCTCCCTTTTCAAATCATACCCGAGAGCTCTAGAAAGTGCTAGCACACTTGGGGCTCTCTTCTCCATCCTTTGAGTGTGAGAGACACTCCTTGTTCGTATGGATATCATTAGAGGAGTGTCTACGTTGATACTTTAGAGATCCGACATGTACCTTGGACAAGCGGGATTTGCGAGAGCACGCACCAAAGGTATAAAGTGTTTTCCTTTGTAGATCTACTGTAGATCATTGTTTATAACTCGTACTTGTGTTTTCAAAATTTTTCTTTGCACGGATCCTACGGCTTTGGGTGATTCGGGATTTCCGCGACGCGAAAAGCGGTTTTCGCGACCCGAAAAACCCAACAAGAGGCTATCGATTTTATGCTATTGTTTTGTTATCAATTTTATTTTTCAAGTTCATGTTTCGATATTGTGCCTCTATTGAGGTCTTTGTAGTTAAACCTAGTTTACTGTAAGAAGTTAAATATCCGATTTCTTTGAAAGGCTTTATCTAGGAAGTGGTGGATGATCTCATACCCAAAAAGGCCTAGTGTCTCACCATGTTTAACCTGGAAGTCAATCTTTGAAATAGATATTTAATCAACTTCTGTAATATTGTTTAACTTAGGAAGATCACATCAGTTAAACTTGGAGTAAAAATATTAAGTATCGTTTCCAATCCAAGTTTAACTTCTGAAGAGCAACTTGGATTAATAATGTTAAACATCGTTTGTAATTCAAATTTAACTTTAATAGAGCACATAGGTAGCTAGGATAGTTCTATGCTTGTACAAATTTTTGTACAGGGGAACTAGAACGGTATTCTAAGTAGCAACCAACAAGTAGTGCATGCCTTTGATCATCTTTGGAGGTCAGCTCAGGCATCTCTAATCATATTTGCATTCCTTTGATCATCCAATTCACCGATTAGTCCATCATCCTCATTCACTTTTAGAAGGTAATCAACTGTCAACGAATTTGATATATCTTTACCACTACAAGTTTGTTACGAACTAGATAGATCTGTTTGATAAATCAATTCACCTTCTTAAGGCTTTTTGCCAAAATCTCAGTTGTAAACGAATTTGATGCGTCTTTATCGTGAGTTGTTTGATACTGACTAGATAAATCTTTTTGATAGATCTATTCACCATCCTTACCCATACACCCTCGAAACAAAATAAAAGGTATTAAGTACTTTAGTGCTCTTATTATCTTTTTCCTATGTTCAACACCGAGATTACTTATATATCTACTTAGTTGCATAGGTTAAGTATGATAGTTTACAGCTCAATAAAGACATCATATTTCCAATTACTCTGAATACTCTATCTGAGATATACTCTACTTGATTTTTTTGACTCGTATCTATCAGAGTTCATGTCAACAGAGTTTCACCTTTAGTGAATTTCTCAAGAATTTTATCGACGTAAAAGGACTTAGAACAAGTCTTTCTGATATCCTAAGAAGTTTGATTCCTAAAAGTACATCAGTTAGACCTATATTTTTCATGTCAAGTCTTGAGTTCAATATAATTTTAGTGAATTTAATCATATTATCATTACTTCCAATGATAAATATGTCATTCATATAAAGACACAAAATGATAGTCATGTCTTGTGGCTTTTATATAGAGACATTTATCATATTCATTGAGCTTAAATCTACTTTCTTTTATGACATTATCATAGTTTTCATGTGACTACTTTGAAGCTTGTTTCAAGTCATATAACGACTTCATCAATCTCCTAATCTTCATTTTTCATCACTGATCATAAGAGAATTTATATGATTTTATATCTCATCTAAATCCTCATTTATAAAAACTGTCTTCATATTCATTTGATATATTTTCATATTTCATAGAATGACAATAGATAATAATACTCTAATTAAAGTTATTCTCAATACAAGAGAATATATATCAAAGTAAGTAAAGCCTTCACGTTGTCAATAACCTTTATTACCAATCTAGCCTTGAATTTCTCAATCATGTCATCTGATTTTATTTCCTTTTTGAAAATCTACTTGTAACTTGGTGGTTTACTTCTATGAGAAATATCCTTAAGTTCCTATGTGTGATTTTATAAGTTAATTTTAAATGTAATTAGCTCTTTCCATTGAGATCCTTCAAAAGAGTTTATTGCTTCTGTGAAACAACCCTAGACTTCCCTCACCTACTTGGGACCCATTATGAAACATTTGCAACATTTACCAATCAATTGTAGATCAATGTTCAATCCAAGGGCAGACATCTAAACATTTACTGTTAAGGTACTTATGATAGGAAACTCATCATACATGAACCACCACACCTAATGATAAATGGTAGAACAAAGAAAAAGAAACTACAGACACCAACACATCCCCTCATATTTGTGAAGAAAGGACTCTACAGGATACAAGAGCCATCACGGTGCTCCTAAAGGTTCCCGGACAGTGTGTCGTGGTGCCATCCTGCCACCTCACCTACTTCGTTGGCATGCCTCCATAATTTCCTGAGAGGTGTTTCCCTCACTATATCATATACATCATGAGTGTATGAACCCAACAAGAACATTCCAACATGATAAATATGACATCAATAAAGTAGTAGGAACAGTAATCAATAGGCATAGAACATAACTTAAATACAAAATAGGGAAGAAAAATACAATATGTAAAAGAGCTTACAGAGTTATTAAGGGTGAATATGTCACACTGTGGTAACCACAATTTGGGTCAATCATCCAATCTATAATCATGATCCTAGAGGTACCTCCTAGGAGAACATGCAGTCATAAAGCTGAAGCTAAAATAAATTACATTATCAATCAATCAGTCATGTTTAGAAGGGCCCTTCCCGGAGCTCATCCCAGGGCATCCATCCCGTACTGTCACCACATATGCTCATGTTCATCCCATTAGCCATATAAGAAAACATAACCTATCCACATTATATTTATCTTGATTGCACATTCCATTCATACTATAGCTGTGGCATAACAATTATAACATAATAAAACAACAGTAACCATAACCGTAGCATAATTCTAGCAAGCATAACAAAGTGTACTTAAAGCTACAATAGCACATTTACCAACCATGTATCCAAAACAATTAATGAAAACACCACAGATTAAGTCACCCTAGTTCCATTTCCCTAAAATTTGTTCACGGAAACACCAGCGACCCAGGAATGCATCACAACTTCATGACAGAAAGCCAAAATCACAATTCAAAAACTGATATGAAATCCCTACAATACAGAAGAACTACCACATCCCTCAAAATCAACTCACAACTCAATACTATCAGAATTCCAGCCATCACAAGAACTAGCATCCGTCACAACTTCAAAGACATTAATCAGAATCCTTCCATTGGTTCAATCAAACCAATGGCCATTCCTAGAGCATATGCACAAAACAACCAAAACCAAACACCTTCCCCATCCCACCATTCGAATCTGTCCACTGAATCAAAACCATTACAAGTAAGCAACACAAGGCACTAAAAACCAATCAAGATCTCACAATTTCGGAACAACAAATCTTCAAGCAAGAACTCTCCATTCATCGCAATTGAATAACATTCAAACTCTGTGAAAAAAAACAACACAAGAAATCAACAACTGAGTCTGCCAACATTTAATCCATCACGAAGAACCCGGACAAAACCCAAATCAATCATATCATCCCAAATCCATTGCAGAAAATCCGAAAAACCTCACAGAATGAAGCATGAACATCACAGAGAATCGAATAGCAATCCATTCAATCAATCGGACCTCATAGATAAGCATATCAACATCCCATAGGTTCTTATCCCTTACCTCACGGATCTCACACTATCATAGGGAAATGTACTTGCCTTTCTCTTGTTTTTCCCTTCCTCATGCTACCTTCGAAGCCCTCGGACAATTGCAGTGCCACCAGGAAGATGGTTGCAAGATTCCGCATCTAATCGCGCCATCCTTAGAGGAGAATCGTGTTGGGTTTTTCGGGCCGCGAAAACCGCTTTTCGCGTCGCGGAAACCCCGAATCACCCAAAGCCGTAGATCCGTGCAAGGAAAAATTTCGAAAACACAAATACGAGTTTTATACTACGATCTACAGTAGATCTACAAAGGAAAAACCATTTTACCTTCGATGCGTGCCCTTGCAAAATCCCACTCGTCCAAGGTACTTGTCGAATCTCCAAAGTATCAAGGTAGATACTTCTCTAGTGATATCCACACGAACAAGGAGTGTCTCTCA
Source organism: Zingiber officinale (assembly GCF_018446385.1). Lineage (NCBI taxonomy): Eukaryota > Viridiplantae > Streptophyta > Magnoliopsida > Zingiberales > Zingiberaceae > Zingiber > Zingiber officinale. Next base: position 62,789,276 of record NC_055988.1, on the reverse strand, counting down.
CACTCAAAGGATGGAGAAGAGAGCCCCAAGTGTGCTAGCACTTTCTAGAGCTCTCGGATAGGATTTAAATGGAGGGAAAAAGAAAGAAGAAAGGAAACTCTTACACTCAAGAAGTAGTCTCCTCTTTTGTGACCTTCACCCTTTCTTTCTTCTCTTGGAATACAACTCAACCACCTTCTCTCCCTTCATGGAACCCACGACCAAAAGAGAGGAGAAAGCAAGAGAGAGCTAAGGAGGAAGAAGATGGAATGAATGAGAATGAATTGCATTCACTCTCCTTCATGTGTGTGTAACCCCCTTCCCATTTAATGTGGCCATTAAAGAGGGGATTTATAACCTCCATGAGGTGTCACACACATGTGCAACCATGATGATGTGGAGCATCATCAATGGTCCACCTTATGCCAACTCACAAATGAGGTGGCAAAAGGTCAATTCAAAATTGACCTTTGATCTTCCTTCTCAAATCAAGTCAAACTTGACCAAATCTCTCTCATGGTTGATCTAATCTAACCATTTGATTCAAGCCAACTTAATATAATGAATCTAATTCATTTAATTAAATTGATTCAATGAGTCATAATCCAAATTAGACTCATTGAACACATGAATCAACTTGAGTCTAACTCAATTAGCCCAATTTGGATTACTCTTAATCCAATTTGGTTCATCACATGAACCTAATCCAATTGGTTCATCACATGAACCTAATCCAATTGGTTCATCATATGAACATAATCTCCATCCACTTGTTCTTTGTGTGTGACCCAATAGGTTCTTGTAACGTTGGCAATGTTTCTAAACTCCTTTAGAAACATAAGCAATGAGCGGCATCTAGCAATACATCATTGCTACCCAAGTTACAAGAATGTTGAGATCCAACATCACCTTGTGACTACTAATTGTGACTCCTCACAATATGTGACAAGTGTCCTTCTATCCTAGACATCTAGATTGATTAATGTGAGGCATAGACCGTGTCATCCTCTAATCAATCTAAATCTTGAACTCCAAGTAGACTCACTCGATCAAATGAGCTCAACATCTAATGTTGACTCATTTGGGCATGCCCATGCACTTCGTGGTCTCACTCTATCAAGAATAGCGATGTCGCTCCCGTCATATTGGAGGGATAGATCCCATCTACATCACTCACATCCCTCTGCATAATTCGTTACATACCCAGTAATCGCCTTTATAGTCCACCCAGTTACGGGTGACGTTTGACGAAACTAAAGTACATAACTCCTTATGTAGGGATCCATGGTGACTTCAGGTCTAAGGACTAATAGTCATACTAATAGCCACATGAGAAAGTATATGACACTCATATAACGATCCATGATACTTTCTCATGGCGGGTCATTCTGTATACATTCTCCAATGTATACCCATGTGTCAGCATGATATCTCTATATCCATGACTTGTGAGATCAAGTCATCGAGCTGACCTACATGCTAGTCTTATTGCATTAACATTGTCCCTGAATGTTAATACTCGACTAGGAATGATTTAGAGTAGTGTTCCCTATATCATCTCACTATCGATTCAACTAATCGATTGATATAGGTATGAACCTTCTACTCAAGGACGCTATTATACTTAGTGTATTTGACACTAATACAAATAAGTATAATAACCAAACAAATGCCTTTATTAAGAATATGATATACATGAGTCCATACAATCATCAAATGATTGACTCTAGGGCTCTAACTAACAATCTCCCACTAGCACTAGTGCCAATCAGTATAGGCTCTAAGGCCTAAAGACCTAGTGTGACCATCATGCTTCCTCTGTGCCAAAGCCTTGGTCAAGGGATCTGCGATGTTAGCCTCTGTAGGTACTCTGCAAATCTTCACATCTCCTCTATCGATAATCTCTCGAATGAGATGGAAGCGTCGTAGTATATGCTTGGTCCGCTGGTGTGAGCGAGGTTCCTTCGCCTGTGCTATAGCTCCATTGTTGTCACAATAGAGCTCAATGGGGTCTGCAATGCTGGGAACCACCCCAAGTTCAGTGATGAACTTGCGGATCCAAACTGCCTCCTTTGCTGCCTCTGATGCAGCAATGTACTCGGCTTCTGTTGTAGAATCAGCTACTGTATCCTGCTTCGAACTCTTCCAGCTGACAATGCCACCATTAATGCAAAATACGAACCCCGACTGCGATCTATAGTCATCCTGATCGGTCTGGAAGCTAGCATCACTGTAACCCTTTACAGTTAGCTCATCATTGCCTCCATATATCAAGAAATATTCTTTAGTCCTTCTTAAGCACTTAAGAATATTCTTGACCGCTATCCAGTGACTTTCACCTGGATCTGACTGGTATCTGCTCGTCATGCTCAAAGCATACGAGACATCAGGTCGAGTGCATAGCATGGTGTACATGATCGATCCTATGGCTGAGGCATAAGGGATCTGATCCATGCGGTCTCTCTCCTCTCTAGAAGAGGGACCTTGAGTCTTCGAAAGACTCACGCCATGTGACATCGGCAGAAATCCCTTCTTGGAGTTCTGCATGGCAAACCGAAGGAGTACCTTGTCAATGTATGTACTCTGACTTAGGCCAAGCAATCTCTTAGATCTATCTCTATAGATCTGAATCCCTAGAATGCGGGATGCCTCACCTAAGTCCTTCATTGAGAAGCAACTCCCTAGCCAGGTCTTGACAGACTGAAGCATAGGAATGCCCTTCCCAATGAGTAGTATGTCATCCACATACAATATGAGGAAGACAACTATGTCCCCTACAACCTTCTTGTAGACACAAGGCTCATCTTCGTTCTTGATGAAACCAAACTGTTTGATCGCATCATCGAATCGAAGATTCCAGCTCCGAGAAGCTTGCTTTAGTCCATAAATGGACCTATGCAGCTTGCATACTCTACTAGTATGCTGTGGATCTACAAAACCCTCAGGTTGTGTCATGTACACATCCTCGAGTAGGTTTCCATTCAGAAACACGGTTTTGACATCCATCTGCCATATCTCATAGTCATAGTAGGCTGCAATAGCAAGCATGATCCGAATGGACTTAAACATCGCTACTGGAGAAAAGGTTTCATCATAGTCAATACCATGAATCTGCTTGAAACCTTTAGCTACCAAGCGACCCTTATAGATAAGTCCATCCATGTCAGTCTTTCTCTTAAAGACCCACTTACACCCAATGGGTTTTACCCCTTCAGGTGGATCAACCAAAGTCCATACTTGGTTGGTGTACATGGATTCCATCTCGGATCTCATGGCTTCTAGCCATTTCTCGGAATCTGGTCTCATCACAGCTTCCTGATAGGTGGTAGGCTCATCCTCTATGAGCATAACGTCATCATGGTCAGACAAGAGAAATGAGTATCTCTCAGGCTGACGACATACCCTATCAGACCTGCGAATAGGTATGTCTACTTGAACTGGTTGTTGTTCCTCAACTCTTTGTGGAACAACATCATCCACAACACTTTGTGGTTCCAGTTCAACTTCCATCGAGGCATCAGTGCTATTGTTCGCATCTTGAACTTCTTCAAGATCGAACGCGCTCCCACTAGTCTTTCTAGAAACAAAGTCCCTTTCTAGAAAGACCCCAGTCTTTGCCACAACTACCTTGTGCTGACTGGGAATGTAGAAGTAATATCCCTGGGATATCCGATGAAATAGCACTTGTCGGATTTGGGTCCTAATTTGTCTGAGACTTGACGTCGTACGTAAGCCTCACAACCCCAAATCCTCATGAAAGACACCTGGGCATCTCTCCCAGTCCATATCCTATATGGTGTCTTTATCACGGCCTTGGATGGAACTCGGTTGAGAATGAAAGTTGCCGTGTCTAGAGCATATCCCCATAGATATGTCGGAAGATCTGTGTGACTCATCATAGATCGTACCATATCTAATAAGGTACGATTCCTCCTTTCGGATACACCATTCCACTGTGGTGTTCCAGGAGGAGTGAGTTGAGATAAAATCCCACACTCAGCTAAGTAGTCACGAAACTCATGGCTTAAGTATTCACCACCTCGATCTGATCGAAGTATCTTAATACTCTTGCCAAGCTGGTTCTGTACTTCATTCTTGAATTCTTTGAACTTTTCAAAGGATTCAGATTTATGTGTCATCAAATACACATAACCATATCTACTGAAGTCATCAGTAAATGTGATGAAGTACCTATAACCGCCTCTAGCAGCGACATTGAAAGGGCCACATACATCACTATGTATGAGTCCTAACAAATCAGTCGCTCTTTCACTGTGCCCACTAAAAGGAGTCTTGGTCATCTTGCCTCGTAGGCATGACTCGCATATCTCATATGATTTAAAATCAAATGAGTCCAGCAAACCATCCTTATGGAGCTGGGATAAGCGCTTGTCATTTATATGACCTAAGCGACAGTGCCAGAGATAGGTGTAGTTCATATCGTTCGATTTGAACCTCTTGGTACTAACGTTATAGATAGGGCTCTCTAGATCTAGAATATAGAGTCCGTTTATCAGAGGTGCACTACAATAGAACATATCGTTTAAATATATAGAACAACATTTGTTCTTTATTATAAACGAAAATCCTTTCTTGTCCAAACAAGAAACTGATATAATGTTCTTAGTCAATGCAGGCACATAACAATAATCGTCTAACTCTAGTATAAGCCCAGAGGGCAGAGATAGAAAATAAGTCCCTACAACAACAGCAACAACCCGTGCTCCATTGCCTACTCGTAGGTCTATCTCGCCCTTTGTCAATGCTCTGCTATTTCTCAGTGCTTGTACACTAGTACAAATGTGCGAAGCACATCCGGTATCTAATACCCACGACGAAGAAATAGAGAGGTTGACTTCTATAACATTTATACCTGAAGTAGAAATATTATTTCTCTTCTTGTTAAGATCTTCCAGGTATCCTGTGAAGTTCCTCTTCCAGTGTCCTGCTTGTCCTTGATATAGTTGACAAAGATGTGCAACCATATCGTAAGCACCCATTAACTTATGTTGCTTCTGAAGCTCAGAGTTCATGGTCGTGAGCATTAGACATGACACATCTAATGCGTCATCTTGATGCTTCTTGTAAGCATCTTTGTCACCATGGGCATTGGCGTGAGGAGCCTCGAATGGGCTGCTCCAACGCATGCTTACGCCCCGAGTGAGAACTATTCTCGTGTTCTGCATCACCAGGAAATTTGTTCGTTGAGCTTGTCCTTCTTAAGGACAGATCGCAGGGAGAAAATGTTTGTATTCGACGTCATGACAATTCTACAACAGAAATAAATGCAGAAATAAGTATCATATTCTTTAAAATCATTTAATTAGGCCTTTAATTAAATGATGCTCCCACTGAATTCTATAATTCTTGTGGGACAAGATCCACATCATACTAACCCTTGAGTTAGCTTTGGCTAATACGCCCAAGGCTTAGTATGATCGGTAGGTAACGATTACCAATTACATCTCTATGCAACTCTTGTTTATAGAATCAATATCCACATTTATATTAGAACTCGAGTTAGCTTTGGCTAATACGCCCGAGAGTTAATATAGATGTGATATTGACCTATCTTTCCAACTATTGAAAGAATGCCTATAGTTGACTCGATCCAACCGAGTAACTATGAATACTCAATCTAATTGAGTTTGTATTCACCCATGCGTTGATAGACGGGACCAAGATTGTCCCTCCGTACCCTACCAAGATAATATGTATTGCTCTGTTTTGGCAGATTCAACAATACATGTGATCGAGGTAGTGATAGGTATCACGGCACGGTTAGGCATTAGAGTTGAGTCGATTGAGATCTAATCTAATCGAGAAGGGATGCATCTTGTGCACGACTTAGATCTAATCTAATCGCAAGGGTGCATCATGTGCACGACTTAGATCTAATCTAATCGTTAGGCACTAATTAATTAACTACTTATTAAATATGCATCACATACACAAGCAATTAATTAATCTATTTGTGATTTAGTCATGGCCCTACTACGATCTTCTCAAGCCAATGAGAAGATCGATTGGTCAACCTAGGGTCAACAGCTTCTTCAAGCTACTCCCTTTGACCACCTTGTGTTGCTCGTGCCCGCCTCGGAACTCCGTCTCGTGTGAACCCTCCACCGCTCCAATTTGTACATTACAATTTGAAACTCGAGTTACATTCGAGTCTAAATCTAATTTACAATAAGAAAATAAGAGAAGGCACGACGCGCAGGTCGCGAATATAATACAACACTCGCAAACACATAACGGCACGCAGGCCGTATTAAGAATTACAACACAACCAATCATATTGGGCTTTGGGCCATGACTATCACAAATTAATATATAATTCAAAATTATATATTTTTCATAATTTTCTATAATTTTAAAATTAATTTTTACAATTTTACGAATAAAATTTTCCGGCGGTCCCGTTTAGCGGTTTCGGGCGCAATCGCGGAACGGATCCCCTTGCGGGGCCCAGGGGCATCGCCCCTACCCGCGATCTAACCATCGCGAGGGTTCCTTTGCGATCCAACAGTGCCTAAACCCGCTGTCCCAAAACGATTTGGGTCGAGACATTGCCGTTTCGGAAAAATCTTCCCGGCGGGTTCGTTTTTAGCGATTTCGGGTGCGATCGCGGAGCAAATCCCCTTGCGGGGTTAGGGGCAGTACCCCTACCCACGATCTAACCATCGTGAGTTGCTCCTTTACGATCTAATGGCACCCAAGCCCGCTGTCCCAAACGGATTTGGGGCAAAACGAAGCCGGTTTTGAAAGATCTTTCCGGTAGCCGAAGCCTACAAGTGCCGAGACACTTGTGCTTCGCTTCTACGGAAAAATTACCCATAAAATCATAAAAAACTAATTTTTACAGAAAATCACAGAAGGTTTTATTTTTCATAAAAATAAAAACAAACTCGTACAAGCCTTGAACGTGGCTCTGATACCACTGTTGGGTTTTTCGGGCCGCGAAAACCGCTTTTCGCGTCGCGGAAACGCCGAATCACCCAAAGCCGTAGATCCATGCAAGGAAAAATTTCGAAAACACAAATACGAGTTTTATACTACGATCTACAGTAGATCTACAAAGGAAAAACCATTTTACCTTCGATGCGTGCCCTTGCAAAATCCCGCTCGTCCAAGGTACTTGTCAAATCTCCAAAGTATCAAGGTAGATACTTCTCTAGTGATATCCACACGAACAAGGAGTGTCTCTCACACTCAAAGGATGGAGAAGAGAGCCCCAAGTGTGCTAGCACTTTCTAGAGCTCTCGGATAGGATTTAAATGGAGGGAAAAAGAAAGAAGAAAGGAAACTCTTACACTCAAGAAGTAGTCTCCTCTTTTGTGACCTTCACCCTTTCTTTCTTCTCTTGGAATACAACTCAACCACCTTCTCTCCCTTCATGGAACCCACGACCAAAAGAGAGGAGAAAGCAAGAGAGAGCTAAGGAGGAAGAAGATGGAATGAATGAGAATGAATTGCATTCACTCTCCTTCATGTGTGTGTAACCCCCTTCCCATTTAATGTGGCCATTAAAGAGGGGATTTATAACCTCCATGAGGTGTCACACACATGTGCAACCATGATGATGTGGAGCATCATCAATGGTCCACCTTATGCCAACTCACAAATGAGGTGGCAAAAGGTCAATTCAAAATTGACCTTTGATCTTCCTTCTCAAATCAAGTCAAACTTGACCAAATCTCTCTCATGGTTGATCTAATCTAACCATTTGATTCAAGCCAACTTAATATAATGAATCTAATTCATTTAATTAAATTGATTCAATGAGTCATAATCCAAATTAGACTCATTGAACACATGAATCAACTTGAGTCTAACTCAATTAGCCCAATTTGGATTACTCTTAATCCAATTTGGTTCATCACATGAACCTAATCCAATTGGTTCATCACATGAACTTAATCCAATTGGTTCATCATATGAACATAATCTCCATTCACTTGTTCTTTGTGTGTGACCCAATAGGTTCTTATAACGTTGGCAATGTTTCTAAACTCCTTTAGAAACATAAGCAATGAGCGGCATCTAGCAATATATCATTGCTACCCAAGTTACAAGAATGTTGAGATCCAACATCACCTTGTGACTACTAATTGTGACTCCTCACAATATGTGACAAGTGTCCTTCTATCCTAGACATCTAGATTGATTAATGTGAGGCATAGACCGTGTCATCCTCTAATCAATCTAAATCTTGAACTCCAAGTAGACTCACTCGATCAAATGAGCTCAACATCTAATGTTGACTCATTTGGGCATGCCCATGCACTTCGTGGTCTCACTCTATCAAGAATAGCGATGTCGCTCCCGTCATATGGGAGGGATAGATCCCATCTACATCACTCACATCCCTCTGCATAATTCGTTACATACCCAGTAATCGCCTTTATAGTCCACCCAGTTACGGGTGACGTTTGACGAAACTAAAGTACATAACTCCTTATGTAGGGATCCATGGTGACTTCAGGTCTAAGGACTAATAGTCATACTAATAGCCACATGAGAAAGTATATGACACTCATATAACGATCCATGATACTTTCTCATGGCGGGTCATTCTGTATACATTCTCCAATGTATACCCATGTGTCAGCATGATATCTCTATATCCATGACTTATGAGATCAAGTCATCGAGCTGACCTACATGCTAGTCTTATTGCATTAACATTGTCCCTGAATGTTAATACTCGACTAGGAATGATTTAGAGTAGTGTTCCCTATATCATCTCACTATCGATTCAACTAATCGATTGATATAGGTATGAACCTTCTACTCAAGGACGCTATTATACTTAGTCTATTTGGCACTAATACAAATAAGTATAATAACCAAACAAATGCCTTTATTAAGAATATGATATACATGAGTCCATACAATCATCAAATGATTGGCTCTAGGGCTCTAACTAACAAATCGCCCTCATGGGGTGGCTCTCGACAAGGTCTCAGAGCCCCGCGGAGGGTTTGGTCGAAGTCCGAGAGGCGGAGAGGGAAAAAAGAGTGCAGCGATTTTGGGAAGGCACCGTGAAGAATCGACGAGAATTTAGGATTTATACCTAGGTTAATGATTTTAACTTAGGATAATTAAATTTATCAACTCCTAACTTAATTGGGTGTTATCTTAGACTTTCCTCACTATTAACTATTCTATCCCTTTAAACATGTGTAAAAGTTCATTTTAACTCCCGAAAATTCCTTAAAATTCGTAAAAAATTTCGGTAAATTAATTTCTTAATTATTGCTCGTGGGACATTACAATTATCCCCTCCTTATAAAAATTCCGTCCTCGAAATTTGACTTACCAAATAGTTCAGGGTAGCAGTTGCGCATATCCAGTTCAGTCTCCCAGATAGCTTCCTCCATCAGCTGATTTCCCCATAAGACCTTTACCATGTTGATTTCCTTATTCCTCAATTTTCGTACTTGGCGATCAAGGATTTGTTTCTGCACCTCCACATAAGAGAAATCCGACGTCCACTACACAGACTCATGACCAATTACATGATAAGGGCTAGAAATGTACCTTCTAAGTATAGATATGTGAAACATGTTATGAACTCCTAACAAGTTTAGTGGTAGAGCAACTTGGTATGTGCAAGTTTCAATCCGATCCAGAACCTCAAAAGGATCAATATACCTTGGACTGAGTTTCCCCTTTTTCCAAAACCTCAGTACCCCCCTTCATCGGTGACACCCTGAGGAATACATGATCTCGCACTGCAAACTCCAAGTCTCTCTATCATTGATCGACATAACTCTTCTGTCAACTTTGCGTTGTTTGCATTCTATCCTAAATCTTTGCCACTAGATTTACGGTATGGGTCATAATGTCTAGACCCAAAACTGTCCTCTTTAATCAATCATACAAGCTCACAACATATCTTTCAAGATCTGTATCACCCGTTCAGATTGACAATCAGTTTGTGGGTGATAATTAATGGTGCAATCACAGTTCTTCACCAAATCCAACCATCGTCTCTGCCTCATAGTCAATTCCTTTTAGGAAGAATAAGATAAGGTCCCTAGACAATGACCATGAGTTCTGAACAAGAGTTTCTTTCAGATAACACTTCTACAAACTAAACAACCCCAGAACATACCATGTATAAAAAGGTGGAATATCATTGTAAATGTTGGAATTGGAAGGAGTACAATAGATATGGTCAATAGACAACAAATATGAACTTCCAATATGAGTTTCTTTTGAAATAACACTTCTCCTTAACAATGTCAGGACATCCTATCGACATTGATTAGCCTCCCTGCCTCACTTTTCTATGAGCAATTACAAGAGAATTCTGTGATACATGGTTGATTTGACAATGATGTAAAGGGCTATAATCCATGTATGCAAATGGTCAGTCAATCAAAAGAAACAGATGAGTTTGAGCAACTATTGTCTTCTGAAGGCTCATTAGATTATGATAATTTCCTATGCTGTCTAGTTGAACCATGGGAATTGTGAGGTACCTCAATGATCCATTCTTATGATCATTTGTACTCAACAATGGTAGGATAGGAGGAAGGAGAATGACATGCCAATCACATTGCTACAACACAAGTTTAATCTTCAAACTTCTATCAGCAGACTTCTGTACAAACCTCAATTACATTGTAGAGTATCTCACCTCTAAAGAAACAAATGAGTTACTAAAGATAATCACACAAAGCCGCCTTCTATATAAAGCAAGTTCAATCATACATCATGGAATGGATCTGTAATGCCTGAAAATTCTCAAATCAATTTTAGAAATATTCTATTATTTTTCTGAAATTTTAGAATATTTTTATGGAATTTTTGAAGTAGCACAAGTAGCAAAATTAAATAACAACGTAAAATAGCCTAAGCGGGAATTGAACCCGCGACCTATTAGACCCTACGATTTATAGATGACCTTAGTAACCAGGGGGCCCCAGCAGGGGTGTGTTGAAAGAAGAGGAGAGAAATTATATTTATGATTGAGTTAGGTCATATTAATCACTTAATATAAATAGGGAATCTAAGTGGGGATTTATGATATTTGGTCGACAACTTCTCTTATCCCTCACCCTCACCCGACGCCGCCCTCTCTCCTCCTCACCCTCTCGGCGCACAAGCACAAGTACACCTAGGGTTCTATCCCTAGGGTCATAGGAGCACCTTCCGGCGACGTCTCCGATACAAGGACGCTCCTCTCCGCGAGAAGAACGCGTAGACATAAGAAGATCGCCGAAGAGATCTCTTCTCCGGAAACCTAGCGATCAAAATTGTAAGAAACCTAGTGCAGGATGTAAGTAACCCCTCACCTGCAGTATAAGTAGCTAATCATATGTTTCTACATTCTTAGTTCAGCCATATGCAGAATTAGAGCACACCAAGTGCTCGATAAAATGACTAGTACAGTTATATGCTACAGTGAGCATTTTAATAGCTCAGTTAAATGCCATAGAAGCATTTTTAATAGCATACTTAGTCTTGCTTCAGTTTATATGGGACTACGGTCCAATGGGTGGGCTCCCATAGTCGCCTCTAGGTTCAGATAACCTAGTAAGAGCAAGATAAGATAAATTAGCTTATGAATCAGTATTTTACTTTATCAGTGACACTGTACTGTACTCTTAGTTGTCCTTGGGTTGGGCTCCCATAGTCGTCCCTAGGTTTAGATAACCTAGTAAACCCTACTAGATTTGGGACTAACTACCTCGGGTCTAGTTAGGGATGAGCGCATAGCAAGTATAGTTGTCGGGCCCATCAGCAGCATGATTAGTATTTTTATCTATTATGAAAATAGTTTTCAAAACTTCCCAAATCAGATATGTGAATATGGTACAGTTTCAGCATGAACCTAACATTAATATTAGCTTAAATTATGTATCAGTGTAGTTTTCTTGTTGATATAACAAATAGCTATGTTAGTGGTTGATTGCCATGTTTCAGTATTCTAGTATGATTCTCATCATGTATATCAGCATAGCATCTTTTAAAAAGCATGATTTCATCAGATGCATGTTTTGTGAGGTAGATGGTTCTTACTAAGATCCCAAGCTTATAGTTTCCTTTTCCTTATACTGCAGATAAAGGTAAAGGGAAGATGAGTTAGCGGAGGCTGGAGTTCAATGCGACTAGATGTGTGTGAGAAGGACCTTGGAATAAAGACCCTTGGAGACTAGCAAGTTAAAGGATTAGAACTCTTTATAGTTTATTTTTCTACACCTTTTGAATGTCTAAATGTTATGAATTGTGAAAGTATGCACTAGGTTATGCCTGGACTTCTAGTTACCTTGATGTTAGTCGGTAAATTATGAATTATGACATGCTTAGTAATAACACAATGTTTATTAGTTGATACATTCGTGTTGTACACGAAATGATTGAAATGCAGTAGAAATCAGAGCTCCAATCGATCAGACGATCGATTGGGAAGTGATCTGCCGCGTACAGAGAGCTGATGAATCGATCAGCTGATCGATTGGCCAGGGATCGATCAGCCGATTGATTGAAGAGCTTAGTCCTACGAACAGAGAGCTACTGGATCGACCAACTGATCGATTGGCTAGACTGGATCGATTAGCTGATCGATTCAGACGGGATTTCCGTGCACAGTAGCACGTTGAATCGATCAGTGGATCGATTGATATGTTTCAATCGATCGAGTCCCGACCCCGATTGATTGAGGGAGTCTGATTTCGACTGGAAAGGTCTGATTTCAGCTCCTCAACCATATGAAATGTTGGGGTTATTTAGAGACCATCAGATCATGTTTAATTTCATAGAAACAAGTATTAAGTGGTGTTCTATGGTATGATATAACATGAAAAGTTTAGATTCCAGATTTCACAACAAATAGCAGAAAGTTGTAATTAGTGTAGTTTTTTCGTAAATTATTACGAATGGTAACCATTGAATAGTTTAGTGAATGTAACCCCGGCCTTACAGTTTAGTCAGTAGAAGGTGGGTCGTTACAGGATCGCCTGATATGATACTTCCTAATGAACGGCTCCAAAAACATTCACACAATAGTACATAATAATATTATGGTTTGTTGCACTCCAGGTTATAAAATTGTTAGCTATAGGTTCCCGAACACAACATAGACAACACAACATAGACAAGTTTACATTTCTTCAAGTTCACCTGGTCTTGATATGCCCTTTCAGTGCCCTGTTAATGATTCTTGTGAGTTGATTCTTACAACAAAGGACAGAAGACTGTATAAACCATGACAACTACATGAAGAACCTCAAGTCAAGATTTATTGCCGGTTCACTATCATGTTCTACAAGCCAACCAAAATTGGTTCATCTAGGATAATTCATATAGTTCATTTAAACAGCAAACTAAAAAAAATTAGATATGAGCTGAAAGTTTTAAGCTTTCCTTAACAATTGGCTCCAGCTATGTTAAACAAGCATATATGTGTGAAGAATCAGATAGATCCAAGGCCTGATTTACTAGAAAAAATAAGTCAGTATATCCATATGAAAATTGTTTCTGCTTCAAATTTATAAAGGATCGTGAAGGCAATTAGGAAATTAACCTCAAAAACTATTTTTAGTGCAGCAACATCACATGATGCTTGAAAGGATACATGACTATCGTCATTAATTCCATTAGCATTATTTATGTCAAATGTTTGAGAATCAAGATGGACAAGCTATCTAAGGGGTTCTAATAGTACAAGCCTCACTTAAAACCTTTTTTAGATATAATATTTGAAGGACCAATCAAATATTATTTCAAATAGCACTCCTGCTAGCTATACATCACACACTTCAGAGGGCCAGAAATCCAAAACCCAGACCTGACATTGTAAAGCCTCAAACCTCATTTTGCTCATGGTAGAAAGTAACGACGAGAATTCACAATTCCAAATCCTCTTCTTCATGATCCACTAAGGTCAACAAAGTGTCTGTTCATCCAAAACAATATCTTCCGTCATCAGCATTCAAATCACCAACTACCACGAATTCTGCATGACAAGAATTTTCTGTACAAACTAGTGCCAAAGCAGCTTATGCATGAATCAACCATGAATTTGCAAATTAGAGAAGCGTCAACCTATCTGTAAAGTTTGTAAAGCCCCAGGTGTCGAACAACCTCGAGAGATTCATCATTTTGTGAGTGAATAAACTAAGGGCCATTTGTTGATAATTCTCAACCACGTAGATCATACCACCTTCCAATTTCCAATATGTATCAAAACATTTTCCATAAAGTATTGTACTTATAAAGATAAAGATGGAAAGGCACAATCCACGATCTCTGTCCATGGAAGATCTAATTGTATTTAATCGGGTGTTTGCATTGCGGAAACCTCGAAGTCTTGCCACGGATCCGTGCGAAGATAAATAAAATTCATGTACATGTTTGTTTATCCTAGATCTACCTTAGATCTACATGAAAATAGCATTACCCTTGAAACGATGCCCTTCGTTTATCCCGCTCGTCCAAAAGATTATCGGATCTCGAAGATTGTCAAGTGTACACTCCTCTACACGTATCCACACGAACAAAAGGTGGAGAGAACCACTTAGAATGTGCTAGCACCCTTGAGTGGCTCGGCAATGGAGGAGAGGGAGAAGGAATAAGAGAGGAGGAAGAAGAAGAATTGAATGAGCACACACCTTGCTTCAATTCACCATAAAGTGGTCGGCCACTTCATTGTGTGTTATATACCTCCATGTAATACCAAGAGTCATGGCTCTTGGTCTTCCTCATGAGGTGGCACACAATGATATAGCCATGATGATGTGGAACATCATCATTGGTTGGCCCATGCCAAGTCACAAATGAGGTGACATTTGGTCAAGTCAAACTTGACCCTTCATCTTCCCTCTCAAGTCAAGTCAAACTTGACCCATTTATCTCCCATGGTTGATCAAATCTATCCTTTGATTCAAACCAATTTAATTTAATGAATCTAAATTCATTGGTTTAAATTGACTCAATGAATCATAGTCTAAACTAAACTCATTCGACACATGAATCAAATTGAGTCCAACTCAATTAGTCTAATTTGGATTACTCTTAATCCAATTTGGTTCATCTTATAAACATAATCCTCTTGGTCCATCATATGAACCAAATCTCCATCTAATTGTCCTTTGTGTGTGACCTTATAGGTTCTTGTAACGTTGGCAATGCTCCTAAACTCATTTAGAAACATAAGTAATGAGCGGTATCTAGAAACACATCATTACTACCCAAGTTACAAGAATGTTGAAATCCAACATCACCTTTGTGACTACTAATTGTGACTTTCATAATATATGATAATGCCCTTCTATCCTAGATATCTAAATTGATCAACTGAGGCATAGACCGTGTCATTCTCTAATCAATTTATGTCTTAAACTCCAAGTAGACTCACTCTAATCAAATGAGCTCAATATCTCATATTGACTCATTTGGGCATGGTCATGCACTTAGTGGTCTCACTCTATCAAGAATCATGATGTCACTCCCATCATATAGGAGGGATAGATCCCATCTATATCAGTCACATCTCTCCGCATAATTTGTTACATACCCAGTAGTCGCTTTTATAGTCCACCCATTTACGGGTGACGTTTGACGAAGCCAAAGTATGCAACTCCTTATGTAGGAAACCATGGTGACTTCAGGTCCAAGGACTGATAGTCATACTAATAGTCACATGAGAAAGTATATGACACTCATATAATGATCCATGATACTTTCTCATGGCGGGTCATTCAGTATACATTCTCCAATGCATACCCATGTGTCAACTTGATATCTCTATATCCATGACTTGTGAGATCAAGTCATTGAGTTGACCTACATCCTAGTCTCATCGCATTAACATTGTCCCTGAATATTAATACTTGACTAGGAATGATTAAGAGTAGTGTTCTCTATATCATCTCATTATCGATTCAATCAATCGATTGATATATATAAGAACCTTCTACTCAAGGACATTATTATACTTAGTTCTTTGGCACCAATACAAATAAGTATAATAATCAAAAGAAATATCTTTATAAATATATAGGAATATGAATCATCGAGTCCATACAACAATCATCATATGATTGGCTCAAAAACTCTCACTAACATGATCAACAAATAATAAACTATAGGTTTGATGACGATCTCAAATTCAAGAGGCGAGGCGAAGAACTATTAGATCAGCAAAAGAAAGAGGGGAATCGTTATCCCCGCCTTCCAGAAGTTTCTTCTCTATTAATAGAATAACTGAAGATTTACAAGTGCAAAATAATTCAAAGATGTGGAGTTCAAAATCGAAACAGTCTGTTCACTCTTTTCATAATATAAATTGCTTTTATGTCCTAAGCAATACCTTCAAATTATCGAGAAAGTTTGATCAGAGATCCTCATTATTGAATAGTAAATCCCTCTACAAATTGCATAGTTGAATGTAAACTAGGCCCACTGTGGTAGAATTAGAAAGAGTACTAATCACTATTGATGAATACTTCATACCTAAAATACAATTGACAGGAGGCATCAACATAATCAAACGTACTCCTTAATGTGGTATAATTGACTTAAAATTCTTTTACCTTTCTGTATTAGGTAGGTCTATCGTGATCTAATCAAACAAAACATTATTCAAATTAGCATTTCTTTTTCAATGAAATAGACGTTGGATAACCTCCCACACAGTACTCTTCATAGTTCCCAGGCCAACTAGGAGTTCCAATCCCAACATATGTTCATTGCTACCCCACATTTGCGTACTTATATAATATTCATATCATAACCAATTTATCAAATACAATTCAAAACTATAATAAAGTAGATCTTACAATTTTGAAGGCAGAAGTAGTCAAGTTCTTGACAGGATGACGTGCGCACACTGTCCTTTAGGAGTAACGGCTCTGATATCAACTGAAACAACCCTAGACTTCCCTCACCTACTTGGAACCTATAATGAAACATTTGCAACATTTACCAATCGATTGTAGATAATGTTCAATCCAAGGATGGACCTCTAAACCTTTACTGTTAAGGTACTTATGATAGGAAACTCATCATACATAAACCACCACACCCAATGATAAACGGTAGAACAAAGAAAAAGAAACTACAGACACCAACACATCCCCTCATATTTGTGAAGAAAGTACTCTGCAAGATACAAGAGCCATCATGGTGCTCCTAAAGGTTCCCGAACAGTGTGTCGTGGTTCCATCCGGCCTCCTCGCCTACTTCGTGTGCATGCCTCCATAATTTCCTAAGAGGTGTCTCCCTCATCTGTATCATAAACATCATGAGTCTATGGACCCAGCAAGAATATTCCAACATGATAAATATGACATCGATAAAGTAGCAGGAACATTAACCAATAGACATAGAACATAACTTAAATACAAAATAGAGAAGAAAATACGATATGTAAAAGAGCCTACACAACTATTAAAGGTGAATATGTCACACTGTGGTAACCACAATTTGAGTCAGTCATCCAATTCATAATCATGATCCTAGAGGTACCTCCTAGGAGAACATGCAGTCATAAAGCTGAAGAAAAAATAAATTACATTATCAGTTAATCAGTCATGTTTGGAAGGACCCTCCCCGGAACTCATCCCAGGGCACTCATCTCGTATTATCACCACATATGCTCATATTCATCCCATTAGCCATATAAGAAAATATAACCTATCCATATTATACTTATCTCGATAGCACATTCCATTCATACTATAGTTGTGACATAACAATTATAACATAATAAAACAGCAGTAACCATAGCCGTAGCATAATTCTAGCAAGCATAACAAAGTGTACTTAAAGCTACAATAGCACATTTACCATCCATGTATCCAAAAGAATTAATGAAAACACCACAGATTATGCCATCCTAGTTCCATTTGTTGGTGGAATATCCCTTAGGTCAAGGTTGACCTGGTTGACCAAGCTTGAGTCTTGGTTTGAGTTTCAATGTTTGACAATACAAGACTTCGATGATATGGACAATGCAGGTGCAGCTGTTCATTTGGGAAGATTGTTTGGAGCAATTCCCCTCTGATCAGGGTCTGATCAGGTTGGTTGAAGAAGAGTCAAGTAGGTCAAGGTTGACCGGATACTTGACTGGGAAAGTCCTAACTGGGATGTTAGGCAGAAGGGAAATCCTGACGAGTGAAGTCAGGTGAAAGACCTAGTGAGTGAAGCTAGGCAGGTTGAAAATCCTGGTGAGTGAAGCCAGGTGAAAGACCTAGCGAGTGAAGTTAGGCAGTGAGAAAATCCTAGTGAGTGAAGCTAGGTGAAAGTCCTGGTGAGTGAAGCCAGGCAGAGGAAAATCCTAGTGAGTGAAGCTAGATGAAAGACCTGGTGAGTGAAGCCAGGCAGAAGAGAAGTCCTAGTGAGTGAAGCTAGGCAGAATAGAAGTCCTGGTGAGTGAAGTCAGGCACGGGGGAAAATCCAGATGGGTCAAGGTTGACCAGACATCAGGTGAGAGTCCAAGTAGGTCAAGAGAGTGACCGGATACTTGGCATGATGAAGGAAAGTCCAAGTAGGTCAAAGGAATTGACCGGATACTTGGCAAGAGGAGAAAAGTCCAAGTGGGTCAAAGGGATTGACCGGACACTTGGTAAGGGAGTCCTAGCAGGTCAAGGAAGTGACTAGATGCTAGGCATGACGTACTAACAGGTTAAGGTTGACCGAATGTTGGTTTGGGAGGCTTGGGACTTGGTTTTGGGTAAAAATCAAGAGCTGGATCAATCAGTGGATCAATCAGTGGATTGATCAGTGGATCGATCAGTGGATCGATCCAGGCAGTTTCCCAGCGCAAAGAAAGCCTCTGGATTGATCAGTGGATCGATCCAGAGGTCCCAATCGATCAGTGGATCGATTGGGACGCTGCTGCTTCACGCGATAAGCGCTGGATCGATAAGTGGATCGATCCAGGCAGTTTCCCAGCGCACAGAAAGCCTCTGGATCGATCAGTGGATCGATCCAGAGGTTCCAATCGATCAGTGGATCGATTGGGATGCTGCTGCTTCGCGCGATAAGCGCTGGATCGATCCGTGGATCGATCCAGGCATTTTTCCAGAGCACAGAGGCGCTCTGAATCGATCCGTGGATCAATCCAAAGCCTCCCCGATCGATTGGGAGCATTCCAATCGATCGGGATTCGACCGTTAGCGTCGATTTAAGCCGCAGGCGTTCATTTCCTTCGGCATCGCTTCCACGACAGAGCTCAGATCTTCACCAGCGATTTCACAGAGCTCTCCACGCCAGTTCTTGAAGTTCTTTGAGGTTCTTCCAAGTCAAGAGGTGGATCTATTGCAAGAGGAAGAAAGCTAGGGTTAGGGTTTTCTTGTACTCATTGTAAGCTTTGTACTTGTATTTTGTATCCTTTCCCCTTCTTCTTGTAGTGTGAACTTGTAGGGCTTCTCCGCCTTCGGTAGTTACCGAAAAGGAGGGTTTTATTAGTGGAGGGTGCGTGAGTAGGTGTGGATCATTGGACTAGTCACCTCTTGTGAGGTGGATACCAAGTAAACCAACCTTGTTAGCGTTGTGTGGTTTGTTTCTTGTATTTCCGCTGCGCATCTTTGAAGAAACAAGCAACGACGAGCACCTAGCACGCGACGAGCTATTCACCCCCCCTCTAGCTACTTTTCGGTCCCAACAAGTGGTATTAGAGCGAGGCCGCTCTTCACCGGAATCATCGCTGGAAGGGGCAAACAAAACAAGCAAAGCTAGAGGGTGAAGAAGTTGGAGCAAATTCATCAAAGTCAAAGAATTCAAGAAGCTCAACTTCAAGATACAATTCCAAGATGGATTTGGATTTGACACAAGGGTGGCTCCACCGTACACATCTACAAGCTTCGATCTTTGGAGATCAAGGATCGAGAATTTCTTAATGGTGGAGATAGAGCAATGGTTTGCTCTTATGGAAGGTTTTGAAGCTCCAAAGAACTCCAAGGGCAAAGCTCTCAAGAAAAGCAAATGGAGTAAGGAGAAACTCCAAAGATGTGAGGCCAATGACAAAGTGACCAAGCTTTTGGTCAATTTATTGCCAAGCAACATATTGGAGAAAATTGGAGAGTTTGAAGATGCCAAGGAGCTTTGGAGCAAATTGGCAAGGATTCATGAGATCCCCTCCACTGTACCAAATCAAGGAGAATCCAAAGAGGGCGACTCAATGGATCAAAACCAAGAAGAGGAGGACTCCGAGGTTGAGAGATGCTCAACCTCCGAAGAGGAGGTCCAAGAAACTTCATCCTCAAAGGAGAGCAATCAAAAGAGCAAGGAAGGAGTATATTCCTTGTTTCATGTACAAGAGGATGAAGATGAAGAAGAAGGTGAAGCCTCCACCTCTAGGATTGAGGGGGAGCAATCTTTATTGACACCGGAACAAGAGCAAGAAGAATCCTCCACATCCGGGTCAAGAGAAGATGAGGATGAAGAAGTTTCTACCTCCACAAGTCAAACAAAATCAAATGGAGGAATATCATCTTCGGATCAAGAGGAAGCTTCTACCTCCGGATCCAAAGGAAAAAGTGTCATCCCTACACAAAAAGGTATAAACATTTCAATTAATAATAAAAATCATATTATATGCTTTGAATGTAGGGAACATGGGCATTACAAGAGCAAATGCCCTAAATTGGCCAAGAAGAAGGGCCAAGTGGCATTAAAGGGCAAGGAGAAGCCCAAGGAGACCATCCCCGGAACAAAGAAGAGCAAGGAGCACATTGTGTGCTTCTCTTGCAATCAAAAAGGGCATTACCGAAGTCAATGCCCTAAGGGGAAGAAGGTGGTCAAGGCTCAAGGAGGAAGCTCAACTCAAGGGGGAGCCTCCAAGGTAAAAAGAAAGGTAACCTTTATTGAGCCTATCCCTTTGAATAATGGTAAAAAGCATGATAGTTCAAGTTTATATCATTTAAATGCTATTTACCATGAAAATAGGAGGCATGATAAAATTAAAGAAAATCATGTAGATTATCATGCTAAAACCTCTCAACCTAGGTTTAGAAAGGTAGATAGGAATTTAGGCAGAACCCTAAGGATTCTAGGTATGTGCCTAAGAAGAAGAAAAATCAAGGTTTTAGTGAAAAACCTAAGGTTGAAGAATTATGGAAGGAAAATCAAGTCTTGAGGTCAAGACTTGATAAATTAGAGAAGACCCTTAGAAAAATCACAAATATGACACAAGGGTCATCCAAGGGCCATAGAGGTTTGGGATACAAACCTAAAATCAAAAGGGATACACCTACTTACCATAGGGTTCCATATAGCTATGGAACCAACCCTAAGTCTAGTGGGCAAGCCAAAAATACTAGGAAGGATATTCCTAAGAGTATTTTTGCAACAAATGTGACTAAGGCTTCTAAGAAGTCTAAGAAAGTCACTAACAAGGTCACTAGGAAGGTATCTAGGGAAGTTATCTCTAGTGAATACCTAGAGCATCCAAGGAGCACCAATAGGTGTTGGGTTCCTAGGAGCATTTTCTCTACCCCATAGATGGGTTAGAGAGTGTCAACTCTAAGAAGAAGGGTAGTTAACCCAACTTTGAAGAAATTGACACTCAAGGAGCATTTTCAAGGTTATTATTAACCTTTGAAAATGAAATGGATTTATGTTTACTCTTGAGAAGAGTAAAATGTGTCACAATTTGATAAATTGGATGATATTTTAAGTGACACAAATTGAAAAATCATAAGAACTATCAAGTTGGGATTTTGGTATGTTCTTAAGAAATTTAAGGCCAATTTAAGTCTTAATTTCAAAGTGCTACTCTTATGGAAGAACGAAATATGCCAACATTTGAAGAATAAGCTTAATTTCAATTGGCATAAGTTAATCAAGAGAATTAGAAATGCCAAGTTAGGTTTAGGCATTTTCTTGGAGCATTTAGAGGGCAATCTAGGTTTAAGTTTTAACTTAGCCAAGGTTTAAGGACACCTAGATAGGTAATCTAGGTATTTTATTTGTGCTAAACCTTGCCATGATTGTTTGCTCACTATATGCCATGACATCATATTTAGTTTTGTATTTTGTATTCATGACTTGCTATGAAAAATACAAAAATACTATGTCATGTCATACATACATCATGTAGTTATAGGAATATTTCTTTTGAAAGCTAATCCATTTTGATGTATGCCATAATATTATTATGCATTATGTTTATTTCCTTAAAAATTAAGGACAAAAGGCATTTATAAACAAGTGAAATCAACAAGTAACATCCTTGGTGGATGTTTACCACTCAAAATGCCTAGATGGATATGCATGATTCCTAGATTAGGGCAAAACCAAACTTTACATCTCACAAAGACACATAAAATGACTTGTATGTGTTTGAGTGCACATTAGATACAAGTGAGATGTTAGGATGATGAACAAAACTCAAGATATTGATTTAGTGCATTCTTTTGAGTTTTAAGTTCATCAAAACACATAGTTATGTGTTTTCCCATCATTGGGAAAGTTAATGTACAAGTCATGTACATTAAGCCCAAGAAACATGATGGGATATTGGTTTTGAAAATGGGTTTAAAATGATTTTGGAAAACCTTGGTGAAAGCTATCTTTTGATAGTAATCACCATTGAATAGTTAGACACAAACTTGAAGAAAACACTAAAGTTTTGTAAGTTTTCAAGTTTGTGTCAATCTTTGAAAACATGAAATATTTTCATAGAAAACTATTTTTCCATGATAATCTATTCCCTAAACAATGTCTACACAAATTTTTATGATTTTTGAAATTTTGTAGAATTTTCTAGGGGTTTCTGAAGTTGACTGAAATTGAATTTCAGCAACTTTCAGACCTCAATCGATCACCCGATCGATTGAAGGGTCTCAATCGATCGGGCGATCGATTGAGAGTAGGCTTTCTACGAACAGAAGCCGTCTGGATCGATCCACCGATCGATTCAACCCTCCTGAATCGATCAGTGGATCGATTCAGCAAGGTTCAATCGATTGGAACCCAACTGCAATCGATCCAAGTTGCTGATTTTGGCTGGTAAGGCCTGATTTCAGCAATTTGAACCTATGTTAGTCTAGGAAACCATTCCAAACCCCTCAAAATACATTTGTATACATAAAAAGGAAGTTTTCATGTTAAAAACAAGGATGGATTGGTTAAGGAAGACTATATTGAAGTTTAGGTTGAGGTTTGTTTCAAATTTTGAATATTTAAACCTCACAACTTCAAAATTTGGGTTTCCTAAAGGTTTAGGGATTCCAAGTCATTGTTGGTGCAATGACAGAAGTTATCACCATGCCTTTAGGGGGAGAGACTCTTTAAAGACATGAAAATTATTTTTCATGAACCTTGGAAGGTGGTTAACCTTCTGTGTGAGAAAATACTCAAGGTTGAGCATTTGGACTTTACTGGGGAGTGGATATCCTCATTGTTCAACTGGTTTCAAGTGGATAATGCTCAAGGATTGGCATTTGCCTACATTGAGGAAGAATGTAGGGTTAAGGATAAATGAAGGGAATGGGCCCTTCATCGTGTTGATCACAACGAGTGAAGTTGTGAACCATGATGAGCAACTCTTCAGGAGGAGAGTTTTCAATAAGTGGATTTGTTGATGTGTGCCCGAAATTGGGGCATGGGTTGATGTGTGCTCAAAGATGGGTTGATGTATGCCAATAGGGGGAGAATGAAAGGACTTGTGAATGGGAGTAAGCTAGGCTTTCATTACCTAGAGGGAGTTTGCCCTCTTAAGGGGAGAATGGAGAGCTTAACTTATGTGTTCATTACCTAGTGGCATGAAGAAAAATGAGGCTATGGGATTAGCCTAACTTACATGTGGTATTGTAAGTGTTATTGTGGTATTGTCAAACATCAAAAAGGGGAAGATTGTTGGTGCAATATCCCTTAGGTCAAAGTTGACCTGGTTGACCAAGCTTGAGTCTTGGTTTGAGTTTCAATGTTTGACAATACAAGACTTCGATGATATGGACAATGCAGGTGCAGCTGTTCATTTGGGAAGATTGTTTGGAGCAATTCCCCTCTGATCAGGGTCTGATCAGGTTGGTTGAAGAAGAGTCAAGTAGGTCAAGGTTGACCGGATACTTGACTGGGAAAGTCCTAACTGGGATGTTAGGCAGAAGGGAAATCCTGACGAGTGAAGTCAGGTGAAAGACCTAGTGAGTGAAGCTAGGCAGGTTGAAAGTCCTGGTGAGTGAAGCCAGGTGAAAGACCTAGCGAGTGAAGTTGGGCAGTGAGAAAATCCTAGTGAGTGAAGCTAGGTGAAAGTCCTGGTGAGTGAAGCTAGGCAGAGGAAAATCCTAGTGAGTGAAGCTAGGTGAAAGACCTGGTGAGTGAAGCCAGGCAGAAGAGAAGTCCTAGTGAGTGAAGCGAGGCAGAATAGAAGTCCTGGTGAGTGAAGCCAGGCACGGGGGAAAATCCAGATGGGTCAAGGTTGACCAGACATCAGGTGAGAGTCCAAGTAGGTCAAGAGAGTGACCGGATACTTGGCATGATGAAGGAAAGTCCAAGTAGGCCAAAGGAATTGACCGGATACTTGGCAAGAGGAGAAAAGTCCAAGTGGGTCAAAGAGATTGACCGGACACTTGGTAAGGGAGTCCTAGCAGGTCAAGGAAGTGACTAGATGCTAGGCATGACGTACTAACAGGTTAAGGTTGACCGAATGTTGGTTTGAGAGGCTTGGAACTTGGTTTTTGGTAAAAACCAAGAGCTGGATCAATCAGTGGATCAATCAGTGGATTGATCAGTGGATCGATCAGTGGATCGATCCAGGCAGTTTCCCAGTGCAAAGAAAGCCTCTGGATCGATAAGTGGATCGATCCAGAGGTCCCAATCGATCAGTGGATCGATTGGGACGATGCTGCTTCGCGCGATAAGTGCTGGATCGATCAGTGGATCGATCCAGGCAGTTTCCGAGCGCACAGAAAGCCTCTGGATCGATCAGTGGATCGATCCAGAGGTCCCAATCGATCAGTGGATCGATTGGGATGCTGCTGCTTCGCGCGATAAGCGTTGGATCGATCTGTGGATCGATCCAGGCGTTTTTCCAGATCACAGAGGCGCTCTGGATCAATCCGTGGATCGATCCAAAGCCTCCCCGATCGATTGGGAGCATTCCAATCGATCGGGATTCGACCGTTAGCGTCGATTTAAGCCGCAGGCGTTCATTTCCTTCGGCATCGCTTCCACGACAGAACTCAGATCTTCAGAAGCGATTTCACAGAGCTCTCCACGCCAGTTTTTGAAGTTCTTGGAGGTTCTTCCAAGTCAAGAGGCGGATCTATTGCAAGAGGAAGAAAGCTAGGGTTAGGGTTTTCTTGTACTCATTGTAAGCTTTGTGCTTGTATTTTGTATCCTTTCCCCTTCTTCTTGTAGTGTGAACTTGTAGGGCTTCTTCGCCTTCGGTAGTTACCGAAAAGGAGGGTTTTATTAGTGGAGGGTGCGTGAGTAGGTGTGGATCCTTGGACTAGTCACCTCTTGTGAGGTGGATACCAAGTAAACCAACCTTGTTAGCGTTGTGTGGTTTGTTTCTTGTATTTCCGCTGCGCATCTTTGAAGAAACAAGCAACGACGAGCACCTAGCATGCGACGAGCTATTCACCCCCCTCTAGTTACTTTTCGGTCCCAACACCATTTCCCCAAAATCTGTTAACGAAAACACCAGCGACCCAGGAACACATCACAACTTCATAACAGAAAGCCAAAACAACAATTCAGAATTTGATCTAAAATCCCTACAATACAAAAGAACTACCACAGCCCCGAAATCAACTCACAACTGAATACTATCAGAATTCCAGTAATCACAAGAAACAGCATCCCTCGTAACTTCAAAGACATTAATCAAAATCCGTCCATTGGTTCAATCAAACCAACAACCATTCCCAGAGCAGACGCACAAAACAACCGAAACCAAACACCTTCCCAATCCCACCATTCGAATCTGTCCGCTGAATCAAAACCGTTACAAGTAAGCAACACAAGGCACTAAAAGCCATTCAAGATCTCACGATTCTGGAACAACAGATCTTCAGGCAAGAACTCTCCATTTATCGCAATTGAATAACATTCAAACTCTGTGAAAAAATAACACAAGAAATCAACAACTGAGTCTGTCAGCATTTAATCCATCATGAAGAACCTGGACAAAACACAAATCAGTCGTATCATCCCAAATCTATTGCATAAAATCCAGAAAACCTCACAGAATGAAGCATGAACATCACTAACAATCGAATCAGAATCCATTCAATCAATCGGACCTTATAGATAAGCATATCAACATCCCTTAGGTTCCTATCCCTTACCTCACAAATCTCACACTATCATAGGGAAATGAACTTGCCTTGCCCTTGTTTTTCCCTTCCTCATGCCACCTTCGAAGCCCTCTCACAATTGCAATTCCACTGGGAAGATGGTTACAGGATTCCACATCTGATGTGCCGTCCTCAGAGGAGAATCGCCCGCGTGAGGTGGCTCCCGGCCGAGTCTCAGAGCCCCGCAGAGGGTTCGGTCGAAGTCTGAGAGGTGGAGAGGAAGAAAGGAGTGCGGTGATTTTGGGAAGGCGCCATGAAGAGTTGGCGAGAATTTGGGATTTATACCTAGGTTAATGATTTTAACTTAGGGTAATTAGATTTTTCAACTCCTAACTTAATTGGGTGTTATCTTAGACTTCCCTCACTGTTAACTATTCTATCCCCTTGAACATGCGTAGAAGTTCATTTTAACTCCCAAAAATTCCTAAAAATTCTTAGAAAATTTTGGTAAATTAATTTCTTAATTATTGGTCGTGGGACCTTACATTCTGAGTAGATTTAGGGTTCACTTTCCAATATAAAAGTAATAAAATCTATTCTGAAAGATTTTTCCACCCGAGTTCCCTTATTTCATCTAAGTCCAACCTCAACTGGTTCTTCTTCTTCTTGTGTTTTATATGTCTATTTTGAAGAACTTGTTTCCTCTTAGGCCTTACAAAAACATATTCAAAGAAAGAAAATTTTCTCAATTTCATTATTAAGTTCTTATATATCTTTGGTATTTGAGACTCATACACATCTAACTCCTACTTCACAAGTATTTAATGTGCATTTACTTGAGTGATATCCATGTATTCATATCTTAGTATTAAAATTTCAGGGATAAATATCAGTATTAATTGTTAGAAGATTGTTAGTGCAATCATCCTTAGATCAAAATTAACCAGTTTTACTAAGCTCGAGTGGTCCGAACTTAAGTTTCTATGTTTAGACAATATGTGAGAAGAGGTCGAGTAGGTCATGGAGGACAGGATACTTGACTGGGAAAGTCGTAATTAGAGGTTAGGTAAGGCAAAGTCCTAACTCGAGGGTTAGGCAAGGTTAAAGCCCTAACTAGAGGTTAGGCAAGGCAAAGACCTTATTATAGTTAGGCAAAAGAAAGTCTGAGTAGGTCAAAGAAGATAGCATGGTAGCAAGAGAAAAATCTTAACTATGGTTAGGCAAAAGGGAAATCTAAATGGGTCAAGGAGGATAACACTTGGTGATCGGAAGTCCAATGGGAAGTTAATAAAGTCTAATTGGGTCAAAGGTCGACTAGACACTTGGTGGGAAACCCCCAACAAGTCATAGTTGACCGAATGTTAGGCAAGAGAACCCTAGACTTATATTAAGGGAATTAGGGTTGGACACTCGATTGGGTAATCGATTGGCCCTAACCTAATCGATTGGGGTAATTGATTAGGACAAGGTCCAATAGATTAGGGTAGCTTTTCTCACGAGACTATAAGGTGGAGAAATTGATTGACCAATCAATTCCAGCGATACTAATCAATAGAGGCAATCAATTAAGAGTTATTTTTTTTGTAAGAGAGGGAATCGATTAAGGCTTCTTAATCTATAGGAATAATCGATTCAGACCTTTCATGAGAGAATAGTGTAGGATCGTTGCGCTAGAGGGGGGGATGAATAGCGCTCATTTTAAAACAAAACTCGGAGATAAGCAGCGGAATAAAGACACAACAAAATAATCGTAAACACCAAAATTTACTTGGTTCGGAGCCTGTGGTGACTCCAACTCCAAGGCCCGCACGTGAGAATGCTTTGGATGGATAATCACTAATCAATCAAAATAAGTACAAATATAATGATTGATTACAAGTAATTATAAGACTTAAAGAATACCAATGACTCGGAAATTAAGATCTTTAGCACGGTGGTCGTCGGGACAGCTTTTGAGCGTCGAGGAAGCATTTTCACAGCAATACGAAGAAGGGAAAGTTGCTTGGATTGTTTTTATTGTGCATTTAGATGAGATAGCCTTATATAGCCTACTGAAGGCACCTTTAGACTCCATGGAAGGCGCCTCCAGCAGGGATTCTTATCCCTTCCATGTCGGAGATGATAGCTTCCATGGACTGTGCTATTTATCCATCTGAAGACGCCTTCAAGCTCTATAGAAGACACCTTCCATCCAGCATCCAAGGCACCTTTGCGCCTTGCTGTGCGGAGCCTTCGCCTAAAGCACCCGAAGAGCCTCCAACAGTCTCAGAGGTGCCTCGGACACTATTCACCCAAGCATTTTAAGTCCTTTTTGCTCCCTACAAGATATGTTAGTCCAAAATACCAAACATACCCTGCATAATAGAGTTAGTACAATAAAATATGAAATAATAAATTATTTTGACAGTCTCCAGATTGTCCGGTTCTGACTTTGAGTTTCGCTGAAACTCTAGGTCGAACCGACACCTACTATTCCCTCTTCGGGGAATGCATCCTCACCTACTCCTCTTAGGAGAGTTTACCTTTTGCCAGACTGGTCCTTCAGACCGACTGGATTTTTGCTCAGTGCCTGAAACCTCAGGACTTTCCCGCTGGACGTCTGATTTTTGACCCATCCAGTCTTTCACCTGGTCCGCGACCACCAGGATTTTCACTTAGAGTCCCTGACTCTAGGGTTTCACCCAAAGTGCTCGATCCGTCAAGACTTTTTACCTAGAGTTACCACCCCCTAGGATTTTCACCTACCTAACTGTAGCTAGAACTTTTGCCTAAGAACACTTAAAACTTTCCTGCAAGCTCATTTAAACTTGTTAGACAAGAAGTAACCTTAATTTTGAACTCTTTGTCTTTATCAAACATAGGTTTGATCATCTGATGCTTCCCGCACCAACAATCTTTTCCCTTTTTGATTATGGCAACACAATTTAAAATTAAGTAAAACATATAGCAATAAGTATGAGAGAAAATGTAATAATTAAGACGTGCAGAATATAGAACAAGTTAAGAACAATTAATTTGATTTTAATTCGATTTGTTAACTCCCCCTTAAGTTTCTTCTTAATTTTCTCTTAGCTCCTCCTTAATTTTCTTTTTCCTTTCTTAACTTTAGCTTTTCTCCCCCTTTGACATATATCAAAAATATTTTTAAGAGAGTTGAAAATACTTTTAAACAGGCTAAGGTTTTGAAGGTTTGGAAAAACACTGAGTTTTGAAGAATAAAACACTTAGTCTATATGAGTTTTGAAGAAAACACTTAGGGTGTGTTTGGTTCAAGTTATCATGTATAACCTTGGTTATGTGATTACCAAGTAATCACATAAGCAAGGTTATGGGGAATAAAATATAACCAAATGTTGTTTGGTTCAATCTAGGTAATGCAACAAAAACATGTTTATTTGAAGGTTTTAATGAATAACCTAGTTTAATATTTTACCAGATTACTCTTAGTTACAAAACCAACTATACATAATAATAATAATAATAATAATAATAATAATAATAATAATATTATTATTATTATTATTATTATTATTATTATTATTATTATTATTTAAACTTTATTCTATTTTACTATATTTCCACATTTTTTTATTTTTATATATATTTTTATTTTTTTATTTTTTTACTTTTTTTATTTTTTAGGGTTTTTACATTTTTCCATTTTTTATTTTTTTAATGATTTTTAACATTTTTTATTATTTTTTACTTTTTAAATTTTTTTACATTTTTTCTATTTTTTTAATGTTTTTTGTATTTTTTTTAATTTTTTAATGTTTTTTATTTTATTTTTATTTTTTTATGCTTTTTGTATTTTTTTTAAAATTTTTTTAATGTTTTTTGTATTTTTTTAATTTTTTTATGTTTTTTTCTATTTTTTTTAAAATTTTTTTATTTTTTAAAGTTTTTTTACCATTTTTAATTTTTTTAATTATTTTTTAATGATTTTTTTAAAATTTTTTTAATGTTTTTTTATTTTATTTTTTATATTTTTCATTTTTTTTTCTTTACATTTTACTTTTTTTCACATTTTCCTTTTATCCGAGAGTATTTTGGGTAAAAAAAATTCGATAACCCCGGAATCAAGAAAAACCTCAATTTTCCGAGGTTTTCCGATTCCTGGTTGCATGCCCCTTTTGCTGACGTGTCGGGCATGGAACATTACTCGGGAATCATTGATTACCTAAACCAAACAAGGTTTTTGTTGATAACCTTGGATGGATAACCAATGTTATCAAGGATAACCCCCAACCAAACGCACCCTTAGTCTATATTAGGCTTTATAACACTTAGCTTAAAAATGATTTTGAGTACTTAGCTTTAAAAAATTAAGAATCTTAGTTTGAACTTTTTAAAGAAAAGAGAAATAATTTTGAAATTTAAAACACTATAACTTTTCAAAAAGGAGTTTAACTTTTAAAAAAAAAACTTTAGCTTTTTTAAAAAAAACATTAAACTTTGAAAAATAACTTTAACTTTAAAAAAAAAAGTTTAACATTGAAAATTAAAAAACTTTAACTTTTCAATGAAAAGATTTGAACTTTAAAAATAACTTTAATTTTGAAAAATCATTTTAAATTTTCACTCCCCCTGTATTAGTGCCATGAAAATATTTTAGGGTCCTAGAGTCCAAGCATGAGTGTTTAAAGAAAAATAGCTTCAACATAAACATCTTCCTTTCTTAACAAAATGTTTAACCTTTAGCTACTAGCTGTTTACCATGAGGTAGTAGCTTTCACTTGGTTAGTCAAGTTAAGTAGGTGTTCTAGTTATTTTGACTAAGTATGGATAACTTAACTTGATTAATTTGATTTTGGTGTTTATTGATCAGACTTACGTCGATGCACAAACATAAGTATTCTGAAGTCCAGGCAGTATCCTATGCATCTCACACGATTCTAAGTATTTTTCATACACAAGCAAGATAATCCTAGTGTGCTTGCGAGATGCTCTGGCTGAAATCTAGGGGTATATGTTTTCTAGGGGAAAAGTCCTAAACTATTTCCAAACATTGAAAATACTAGTGAAATTGGGAGTTTTGAAAATAATTTTCCTAGAATTTTAAAACATGATTTTGAAACAACTTTAAAATCTATTCTACTGTGTGCATACCTAATTGTCTTCTAAGTGTGTTGAACTCAAGTTCAGGTAAGGGTTTTATGAAAATATCTGCTAGGTTTGATTTGAACTCAACATAATCAAGTACAATATCACCCCTAGCTACATGATCCCTTACAAAGTGATGTTTAACTTCTATGTGTTTAGTCCTTGAGTGGTGTATTAGATTTTTGGTTAAGTTTATTGAACTTATGTTATCAATTAAGATTTTTGTGTATTTATATTCTAGTTGATAATCTTTTAAAGTATGCATCACCTATAATAGTTGAGATGCACATTCACCCATGGCTATGTATTCTACCTCAGTGGTAGATAAGGCAACATAGTGTTGATTTCTATTGGACCAACTTACTAGACATTGACCTAGAAGTTAGCAGTTACCACTTGTACTTTTTCTATCTAGTGTGCACCCAGCATAGTCTGAGTCAGAATACCTAACTAGCTCAAATGTGCTAGTCCTAGGGTACCAAAGAGTCCTACATTTAGAGTTCCCTTAATATATCTTAGTATTTTTTTTATATTGGTTAAGTGTGATTCTTTTACACACGATTAGTACCTGTCACATATGCCTACTGCAAATAAAATATCAGGTCGACTTGCAGTTGGTATAATAGACTTACTATTGCACTCCTATAATATTTCAAATCTACAGGTTTTCCTTCTAAGTTAAAGTCAATTTTAATATTAGTTGTCATTGGGGTATTTATATTTTTAGAGTTTCCCATTCCAAACTTTTTAATTAATTTCTTAGCGTATTTGGTTTGAAAAATATGAATTCCTTCTTTTGTTTGTTTTATCTGTAAACCTAAGAAAAAATTGAGTTCTCCTACTAGGCTCATTTCAAATTCATTTTCCATTACTTTAGTAAATTCTTTTAATTTTAGTATCTCTTTCATTTTCTATTAATTTAAAAAAATTCTTAAAGATTTCAAAAGTTTCATCTTTGGTTTTTAAAAATTTTACCTAAGTAAATCTTAAGTAATCATCAATCATAACTAAGCAGTATTAGTTTCTGCTTAGTGACTTGGCTTTATATGAATCAAATAGGTTTAAATGTAGGAGCTCAAATATTGAGTTGGTTCGATTTAGATTTGTTGATTTGTGTGTTAACTTAATTTATTTACCTTGTTGACAAGCATTACAGATTGTATTTTCTAAATTTTTTTAATTTGGGTAAATCTCTAACTAAGCCATTTTGACTCATTTTTGCAATAGTCTGATATGAGTGTCACCCGGTCTTCTGTGCCACAACTTGGTTTCCTCTTATTGTGTTAGTAGACACTTTAGTGAGGAGGTTGGTAAGTCAATTATGTAAATATTATTTTTCCTAATTTCCTTAAATGTAATATTTGGGCATTCAACATTTTTAATTACACACTCAGAATTGGAAAAGGTAACTAAATAACCAGAGTCATATAGTTGACTTATGCTAAGTAAGTTAAAGTTAAATTTATCAAATAATAGGACTTTTCGAATAATAAAATTGGAACTTAGTTCGATATTACCTATTCCAATTACCTTAAATTTTCTGTCGTTGCCGAATGCAACTGACCTTAAGTTCTTGAGTTAGCTTAGTGAACTTCAATCTATCTCCAGTCATGTATCCAGAGCATCCACTATCCAACATCCATTTATCTAAATCATTATGTTTCTACACATAAAGTATTTGATTTGGATCCAATTTTGACGGATTAAAATATAGTTTGATTGAATTCAGCTCCTTAATTTTCCATCTCACCCAGTCTAGATTGTCAATCATGTTATACTTATGGGTGATTGTGAGATGGTTAATTTTTTATCTTAAGTTGATTTGATTTGAGTTTGGTTTAAATTTTAAGTTAGATTAATTTTAATTTAATTTAAAGTTAGTTTAATTTCATAAGAATGATTAAGTAAGTTTTAATTAAGTTAGGTTAATTAAGTAAGATTTTGATTTAGTTTAAATTTAATTTTAAATTTAGCTAAATTACATTGAACTTTAATTTAATTTTAATTTAGTTTAATTAAGTTGAATTTTAATTTAATTTTAATTTAATTAAGTTGAATTTTAATTTAATTAAGTTGAAAACTAATTTAAACTTAGATCCATCTCACCCTTTTTCTAGATTATCAATCAA
This sequence comes from Zingiber officinale, assembly GCF_018446385.1. NCBI lineage: Eukaryota > Viridiplantae > Streptophyta > Magnoliopsida > Zingiberales > Zingiberaceae > Zingiber > Zingiber officinale. The sequence goes on along the minus strand of NC_055988.1, from coordinate 62,755,864 downwards.
GGAACCTTATTTGTTTTGTGAAATGGTTAATTTTATATTTACTTTAGATTAAAATCTAAGGATTTATTCATATTTAAGTTAGACTAAGGTTTAACAGTTAGTTAATTATATATCCATTTCAATAATTAGCTTCCAGGCTATGGCGAGGCACTAGGCTTTCTTGGGTATTGGATTATCAACCACTTCCAGACAAAGTCTTTTAAAGAAATTAAATATTTAATTTTCTTTCTGAAAATCCTAGGTATAACTAGTCAAGTGTGAATCTCTTCTAAGTCCTTATCTACCCTAATCTAAGCATGAATAATAGAAAGCAGAAAAAGAACATACATCAAGCAAGTTTATCTAATGAATATGGTCTTTCTATTGGCTCCCTCAGGATCATAGCCTCGATAGGGCCTATCAAGGTAATGGATTTGATCCTTGGGGATCCAATATTGACCAAATCCAAGTTGATTAATCAAGTTAGACTTGGGGGCCCATGCTTGGACTATTCTCCTATTTGTTCCATTCACAAGTGATAAATAGGATTTAAATTTACGCTTAGCCTTGTATCCAAGTCTGGATCGATTGTATACGACTCTTTGCTTTCCAAGAATCAGATCAAGATTCTTGAAACCCAAAGTGAACCATTCTAATGTATCCTTTAGTTCCTTGACTTGACTTTTCAGATTGGAATTTTCTTCCTCAAGTTTTTGGACTTGAGTTGAAGTTTCAGTCTGAACCGATTCTATCAAGGAGCTTGGGATAATCACTTCCTTGAGGGCTTTAACCTCCTCTTGGAGCGACTTGACTCGAAGGTTGGACTTGCCTAATTTTCTTGACAAGTAAGAAATCAAATTGGGGAATCTAATTAAAGAAATACTTACATTGGTTTGGGAACCTTTTGAATCGGATATGGATCCATGGCTTCACTTGGACTCAGCTTCTAATTCTATCTCAGACTCAAATTTGATGACTTGCTCTCGGGCCAGAAGTGCGAGGAAACTTATTTGTTCGAGATCTTCATCAAAGTCTTCTAATGATGATTCATCCCATGTTGCTTGTAGCACCTTCTTTCTTCACTGCTTCTTCGCTTCCTTCTTATTTGGATAATTTTCCTTGATGTGTCCCTTTTTGTTGCAGCCATAGCAGGCGACTTCAACCTTTATTTTAGAGCTTGGGCTCGGTTGCGTCGTCTTTGACCGAATCATCTTTTTGATCTCTCATTTTGTGAAACCCTTATTTCTCTTGCATAACTTTCTCACAAGATTGATGAGCTCAACGGTGATCTCCTTGTCATCTTCTGAGTCTGATTCATCTTCGGGCTCAGGTTCGGTTCAAGGCTTGATTTTTGGTTCCTTTGTCTTATTTGTACCTGCGACAAAAGCAATACTTTTCTCGACCGAGAGTGTATTAGTCTGTTCATGTAATTTGAATTCTAAAAATAATTCATCAAGCCTAATTGAGGAAAGGTTCTTGGAGACTTTGTAAGCATCTACCATGGATGCTCACAAAGTGTTCCTTGGAAATGCATTTAGTGCATACCTGATGATGTCGCAATTCTCTACTTTTTGACCTATTGCGTGGAGACCATTGAGAAGGTCGTAGATCCGAGCGTGAAGTTGGCTTGCCGATTCTCCATCTAGCATTTTTATGTTATATATTTTATTTAAAATTAAATCCCTTTTGCTTACCTTAGTATCGAAGGTCCCTTCGTGCAGCTCGATTAGCTTTTCCCACAGATCTTTGGCGCTTGAGAATGGGCCGACTCAGTTCAATTCTTCTTTGATTAAGTCGTATTGAAGTGTACATGTTGCTTTGGCATCGGCTTCGATCTTCTTCATCAGGCTTGCGCCCCAATTCTCGCATGATAGAAATTTCTAGTGCCGTCGAGTGAGAGTGCGAGGCAGATTTGAATGATCATCCACATCTTGACTTGTGTCTTGAGGTGATACTCCATTCGCCCCTTCCAGTAACCGAAATCCTCGCAGGAGAAAAGAGCCAGGCATGTTGTATTATAGCCTTCTTGGTGGGCCATTGTTAAAAAGAAATCTGGCACGAAAAAAAATAAAAACCAATGCTCCAAGACTTGGTCTTGGATTAGTAGTATGGGAGAAAAATAAAAATAGTAATTCACTAATTTTAAGAAAAAATAATAAAATATTAGTAAAAAATATTATTATTAATTTTGTTAAATGCAATATTTTGTCAACACTAGCCACTGGTGAAAAAAATGAAAACAAATTTTCAAAAATAATTTTGGAGGGAAAAAACAAAAGGTGTAAGAATATTTAAAAAAAATGATATGTAATTTTCTTTCAAAAAAAAACTCCCCCTGCTTGATTGGTGGTTTCACCAATTCAGAGCGGCCTAGCTCTGATACTAATTATGGGATCGTTGTGCTAGAGGAGGGATGAATAGCGCTCGTTTTAAAACTAAACGCGGAGATAGGCAGCGGAATAAAGACACAACAAAACAATCGCAAACACCAAGAGTTACTTGGTTCAGAGCCTGTGTGACTCCTACTCCAAGGCTCGCACGTGAGAGTTCTTTCGATGGGTAATCACTAATCAATCGAAAGAAGTACAAGTATAATGATTGATTACAAGTAATTATAAGACTTAAAGAATACCAATGACTCAGAAATTAAGATCTTCAGCACAGTGGTCGCCGGGACAGCTTTTGAGCATTGAGGAAGTGTTTTCACAACAACGCGAAAAAGGGAAAGTTGGTTGGATTGTTGTTATTGTGCATCTGATCGAGACATCCTTATATAGCCTGCTGAAGGCGCCTTTAGCCTCCATGGAAGGTGCCTCCGGCAGGGATTCTTATCCCTTCCGCGTTGGAGACGATAGCTTTCATGGCCTGCGTTGTTTATACATCTGAAGGCGCCTTCAAGCTCCATGGAAGATGCCTTCCATTCATCATCCAAGGCTCCTTCAAGCTCCATGAAGGCACCTTTGCGCCTTGCTACACGGAGCCTTTGCCTAAAGCACCCGAGGCGCCTCCAACAGCCCCGGAGGCGCCTCGGACACTGTTCATCCGAGCCTTTTAAGTCCTTTTCGCTCCCTGCAAGATACATTAGTCCAAAATATTAAACATACCCTGTAAAATAGAGTTAGCACAAAAAATATAAAATGATAAATTATTTTGACAGTCTCCGGACTGCCCGATTCTAACTTTAAGTTTCGCTGAAACTCTAGGTCGAACCAACGCCTACTGTTCCCTCTTCGGGGAACACGTCCTCACCTACTCCTCTCAGGAGAGTTTACCTTTTGTCAGACTGATCTTCCAAACTGACTGGACTTTTGCTCAGCGCTCGAGACTTCAGGACTTTCCCGTTGGATGTTCGATCTCCAACCCGTCCAATCTTTCACCTGGCCCGCGACCACCAGGATTTTCACGTAGAGTCCTTGACTCTAGGGTTTCGCCTAAAGTGCTCGACCTGCGAAGACTTTCCACCTAGAGTTACCACCCCTTAGGGTTTTCACCTGCCTAATCATAGCTAGGACTTTTGCCTAAAAATACTTAGGACTTTCCTGCAAGCTCATTCAAACTTGTTAGACAATAAGTAACCTTAACTTTGAACCCTTTATCATTATCAAAACATAGGTTCAATCATCTGATGTTTCCCTCACCAACAAACAGAGAGCTTGGGAATAGATTGGGTAATTGATTAAGGTTTTCTGAATTGATTGGGATGGATCACCAATCGATAGGGTTAGAAAAAAGACCATTCTGCATGTGTTCAAATGGTCAAATGACATGGCAATCGATTAGGAAAAAGTTGAATCAATTGGGAGACGTCGAGTGAACCCTAGAAAAGGGTTTTCATGAAAGTTTGAAGGCAACGCTCTCACACATCTTGGTCACCTATTCTTGGGTGTTTGGCAGAACAAGTGCTGCTGTTTTTCCACCACCAAGAGGCTATTCAAGCAAGAAGAAAGCAAACTAAGTAAAGGTTCATGTTGTAAAGTCATTTTTGATTTCTTTGTAACTTAATTTATGTTTCATTTTTACATTTCTTGTATTCGAGCCTGTACAAGATTTCTTCACCTCTGGATTATTTCTAAGAATGAGTATTTCTCATAGTAGAGTGTGTGCACTGTATGGATCCTTGGATTAGTCACCTCAAGGAGGTGAATACCAAGTAAAATCCAAGTATTAGCATTGGCGAGTCTTCGCTTCAAGATATCCGTTGCAAATCATCATCGATGAAGCGATTGGAGCTAATTATCCCCCTTTAGATCCCAAAGTGTCATAACAAGTGGTATCAGAGCAAGGCCACTTTTCTTAGACTAATTGCCAAAGAGCAACTAGCTAGAGGAAGGAGTTAAAGTGAAGCCCTAATTTCAACGGTCAAAGACTCATCATCAAGGAGCTTAACTTCAAATGGATTTCTGAGATGGATTTGGATACAATACTAGGTCACCTCCACCATTCAGATTGAAAAGGTTTGATCTTTGGAAATCAAGGGTCAAAAATTACTTCATGATAAAGATTGAGTAATGGTTTGCTCTAATGGAGGATTTTGAAGCTCCAAGAGGTTCAAAGAGCCAATGGAGCGTGGAGCAAATCAAGAGATGTGAGGTCAATGAAAAAGTAATCAAATTGTTAGTTAATCTATTGTCGGTCAACATCTTGTGCAAAATTGCAAAGTTTAAAGATGCCAAGGAGCGATGGAGCAAGTTAGCAAAATTTCATGAAGATCTAGCTTCAGTGCAAAATGAAGCAAAATCTAAAAGGGGAATTCATTAGGTCAAGAACAAGAGGTTTCGGAGGTTGAGAGATGCTCAACATCCAAAGATGAAGTTGAAGAGGCATCCACCTCAAGGATTGAGGGGGAGTGTCAATCATTGACACCAGAGCAAGAAAAAGTCTCTACCTTCGGATCAAAAGAAGAAGAGTCATATGTCACTCCTATAAGAAAAGGTATAAAAATTTCAATTTGTAAAAATAAAGATCATATCATTTACTTTGAGTGTAGGAAGAATGGATGCTATAAGAGCAAGTGTCCAAAATTAGCCAAAAAGAAGGATCAAGTGGCACGCAAGGTCAAAGAAAAATCAAAAGATGTTGGACCCATGATATGAAAGGGTAAGGAGTAAATCATGTGTTTCTTGTGCAATCAAAAGGGGCACTACCGAAGTCAATGTCCAAGGGGGAAGCAACAAAGAAAAGTCAAAAAGGAAGCTCAAGTCAATGGTGATCTTCCAAGGGAAAACTAAGGTATCACTAGTTAATGTTATTTATTTAAATCATGATAAAAAAAACATGTAGAAATAATTTTATCATTTTAATATGATTTATTATGAAAATATGAAGCATGAAAAATCTAATAAAAATTATAAATCTTTTCATGTTGGACTACCTTATCTAAGGATAGGAAGGTAGATAACAATTTAGTTAAGAATTCTAAGGATTTTGGATATGTGCATAAAAAGGAAAGTGTCCAAGGCAATAATAGAAAATCTAAATTTAAGGATTTAAGGATAGAAAATCAAGTTTTAAGGTCAATGTTTGATAAATTAAAGAAGACCCTTAAGAAAATGGCAATTAGTGTCCAAGGACCTAAGAAACCAAACCTAGGTTAGAAGAACAAGAGTCATTCAATAACAAAAGAAGTTTGAGATACAAACCAAAAGTCAATAAGAATGTGCCCTCATATCATAGAGTTTCATATAGTTATGGAACTAACCCCAAATCTAGGAGTCAAGTCAAAGTTACAAGGGAAGTTATCCCAAGAATTGACCAAGAGATGACTAGTGTGACCAAGGCTTCTAAGAAGCCTAGGAAGGTATCAAGGGAAGTTATCCCAAGAATTGACCAAGAGATGACTAGTGTGACCAAGGCTTCTAAGAAGCCTAGGAAGGTATCAAGGGAAGTTATCCCTAATGAGTACCTAGAACATCCAAGGAGTACCAATAGATTTTAAGTTTCAAAAAGTGTGTTCTCTACACCCTAGATGAGTTTCGAGTATGTCAACTCTAAATGGGTTAATCTAACTGTAATAAAGTTGTCACTTTGGAGCATTTTCAAGGTAATGTTACACCTTGAAAATGAAGATTTAAATCTTTACTCTTGAAGAATAAAAGTGTGCCAATATTTTTGAGGAATTGATGAGTAAATTTGCATAATTTGGCTAAAAGTCAAAGAAAGTTCGGATTTTAGCATTTTCTTAGGAGATAAAGGCAACATAGGATTATTTTTAAATTTAATAATTAATCAGTAATACTTAGATAGTTAATCTAAGTATTTTCTTGATGCTAAAATTATCATCTTTTGTGTACCCTATCATATGTCATAACATCATATTTTACATCATATTTGTTATAAAAACTATCACATGTCATGTCATATATATATATATATATCATTTAGCCATGATAATTTCTCTTTTGAAAAATATACATTTGATGTATGTCATGATCAATTTCATGCATTATTTAAATTTCTTGAAATTAAGGACAATGGTATAAATTGACATCCTAGATTGGATGATTAAAGTTTAAATGCCTAGTTAAAAATGCATGATCCCTTAGTTTTAAGAAAAACCCATTTTACATATCACAAGACCATAGGTTTGAATTGTATGTGTTTTTAAGACATGTTAGCTACAAGTGAGATGTTAGGAAGATAAACAAAACTCTAGATATTGATTTAGTGTATCCTTTTGAGTTTTAGTTTCACTAAAACAAATGATTATGTGAAGTCCAATTATTGGGAAAGTAAGTGTACAAGTCATGTACATTTAGTCCAAAGAACATAGTTAGAAATTTATTTTGAAAATTATTTCAAAATCGTTTTAGAAAACCTTGGTGAAGTATATATTTTGATACGAATGACCATTGATTAGTTGGATACAAAGTAGAGTGAAACATTGAAGTTTTTAATGGTTTCTAATTGTATATCAATCTTTAAAAATGAGAATTATTTTTATAGAAAAATATTTTTTTCTTGATAGTATAGGACATAAGTAATGTCTATGTAAATTTTCATAATTTTTTTGATAATCATAGAATTACTTATAATTTTCTAAAATTGAATATGAAATTATTTTTAGAAATAAAAAAATTTAGATACGTGTTATTGATTGGGTCAATCAATTACCACACCCAATCGATTAGGACAATTGATTGATGTGAATTTTTATGAGCACAGAGGCTTACGAAATTGATTAGGCGATCAATTAAGTGGTCCTAATCGATTAGGGCAATTAATTGGCACACAGTAATCGATTGAATCTCAACTTCAATCAATTTGGAGAGGTTATAATCGATTGGTAGTTAAAACTAATCGATTAAAAAGGTTGATTTTGGTTTAAGTGGTCTAATTTCAGTCTATTAAGCCACGTTTAGTCAAGTTAACCATCCCCAACCCTCTGAAGCATTTTGATAAGTATTTAAGAGTAATTTTCTTGATGAAAATAAGAAAAAAAATGGTTAAAGGGGACTAATTTGGAGTTTAGGAAGAGATTTAAATTTAAAGTTAAATTTTCAACCTCAAAACTTCAATTTTGGGTTTCCTAAAAGTTTAGAAACTCTAAATCATTATTGGTGTAATGATAAAATTTTGGAGCATGTTTTGAGAGGAAGATTCTCTTTAAAAGTATGAATTTTCTTTTAAATGACAAGGATGATGAGACAATGAAAGATTGACAATCTTCATTGTTATGGATAAATGCTCAAGGGTGAGCATTTGATAAATGCTCAAGGGTGAGTATGCGATACAATGAAAGGTATGGGACTTCCATTGGATTTCCTATAAACTAATTGACTCTCGGGGAGAGTTTTTGATGTGTGTCAAAGGGGGAGAAAGTGTAAGGTTTAAGTTAGAAACCCTTATTCATGCTTTGCCATGGGATGAAGAAGGAAGTTGGGAAAATGGTTTGGCCTAACTTAAACATATTGTCAAGTATCAAAAGGGAGAATGTTGGAAGATTATTGATGCAATCACCCTCAAGTTAAAGTTGACCAGTTTGATTAAGCTCAAGTGGATTCGAGCTTGAGTTTTGATATTAGGACAATATGTTTGAACAATATGTGAGAAGAGTTTGAGTAGGTCATGGAGGATTGGATACTTGATTGGGAAAGTCCTAACTGGATGTTAGGTAAGGCAAAGTCCTAACTCTAGGGTTAGGCAAGGGTAAAGTCCTAACTGGAGGCTAGAAAAGGCAAAGGCCTAACTGCGATTAGGCAAAGAAAAGTCCAAGTGGGTCGAAGAGGACCGCACAGTGGCAAGAGGAAAGTTCTAACTACGGTTAGGCAGGAGAAAAATCCAAATAGATCAAGGAGGACAGCACTTGATGATTGGAAGTCCAACAGAAAGTTGGCAAAGTCAAAGTGGGTCAAAGGTCGACCGAACACTTGGTGGGGAAGACCCAACAGGTCATGGTTAACCAGATGATGGGCAAGGGAATTTTAGACTTGGATTAAGCGAGTTAGGGTTGGACAATGATTGGGTAATCTATTGGCCCTAACCTAATCTATTAGGGTAATAGATTAGGTCAAGCCTAATCGATTGGTCCATTAGGGAAGCTTTTATTGCAAGAACAGAAAGTGGAAAAATCGATTGGACAATCAATTCCGATCATGCTAATCAATTGAGGCAATAGATTAAGAGATGTTGTTGTCATGAGAAACGGAATCGATTGAAGCAATTGACTAAGACCTCTTAATCAATTGGGATAATTGATTAAGGCCTTTTGCAAGAGAATAGAGAGGTTAGGAATCGATTGGACAATAGATTAATGTTCTCTAAATCAATTGGGATAGCTCACTAATTGATTAGGGTTATAAAAAAGAGTTGTTTTGCAGGTGTTCGAATGACCAAATGGTGTAACAATAGATTAGGAAAAAGCGGAATCGATTGGGAGCCATCGAATGAAACCTAGGAAAGGGTTTTCGAGTGTTGGTTGCTACTTGGAATACCGTTCTAGTTCCCCTATACAAAAATTTTGTACAAGCATAGAACTTTTACTAGCTACCCATGTGCTCTACTGAAGTTCTACTTGGATTGTAAACAATGTTTAACATTATTAATCCAAGTTGCCCTTCAGAGGTTAAACTTGGATTGGAAACGATACTTAACATTTTTACTCCAAGTTTAACCGATGTGATCTTCCTAAGTTAAACTATATTACAGAAGTTAATTAAATATCTATTTCAAAGATCGACTTCCAGGTTAAACATGGCAAGGCACTAGGCCTTCTTGGGTATGGGATCAACCACCACTTCCTAGACAAAGCCTTTCAAAGAAATTGGATATTTAACTTCTTACAGTAAACTATGTTTAACTACAGAGACCTCAATAGAAGCACAATATCGAAACATGAAATCGAAAAATAAAATCGATAACAAAATCGATAGCCTCTTGTGTTTGGTTTTTTAAGATCTATACAAAGAACATGAACTAGTTATGATGCGGAAACAAATAACTAGTTATACCTTTCCTTTTAGCTAAAGACCTTTTGATCTTCTATTGTATTCCTCTCCTCCTCTTGGACGTTGTGTGGGCAATGATCTACCAAGATGGAATCCACTCGAACCACTTCTTCTCCTCCAAGACTTTCGAGCCACCAAGGGATGCCAAAATAGGAAACTCCTTCTCTTCTTCTTCTCCTCCAAGTAGTCCGACCAACAAGAGATCTCCAATGCTTGATGCCACCGACCCTTATGTTTCCTTTCCTCCAAGCAAGTCGTCAGCCCTCAAGGAAGGAAAACAAAGGGAGAAGGGAAGGGAAGAGGGGGCCGGCCACCAAAGGAATAGAAGAGGAGAAAGCCTAGGTTACATTGTTATGAAGGCACCCTCTACACCTCTTTTATAATCCTTGGTCATGGCAAAAAAGGAAAGTTTTAAACATAATTAAAACTTCATTATTTGTGGCCTCCCTTTAAAAAGGAAATTTTAATAACAATTAAAATCTCTCTCTTTTAAATTTCCTATTGTACATGGCAATAAAGGAAAGTTTCAAAATTAATCTCTCTCTTTTAAAACATGTAGACAACTACAAAAAAGGAAAGATTAATTAAAACTTCTCCTTTTAAATCATGGTTACAAAAAAGGAAAGTTTTATCAAAAATTAAAATCTCTCTTTTAAACATTATAGATAACTACAAATAAGGAAAGATTTTAACAAAATGAAAATCTCTCTTTAATCTTTTGTAGATAGCTATAAAAGAAAAGATTTTAAAATTTTAAAACTCTCTTTTAAAATCATGAAGATGACTATAAAAGGAAATTGAAATCTTTCTTTTATCCATTGTAGATAACTACAAAAAAGGAAATATTTTAACAAAATAAAATCTCTCTTTTAACTATTGTAGATAACTACAAATAAGGAAAGATTTTAATAAAATTTTATTTTTTAAAACAAAACTTCCTTTTCCTTTTCTAGTGGTCGGCCCCTAGCTTGGGCACCAAGCTTAGCCGACCACCTCTTGGCTTCCAAGCCCATGCTTGGCCGACCCCCTTGCTCAAAGCAAGGATATGGTCAGCCCATTACTTGGATAAAAAGTGGACTTTATGAATATAAGGATTTATAGAGGCTACAACAGGGACCGAGAGGAGAAATTGGTTTTACTCTCCCGATGAGCTTGAGCTTCCTGTGTTCACCCCAAACACCTAACTCAAGTTCATCAATAATTACTCACACCACTAAAGAGTTATTATTGAACCACCGCACCAATCCCAAATTACATTATAGGCTCCTTCTTATCATGAGTGCATTAATCTCCCTGTGTTTAAGATATCGAATGTCTATTAATTAAATGAGTTACTGACAACTCACTTAATTAATATCTAGCTCTAAGAGTAGTACCACTCAACTTCATTGTCATGTCGGACTAGGTCCACCTGTAGGGTTTACATGACAATCCTTATGAGCTCCTCAAGGGGACATCATCAACATAGATTACTAGGACACAGTTTCATTCTATAATCAACAACACACCATATAAATAATATCATTTCTCAACTTATCGGGGCTATTGATTTAACAAACTAAATCTCACCCTTTGATAAATTAAAGAAATAAATATTAAGTATACATGCTTGTTATTATATCATGATTAAGAGTACGCACTTCCATAATAACAGAGGTCCTGTGTAACACCCACGAATTTCTTAAGCTAAGTATGTGAAGATTTTCTCTTAGAATAAAGGAAGATAAGATGGAACCAAAAATATATATAAAAAAAAAAGTTGGTCAAGGATTGAACCTTGAACCTTCTTGAGCTAAGGATTATGGAATTACCACTAGACCATCATGAGTTATTGTTGAATAGAGAATGGGAATTGTAGATAAAGATAAAACCATGATTAAGAGAAGGAAGCAAGAAAACATCAAGTAGCTTTCTTCCTCTTTCTCTTGATTAAGAAGCAAGACAAATTGTCTTTTCCTTCCTCACTCTTTTCCATTTTCGTGGAGATTCAAGAGGGAATGAGAGGAGAGGAAGTAAGGGGATGAATGAAGACATTTTCTTCATCATTAAGAGGATAAAGGATGAGTTAAGAAGAGGGGAAAGTAAAGTTCCTTTTTGCTTCTTACTCCCACCTAGCATAAGAGGAAAAACAAAGAAGAGATTTCATTTTTTCTTCCCTTCCCTCACCATTGCCGTGACCTAGAGTATCCCCTCTCCTTTTTCCAAAAATCCAACTAGGTTTTCTCCCTAAGAAAACCAAACAACAAGAAGGAATCCTCAAGATATACCTCTCACAAGCAAGAGAAGCAAAAGGAGCACTAGGAGGAGAAACTCTCTTCTTTCTCTTCACAAGGGGTATCTTCTTTTAGGGAAAAGACCAAACAAAAGGAGGTGAGTATCCCCTCACCTGTGGTACAAGTTGTTATATGATTTTGTTCAAGCTTAGATGGATCAACAACCTAAAGTTTCCTTTAGAAATTTCGGCCATGACATTTGTAAGGTTTATGGAAGTTCAAAACCAAAACCAACATGTTTAAGTTTTTTATTCTCATGATATACTATGAATATGACCTTGATATTTCATGCTTGTATGTGGCTTGGAGTTAGGTAATACCCTACCTTAGGGTTCGGACATGAAAAGATTTAAAACCCTAGGGAAGCTAAATTTAAAAACTAACATGTCTATGATCTCTTCCATGATGTTATATGAATATTGTCTTGATGTTTTCTACTTGTATGTTGCTTGGAACTAGTAGGACCCTACCATAAGGTTTCGGCCATAAAGGGATTAAATACCTTAAGGAGGCTCAACCTCAAATCTAGCTTGCTTATGTTTTACCTTATGAAAAGATATGAAAATAACATAAAGCACTTGAGATTCATGTTGCTTAGGGTTAGGTTTTCACATGATAAGCTTTCGGCCAACATGGAATGTAAGGCTTAAGCAAACCTAAATTCAACCCTAACATGTTTATGTTTCTCTCCATGATATGCTATGAAATTCATAAGGTACTCACATGGTTGTAAATTCTAGAAGAAGTATCAAGTATGAAGTTTCTCATAATATGTTATGAATGTTCTCTTGATGTTTTATACTTGTATGTTGCTTAGAACTAGTAGGACCCTACCACAAGGTTTCGGCCATGAAGGGATTAAATACCTTAAGGAGGCTCAACCTCAAATCTAGCTTGCTTATGTTTTACCTTATGAAAATATATGAAGATAACATAATGCACTTGAGATTTCATGTTGCTTAGGGTTATGTTTTCACATGATGAACATTCGGCCAACATGAAATGTAGGGCTTAGGCAAGCCTAAATTCAACCCCAACATGTTTATGTTCCTCTCCATGATATGCTATGAAATTTGTAGGGTACTCACATGCTTAGAACCTATGTTTTGTGGCATTCGGCCACCTATATTTTGTGGACTTAGGAAGCTTGAAACTTTAACCTAATATGCTCATGTGATTGCCTATGATAAATGCATGGAAATTGATTAGGGTTCACATGTTTACATGCTATTTGTAACCAAGTTTGGACCTTGTATGTTTCGGCCAAGGTGGGTTTAAAAACCTAGGAAGCATAGAACCTAAATCAAATATGCTTATGATGTTCCTTATGTTAAATGTTATAGAAATGAATGTGGGTTCATATGCTTGTATGATTTCATGAAACCTAAATGAGCCTATGCATGTTTCGGCCACCCTTAGTGGGTTGAGAATTTAGACTAAGTTATGACTCAATATGTACTTTCCTTGCCATGATATGAATTGGGAGAAGTTAACTTGTGATCCATGCATGATTATGTTTTCTTTTTCCTTCCATGATATATTATATTGCTCGTTTAAGTATGCTTATGAACCATGCATGAGAATGATATCATGGCTATGTGCCCAAATATGATGGCTATGTGCCCAAGACAAGTATGATGGCTATGTGCCCAAGTATGCATGGCTATGTGCCCATTTATGCATACCTTATAAATGACATGAATGACATGAACATGATATGCTATGAATGACATGAATGTGATATGCTATGAATGACATGAACATGATATCCTATGAATGACATGAATGTGATATGCTATAAATGACATGAATAAGATATGCTATATGTTATGAAATGATAGAGATATGATATGACATGTATTTTACTTTGAATGACTTGTACCAAAAGGGTGGGCTTCTTATGCGCCCCTAGATCGAATTACGGGCCTAGTAAAGGGTGGGCTCCTTACGTGCCCCTAGGCCGAGCTACGGGCCTAGTTTCCTAGTAGGTTCAAGACTAGCTACCTTGGGTCTACTTAGGATGCGCGCATTATGTATGTATGTGGTACTAAGCCGGGCCCCTTTCATGTTGAGATTATTTTCAAGTACTATATGATATTGTTTTAAGACATCTCACATATGACATAAACCATGTTTTAAAAGGCATATTGCACATGACATTACTCATGTTTTAAAGGACATCTTGCATCCATGCTTACGATATGATGTGAAACAATGCTTATAGATATGCTATGATATGATGCCTTGATGTTATGAAAAGAAATGTCATGATGATTTCACTTATGCTCTGATGTACCTCTATGCTATGATATGATCTATACCATGATATGATGATTTCTTATGTTATGATATGATTTATACCATGATATGATTATTTCTTATGCTATGATATGATCTATACCATGATATGATGATTTCTTATGCTATGATATGATCTCTACCATGATGTGATGATTACTTAAGCTATGATATGATTTATGCTATGATATGATATTACTTATACCATGATAAGATTTATGCCATAACATGTTGTTTACTTTACGTTATGATATTATTGAGATCCATGCCATGATATGATATGTTTCTAATTATACGGTGATATGAGCGTCATTTATTCTAGAATGTATGATATGATGATGTTGCATGATATGCCGGTTTTTGTGAGTAGGAAAGGATCTCACTAAGCCTTGAGTGCTTACAGATACTTTTCCTTGTACCACAGATAAAGGTAAAGAATGGATAAACTAAAGGAGCAGCAGGAAGGGGCAAGAGATGTGTGATGGTGACTTGGCTAAAGAAATAAAATGACCTGCTTAAGTGAACTTATGAATAATATGTTATGTTATGTTGATGTCTTTCATGATTCCGTATGCATGTATTAGAAATGAAGAATATGACTATTTAAGTTGAACTATACTATTTCATGCTCATATGCTTAGTATGATTTTATAAAAATATATATATGCTTCCGCTATATGTATGTTTATGTACGCTAAGTCAAAAAAAAAAAAAAAGTGACCCCGCCCTCACTAAGCAGGAGTGAGTGGAAAAAGGGTCGGGCGTCACATCCTGATCCTTTTTTACAGTCAGTATAAAAAGAACAAACTCAAATGGTCCTGCTCAATACACTCAGAGTGTACTAGTGTAATTTTATAGTCAAGATAAACTAATACCAAATTACACTACTACCATTCCAATGGTTTGTCTCATTCCATCTTGGTTGTTAGCAACTTTTTATAATTTATTAGTAACGGATAACATGATCTTATTTGTGACACCACACACCAAGTTATCTTCAGTATAAATTAAATGAAGAACTACCTTTAGCATATAAATATAGACATTTGACCAATATGATTCTTATTTCAAAATAAATGTTTATACAAAAAACTAGACTTTTAGTATACATTCTAACATCGCGAAGGTTTGAAGCCAACACTCTCACACATCTTGGTCGTCGATTCTTGGGTGTTTGGGAGAACAAGTGCTACTGTATTTTCCACCATCAAGAGATTATTCGAAGCAAGAAGAAAGCAAGCCAAGTAAAGGTTCATGTTGTAAAGTCATTTTCGATTTCTTTGTAACTTAGTTTGTGTTTCTTATTTGTATTTCTTGTATTCAAGCATGTACGAGATTTCACTATCTATTTTCGAGGAATGTTTTTCATAGTGGAGTGTGTGCACTGTGTGGATCCTTGGATTAGTCACCTTAAGGAGGTGAATACCAAGTAAAATCTAAATTTTAACATTGATAAATTTTCACTTCAAGATATCCATTATAAATCATCATCAATGAAGTGATTATAGCTAATCATCCCTTCTAACTCGTAAAATATCCTAACATTAATCATTCAAGAAATACTTTGAGATTTTCTTTAAATAAACATTTATATATTGAGATGATAACTATATGAATTTAATTGTTAATTAGATCTTATGCTTATGTTGTTATGAGTATTGGTAATTAATTTATTTCCTAACGCAGATGAACAACATGGGATGCAATTATTTACAATTTAAAGTAACTAAAGTACTCTACCAAAGGAGAAATTATTTGAAAAAGACTCTTTGACGTTATTTATTGTTGTGATGCAGCGACAGTAGTGATGGCACCAGGCTCTAAGTTTCGGTGTCGATCTCGTCACTAGGCTCCAAGTTTCCGTGACCATGGGGAACCATTCTGCAGCCAGGGTGTTTGGGATAGGACAAGTTGACCTGAGGTTCACCTCTGGAAAAGTCCTGTCACTGCATGAAGTGTATCATGTTCCAGCGGTCCGTCGAAATTTGATTAGCGGGTCAAAGTTAGTCCGTGCTGGTTATGAGTTGAACTTTAAATGTAATAAAGTTGTAATATTATATTTATGAACCTTTATTGGAAAAGGTTACCTTAATGAAGGTTTATTTAAACTCAATGTAGAAAATGCTACCTTAAATAAATCTACTGATATTGGTTGTTCATATAACATTGAGTCTTATGATATATGACATGACAGATTAGGACATGTCAATTTTAATACCGTGAAAAGGATGATGAACCTAGACATGATTCCTAAGCATGCTATAAATAATAAGAAAAAAATGTGAAGTTTGTGTGCAATATAAACAAACCCAAAAACCCTTCAAATCAGTTGAGAGAAATTCTGATATTTTAGAATTGATCCATATTGACTGTTGTGAGTTTAACGATGTAATAACGAGAGATCATAAAAGGTATTTCATCACCTTCATTGATGATCACTCTCGTTATTGTTATGTTTATTTTCTGAAAACTAAGGATGAAGCTTTAGATAAATTTATGATTTTTAAATCTGAAGCTGAGAATCAAACAAATAAATCTGTTAAGAGGTTAAGGTCCGATAGGGGTGGAGAGTT
The DNA here is from genome assembly GCF_018446385.1 of Zingiber officinale. NCBI lineage: Eukaryota > Viridiplantae > Streptophyta > Magnoliopsida > Zingiberales > Zingiberaceae > Zingiber > Zingiber officinale. The sequence goes on along the minus strand of NC_055988.1, from coordinate 62,739,298 downwards.
TACCTCAAACCTGTTTCAAAAATTTTGTCAAGATACAGGTATAATTCATGAGGTAACTGCTCCATATAGTCCTCAATCCAACGGTATAGCAGAATGAAAAAATCGAACCCTTGAAGATATGATTAATTCCATGTTAGGCAGTTCTGGGTTACCCAACATCATGTGGGGGGAAGCTCTATACACTGCATGCCATGTGTTAAATAGAATCCCCATGAGGTCTAGGGATAAAAGCCCATATGAGCTTTGGAAAGGTCGGAGAACAAGTTTGAAATACCTTAAAGTGTGGGGGTGCCTTGCAAAGGTACTAGTACCTGAACACAGAAGGAAAAAACTTGGTCCAAAGACCGTAGATGGTATCTTCTTGGGTTATGCTCAAAATAGTATTGCATATAGATTTCTGATTATTAAATCAGAAATTTTTGGAATAGATGCAAATACTATTGTTGAACTTCGCGATGCTACATTTTTTGAGGATATATTTCCTATGAAGACAAGAACACCTCAGTCTATATCTAGTATTCCTACTAGAGATAAGTCTGCTTCCGAAGAGGCCCCATTATCCGTAGAAGGTATACCTTCCTCAAGTCACTCTAGACTAGATGAATCTAGTGAGTGTACAGAACTGAGAAGAAGCAAGAGGCAACGTGTGTCTACGGATTTAGGTCAGGACTTTATCACCTATAATATAGAAGGTGACCCTGTGACATATAGAGATGCTATGGCTTCTCCTGAAGCTAAGCACTGGAAAGAGGCCATTAAAAATGAAATGGACTCTATTATCTCTAATGTCACTTGGGAGTTGGTAGATTTACCTCCTGGGTGTAACACTATAGGATGTAAATGGGTGTTTAAAAGAAAACTAAAACCTGATGGGTCAGTAGATAAATTCAAAGCCCGCCTAGTTGCTAAGGGATTTAAACAGAAAGAAGGGATTGACTATTTTGACACTTATTCTTCTGTTACTAGAATTACTACAATCCGAGTGTTGATAGCATTGGCATCCATATATCATCTTGAGGTTCATCAAATGGATGTCAAAACAGCATTCCTTAATGGAGATCTTGAAGAAGAGATATATATGGATTAGCCTGAGGGACATGTAGTTTCTGGAAATGAGAATAAAGTTTGTAGGTTAGTTAAATCTCTTTATGGTTTGAAGCAAGCCCCAAAGTAATGGCACGAAAAATTTGATAGTGATATGCTATCGTTTGGCTTTGAAATGAATGACTCCGATAAATGTGTGTATGCTAAAATGAAAGGTGATAGTTGTATTATCTTATGTTTATATGTAGATGATATTCTACTTTTTGGTTCTAACCTTTCTATTATTAATGAGACTAAGGCCCTCTTAAGTGTTAAGTTTGATATGAAGGATATGGATTGTGCTGACATGATTTTAGGGCTGAAGTTGACTCGATCAACTGATGGAATAGCAATTTCTCAGTCACTCTATATTGAGAGAATATTAGAGAAATATGGCTATAGCCAAGTTAAATTTGTAGTCACACCGTATGATCGTTCAAAAACTCTCCACAAGAATAAGAGTGGTGTGGCAGTGTCTCAATTAAGATACTCACAAATAATAGGTAGTCTAATGTATTTAGTAAATTGTTATAGAACTGATATTTCTTTTGCTATATCGAAATTGAGCAGGTTTACCAGCTGTCCGGACAGAACGCATTGGGATGCATTAGACAGAGTACTCATATACCTAAAAGGTACTATATCCTTGGGCTTGTGGTATGGGAGATTCCCTGCAGTCTTGGAGGGATATAGTGATGCTAGTTGGATAGCGGACACTGCTGAGTGTAAAGGCGTTACTAGTTATGTCTTTACACTTGGAGGCGGTGCAGTTGCTTGGAGGTCTGTTAAACAGACAATTATAACCCGTTCTACATCTGAGGCAGAATTGTGTGCTTTGGATACCACAATAACCGAAGCTGATTGGCTAAAGGGTCTTCTTTCTGAAATTCCCTTGATGATAAAACCAATACCTTCTATTTCAGTACACTGTGATAATCAAACAACAATAGCTCAGATTAGAAGCTCCAAGTATAACCAGAAACAGAAGAGACATGTACGAATACGATTAAAGTCTATTCGTGAGTTAGTGTCTCTTGGAGTGGTGTCATTGGACTTTGTAAGTTCAAAGGACAATATTGCTGATCCACTCACTAAAGGGATTGATTATGAGAAAATCAAGAGATCCAGTAAGGGAATGAGACTGAGGCCTGTCCTTGATTCATCTATAGCAGCAACTCAACCTATCTGATTGGAGATCCCAAGAAGTATGTTCAATGTGGTATAAACAAGCTATAAGGATGAATCGTAAGCATCAAATTGATTGAGATGTAATCTCATAGTCTCTTCCCTGGATAGATGCTTGACTGCTAGTAAGGATGAGCTTAGGAGCTCTTAATGAGTTCAAGGTCTTAATGACAGGATGCTTGCAGTACATCCTTGGAGAACTCACCTATGTAAGTGTAACTGTGGGGCCACAGTGTGGGGGGTCTAGGCAACTCTCCTTAGCACTTATGAAACAAGATTCGGTGGCATGGCCGTAATGCACCAACCCAGAAGGATTCAACCGTCGCCAGTGATGAGTTGTTACCAATTGATCTTCACATATAAAAGGTTTAAGATCAAGACTCAGTTCTCTTCAAACCTATGTGAATAAGATTGGTGTACTTAGGTGAAAATTCAAACCGGAAGGTATTTTCACTGAAAGCTCATTACAACCAAGCCTCAGAACATATCTTTATTTTCGATCAAAATGATTTGAATTAGTGGGGGATTGTTGAGTTTTAATTCAAACTATTTCCTTTGGTTTTTAGTCCCACATTGCCAAGCTAAGAAGGTTGGAAGGACTTATATATGGAACCCTTCCATCCATGCTTAGCAATGTTAAGGGGACCTACACGCATGCGCGGGCTGAACCTAAATCAGGTGATTTTGGGGGGTTCGAGCTGGAAATCCATAAACCAGGCGTTACGCACGCGATCATCGCGCGCAGGGGGGGGGTGCAAATCCCCAGCTCGTGGGCCTCGTGCTTACGGGCGGCCCGATTTTGTAACGACCCGCCTTCTACTGACTAAGCTGTAAGGCCGGACCGTCACATTATGCTGTGCTAACTTACTCCCTGACCATCACTAAAGTCTAGGTGCGGAAAGCTGCACTAATTAAAACTTTGCTAATTGCTACCACAAATCTGGAACTAATACTCAAATCACTATTTTTATCATCAATCATATGCTAAGGGGTATATTCTAGGATGTACCTGTCATATCTTACATCCCTTATGGTTAAGGAACTGAACTACAAGGTTTCTTGGTCGAAACCCAGCTTCCCAATCGATTGGGATCGAACTCAATCGATTGAAAGCTATTGGATTGATCCACTGATCGATTCAACTCGCTACTATGCACGGGGTAAATTCTGGATCGATCGGCTGATCGATCCAGGCTTGCCAATCGATCCAGTGATCGATTCCAAACCTCTCTGTTCGCGAGGGCTAATTCCCCAATCGATCGATCCATTAACTCTCTGTTCGCGACAATAGCTCCAATCGATCGGCTGATCGATTGAACTTAGTTCGATCGATCGGCTGGTCAATTCAGAAGCTTATTGTTCGCGGAACAAGCTGCCCAATCGATTAGCTGATCGATTGAGGAGCCTCCAATCGATCGGCTGATCGATTGATGTTTCTGATTTCGTATCAGAAGTCTGATTTCAGCACTGTTTCGTACTCAAATCACATATATCAACTCTATAAGCAAAAACAAAGCTACTAGACCTATCATTACCCATGGCTAGCTAACTAAAATCATGTCAATCAGTAATCTAAGCATAACTATCGCAATTCAAGACACTTAATTAACTAAAAGTGCAGAAAAGTAACACTACAAGAAATACTAAGTTCTTAAGTTGCTAGTTTCTCCAAAGATCTTTATTCCAAGTTTCTATCCACACACATCTTCATCGCATTGTCCTCCAGCCTCCGCTAATCCATCTTTCCTTTACCTTTATCTGCAGTATAAGGAAAGGAGTATCTGTAAGCTTGGGATCTTAGTAAGAAACCATCTACCTCACAAAAACATGTACACGATGAAAACATGCTTTTTAAAGAATGCTATTTAAAACATATGCTGAACATGTTAAAGCATGGCATACTGAAATTACTAACATGAATACTAAAACATGTCATCACAACTAATCATGGAATATCATTAATAAAGAGCTAAACTGGAACATAAACTGAGCTGAACTGAACTAAGCTAATACTGAATTTAAATCATGTTCACATAACTGATTGTGAGTTTTTGAAAGCTATTTATCATAAATAGATGAAAATACTAATCATGCTGCTGATGGGCCCGACAACTGTACTTGCTATGCGCGCATCCCTAACTAGACCCGAGGTAACAAATCCCGAATCTAGTAGGGTTTACTAGGTTATCTAAACCTAGGAACGACTATGGGAGCCCAACCCAAAGACATCTAGTCCAGTACAGTGCCACTGATAAAAGTAAAATACTAGATCATAAGCTAATTAATTTATCTTGCTTTTACTAGGTTATTTGAACTTAGAGCTAGGTTATCTGAACCTAGAGGCGACTATGGGAGCCCACCCATTGGACCGTAGTCCCATATAAGCTGAAGCAAGACTAAATATGCTATTTTAAATGCTTCTACTGCATTTACTGAGTTATTAAAATGCCTACTGTAGCATTTTACTGAGCTAACATTTTATCAAACACTTGGTGTGCACTAGATCACACCCTACGTATTGAAAATCTGCATACAACTAAACTAATGCATAAAAACATGCGAATAGCTACTTATACTGCAGGTGAGGGGTTTCTTACATCCTGCGCTAGATTTCCTTACGATATGATCGCTAGGTTTTCCGGAAGGACGATCTTCTCGACGATCCTCCTACGTCTACGTGTTCTTCTCACGGAGGGGAGCGTCCTCGTACCGGAGTTGTCGCCGGAAGGTGCTCCTACGACCCTAGAGATGGAACCCTAGGTTCCTCTTGGGGCTTGGTGCGCCGAGAGGTGAGGAAGAAGAGAGGTTCGGCGGTGAGGGTTTGAGGGGAAGGAAAAATTGCGTTAAAACAAACCTCACTTAATTATTTTCCTATTTATATTAAGTGGTTTATTCGGCCAACTTAAACTTAAATATAATTGCTTCCCTCTTCTTTCAGCACACCCCTGCTGGGGCCTCCTGGTTACTAGAGTTCTTTATAAGACACTGGGTCCATAGGTCGCGGGTTCAATTCCCGCTTAGGCTATTTTACGTTTCTATTTATTTTTGCTACTTTCGCTACTCTAAAAATTCCACAAAAATATCCTAAAATTTCATAAAAATATTAGAATATTTATAAAATTACTTTGAGATTTTTCGGGTGTTACAGGTTTGTTTTTGCCAGTCTGATTTGGCTACCTGAGTCCGGTTTGGTTCGCACCTGATGGTATCTATCCGCGTGATTTGGTCCGCATATGAGAGAGCGAAGCGAAGAGACACACCTAGCTGATCTCCGCGTGAGAAAGCAGAAGCAACGCACTTCTTCTAACAGACGTACACTTTGGTTCCTGTGCACTGCTTCAAGTGTATAAATACACTGCCTCACTTCCTTCTCAACTCACTCAAAAGCAAAGCATTCCTCTGCTTTCTCCTTTCTTCTTCCCTTCTTGAGTTCGAGTTCTAAGGCTTGGTTTCTGTGATATGAGGTTGAGTCCGAGTGCGGCGTTCGTCTTGGAGTGCACCTACGGACAGCGCGAGCGGTTGTCGGATCTTGGGAGGATTTTGCCGGAGAGCCTCCGCACCATGGGCGGTAATAAATTCTCTAAAGATAGTCGGCAAGCCCGATGCTTCAACCGGAGATACACAAATTCTTAAACTTACTCTTATTACCGTTTATTGCATGCTCGTCATTTATTGGTGCAATTATAGATTAGATTACTGTGTTAGCGTAATCATATTACAACAACTTGTAATTGAACGACGATAAATTATCGAACCGCTTTGGTAAATTTTTAAACTGCCCTAATCATATACCTTAATTTTAAAATTATTAAAATATGTACCTAATATAATTTTTTCATCTATTATTTTTTCCAATCAATTGTTATAGTAATTCAGGATATTATTTATGAACGCATTAAAGTCCCTAATCAATTGTTACAATTAAAAAAAATATTTTACATTAAAAAAATCATCACTCTCAATATAATATGTGAAATTAATATTTAAGGGTATATATATAATAAAGAAAATTAGACGAACACATAAGACCTAGTTTTATGTAATTTCAAACTCTCTAGGTCCATCAGTTGATTTTGATTCAGTTATAATCAAAATCGACTAATAGATCTAGAGAACTCGGAATAACATGAAATTAAGTAATATGTATTCATATAATTCTCCTGAATATATCCATTTATTCGAATATCGAATTAACCTAATATATTAAAAATAGTAATATTGTCAACATGAAGTGGATTTTGTAATCATTAACACAGAAATCAATTAAAATTGTTTTTGTGATTACAGGTAGCAATTGATTAAAAAAATATTAATGATTAAAAATTTTGATTCGTATTTAAAAAATATTCTCTCATTCAATAACTGTAGCTCTATTAGCGAATTTTGATTAAATTTGTGCCAAAATAAATTAATAGACGTAGAGAGCTCAAAATAATATGGAATCATGTCTTATATGTTTTTCTAGTTCTCCTGATTATATACATGCGCGTAAACATCAATTTAGCTTACTATATTGAGAACCAGTGAAAAAAATATAGTTTGTGAAATTAATATTTGAGGATATGAATATAATTAGAAGAACTAGAAGAATACATAGGATCTGGTTTCATTTCATTCTGAAATCTTTATATCTATCAATTGGTTTTTACTGAAATCAGCTAATGGACCTAGAGAGCTCAGAATGACATAAAATTAAATTTTATATATCCATCTAGTTCTCTTAATTATATTTATATCCTTAAATATTAATTTAGCATAATATATTGAGAGCACTAATTGTTTAAGACTAATTTGAATTTTTTAATCATTAAACAATGTAATAATTTTAAGTGATCCAGTAGTAAGGGCGGGGGACCCTCGTTGGCGGGAGGTCAACGACACGTGGAGGTCAATGGTCAAGGGGGTCAACCCCAAGGTCGTGCCAAGCGGACAAGGGTCATGCCGAGCAGACTGGCGGGCCGACCAAGCATCCGGCCGACCGAACGTCCAGCCATGGGTCTCCCAGGCCGGACGAAAGACAGCCCGACCAGGGGTTGGGTTTCCGATGCTCTGGGTCGAGCGGATAGGCCGCTCGGTCGAGCCACAGGACAATAAGGCGCAATCCCATCCGAGCACATGAGCAGGGCTTCCCCGCCCGGTCTAAGGCACCAGAGCATTCCCGGAGGCCATGAGCGCCGAGCGACTGGTCCGCTCGACCCAGGAACAAGTAAGAGCGCAAAGAGACAAAAAGGACAGTTGGTAACTTCGTCCTCAAGACACCTGCCGTCGATAAGCAGCATGGTCGGCGGCCGGAGTGGACAGAGTATCGTACGGTGGAAGTTTCCACTGTCACATCAGGGATATGCTCGGACGATTACGGAATGGCATCAGGCATGTTTTTCTGACACAACCCTACTGAGGTATGTTTGGGGAAGCGTGCACATATCGAGAAGTTGCCCGCGCCTCCCCGGGGTCCTATATAAGGATCCCCAGACTTCGACGGAGGTATGCAATTCTCATCACTGTAGCCACAGTAACGTTGCCTTGTTCTTCTTCTTCTCCGCTGCCTGACTTGAGCGTCAGAGGGTCGTCGCTGGGAAACCCCTCCTGGCTCGGCGTCTTTGCAGGTCCACCGGAGATCCACATCACCAGTCGAAGACAGCGGAGAGTGCCACGTCCCCAGTGTCCGTCGACTCAGCGCTCGGACAGGATCATTAAGCTATAGCAATTTATTAAAATGTTTATATGTTTAATGATATAAAAATCAATTTTGTGTTAAAAAAAATCACTTCATGGTTCAAATTAATTTTTGAATACATGAATTCAAATATCTCCATAATTGTATGATATTATCTACTTTAAACTCTATCCAAAAGGTTTCATGCCAATGAAGATATATTCATTTTATAAATCATATATTTTTAATGTGGGACTTTGATTGTATTCTCAATAATCTTTCCCTCAAACAAAGCAAGGAAAAAAAAACTCCACAATAATATGATATTGTCCACTTTGAGTCTAAACCCTCATGGATTTATTTTTGAGCTCTACCCAAAAGACTTCATACCAATGGAGATGTCTTCATCTTATAAACACATGATCTTTTCCATATATTTTTAATGTGGGACTTTGATTGTATTCCCAATAGTTTGATGTCATTCTAACTCTCTAGGTCCATTAGTCGATTTTAATCAAAATCGATTGATAAACCTAAAGAGTTCGAAATGATATGAAACTAAATGTTATGTATTTGTCTAGTTCTCTTGATTATATATATGTTTTCAAATATCACTTTGATCCACTATATTGGAAGTAATGATTTTTTTTAGAAATAGCAACAAGGAGAAAAATGATATTGTGATATTGAGTACATGATTATAATTTTTAAATTATCATAGGTGATTTGGATATTTTAAAATTTTAACTATATGATTAAGTAATTTGTCGATCGAACAAACAATTAATTTAATCCCGTTCATGAAACACGTTTTATGAAAAAAAAAGTAACATAAATAATAATAATAATAATAATAATAATAATAATAAATAGAGAACATAATAGTTGATACGGAGATGAAGATTCCAAGAGTGGGTCAAAGTAGTGAACACCGGCAGATGTGGAGGTCAAAGTCGTAGAGTCGAATGGACTACGAACTGCGAACTGTGGGCAGCCGAGCAGGCCTCTAGAATCGGTCGAATGTGAAAGGCCGACTGGACCATCCAAGCAATCACCCTCCATAGCTTGTAGCCATGGTCTAGAGTCAAATACTAAGTTACCCGACCCATCACCCCAGCCGATCAAACCTTAAGTCAATCAAGCATAATGTGCCTCTCTGATAACAGTAAGGTCGAGTGAAGAATGGGTCAATGGCTCCATTCAGTACAGCCGAGATGGTGACGTCTCGGTCGAACGGCACCCGGTTGACCTATAGCGGGACCCACATATATATCGTATCATATTCTTTTAAAAGTTTGTGTCATTGATAACAAAGAATGCCCACTAAGCAAATAGTACTTTAGAAGCTTCCAGCCTATCTCATCAGAGATTTGCACGCTCACTTAAGGAAAGGTGCTTGATAACAAGTCTGTCACACTGGTAAAACAAATTAACAATGTATATTCACTGAACCCCTTAACTACATAATAATGTTGTAATAACGAGCCCAGGATCGATCTCTCGAGAAACTAGCAGTCGGATGATAACCTAGGATTGTGCGTTATTCTCATTTTTGGGGTTTTTAATATGAAAATGGGGGTTTTAAGCTTTGAATGTAAATCTAACAAATGAAAAGCACAACAATAAGAAATTAATCTAATGCATAAATGAAACCTAACTAGGTGCCAATGATAAAACCATAACGCATTGTCACCCTACGTCATAATTAAACCATCAACACACTTAAACTAAATATGAAATAACGAGATGCAATTAAATCTGATCTACAACACCAATTCAAACCCTAACTTAAAACTACCCAACTAAACAATTAATCAAGCATCAATTAAACACGAATTAAACTTAAACAAGGGAATAAAATGCTAGATTACTTGCTAAAAACATAACAAACATAAAAGGAATCTGTGCCAAGCTGTAAAAATAGGAACAAAATGAAATAAAAGGGTAAACCAATCCATTCTCACAACCTGTTCCACAAACTTCACACTCTTGCCATCACACAAGAGTGTCGAAATCGAGAACACCCAACTCCGGACATCAATGGAGAGTTTCAGTGGCGTGTCAGCTCGAGGTATGCTCAACAACACTGGCGGAACACCTCTGGCAAGCTAGAACAACCCGAAACCCCATAAATGGCCGAGAATCTAAAAATCTGCAATTCTAGATCTCTAGATCTGGAATGAAGTTGCGGATGATGGTTTGCTATCTTATGGAGCTCAGGAACACCGGAGGACCACCTCCAAATGTCGCTGATGGGAATCGGAGTCTCAGATTGGAGGAACGCCTCCAAATCTGAGAAGAACAGATGATCACAGAAACGGGAATTGTGTCGAAGGAACACCCGTCGATGGCTCCAGATGATTGGGAACTAGCCTCGGTAAAGGTCTCTCACTGATGTCAAAGCTTGAGAAGTTGATCGGAGAAAAAAAGGGGTCAAAATCCGGAAGAAGAACGCCGCGGGACGCGAAGCTGCGCAGAGGAGTCGATGACGCCACAAAGCTATTGTAGCTTTGTTAGAGTGTATACTGAAAACCTAAGCTTTTGTAAATATTTATTTTGAATAAAGAATCACATTTGGTCAAATTGTCTACATTTGTTTGTAGTTGTTCAATTAATTTATATTGTAGATAACATAGTATGTGGTGTCACATATAGAAGATGATGTTATCAGTACCTTATAAATTATAAACAGTAGCTCACGACCAAAATAGAAAGGAACAAATCATTGGAAGGTCGTAGTGTAATTAGGTATTAGTTTATCTTAACTATATAATTACACTAGTACATTTAGAGTGTATTGAGTAGGACCATCAGAGGTCGTTTCTTTTATACTGACTTTATAAAGGAACAAGACCTCAGTTGTTATGGAAGTGTGTGCTCTTAATCCTAATATAATAACAAGCACATATATTTGATATTTATTTCTTTAATTTATCAATGGGTGAGATTTAGTTCGATAAATCAATAAACCCGATAAGTTGGGAAATGATATCACTTATAGTGTGTGTTGTTGATTATAGAAGGAAACTGTGTCCTAGTAATCTAGGTTGATAATGTCCCCAAGAAGAGCTCATAAGGATTGTCATGTTAAACCCTGCAGGTGGACTCAGTCCGACATTACGATAAGGTTGAGTGGTACTATTCTTGGATTAAGATATTAATTAAATGAGTTGTCAGTAACTCACTTAATTAGTGGGCATTCGACATCTTAAACACAGGGAGACTAACACACTCATAATAAGAAGGAACCCAAAAATGTAATTTGGGATTGGTGCGGTAGTTCAATAATAGTTCTCTAGTGGAATGAATTATTATTGATAAAATTAAGTTGTGTGTTCGGGGCGAACACGGGATGCTTAATTTTATCGGGAGACCAAAACCAATTCCTCCTCTCGGTCCCTATCGTAGCCTCTTATTTATAGAGTACTATACCCACCTATACCCACCTTCATACCCATGATGTAGGGGCCGGCCAAGCTAGCTTGTGGATCAAGCTAGGGCCGGCCAAGCCTTGGTTCATGGGTGGCCGACCCTAGCTTGAACCCAAGCTTAGGTGGTCGATCCCCATTAAATTAAAAAGAATTTTAATTTTAAATTTTTCTTATGTGAAAGATATAATTTATTGGAGATATTAAAAATTAAAATATCTCTTTTAAAAGGATCTACAAAAGATTAAAGAAAGAGATTAGATCTCTTTCCTTATTTGTAGATTGGAAAGATATTTTATTTTTCTTCTTTGTAAATTATTCACATGTTGAAAAATTAAAATTATAGAAATTTATTTTTATCAACCATGAAGGGATTTTAAAGGGAAATTTTATTTTTTAAAAATTTCCGAAGACAAATAAGGAATTTTAATTGTTGATTGAAATTGCCTTGTTTGCTCTTAATGATGTGGTCGGGCATGACATGAAGGTTTAGGAAATTTTGTTTAATTTTTCTTAATTAATTCATGTCAAGGAAAGTTAAGGAAATTTTATTATAATTAAATGTTCTTATTTTCCAAAGCTAAGGATTATAAAAGAGGGGGTTTTGGGAGCCTTCAAGGTGAACAACCTCTATTATCTTCTCCCTCTTTTTCTTCCTTCTTGTGGCCGGCCCTTCTCTTTTCTCTTCTCTCCATCCTTGTGGCCAAACCTCACATCTTCTGGGAGATCAAGTGGTGGCCAGATTCTAGCTTGGAGAAGGAGAGAAAGCTTGTATCCCTTGGAGCATTGGTGGTGTTTTCTCTTCATCCTTGGAGAAGCTCTTGTTGTGGCCGAACCTTGCAAGGAGGAGAAGAAGGTGCTTTGGTGGTTTCTCATCTAGGAAGATCATTGCCCACACAACTTCTGAGGTTAGAAGAGGAATACGGTAGAAAACCTAGAGGTTTTTGCTTGCAAAAGAAAAGGTATACTAGTTTTTAATTTCCGCATCATACTAATACTAGTTTTATCTTCATGTAAAAATACCAAATACAAGAGGCATGTGATTCTAGTATTTCGAATTTGTTTTCGATATTGTGTTCTTTGTTTTTCTTTTCCTTGTGATTTGATTGTTCTTTTCGGTTGACCTAAAGTTATTTAAGGAAATTAAATATTAGCTTTCCTTAAAAGGCTTTGTCAAGGCGGTGGCGGTTGTTCTCATATCCAAGAAGGCCATGTGCCTCGCCATGCAGTCCTGGAAGCCAATTTTGGAAATTAATATTTAATGGAATTAATAACCTAGGTGATTTGGATCGAACGTGTTAAGTTCCGCAGGAGATCCAAGTCTAAACTTAAAAGAACAAATAGATTAAACTTTGGATCAAACGTGTTAAGTTCCGCAGGCGATCCAAGTTTAATTTAAAAGAACACATGGTAGCTAGGAAAAAGTTCAGACCTTTGTACAAAATTTTTGTACAGTGGAACCATTAGGTTTTCCGAGTAGCAACCAACAAGCTTCTCATTTAAATCAAATCCAGATCTGAATGGACGGCTGAAATTGATTTGGAGCTTGATCAACGGTGGAAAGTCGCCTAAAATCCAATCCGGAGATACTAATCTTGATCTAGGGTCTGGATCTACTCTCCCTTAGGTCAGATGGACCAGATCTTCACTGGATGGCTCAGATCTCTCTTATTCTTGATGAATGGTCCATAATACTCCATAGCTTGATCATCTCGTTTAAACTCCGATTCGAGGACAAATTCGGTCCAAATAGATCCAAATCCAAGATCCTTTGATGCCTACAAAATAAGAATCAAATATTAGCATCAAATAACACAAAAATATAATAATTTACAATTATGTCCAAAATCTATACAATGCATAAAATGTGATGTAACCATGATTTAAACCTATGAAATCAACATCAAACCATGCATATATGAATCAAAATAATACAGTAAAATCATGGTTATCAAATCCCTCACACTTAATCTTGAACGTCCCATGCAAGTAAAGAAAATCTAAAAATCATCTCCACAAAAAATTCCCTAGCAATATCTAGAAGATAGTAAAAGGAATTTAACTAAGACCATCTAAAGATCACAAACAATCATGAATACAATCCAAACAATAATTAGTAGCCATGGTAGTTTCAATCCAAATGAAAAATTAAGCAAGTTGCAAACTCACAAGGTATTTACCTATTCTATCTCTCACACTCAAAACATGTATAAGTGGAGCTTACTCAATACAACTCACAACGTTTCACTACCATAAGCTTGCTTATTTTCTAATTCTTCACCACTATAAACATAACATACATGAATCAAAAGGATTTTTATCAACAAGAATTGAAATGGAATCAAAAAGAACAAGTGAAGTGAATGTAGTAGGCAAAAGAAAAGAATTGAATGAAAAATTGAGAAGATGAGAGTATTGGAGGAATATACTTGATGAGTTGACCATTTTGATGTGAAAAGGGATGAATACCATTTGTTTTTATCAATTCAAAAGACCAAGCTAACCTCCCCTTCAATTTGATGGCTATTCAAAAATTTTGATACTCTATCTCCACACTTGATACTCTTTTGTTTTGCCACTGTTTTTCCTTTCTTCTTCACTGTTTTTGCACTTCAATTTCAGCATTTTGAAACTAAAACAATTCAATATCACCTTATAGAGAAAAGCTCCCTCCCCCACACTTAAACTTTGGCCGTCTCGGGCAATGAAACATAACATGCCATCCAAATGCTTGATATACCTCGGATCCTCCTTATTCTGTAGGTTGTTTTTTTTTTTTTTGACAATTTAGCTAGGCCCAGTTGCAAGCACTCCACTTTGCACCCAAAAATCAATTTCAGAACTAGCACTGAATTCTGCATTTCTGATTTTACTGGACTGGTACTATTCGGAACTCAAGTGACCAAGCAATTTGATTCAAAACCTTAATTCCAGCAGGAACTCAGATCATTACTGCTATCAAAGAATAAGAATTTCAGCAACTTGCATATCCAGATTATGCAGAAATCACACTATCTCAGAACTACAATTTCAAGATAACTTCTACTTAAATCATATAGAATTCTGTTTACCAAAGAATAACAATCAATATTAGTCTAACAATTCATTTCCAAATTGATTCAATCCAATCCAAGTTGATACATCATAGTATCAGAAATCTGAAATCTGTTGAAACTTAATCTGTTTCCAAATTAATCTATTGAACATGTTCAACTGAATTGAGCAGAATTCACAGAACTGCAGCATAAAAATCAGATTCTGCAACTTTTCCAATCAGCAACTACTTCCTATTTTTCAGTCAAATAGATCTGACCTTTTCACATATTCAGCTCCAGAATATGGCTCTAGGGTCTATTTTCACAGATTCTGCATAGTTCTGTAAAAATATGTTCTTTAGTGTCCATAATCCTATACAATGAAATTTAAACACCATGTGAAGCATTGAAAGAAAGTCAATTGATAATGAATTGAGATGGCTTTAATATCAGTCATTTCAGATCAGAAATAGCCAGAAAACTTGGCACACATCAATAAAGGATTGATGCATCAATCACAGCTTCCTCCAGTAGATTTATGAATTTGAACTTCTAGAAATTTTTAGCTAAAAGTTGCTGTTCAGAAATGTGGAATTGACACCAAGATTCAAACCCTTGTTCCTTCTTGGTAGTCAGGAATTTAGTTTTAGATTCAGCTGTTCAGAATTTTTACTGAATATAATTCAGTTTCTGCATTCACTAAACTTGAATTTGAATTCTACAAACAGATTGTCAGAAATTCATTTTTATTAACATAGCTTCTGATTTGATCAGTGATCCCATTTCCATTGTCAGAGATTCAATTAACAAATCCCAGCAGAATTCAGTTTCAGAATTATACTCAAACCAACTCTATTTACTGATTTCCTGCATTTTCTTCAGCTCTTACTTGTCTGCAACAATCCAGAAGTAGAATAAAGTTCAGCAACATTCTGCTCCTTGCATTTCTCCTTGAAAGCAAATGGATTGGAGAGAAAGAAACACCAAATGATAATAAGAGAACAAAAGCTTCACTTTAACTTCTTCTGATATAAGGTTTGCAAGTAAATTTGGCACAAACTATCAATGAAACATAACTCTCAGGTTCCTTACTGTTATAAAATCCAGCAATTTTTTTATTCAATTGTAGTTTCCAGATATCAGGAATTAAGTTGATTCGCTGATGTTCAAAGGTAGCATATGGATTTTGGCACACATAAACAAATTCTGCTCTTATCTATTACTACAGATTCCCTTTTCCAGAAAGCAGTTGATTCTGATATTAATTTCAGATCTAAACTTATCCAATTCATAATTTCAAACCTTCCTTCTAGCACCAAGAAATCAAACTCAGAATTCAAAATTAACAGCAACTTTGAAACTCAACTCCAAACCACTTCTGCAACTAACAGCTTTCGATTTTTTTTTTAGACTTCATTAACAATCTGATTTCACGAGATTTCAAAGAGCTATGAATAGGATTTGGCATGCAACTGATTCATTAAATTCAATTTTCATCCTCTACAGGTTCTCCTTCCTTTGAAAGACAATCCATATGAGTTCCTTCCTAAGCATTCCAACTTACAGGTCTCAACATTGTAGTGAAGCTAGCTAATTCCAGAAATCAACAATTCTACAATTAAATTCTGGATCAATATCACATAATTACTGTCTTTCAATAATTCACCACCCAATTTCACATAAGCAATGAACCCAAAAATTGATGCGATAATTTCAATTTTGTAAGTCCAGATTTTAAGTTAGCTTCAAGACTACCTAGCTATAGTTCACAACAATCTTTTTAAAGTAACACAAAGATCACAGGTGCAAATTTGATCATGAAAGCTTTGGAACAAACTTCAATTTAGATTTCAGAATAACTCTAGCAATGAAACTTCGTAGGAGTTTAAGTTTAGTTCCTGCACAATTCAATTCTTAACACTTCAATTCCAGAATCAACTAATCAATTGAAGGCTTCCTTAAATCATTTACAACAAAGGAATATAGCTTATTCTAGCATTAGCAAATTCAGCAACAGGATACACACCATACTCATTGCTGATACGAAATGACACATAAATTTCTGGATTAAGTTTCAAACTTTTCTACAGCATTCTTTATCACAGAATTCAGTTTCATACACATTTCCAAAACAAGTAATTCAAATCTATATCTGTACTCACAATTTCATAAATAAAAGTGCATTTCTGGATTTCTGTGCATTTCTGGTTCTGCTGATTGTACACAATTCCAGCAAATCGACTTCTGCACTTGAATCTTTGTGCTCTGGTTTCTTCATACAAATCATAGTTTAACTAAATTCTGCACTTGAATACAAATCATAGTTTTTATGTGATCGTAAAGTACCTCTTAAACTTAAAGGTAAGTTCTATAAAATCGCTGTTAGACCTGTTATGTTATATGGAGCTGAATGTTGGGCTATGACTCGAGCACATGAGCATAAGATGAGAGTTGCAAAGATGAGGATGTTAAGGTGGATGTGTGGACATACGAAGATAGACAAAATAAGGAATGAGAGCATTAGAGAGAAAGTCAGAGTTGCATCTATTGAGGACAAACTCCGAGAGACACGTTTAAGATGGTACGGACATGTACTTAGACGACCAATAAATGCTCCAGTTAGGCGATGTGAAACTATGATAAACATGCATATCAAACGAGGAAGAGGAAGACCAAAAAAGACTTGGTTAGCAACAATAAAACAAGATAAAATTTATTTGAATATAGATGATGATATAATAGGAGATAGAGCTCAATGGCGTAAAAGGATTCACCTAGTGGGAAAAGGCTTGGTTGTTGTTGTTGTTGTTGTTGTTGTTGTTGTTCTCTGATTCCAACTCTAGAACTAAATTCTGGTACACAAGCTCATAGTTTAACTTACTGAAATATCCAGCTATCATTAACTTACTGAAATGCTTAACTATCATTCATCAGCAGAACAAGAACAGAGAATTTAAACTGAATCTGAAACTCTGCTAATTTGTGCTAAACTGATACTGAAATTAAAAATCAGATGTCCAATTCTATTACTGATACTGAGTTTCAGATTCAATGCTGTTGTTGGATTCTATGTTCATGGGGGTTGCTCTTCGATTTTCAAGCATCTATAAAGGGAAATACAACCCTTTATCATTTCTCAACTACAGCCAACATCAGGTGTGTGTATTAAGTTTAAGTAATGCAAGAATTCAGATAATTCCAGCTTGAGTTGTGACAAATTTAGTATCTTCTAAACCATCAATTAGCACTGTCATAATAAGAAATTACAGTCTGATTGGACTTCAAAGTGTTTCTGTTCATATCATTTTGATGTTCTGAGATTGAATTCAAAATGTTGCTACAGATCCACCACTAATTTGTTGAATTTCGAATCCAATGATGAAATGAAATAACTTGAGCTTCCTTCAGAATTTCAGTTCTGTAGAAATAGAATTTAAACTCTAACTCATACTAGTTTCAGATTCCAATTTGAATATCTTGGAATTTAAAACTATTGAAAGTTCTTTGACATTCAGTAGTCAAGTTAAGGAATTCTACCAGAATTGTTCAAAATTGAATATGAAAACTAAGTTTTCATTTTCAAACTTCACTTATGCATTTTTGTTTCATCTTGAATCTTTCACTAATTAGAGAATTGCACAAGAACTTGGCATAAACTGCACTACTACTCATTTTGCAGACTTCTTGCTGCTGGTAAAGTCCACTGCTTCAACTTCAATAGCAACCATAATTCAGTTCTTGGTCAGTTTCCTAGTTTGTGCTTTGTTTTCCTATTTTGTATCAAATTCCATGCTTAATTTCTTATAACCCTGGAGAAGAAAGGTATCCATTTATCACCATTCAATTAACAACTGGGTTTCAAAATTTTTCTTGAACTAATATCCTTAAACTCTATTTATGCAGGAAAATACAGATCCTAGACTTTTGTATCAATATGTCACTATTAAGCCACAAGAAATCTCAATACTTCTTCATCTTGACTCTTAAGACCATTACAATGCATATTCGAAGGTCTGCCATTTTCCAGCAGCTTTTACTCATCACAATTTTCTTTCCAAATTGGCACACAAAGGCCTAATTCTTTCTGCAAGATCTGCATTTTCAGGGTTACTGCTTCTTAGTGATTTCCTATTCTTTCAGCATCATTCCCTTTTGTTTTCATTGTTCTAATTTAGATATAAACTTCCATTTCTTGAATTGAATATCACTTCACAAAACTAATCAACCATCATTGTCTCCTTTTATTTCTTCTTCCTGTATCTAGTATCATCCTTCACTACTGTAAACTGTCATTTGTTTCTGAATTCTGTTTCCAGCATTCTCCTCACTATATAAAGTTCCAATTTGCTGCCCTTTTCTTCAACTTTTCCAAGTAAATGATACTATGGTCAAGTGCTTCATTGATGAAATATTACCTGTTGGGTTTTTCGGGCCGCGAAAACCACGTTTTCGCGTCGCGGAAACCCCGAATCACCCTAGCCAACGGATCTCGTGCGAAGAAAAGATTTAAAACAAAAATTACGAGTACGAGTTTCTCCTTAGATCTACTCCTAGATCTACATGAAAAAGTTATACCTTTGAAGCGAAGCCCTTCGCGTTCCCTCTCGTCCAAACGGTGTCGGATCTCAAGAGTATGAAGATAGATACTCCTCTAGAAGTATCCACACGGACAACTTAGGTGGAGAAGACCTAAACAAAGGTGTGCTAGCACCTTGATAGGTCACGGCAAGAAGAGGAGAGGGAGAGGAAGAGAGCTCCAAGAGGAAGAAGAAGGAATAATGCACTTGAATGAGGAAAATCAATTTGATTCCCATTCAAAAGTGGCCGGCCACTTTCAAGTTGTGTAACTCCCAAAAATTGCATTAAGTGCAATTAATGTGAAGCTATTAAAGAAAATGGCTTTGTAACTTCTATGAGGTGGCACCCATGATGATGTGGAGTAACATCATTGGTCCACATCAATGCCAACTCACAATGAGGTGGAATAAAGTCAAGTCAAACTTGACTTTTAATCTTCCTCTCAAGTCAAGTCAAACTTGACCAAATCTCTTCCATGGTTGATCTAATCTAACCATTTGATTCAAGCCAACTTAATATAATGAATCTAATTCATTAAATTAAGTTGATTTAATGAGTCATAATCTAAATTAGACTCATTGAATACATGAATCCACTTGAGTCCAACTCAAGTTAGCCCAATTAGGATTACTCTTAATCCAATTTGATTCATCAAATGAATCTAATCCTCTTGGTTCATCATATGAACCTAATCTCCATCTAATTGTCCTAAGTGTGTGACCCTATAGGTTCTTGTAACGTTGGAAATGCCCTAAACTCATTTAGGAGCATAAGTAATGAGCGGTATCTAGCAACACATCATTACTACCCAAGTTACAAGAATGTTGAGATCCAACATTACCTTGTGACTACTAATTGTGACTCCTCACAATATGTGACAAGTGTCCTTCTATCCTAGACATCTAGATTGGTCAATGTGAGGCATAGACCATGTCATCCTCTGACCAATCTAAATCTTGAACTTCAAGTAGACTCACTAAATCAAATGAGCTTAATATCCTATATTGACTCATTTGGGCATGGCCATGCACTTCGTGGTCTCACTCTATCAAGAATACCGATGTCTCTCCCGTCATATAGGAGGGATAGATCCCATCTATATCACTCACATCCCTCTGCATAATTTGTTATATACCCAGTAATCGCCTTTATAGTCCACCCAGTTACGGGTGACATTTGACGAAACCAAAGTACATAACTTCTTATGTAGGGATCTATGGTGACTTCAGGTCTAAGGACTAGTAGTCATACTAATAGCCACATGAGAAAGTATATGACACTCATATAATGATCCATGATACTTTCTCATGGCGGGTCATTCAGTATACATTCTCTAATGTATACCCATGTGTCAACTTGATATCTCTATATCCATGACTTGTGAGATCAAGCCATTGAGTTGACCTACATGCTAGTCTTATTGCATTAACATTGTCCCTGAATGTTAATACTCGACTAGGAATGATTAAGAGTAGTGTTCCCTATATCATCTCACTATCGGTTCAACTAACCGATTGATATAGGTGAGAACCGTCTGCTCAAGGACATTATTATACTTAGTTTATTTGGCACCAATACAAGTAAGTATAATAACCAAAATCCAAATGCCTTTATTTATATAGAATATGATACAATAAGTCCAAAATACAATCATCAAATGATTGGCTCTAGGGCTCTAGCTAACATTACCCACCATTTTGAATTCCTCATTATCATCCATTGTGGCCAGATTTCAATAGCTACAAAATTCAGTTCTGTTAATGAATTTCCTTGCATTATTTCA
The DNA here is from genome assembly GCF_018446385.1 of Zingiber officinale. Classification (NCBI taxonomy): domain Eukaryota; kingdom Viridiplantae; phylum Streptophyta; class Magnoliopsida; order Zingiberales; family Zingiberaceae; genus Zingiber; species Zingiber officinale. The sequence continues at coordinate 62,718,550 of NC_055988.1, read as the reverse complement.
GTAATTCTCAGCTCCGAATTCTCATATTCCACGAAATTCTCAAATTCTCAGATTTCATGGAAGCAAGAATACCATTGTTCCAGCACAAATAGAACTTTAACTTGAGTTTCAACTCATTTTAAGGTTGCATTCCGAATTTTGATACTAACCATATGATTCTACAGAATTCTACACAGCAACCTCTCATCTTCACTATCCTCAATAACCTATACTAACCCAACTTCTTTGCCACTTCTCTTCTATTCTCCTTTAAGGATTACTGATAACTTCATGTTGGGTCTTTCGGGCCGCGAAAACCGCTTTTTCGCGTCGTAGAAACCCCGAAACCCCCACCACCGGATCCGTGCGAAGAATAAAATTTCGAAAAACCTACGAGTACGAGTTTACAAACTCTAGATCTACATTAGAGTACGAGTTTTACCCTTGATGCGCGCCTTTCGCAAATCCCGCTCGTCCAAGGTGTTGGATCTCAAGATTGTCAAAGTAGACAACCCTCTAGAAGTATCCACACGAACAAATCGATGGAGGGAGAACCTTAGAGTGTGCTAGCACTCTAAGAAGGTCTCGGCAATGGAGAGGAGAGGGAGAGAAGAATTGGAGCAAGGAAGAAGATGAGAGTTACAAAATGCTTGAATGAAATTCACCTCATCAAAACCCCATAAGTGGCCGGCCACAACAAAGCTTGTAACCCCCTTCTCATTTAATGTGGAGGCCACATTAAATAGGAGATTTGTAACCTCCATGAGGTGGCACACACATGTGCTAGCCTTGACGATGTGGCACATCATTATTGGCCACTTAATGCCAAGTCACAAATGATGTGGCATAAAGTCAAGTCAAACTTGACTCTTCCTCTTCCTCTCAAGTCAAGTCAAACTTGACTTAATCTCTCTCATAGTTGATCTAATCCAACCATTTAATTCAAGCCAATTTAATATAATGAATCTAATTCATTTAATTAAATTGATTCAATGAGTCATAATCTAAATTAGACTCATTGAACACATGAATCAACTTGAGTCCAACTCAATTAGCCCAATTAGGATTACTCTTAATCCAAATTGATTCATCAAATGAATCTAATCCTCTTGGTTCATCATATGAACCTAATCTCCATCTAATTGTCCTTTTTGTGTGACCCTATAGGTTCTTATAACGTTGGCAATGCTCCTAAACCCATTTAGAAGCATAAGTAATGAGCGGTATCTAGCAACACATCATTACTACCCAAGTTATAAGAATGTTGAGATCCAACATCACCTTGTGACTACTAATTGTGACTTCTCACAAAATATGACAAGTGTCCTTCTATCCTAGAAATCTAGATTGATCAATGTGAGGCATAGACCGTGTCATCCTCTGACCAATCTAAATCTTGATCTCCAAGTAGACTCACTAAATCAAATGAGCTCAATATCTCATATTGACTCATTTGGGCATAGTCATGCACTTCGTGGTCTCACTCTATCAAGAATATCAATGTCACTCCCGTCATATAGGAGGGATATATCCCATCTACATCACTCATATCCCTCCACATAATTTGCTACATACCCAGTAATCGTCTTTCTAGTCCACCCAGTTACGGGTGACGTTTGACGAAACCAAAGTACATAACTCCTTATGTAGGGATCCATGGTGATTTCAGGTCTAAGGACTAGTAGTCATACTAATAGCCACATGAGAAAGTATATGACACTCATATAACGATCCATGATACTTTCTCATGGCGAGTCATTCAGTATACATTCTCCAATGCATACCTATGTGTCAACTTGATATCTCTATATCCATGACTTGTGAGATCAAGTCATCGAGTTGACCTACATGCTAGTCTCGTTGCATTAACATTGTCCCTGAATGTTAATACTTGACTAGGAATGATTAAGAGTAGTGTTCCCTATATCATCTCACTATCGATTCAATCAATCGATTGATATAGGTAAGAACCTTCTACTCAAGGACGCTATTATACTTAGTTTATTTGGCACCAATACAAGTAAGTATAATAACCAAAACAAATGCCTTTATTTATATAAGAATATGATACAACAAGTCCATAATACAATCATCAAATGATTAGCTCTAGGGCTCTAACTAATACTTCAGTCTATAAAAGCTATAGCAAAGCTCTTGTGCAGCAACATCCATAGAATTTTTTAGATTTTAGCATTTTTAACACCTTCTTCCAACATATGTCTCTCAAAGTTTGAATGTATCAACATAGCATCAAGTCTCAAAATTTAAAGCAATTGAAACTTACTCTTGACATGATAAAACTCAAGAAATGGATTCTTTTGGCATGCAATCTGTCCTGCACAATTCTATAAGCACAATTTCATTTCTGTAACTAAATTTCATATTAGTTGTTATCACTTGCATTCCATTCTCTGATCCAGCATCAACACTAGCTCATGTCCAAGCATCCTCAATTTGCCAAGCTATCAAATTAGCAATTCCTTTACCTCAACAGCATCCTAATTCAGAATAATACTAGCTTCAATTCAGGGATCAATGAATTGGGCATCAATTAAGTAGAAACCTCCATGAACTCATAACATATGTCAAATCTTCCCCCACACTTAACCTTTGTCCTCATTTCGGTCAAGCTAACTCATCAAGCAATTAATCCAAAACTCTCAACGAAATAGAGCAAGCAAAGGTAATCAAAGGTTAAAATGCTTGAGAAGAATGTTTCAAGAAAATTGTGGAAAAAGAAATGGGAAATAATGAAGGAACAAAAATGGCAAATATCCTTTATTTTCATGCATACATATGCTATTGTAACCTTGAAAAGAAACTAGGCAAGTTCTAGAGTTTAGTTTGCTATGAGTGCATGCCACACAAAAGAAAAATAAAGTGTAGGCTTGTAGTGGTCCTCACTAGGTAATTTTCATGCAATTATGCTCAATTGATCAAAATGGAATCCACCACCAAATTAATCAATATCATGCAAGTAGAGCATCCAATCATGTCACATGACCTAAAATTGATGATCAAATTTAAGAAGCTTTTACCATCTTAAAAATATTACTAGAAAACTCCCAAGAAGAATTTATTCAAAATAAAATGCTATGTAAACTAAACAAAATGTAAAGTATGTAAGTAAAATGCAAAATGCAAAGTATGAAACTAAAGAAACGTATAAAGAATTTATTAACAAGACATGAATTAAAATGCAAAAGTAAGCAAAATTGGAACCAACTCCCCTTTTAATTCCCGGTGGTTGAAGAAGGTTTAGAAGAAGTATCTGTTGGATCGAGACGCGCCAGAGGGGGGGTGAATAGCGCTCGTGGCTATTTTGTTCGATTATCGGAATCGTAAGAATTATCGGAGTAATTAAGTAGCGGAATAAAACAAAACAAGCACACAGAGACAGGAGGATTTTTACTTCGTTCGGAGCCTTGATCGACTCCTACTCGAAGGCCCACGATCCTTGATCGCTTCCGGTGGGCAACAACTATAAGCTCAGAAAAAGGATTACAAGATGAAGTACAAGTAAATGGGAAAACTAGTTATACCGACGACAAGAGTAGAATTTTGGAGCTTCGGGTCGTCGGAGACTTGTAGCAGCACTTCCGGGTGTCTTTCGGAGCAGCACGTTGAAGAGAGAAGACTTGGAATGCGTTATTTTGAAGTGCTGGTCGAATCCCCCTTATAAAGGATGTTCAAGGCGCCTTGAGGGTAGTTCAAGGTGCCTCCATGCTGCCTGGTCTTCCGCGTGGATCAAAACTGACCTAGTCGAATTTCATCCATTCAAGGCGCCTTATAGCCCTCTCAAGGCGCCTTCCAAGACGCCTTCTGCCTGCTTCAAGGCGCCTCCAGTGGTGCTTTGCACCCGAGGCGCCTCCAAGCTCCATGGAGGCGCCTCGGACACTGTTCATCCGAGGCTTTAGGTTGCTCCTTTGCACCTGCAGGATACGTTAGTCCCAAACACTATCCTGCAACACAAAGTTAGCACAATAAACATGATAAATGAAGTATAGACAGTCTCCGGACTGTCCGAGTCTGACTTCGGGTTTCCAACCGGAAACCCTAGGTCGACCCGACGCCTACTGTTCCCTCTTCGGGGAACGCGTCCTCGCCTACTCCACTCAGGAGATTTACCTGTTGCCAGTCCGGTCCTCCAGACCGACTGGACTTTCCGCCTAGGGTTACCACCCCCTAGGACCTAGGGTTACCACCCCCTAGGGTTTTTCTCCACCTAGGGTTACCGCCCCCTAGGACCTAAGGTTGCCGCCCCTTAGGGTTTTCCTCCACCTAGGGTTACCGCCCCCTAGGACCTAAGGTTGCCGCCCCTTAGGGTTTTCCTCCACCTAGGGTTACCGCCCCCTAGGACCTAAGGTTGCCGCCCCTTAGGGTTTTCTTCCACCTAGGGTTACCGCCCCCTAGGACCTAAGGTTACCGCCCCTTAGGATTTTCCTCCACCTAGGGTTACCGCCCCCTAGGACCTAAGGTTACCCCCCCTTAGGATTTTCCTTCACCTAGAGTTACCACCCCTAGGACCTAAGGTTACCCCCCCTTAGGATTTTCCCCTACCTAACCGCAGTTAGGACTTTCCTGAAACACTCATTCAACATATTAGATAACAAGGAATCTTAACTTTGAATCCCTTTTCCATTATCAAAACTGAGGTTCGATCGTTGGATGCTTACTGCACCAACAGTATCCACCCCAGAAGTGGAGTAATCATGGTTCCACTCAAATTCTTCTTATTAATCATTTTTCCTTTCACCATTCTTTCTGGAGGTCTGAGGTGGTTCCATTTAAGTACCCACTCCGGAAGCTTAATTTCTCCTACACTATCAATCAAAGAAAATACCTCCCACACGCATGTAGAATAAGAAGAAAATAGGAGAATATTAGTGTGGGTAGAAAATATATCGAGAAATGAATCACATCTAATAAAATCAATGAATGGTACCTCTATTAAATTTTCTGAAAAATCACAAAAAATACTCACCTTGTCATCTTGAAAGGTACCTAGAGTGGTAATTATTACCTCTTCCTCATTAAATAATGGCTCAGGTTCTTGTTCTGGAGAATGTACAACTTCATGTAGTGATTCTTGGGTGCTTGGCTCCATAGCACAAGTCCCTACACTTTCATCCTCAAATTCAGGTGATCCTTGGGGTAATGCTTCCAGTAAGCATTCCCCTACACTTAAATCATCCTCTACATCAATACCTGCATCTTCAACAACATCTAAAGCAACACTATTAGTAGAATCAGAAATTTGAACAACTACATCATCACAACAATAAAAAGTACTAAATGAATCTAGTGAAGAAGTAGATGCAGTGGTAGGCCTGACAAGAGCTCCACAATCCATCTCCTCACTGGCTCTTTGTTTTTATAACTGGTTGATGGATGATGCAATTTGATCTAACTGACTCTGTATGTTTTGTATCCTTGAAAATTGTTGCTCTTGATGTTCTCTCATTTGTTGCATAATCTCATTGGACTTCCAAATTGACTCTGTAAATTGTTCTTGTACTTCCTCATACTGATATTCAGGCGCATAAATCCCAGTGTGAGTCTGATAATAATAACTCTGACTCCAATCTCTAAAATGCTGATAATATGGATCCATGGTTACTGAATTTCCTGTTCTTACATTGAAAACTAGCAAATAAAATTAGAAGACTCAAGAACATATAAAATCAAACACATGGATATATGACATGAAAGCAATTGAAACAGCAAAAATTTAAAGTTTCAAAATAAAGAACAATCCTAAGATTACCAAACACTGCATATCTTGTCCCCGGCAACGGCGCCAAAATTTGATAACAAGTCAGTCACACTTGTAAAATAAATTAACAATGTATATTCACTGAACCCCTTAACTACAGAATAATGTTGTAATAACGAGCCCAGGATCGATCTCTCGAGGAACTAGCGGTCAGATGATAACCTAGGATTGTGCGTTATTCTCGTTTTTGAGAGTTTTAATATGAAAATGGGGGTTTTAAGCTTTGAATGTAAATCTAACAAATGAAAAGCACAACAATAAGAAATTAATCTAATGCATAAATGAAACCTAACTAGGTGCCAATGATCAAACCATAACGCATTTGTCACCCTACATCATAATTAAACTATCAACACACTTAAACTAAATATAAAATAACGAGACATAATTAAATTTGATCTACAACACCAATTCAAACCCTAACTTAAAACTACCCAACTAAACAATTAATCAAGCATCAATTAAACACGAATTAAACTTAAACAAGGGAATGAAATGCTAGATTACTTGCTAAAAACATAACAAACATAAAAGGAATTTGTGCCAAGCTGTAAAAACAGGAACAAAATGAAATAAAAGGGTAAACCAATCCATTCTCACAACCAATTCCACAAACTTCACACTCTTACCGTCACACAAGAGTGTCGAAATCGAGAACACCCAACTCCAGACATCAGTGGAGAGTTTCAGTGGCCTGTCAGCTCAAGGTATGCTCAACAACACCGACGGAACACCTCCGGCGAGCTAGAACAACCCGAAACCCCATAAATGGCTGAGAATATGGAAATCTACAATTCTGGATCTCTGGATCTGGAATGAAGTTGCGGATGATGGTTTGCTGTCGGATGGAGCTCATGAACACCGGAGGACCACCTCCAAATGTCGCTGATGGGAATCAGAGTCTTAGATTAGAGGAGCGCCTCCAAATCTGAGATGAACAGAGGATCGCAGAAACGGGAATTGCGCCGGAGGGAACACCCGCCGATGGCTCCAGATGATCAGGAACTAGCCTCAGTAAAGCTCTCTCACTGATGTCGAAGCTCGAGAAGTTGACCGGAGAAGGAAAGGGGTCAGAATCCGGAAGAAGAACGTCGTGGGACACGAAGCTACGCGGAGGAGTCGACGACGCCATGAAGATATTGTAGCTTCTCATTTAAATCAGATCCAGATCTGAATGGATGGCTGAAATTGATTTAGAGCTTGATCAAACGGTGGAAAGTCGCATAAAATCTGATCCGGAGGTGCTGATCTTGATCTAGGGTCTTGATCTACTCTCCCTTAGGTCGGATGGACCAGATCTTCACTGGATGGCTCAGGTCTCTCTTGTTCTTGATGAACGGTTCATAATACTCCATAGCTTGATCATCTCGTTTAAACTCCAATTCAAGCACAAATTCAGTCCAAATAGATCCAAATCCAAGATCCTTTGATGCCTACAAAATAAGAATCAAATATTAGCATCAAATAACACCAAAATACAATAATTTACAATTAGGTCTAAAATCTATACAATGCATAAAATGTGATGTAACCATGATTTAAACCTATGAAATCAATATCAAACCATCCATATATGAATCAAAATAATACAGTAAAATCATGATTATCAGTGCTGGAGACACTTTTTAACTTGTATTTTCCTAGGATACTTTGGAAATTGTGCATATGCTTTGGCATGTGTGCACAAACGCTACAGTAGTACTATAAAAGGAGGTCTCCATCCACAGACAGAGATATACGATGCTTCACATTTGAACACGCTTGTTGCTATAGTCTTTCTACTGTTCTTCTTCTCGTCATACACAGATCATTTTTTTTATGAAAATTAAATTATATCATCAAGAAAAGATGTACAAATATACATGTTCTCAGATATCCAATTGTTTTTGATGAAGTATCAGATCCAACTACCTATCTGAGTATGAACCCGAATCAAATCTATATACATGCAATGTACTCTCAGTGTACCATCCTCCCAAAATACAACCAATGTCATGTGCTCTCACTACACCATCCTCTCAAATACAACCAATGTCATGTACTCTCACTGTTCTATCCTCCGAAGATGCCAATGCCATCAATGACATGGTGCACAAAATGTCCATATCACCTCTTATTAAACCGGCACTATGCAGTACATATCTTTGACCTGTCCACATCCTGTGTCCCAACTGGGTCATCCGAGTCTCTCTGGGATCCATGTTAGATATATGCTCGGCATTGGCCATCCACAACCCCATCCGTTAGTATCACCCCATCCGTACTCAGTACCCGGCTACTACAGCATCCGGACCAGCCCCGGTATGGTGACTCTATCAATCCGTAGGAGCTAAGTCCCACCTCACCAAGGCTATCATTCCGCCATGTGTCATCCCCCCACTTTTAGCAAGTGGTCAGCTATCAACGGATTTGTCGTGTCTTTACCACGAGCCGTTTGCTGCGGACTAGATAAATCTCCATAGTCGATATATGAACCCTCTTGGGCCTTTTGGAAAAGCCCCAACTATCAATGAATTTGATGTTGTCCTTAATGTGAGCCGTTTGTTGCAAATTAGATAGATCGTTATGGTGAATACATTCACTCTCTTGGGCTTTTTGACAAAATCCCAGCCATCAACGAATTTAGTGTTGTCCTTATCATGAGTCATTTGCTGCAGACTAGATAGATCAATTATGATCGATCTATTCACCATCCTCACTCTTACCACCCAATCCTTATCCCCTCTCCATAGCCAAAAAAGTACAACCTCATGTCCCCTCCTCTAACAATATGATCCCTCCCCATACAGAATAGGTGAAATCTCTCACTCTATGCATGTACAGTCTCACTATGGTCATTACAATATAGCCTCCCTCTCACTATGGTCATTATAGTATAGCCTCCCTCATACATGAATCATTGACTTAAGCATCAGAGGCCAACGCCGAGGACCCCTTCCCTAGCCCGACACTAATGCTCCTAGTTTTGCAAGATAGCACAAAGTCTGTAGGATCGAGACACGCTAGAGGGGGTGAATAGCGTTCATAGCTTTTATGTTCATTTTAAAACAATCAGAAAGAGTAAAGGTAGTGGAATAAAAAGAGACAAAAGAACAATGTTAACTCGACCAAGATTTATTTGTTTTGGAGCCTATGACGACTCCTACTCCAAGGCCCACACGTGAGGGTACTTTTATTGGGCAAATACTAATCAATCGGAAAGTTACAATAGATGATTGCAATTTGAATGCAAGTAACTTGAATACAAATAATACCGATGACTTGGAGGATTAGATCTTTAGTGTAGTCATCATCGGCGTAGCTTTCAAGCGCCGAGGAGGTATTTTCTAAGTAGCACGAAGAAGCGAAAGTTCTTCAAAATGTTATTATTGAGCCACTAGTCAAAGTCTTCTATTATAGCTCATTCGGGCACCTGGATCCTCTCCCGGGCGCCTAGACAGTGTTGACGTGGCATGCTCTCATCGAAAGTTAATCGACAAAGGTTATCTATCTCCGAGCACCCAGACCGTGATGCAGGTCCAACCAACCCTCGCGCTCTAGCTCAGGGAATAGATCACATTTGGCCATCCGGGCGCTTGGAATAGCTCCGGGGCCAGATTACCAGGGCACTTGGTCAGGTACCTCACCCCGGTTGTTCGCCATTCAAGCCAGTCCGAGCGCCTGGACCAGCTCCGGCACTCAGACTAGCACTGGGTGCCCGGACCATCATTTTTTCCAACTTGATTTTCTACAAAAACAAAGTTAGTCCATGCAAATAATATGTAAAGAATGACAAGATTTGACAGCCTTCGGGCTGTCCAGTCCTGACTTTGATTTTCGCAGAAACTCTAGGCCGAATTGGCACCTATTGTTCCCTCTTCGGGGAGCGCATCCTCACCTACTCCTCTTAAGAGAAATTACCTTTCGCCAGACCAGTCCTCTAGATTGTTTGGACTTTTGCTCAATGTCCGTGACTTCAGAACTTCATGCTAGATGTCCTCTCCACAATGCGTCCAGCCTTCCATTGGTGTCTGCAACCCCCAAGATTTTCACCTAGAGTCCGCAACTCTAGGATTTCACCCAAAGTACTCAACCCGCCAAGACTTCGTCCAGTCCCCTGGACTAAGACTTTGTTGCCTAACTGCAGCTGGGACTTTCCACCTGCCTAACCGCAGCTAGAACTTTCCTTTTCCTAAGATCACTTAGGACTTTCCTGTACAGTTAGTTCAACTTGTTAAACAACAAGATAGCTTAACTTTGAACCACTTTGGCATTATCAAAATACCGGTTCGATCATTTGGTGTTCCATGCATCAACAGAATCTTCATCTAATCAACCGCACAGCTACATTCCCAGCCAACCATCTTATCAATTTTATGATAGGGTTATATTTGGCGTCGTCTGTAGGAAATACACCTGCATCTGAGACACGAAGATGGAAGACGTTGAATGACTCATCATAGTGACGTTAACCCAAGAAGAGCTGGAGATGCTAATAAATGCCTGAGCTGCAAAGATGGTGCAACAGCAATAAGAGATAGTAGCCGACTACCGAGCACCGAACAACCCAATAGTATCGGCGATAGGTTAGCGAGCCGACCAAAGAGCCCAAGTGGAAGACCCTGCCGGCCGCAAGCCGAACCACCTGCCGACGGGCGCCTTCTAGGAAGCACTAAATGTGTTGATCCCATATGATAGGGTGTTATTCCTCACGCCTTCGGAAGAGCATGGCCGAGCTGAGTGTATAGAGGAGAAGCAATGGTGTCGGTAGAAATAGGCATCGAGTCCGATCGGAGGAGGTTGTATGATAAAGAAAATTTTGAATGGCATCTTATGGAGTTGGATATAATAGAATAAATTAGAGATAAAGCAACCGCTCGGCTGATGGCATATTGACATAGAATGAAGTAGAATTACAATAGGAGAGTCATTCTAAGATATTTCCAAGTCGGCGATCTCGTATGGAAAAAAATGCAAGACGGTCAACAACATCAGCAATCTAGAAGCTCCATGGGTTGGACCATATAAAGTGATACAAAAACTTAGCTCAAGATCTTATTATCTGCAAGATGAAAATGGAAGGAATTTAGACCAACCATGAAGTGCAAACCATCTACAGCCCTATCCGGATGGATAGTAAGTTTGTGATTGAATTCATGTAACTTGTAAAAATATTTGTTCTATGAATGTAGGAAGATATAAATGAAAATTTATCAAGTATTCTAGACTTTCACATTATTTGACAAAGTTATAAGCGAGCAAAGCCCTTGTGCTAAGTGTCCCAGACTCTCGTGTCGTTAGGCCAAGTTATAAGTGAGCATGGTCTCATGCTTCCAAACTCTCGCGTAGTTTAGCCAAGTTATAAATGAACAAAGCTCTCATGCCAAGTGTCCCAAACTCTCACGCCATTCAGTCGAGTTATAAGCAAATAAAACCCTCGCACCAAGTGTCCCACACTCTCATATCGTTCAGCCGAGTTATAAGCAAGCAAAGTCGTCACGCTAAGTGTCTTAGATTCTCGTGCCATTTAGCCAAGTTATAAGCGAGCAAAGCCTTAGCACCAAGTGTCCTAGACTCTCGTGTTGTTCGGCCGAGATATAGGTGAGCAAAGCCCTCGCGCTAAGTGTCCCAAACTCTCATGTTGTTCGGCCAGATTATAAGTGAGCATGCTCTCATGCCTCCAAACTCTCGCGTCATTTGGCCGAGTTATAAGTGAGCAAAGCTCTCACGCTAAAGTGTCCCAGACTCGTGCTATTCGGCCGAGTTATAAGTGAGCAAAACCCTCGCGCTAAGTATCCTAGACTCTCGTGATGTTTGGCCAAGTTATAAGTGAGCATGCTCTCACGCTTCCAGACTCTCACGCTATTTAGCTAAGTTATAAGCGAGCAAAGCCTTACGCCTAATGTCCCAGACTCTCTCTCCATCCAACTAAGTTATAAGCGAGCAAAGCCCTCACGCCAAGTATCCCAGACGCTCACTCTGTTTGGTCGAGTTATAAGCGAGCAAAGTTCTCGCGCTAAGTGTCCTAGACTCTCATGTCGGTCAGCTAAGGTATAAGAGAGAAAAACCCTTGCGCTAAATGTCCTAGACTCTCGTGTCATTCAGTTGAGTATAAGCGAGCAAAGACCTCACGCCAAGTGTCTCAGACTATCGTGTCGTTCGGATGAGTTATAAGCGAGCAAAGTCCTCATGTTAAGTGCCCCAAACTCTCATGGTGTTCGGCTGAGTTATATGTGAGCAATGCTCTCACACCTCCAGACTCTCGTGTCATCCAACTGAGTTATAAGTGAGCAAAATCTTCGCGCTATGTGTCCCAAACTCTCATGTCGTTCAGTCGAGTTATAAGTGAGCATGCTCTCATATTTTCAGACTCTTATATCGTTCGATCGAGTTATAAGCGAGCAAAGCCCTCGCGCTAAGTGTCTCAAACTCTCGTGCCATTCGACCAAGTTATAAGTGAGCAAAGCCCTAGCACTAAGTGTCCCAAACTCTCATGTCGTTTGGTCAAGTCATAAGTGAGCATACTTTCATGCTTCCAGACTCTCGCATAGTTTAGCCGAGTAATAAGCGAGCAAAGCCCTCAAGCTACGTGTCCCAGACTCTCGGGCCGCTTAACCGAGTTATAAGTAAGCAGTCTCTCACGTTTCCAAACTCTCCTGTGGTTCAGCCGAGTTATAAGCGAGCAAAGCCCTCGCGCTAAGTGTCTCATGATGTTCGGCCGACTTATAAGTGAGCATTCTCTCACGCTTCCGGACTCTTGTGTCGTTCGATCGAGTTATAAGCAAGCAAATCTCTTGCGCTAAATGTTCCAAATTCTCCTATCGTTTGACTAAGTTATAAGTGAGCATGCTCTCACACTTTTAGACTCTCACATTATTCGGCCGAGTTATAAGCAAGCAAAGCCCTCGCACTATGTGTCCTAGACTCTCATGCTGTTTAACCGAGTTATAAGTGAGCATGCTCTCACGCTTTCAGATACTCGTGCAGATCAACCGAGTTATAAGTGAGCAAAGGCCTCGCGTTGTGTCCCAGACTCTCATGTTGTTCAGCTGAAATATAAATGAGCATGCTCTCATGCTTCTAGTCTCTCGTGTCATTCGGCCAAGTTATAAGGGAGCAAAGCCCTGGTGCTAACTGTACCAAACTCTTATGTCATTTAATCGAATTATAAGTGAGCATGCTCTCATGCTTTTAGACTTTCGTGTCATTCGACCGAGTTATAAGTGAGCAAAACCCTCGCACTAAGTGTCCCAGACACTCGAGTTATTCAGTTGAGTTATAAGTGAGCATGCTCTCACACCTCCAGACTCTTGCGTCATTCAACCGAGTTATAAGAGAGCAAAGATCTCGCACAGAGTGTCGTAGATCCTCACGTCATTCGGCCGAGTTGTAAATGAGCTGAACCCTCATGCTAAATAAATCAAAGAAGATAATGTTAGTGCGGCTAACACCAATGATCAACCTGAGTTTTGATAAATGACAAGTGGATTAAAGTTAGATGTGTTGTTGATCTAATATTGTTACCAAGTGAACAAGGTTGACTAACTTGACGGTTCAACTGGACCAAACACTAGGCAGAAAGTCTAGTCAAGATGTGGGATTTCTGATTGGCGAAGTCAAATGTGGGATTCTAGCAACAGGTTGGGATGTTTGATTTCCGATGGGGCGAAGTCCGGATGTGCAATTTCGGCAGAAGGTCGGGATGTTCAATTCCTGATTGGCAAAGTGAGGATGTGCAATTCTGACAGAAAAACCTAGTGGGTTAGAATGGACATCAAGGAGGTAACTTGATATTTGGTAAGTGGAGATAAGTCACTGAAGGAGAATGACTCAGTGAGGACGCATCCCGTTTGAGGGGGACAATAGGCGTCAGTCCAATTTAGGTCAATTTTAAATCCCTAAACTAAGACATTGACTAGTTTCTGGTCTTGGAAGAACAGAAACTGATTATTACTACTATTTTGTTATTATACTAACTTTATTTTGTAGATAAGATATTTTGTGTTGGACTAACACATTTTATAGGACAAAAGGAACACAGAATGTCTTGATCGAACAGTACGCGAGGCACCTTCCATGCGAAGGAAGGACCTTGAGTATTGTTCACGGATGATGCCTTTGGGTGCTTGAAAGGCGCCTTCAGTCTGATAACATAGAAGACTTCATCAACGATAAGAAGCTGAGGTTGCAGGATAATTTTTGGAGTTGAAGGATCCTTCAGTGCTATGGAAGGCGCCTTCAACGCTCAATAAAAGAGGCTCTCGAGCAAGGCTTGCATCTCACTCAAGTACACTTCTACTACAAGCTTCTACGCGTCCGTTTGGCATTCTAACTGCTCTGGTTTCGTGCTGCTGCTCTACTATGACACTATTGCACTCGACAACTGCTGAGGAGCCATCCAACACCGATCCTGATTTGATCATCTTCAAAGGTGTTGTGTACCGACCATTTATTATTGTATTTAATTTCTACATAAAGGAAAGTGTAGCGCGTTACACTTGTCCTGACTTTTTGATTATACTTGTTTCCCTCTTCTAACAGCTTTGGAAGATAATTTTAGCAGATTACCCATTGATAGATCTGCGAGACCTAGATCTTGGAGTAGGAGTCGTCGAAGGCTCCAAACCAAGTAAAACTACTTACGTTCTTGTAATTTCTTATTTTTGTCTTTTCTGCTGCGCATACTTTATTTTTGAAAAGAAGAAAAAGATAAGTTTTTAAAATCATATGATCCGCCCCTCTCACATGCATCTCGATCCAACAACTAAGTCTCAAAGACAAAAGGTAAAGGTTAGCGCATCCACAAAACAAAAACTCTAAAATGTAAAACGGGCGTGCATCGAATTAAACTTAGAAAATTTCTACAAAGAGTACTTAGTTTTTACAAGAAGTTGTTGAAAAAATAAAAAAGAAAACTACACCAGATCAGCAACTACATCATCGGGATGAAATGGATAGCATCTCCCTAGTAATAGTGACAATGAAACTTGGATACATAGTCACATGACTATACATAATAATATTTACAGTCCACATACTGAAAATAAAACACAACCATACAGTTATATATGTAGCTCGCATGGCTAGAAATAATCACAACCACGCAGTTATATAAGCAGCTCACACGACTGTACTAAAAGCATAGCGGAATATAAAAGGTAAACCCATAAACCAAAAATGACATATTGCTAGCCGACTAGGCTTTACACAACCACAATAAGACAAATACAGGATACCACATAGCAAAAATCCAAAATAAAGTTGAATTATACCATGTCAAGTCCATAAATTCGTAATGCAAGTAAAGTAGAAAAATAAAACTAGAAATCATCCTCGGATGTGACGTGGGACTGATAGATAAGATACTCCAAACGACTCCACAATCATCTGCACGCTACCTGAAAACATAAAAGTACAAATAGGGTGATGAGTCCTGGTGACTCAGCGGGTAATAGACATAGACAGTGCATGGCCAATATAAAACATAGAGACCAAAGTATATAATCTCAGTAGAGAGATAAGAACATGATCATATACGACATAATAAATGCACATAACCATAACTGACATAATAAATGCACATAACCATAACTGACATAATAAATGCACATAACCATAACTGACATAATAAATACATATAATCATAACTAACATAAAAAATGCACATAACCATAACTGACATGATAAATGTACATAACTATAACTAACATAATAAATGTATATACCCAATCTGAAACTAATACATAGGGTATAGTGATTAGTAAACTCACTAGGAATCAGCAATGGATCTGCTCATAACACAATGTAGTAGAGGATACAACAGCTCAATTAGTCAGCCACTGATCAGCTTAACAATTCCTAAAGAGCCATGAAAATATGATTATTTTCTTGTATTATTGAGGAGCATGTGTTGCCAACTACTGCCTCGGTTTCTTCTCAATTTTTTAATTAAAAATGGTTTTATATATATATAAAAAAATTCTTGTTCACGTATTGGTTAGGGAAAGTAGGAGCTAGTAAAGCAGCTTTATGTGTTGTGACCTTAACAGCTCATCACTGAAATGTTTGTACTAAATTAACTAAACAACTCCTGCTTTAAATTAATCAGTTTTTGCAGAATCGAAAATTCCAAATCCATGCATAATATTTTTTTACAAAATAAATTCAGTTAAGAGTTGATTATAAAAAAAAAAAATTAAGTTTTTGTAAAAGAAAAAAAAATATTTTGATACAAATTCAAGTTTTACTATAACAAATATGACTTTCCATAATACGTTATTAACAACATATATTTATAGTACACTGTTAATAATAACTTTGACAGAATCAGTGCGCACTATCAATATTAATTAATAATAGAGCATTTACAGTACACAGGATGTCTATTAAAATTACTTTTAACAACACATTCACAATGCACCATTAAAAATATAATTTCATTTTAGTACTCCCACGTTGTACAAAAAATCCCCCATTCTTCGCTTCGTAGAAAAAACTCCTTTTCCCTCCGAGCTCTTGCGCACCCGTTGGCTCTTTTAACCCCTTTCCGTCCCTCTTTTGTCGATGCCCCCCTCACTCCCTCTAGCTCTTCGAACCATCAGGTTCCCTTTTCCTCCCTCTTCTACCGCCCCCTCCCTTTCGAGCTCTATCAGCGAATCAACTCCCTCCTCTTCGAGTAACTCTATTCCACCCCCTCTCTTCGAGCTTTGTCAACGGCAAAGGCATATCGCCCTGTCCCTCTTTGAGCTCCTTTAACTGACAGCATATACATGTATGATAAATGAACATGTATGAATCATGACAGTCTTATACAATAATCATATCTCAAGCATGTGCAACAATCACAAGCAAATACATATATGTCTCTAAAAAATACACCTCGTATCATATGTAAAATGCATGTGCATGCACCATGGTCACTCCCGCCCACCCCTCAAGACATCATGACCCCTGTGTGGCCGAGAGACTGGGATAATGATAAATGTACAGATACCACTATAGAGTGGTCATGGTGAATAGTTCGCTAAATAGTTACCTAGCTACATACCATCGAGGTCTCTGACTGCTCACAATGCTGGATATCACTATCCCTGAATAGCTGGGTGGTACAACAGGACAAGTAACAACTGCTCTAGCTACCACTATCCATGAGTGGTCGAATGTGTGATGCTGAAAATGACTAACAACTCTCTCAACCATGAGGGAGATTTTGTTTGTCAGCATGTAATGCAATGATGGACATGATGTAAATAATCATAATATCGACACGATCATCATCAATACAACATCCCAATCATCATAAATACCTCCAGTACAATGATCCATCTAACACATATATCTATAGGTATGAGTAGATCCAACTGATGTCTACTAAACAATTAATACAATAAATATCACACCAGACATATATAATTAGCATGATACCTCCAATATCAGACACGTACACATTATACACGTATACACCTTACAATGTAGGTATAATTAGCATGATACCTCCAATATCACACCAGACACATATAATCACCAACATAGGTATTATCGATATAATTCCTCTAATAGTACACATTAGACACATGTGCACAGACGACGTAGGTATAATCAACATGATTCCTCCAATAATAGACACCAGACATGTGTGCGCACACAATATGCAAATGGACAATCAACATAGTAAACTTCTACAGTACATACCAATCATATGTGCACTTAACATCATGCATAATTAGCATGTTAGCTAAGACAACAAGACATCCCCTACATTATACTCTACATGTGTATATACAACAGAGTATAGATATTCAAAGCCAAGACTATATATAAAATAATTCGATCATCTCTAAGGTCAAGTATATAAGTATCAAGTAGGATAACAATGAATAGATTTAAGGTAAAGTAACCTAATCCATCAATCAAAACAAATCATGCACAAAGTTTAATGAACTAAAGAAACCAAGGAAGAAATATCAACCTTAATCAGTAGTTAGTAATAGAAAAAATCCCACGTTGAGACACTCATCTCGAATCAACATCCTGCATCAACATTTTTTATTTAGCTAATTTTATCTGAATTAAATAGATAAACAAAATCCCCAACCTAATTAGGATAACTCTAATCGTACATGATCTTTGATTAATCCTCCAACTAACCTTAATCATTCTACAACTAAAATCAAATATACTTAACGCATAAATTAGCTCCAAAACTTAGCTCACTACCAGAAATATGGATGGTCCAAGCTAGGGCTATTGTCATCCAAACCAAGTACCCCCCACACCAACTGGTATGGCTAAGAGTAAGGTCCAACCCTAAATCTAGAGGCAGGAGGAAGGAATCGGGAGAGGAAATGAAAATATTAGGTTTTATACTAATCCAACTTAGGTTAAATAATTAAACCCTAAGTTAATTCTTTAATCAACTCCCACATAAATGATTAATCCAAACAGGCTTTCTCTAAGTCCAATCATTTCATCCCCTTAAATGTGTCATATGAACTCTGTTTAAATCCCAGAAAATTTCTAAAATTTCCAAAAAATCTAATAAAGTTATTTCTCCAATAACATTTATTATTTAATTGTTGTATTTATAGTTAAGTAACGAACATTTATTATTGTACTTAATTTTTGCATAAAGAAAAGTGTAGCGTGTTACACTTGTACTAACTTTTTGATTGTATTCATTTCCCTCTTCCGGCAGTTCTGGAAGAAAATTTTAGTGGATCACCCATCAATATGTCCACGGGACCTGGGCCATGGAGTAGAGTCACCGAGGCTCCAAACCAAGTAAAACTACTTGCGTTCTTGTGATTTCTTATTTCTATCTTTTCCACTACCATACTTTATTTTTAAAAAGAAGAAAAAGATAAGTTTTTAAAATCACGTAATTCCCCCCCCCCCCCCCGGTCATGTGTGTCTCGATCCAGTAGTTAAGTCTCGAAGACAAAAGTTAGAAGTTAGTGCATCCATAGAACAAGAACTCTAAAACATAGAACAGACATGCATCGAATTAAACATAGAAAATTTCTACAAAGAGTACTTAGTTTTTACAAGAAGTTATTGACAAAATAAAAAGAAAACTATGCCAAATCGGTAACTACATCATCAGGAAGTGTTTCCATGATCTTCTCCCTCTTGATGAACTTTGTTGGGACCTCTCCTACAAGAAAGCCGCCCCCTTCAGTTGTTGAAGGGTCCCATCAAAGTCATAGCTAAATAGTTAGAGGGTTTGATCGGCCAGCATCTAGTTGTAATCCCTGGACCGAAGGTACTCTCCACCCTAAAGGTTTCCAACCAGCCGAGCTCCTCCTTCTTGTACTTGGCAAGTTCGGCCTTTAATAGTTGCAGCTCGACATCTTTCTCATCAATTATTCTTTTATGATCACCGAGCTGAAGTTCACGGCTAGCTTACTCAGTCATACGGCCGACTTGCTCTACGGCCAAAGTGGCTTCAGTTTCCTTAAGTTTTTTGGCTAGGACCCGGGTCGCTTTGTTCTTGATATCTAAATCTTCAATGACCCTGAGTTTCTGAGCGTTGGTCGAGCTGATCTTCACCTCAAAGTTATGAGCTTGCTTCCTAAGCTTTTCCAGCTCGACGACCTGGTTATGGTTTTTGTCCTTTTCCACGGCCAAAGCCCGCTCAGAGTTCAACGGCTGCTCAGAAGTCCTCTCCAAGTCTTCCTTTAGTTGAGTGACTTCAACAGTTAATTGCTTGGCCAGAGTTCACAAGGCGCCTGTTTCCCCGATCGGTGCTTGTAGCTACTTGTTTTCGTGCTCCAAGTGGGTCAACCTCTATCACAAATCCAAGCCTTCCACCCAAAACTGTATGAATAGAGGAAAAAGTTAATTAAGTCTAACCGAGAAACGAAGATGTGAGATTTCCAAATGAGCTTACCCCAGTGGATTTTTGGCTGAAGTTGTTGTTGGGTTTTTCGAGCCACGAAAACAGCTTTTCGCGTCGCGGAAACCCCGAATCACCCAAAGCCGTAGGATCCGTGCAAAGAAAAATTTCGAAAACACAAGTATGAGTTATAAACAATGATCTACAGTAGATCTACAAAGGAAAACACTTTATACCTTTGGTGCGTGCCCTCGCAAATCCCGCTTGTCCAAGGTACATGTCGGATCTTCAAAGTATCAACGTAGACACTCCTCTAATGATATCCACACGAACAAGGAGTGTCTCTCACACTCAAAGGATGGAGAAGAGAGCCCCAAGTGTGCTAGCACTTTCTAGAGCTCTCGGGTAGGATTTGAAAAGGGAGAAAAGGAGAGAAAGGAAAGGAATCTCACATACTCCTCTAGGTATCCTCCTTTGTGACCTTCACTTCACCCTTTTCTTTGGACCTTAACACATTCCTCTGCACCTTGCTTGAAACTCTCGGCCAAGAAGGAGGAAAGGGAGAAGAGAATGGCTAGAGGAAGGAGAGGAAATGAATGAGAGCAATGAATCAAAATTCATTCCCATTGATTCACTTGTGTGGTCGACCACATGAGTAACTCCTACTCATTTAATGTGGCCGGCCACATTAATGAGAATGGAGGCTTGTAACCTCCATGATGTGGCATACCATGATGATGTGGAGCATCATCATTGGTCCACATCTTGCCATCTCACTAATGATGTGGAAATTAGTCAAGTCAAACTTGACTCTTCCTCTCCCTCTCAAGTCAAGTCAAACTTGACCAAATCTCTTCCATGGTTGATCTAATCTAACCATTTGATTCAAGCCAACTTAATATAATGAATCTAATTCATTAAATTAAGTTGATTTAATGAGTCATAATCTAAATTAGACTCATTGAATACATGAATCAACTTGAGTCCAACTCAATTAGCCCAATTTGGATTATTCTTAATCCAATTTGATTCATCAAATGAATCTAATCATCTTGGTTCATCATATGAACTTAATCCAATTGGTTCATCATATGAACCCAATCTCCATCCACTTGTTCTTTGTGTGTGACCCAATAGGTTCTTGTAACGTTGGCAATGTTTCTAAACTCCTTTAGAAACATAAGCAAAAAGCGGCATCTAGCAATACATCATTGCTACCCAAGTTACAAGAAATGTTGAGATCCAACATCACCTTGTGACTACTAATTGTGACTCCTCACAATATATGACAAGTGTCCTTCTATCCAAGACATCTAGATTGATCAATGTGAGGCATAGACCGTGTCATCCTCTGACCAATCTAAATCTTGAACTCCAAGTAGACTCACTCAATCAAATGAGCTCAATATCTCATATTGACTCATTTGGGTATGGCCATACACTTCGTGGTCTTACTCTATCAAGAATATCGATGTCGCTCCCGTCATATGGGAGGGATAGATCCCATCTACATCACTCACATCCTTCTGCATAATTCGTTACATACCCAGTAATCGCCTTTATAGTCCACCCAGTTACGTGTGACGTTTGACGAAACCAAAGTACATAACTCCTTATGTAGGGATCCATGGTGACTTCAGGTCTAAGGACTAGTAGTCATACTAATAGCCACATGAGAAAGTATATGACACTCATATAACGATCCATGATACTTTCTCATGGCGGGTCATTCAGTATACATTCTCTAATGCATACCCATGTGTCAGCTTGATATCTCTATATCCATGACTTGTGAGATCAAGTCATCGAGCTGACCTACATGCTAGTCTTATTGTATTAACATTGTCCCTGAATGTTAATACTCGACTAGGAATGATTTAGAGTAGTGTTCCCTATATCATCTCACTATCGATTCAACTAATCGATTGATATAGGTATGAACCTTCTACTCAAGGACGCTATTATACTTAGTCTATTTGGCACTAATACAAATAAGTATAATAACCAAACAAATGTCTTTATTAATATACAAGAATATGATACAATGAGTCCATACAATCATCAAATGATTGGCTCTAGGGCTCTAACTAACAGTTGTCAGCATGCTCCTCGGGTGAAATTGTCATCGCCCTATCCCTAGCATCCGTCCAGGTCTAGGCTAAGGGCCCTTGTATTCTAATCTAGTATTCGGGAGATCACGATTCAACATCATCTAGATGGCACCAATCATCAGTTGGTAATCTGATAATGGTCATGATATGCCTACGGCCGCTCGGATCTGAGGGCTCTAAAGTGGCCTTGTCATTAGACTTGGACTATGGGGTGGAATGGATTATAGACATAGTGGCCACCGAGTCAATTGGCAGAAGTGGTATGAAAGATACTGGTCAGGCCAGGATGGTGCCAATCAACAGTATTGATAGTGACGGTGTCCGATCAGAAGATTGAGTCGGTAGACCAGCTGCCCTCTCAGGAATTACAGAGGATGAACTCTTACCTCGCTCAGATGGGGGTCATGGAACCAACGCAACCATAGAAGTTTACAGAATAGAGGCCTCTAAGCGGGATGAAGCCTCCGAGCGGAGTCTTTTTCGGCGTTGGTGTTGGTTCAGTGGTTCGCCGGATGTGGCTGATTCCGATGGAACGACTATGGGAGCCATGGAAGGACACTAGGGATGTGGCTGCCACACAGCTCGCCTCTGCTTTGCCAGTCAGCTCTTCATAAGGACCGACCGGTAAGAGCCCGCAGCTCTCCAGTTCGACCACTCCCTGGACATTGACTTCTACATCATTTAGTTTGCTAGTACCGCTAAGCAACGCACTGAACATGACTTGGGATGCAAAAAAAATAAAAAGAAATCAGATAGATTCAAAAAGGACAGAAGGAGAAATGACTTACCAAAAGAGTTGGGCAGCCTAGCTCGAATGGGACTCAGCCCAAACATATATAAGACATTCTCTAGTAGTAACTTGTGAATGTGGTATTTCAGATCGGTCAGCTACACAACTACTTGGAGGTAGGTCGGCTTCCATCTTATTTTCCCAGTGCAGGGGAGTTCAGTAGATCCATCTGCCAACCGATCGGGAAAGTAGGTCAGCTGGGAAGTCGAACATAGAAGTAATGGGACTTCCAACCCTTATTAGACGTTAGCATCTTTTCAAAGTAAATGACACCCACTCGATCTTGGAAGAGGAAGACGCCCAGCTTGGATAATTTGAGGTAATAAAAATAGTGAAAAATATGAGGCAGAAGAGGAATTCCATACACACGGAATAGTACCATGATCTCACATAGTAACCTAAAGGAATTAGGTATCAACTACGATAACGGGATGTGAAAATACCTACATATTTCAAAAAAGAAATGATGGATAGGAAATCACAAACTAGGATATAATTGGTCCTTAAAGAAAGGGAAAAAAAACCATCAGAAGGTGTATGAGGACGAACATAGATGGAAGGGATGGCAACTTGGTGATCGTCGGGGATCTGATAAGTCATTTTCATTTGGTCCACCTCATTGTAGTTAAAGTCCGACAAGGTGGAGGTATACCACAGACCCAGGATAGGAGGGGGAGGAGAAGGAGAACGCATCATACAGAGGAGAGGGCAAATGATGAAGATAGAGAATTGGAAAGGGAGAGGAGAAAGAACTTACTGGAGAAGGATCGTCGGCGATGAAAAAAGAACAAGAGCTTGATGGTAGCCCCGAGCCATCCGATCAAGAGCTTGAGAAAAGTGAGGTTTAATCTAGGTCGTCGAATTCAAAAAGGCAGTCATCACATCAAATCCCAATAGTCACCTATCACATCACATATTTGGCGCCAGAGGATCATGACATGTGGCATTCGATCGCATGTGGCATTAATGAAGAATGGAAACAATTGGAAGGAGTATGATTAAAAAGAATCCTCAGCATGTTTTGCATTAATGGCAAAATATTTTAGAGATTTCTAAGAAATCATGGTGACGTTAACAATAATTAAAAGGCACTAAGTATGGGTGTCTGCCTGGAAGGAAATCAAAAAGAGCTAATGAATGACTAAGTGTCATCCACGTTAGGTCTGAGCGGTATCAATCTCGGAGTCTCCCGATCCGGAAGAGGTCGACCTCTTGAAGAGTCGGGCAAGCAGTGATTGAGCCAAGCCGAGCAGCGGCTCGAATAGCAAGATGCTCGGTTGGGAAGAATGAGTTGTAAAAAATACTAATTGTATAGTCAGTCGAACTGGCAGTCTCCTTTGACTAGACTTGAGGGGAAGGCTTATGATACGGAGATGAAGATGGACCCTCTAAGAGTGGGTCAAAGCATTGAAGACCAGCTGACGTGGAGGTCAAAGTCAAACAGTCAAAGTCGCAGGGTCAGGTGGATTACAAAACCGCGAACTGTAGGTGGCTGAGTGGGCCTCTAGAGCCGATCAGACATGAAAGGTTGACCGAACCATCTGAGTAGTCTCCCTCCATAGCTTGCAGCCGAGGTCCAGAGTCTTATACTAAGTTACCCGACCCACCACCTCGGCCAATCGGACCTTAAGTTCGATCGGGCATAATGTGTCTCTCTGATAACAGTAAGGCCGAGTGAAGAACAGGTCAATAGCTCCATTTAGTACGACCGAGCTGGTGACATATCTGTCGAACGGCACCCAGTCGTCTTATAGCGAGACCCGCATACATATCTTATGGTACTATTTTGGAAGTTTGTGCCGACGACAGTAGAGAATGTCCAGCAAGTAAATAGTATTTTAGAAGCTTCTAGCCTATCTTATCAGAGATTTACGTGCTCACTTAAAGAAAAGTGTCAAAGACACTTTTTAACTTGTCTTTTCCTATGACATTTTGAAAAATGTGCATATACTTTGGGATACATGCACAGACACTACAATGACACTATAAAAGGGGATCTTCATGCACAGGCGGAGGTATTCGATGCTTTACATTTGAATACACTTGTTGCTATAGGTTTTCTACTGTTCTTCTTCTCATCATATATGGATCATTCCTAAATGGAGATCTTGAAGAAGAGATATATATGGATCAGCCTGAGGGACATGTAGTTTCTGAAAATGAGAATAAAGTCTGTAGGTTAGTCAAATCACTTTATGGTTTGAAACAAGCCCCAAAGCAGTGACACGAAAAATTTGATAGAGCTATGCTATCGTTTGGCTTTGAAATGAATGACTCCGATAAATGTGTGTATGCTAAAATTGTTGGGTTTTTCGGGCCGCGAAAACCGCTTTTCGTGTCGCGGAAACCCCGAATCACCCAAAGCCGTAGATCCGTGCAAGGAAAAACCGAACGAAAATATGAGTACGAGTTTCAAAGACTCTAGATCTACACTAGATGAGAGTTATACCTTCGAAGCGTGCCCTTTCCCATGCCCGCTCGTCCAAGGAATTGCTGGATCTCTAGAGTATCAAAATAGATACTCCTCTAGAAGTATCCACACGAACACGTAGGTGTAGAAAACACACAAAAGGTGTGCTAGCACCTTGTGTGGTCACGGCAAGAGGAGGAAAGGGAGAGAGCTCTCTTGAGGAAGAAGAAGAAGTAATGCCTTGAATAAAATCAAATTTCATTCACCACTTTTGTGTGGCCGGCCACTCCATGGAGTGTAACTCCCATTCCACATTAATCACAATTAATGTGAAGCCATTAAGAGGTGTTGTGTAACTCCTATGATGTCGCACATCATGAAGATGTGGACCATTACCATTGGTCCACATCTTGCCACCTCACAATGATGTGGCAAATGAGTAACCTCCACTCATTTAATGTGGCCAACCCACATTAAATGCAATGGAGGCTTGTAACCTCCATGAGGTGGCAAAACAAGATGATGTGGAACAACACTATTGGTCCACATCTTGCCACCTCACTCATGATGTGGCAAAGAGTCAAGTCAAACTTGACTCTTCCTCTTCTTCTCTAGTCAAGTCAAACTTGACTCAATCTCTCTCATGGTTGATCTAATCTAACCATTTGATTCAAGCCAACTTAATATAATGATTCTAATTCATTAAATTAAATTGATCTAATGAGTCATAATCTAAATTAGACTCATTAAATACATGAATCAACTAGAGTCTAACTCAATTAGCCCAATTTGGATTACTCTTAATCCAATTTGATTCATCAAATGAATCTAATCCTCTTGGTTCATCGTATGAACCAAATTTCCATCTAATTGTCCTTAGTGTGTGACCCTATAGGTTCTTGTAACGTTGGCAATGCCCCTAAACTCATTTAGGAGCATAAGTAATGAGCGGTATCTAGCAACACATCATTACTACCCAAGTTACAAGAATGTTGAGATCCAACATCACCTTGTGACTACTAATTGTGACTCCTCACAATATGTGACATTTCCATCTACCCTAGACATCTAGATTGATCAATGTGAGGCATAAACCGTGTCATCCTCTAATCAATCTAAATCTTGAACTCCAAGTAGACTCACTCGATCAAATGAGCTTAACATCTAATGTTGACTCATTTGGGCATGGTCATGCACTTCGTGGTCTAACTCTATCAAGAATATTGATGTCGCTCCCGTCATATGGGAGGGATAGATCCCATCTACATCACTCACATCCCTCTGCATAATTTGTTACATATCCAGTAATCGCCTTTATAGTCCACCCTGTTACGGGTGACGTTTGACGAAACCAAAGTACATAACTCCTTATGTAGGGATCCATGGTGACTTCAGGTCAAAGGACTAATAGTCATACTAATAGCCACATGAGAAAGTATATGACACTCATATAACGATCCATGATACTTTCTCATAGCGGGTCATTCAGTATACATTCTCTAATGCATACCCATGTGTCAGCTTGATATCTCTATATCCATGACTTGTGAGATCAAGTCATCGAGATGACCTACATGCTAGTCTTATTGTATTAACATTGTCCCTGAATGTTAATACTCGACTAGGAATGATTTAGAGTAGTGTTCCCTATATCATCTCACTATCGATTCAACCAATCGATTGATATAGGTAAGAACCTTCTACTCAAGGACGTTACTATACTTATTTTATCTGGCACTAATACAAATAAGCATAATAACCAAAAACCAAATACCTTAATATATATACAAGAATATGATATACATGAGTCCATACAATCATCAAATGATTGGCTCTAGGGCTCTAACTAACAATCTCCCACTAGCACTAGTGTCAATCAGTATAGGCTCTAAGGCCTAATGACCTAGTGTGACCATCATGCTTTCTCTGTGCCAAAGCCTTGGTCAAGGGATCTGCGATGTTAGCCTCTGTAGGTACTCTGCAAATCTCCACATCTCTTCTATCGATAATCTCTCGAATGAGATGGAAATGTTGTAGAACTGCTGTGAACTCTGCCAGCTCATAGCACTACCATTCAAGCAAAACACGAACCTCGACTGTGATTTTTAATCATCCTGATCGGTCTGGAAGCTGGCATCACTGTAACCCTTTACAGTTAGCTCATCATTCCCTCCATATATCAAGAAATATTCTTTAGTCCTTCATAAGTATTTAAGAATATTCTTGACCGCTATCCAGTGACTTTCACCTGGATCTGACTGGTATCTGCTCGTCATGCTCAAAGCATACGAGACATCAGGTCGAGTACATAGCATGGCGTACATGATAGACCCTATGGCTGAGGCATAAGGGATCTGATCCATGCGGTCTCTCTCCTCTCTAGAAGAGGGACCTTGAGTCTTCAAAAGACTCACGCCATGTAACATCGGCAGAAATCCCTTCTTGAAGTTCTGCATGGCAAACCGAAGGAGTACCTTGTCAATATATGTACTCTGACTTAGGCCAAGCAATCTCTTAGATCTATCTCTATAGATCTGTATCCCTAGAATGCGGGATGCCTCACCTAAGTCCTTCATTGAGAAGCAACTCCCTAGCCAGGTCTTGACAGACTGAAGCATAGGGATGTCCTTCCCAATGAGTAGTATGTCATCCACATACAATATGAGGAAGACAACTACGTTCGCTACAACCTTCTTGTAGACACAAGTCTCATCTTCGTTCTTGATGAAACCAAACTGTTTGATTGCATCATCGAATCGAAGATTCCAGCTCCGAGAAGCTTGCTTTAGTCCATAAATGGACCTATGTAGCTTGCATACTCTGCTAGTATGCTGTGGATCTACAAAACCCTCATACATAAGTCCATCCATGTCAGTCTTTCTCTTAAAGATCCACTTACACCCAATGGGTTTTACCCCTTCAGGTGGATCAACCAAAGTCCATACTTGGTTGGTGTACATGGATTCCATCTCGGATCTTATGGCCTCTAGCCATTTCTCGGAATCTGGTCTCATCACAGCTTCCTGATAGGTGGTAAGCTCATCCTCTATGAGCACAATGTCATCATGGTCAGACAAGAGAAATAAGTATCTCTTAGGCTGACAACATACCCTATGAGACCTGCGAAGAGGTATGTCTACTTGAACTGGTTGTTGTTCCTCAACTCCTTGTGGAACAACATCATCCACAACACTTTGTGGTTCCAGTTCAATTTCCATCGAGGCTTCAGTGCTAGTATTCGCATCTTGAACTTCTCCAAGATCGAACGTGCTCCCATTAGTCTTTCTAGAAACAAAGTCCCTTTCTAGAAAGACTCCAGTCTTTGCCACAACTACCTTGTGCTGACTGAGAATGTAGAAGTAATATCCCTTAGTTTCCTTGGGATATCCGATGAAATAGCACTTGTCGGATTTAGGTCCTAATTTGTCTGAGACTTGATGTCGAACGTAAGCCTCACAACCCCAAGTCCTCATGAAAGACACCTGGGCATCTCTCCCAGTCCATATCCTATATGGTGTCTTTATCACGGCCTTGGATGGAACTCGGTTGAGAATGAAAGCTGCCGTGTCTAGAGCATAGCCCCAAAGATATGTCGGAAGATTTGTGTGACTCATCATAGATCGTACCATATCTAATAAGGTACGATTTCCTCCTTTCGGACACACGGTTTGGTTCTATCCCGCGCGAGAGGAAGCGACGCACCCGCGCGTCAGAAAGCGGAAGCGACGCACGCTTTGCTTCGTTCACTGCTTCAGAGTGTATAAATACACTGCCTCTGTTCCTGGTTAAACACACATTCAAGCTTTCTACTTCCCTCTCTAGTGCGTGCACTGTCTTCTTCTTCTCTTCCGAGTTTTCCCTTGTTCTGAGGTTTGGTTCCGCGATCTGAAGTTGAGTCCGAGTGCGACGTTCGTCTTGGAGTGTACCTACGGACAACGCGAGTGGTTGTCGGATCTTGGGAGAATTTTGTCGGAAAGCCTCTGCACCGTGGGCGGCAATAAATTCTCTAAAGACAGTCGGCACGCCGACGCTTCAACCGGAGATATATTTTCTCGACCTCTCTTTTATTTACCTATTTACTACATGCTTATAATTTTGGTACAATTTTATTACTATGCTCTCCTATCAATAACAACAACTTTCAGAGGATCTTAACAATGGCGAAATCTAGTGGGACGACGACGACAACGTTCATGGATTGGACTGGCGCAGGGATGGCTGGATTGAGTTCGTCGCATCACATGGGGAGCAGGTAGGCGCCAACATTTCTGTGCCATCCTCCGGCCATTGATTAATCTTGAAGTCAGTGAATAGAGTCAGAGGTTCCGTTATGGTATCAAATGCTCCGATTTAGTAAAAGTTGGATGAGGGATTTACTTGAACGTAGGAATGGGAATGTGCTAGCTTCTAGATGAGGGATTACTTGAACGCAGTGGTTGCAGCACTAATTTTATTATTGGCCGAGTTCAGATACATTAAATTTTCCAGACTTATAAGTCTGACTAACAAATGCTTTATCAGAATAATTATTTTTATTTTTGAAAAAAATACTTTCACAATGTAGTACAAGATATTTGAGATCTAACTTCGTGATTTAGTCAGGATGGTTCGAAAATTAATTTTGATGATCAATAGAGATAAGACGATTATTTTACAAGTAGATCATCGTAAATCAATTTTTCGAGTGAATGAAGAATTAATGTCTAATGAGGATTGGTCTAATATAATCAGACAGAAATTTGACTCGCATACGAGTTGGATTCATAGATGAATGCTAACTGAATATGTGAAACCATTAAACGGTATGAAATTATAATTAATTTCATTGATTAATTAATTGATTGATTAAAAGATTTATTATTATGATATTAATTAATTAATATTTACAATAGATTATGTAAATAATTAATCAGATTAATCAATTAAATTAATTAATCATAATGAAAATGTTTAAGTGAAAAGATTTAAGAGAAAAGATACATCCCATATCCTTTCACCTCTTAGAATAAATCTTTCATCTCTTGAAAATGACCTTTCATCCCTATAAAATAAACCATATTCCTTCCACTCAATTCTCAAGTTGTGAATTCTCCTCTTGAGTTCTCTTTTCTCTCTCCTCTCTTAAGAGTTTCAAGACTTCGAAAGTTTAAAAGAGCTCTAAATTTAGAATGCTTCTATTTCGAGACGCAAGTCGTTGTATCTTGGGAGACGATTGACAATAAACTGGCACTTTGGAGGGGTAATCGTCTTAAGGAAAAAATGTCTAACCTTCACCTCGACCTTAATACTCTTAATTTTATGGATAAGTTTACCCAAAAGAGTTGTGACAATATCCGAAGGGATAACTTGACAACCGACGATGTTAGGTCGGTAACGACGATACCAAGAAAGGTATATCTCTTACCCAAAGGGATACTTCGATAAATGAAAGGGAATATTGAGAGTATAAATGGGACAAAATCCACATCGTCATACCAAGCTCCACCGATTAGAGTCATCAACTTATTGTCGAGATGACTAACCGGACCCAACTATTGGATCTCAACATTGAAGATCCATATACCCATAATTATAAATTACCAACAATCTTAAGATGATCTTCACAGTTATGGGAACTATGAGTCCCACTTCTATTGGAGAAAAACTAGAGAAATTCTCTATAATCGTCTTCAAGTGATGACAATAAAAAACACTATATTACTTGAAGAAAATGTATCTTTTGAGATTACTATCAGAAGATTTACTAGCGCATCTAAAAGTGAACCTTAAGCGATAGGAGAGTTACTCGCAAGGAAGAATAGAATTTTCCTATGTGAGAATCATGCCTTAAAAGGATGGACAACAAAATTATACCATGGGTATAATGTAACAATAATGGTCAAGGCTTCATGGGGGTCATTTGACTAAAGTCACAAAGTTGATGATAGTAAGTTTAAACTATCCAAAAAGAGGGCTAATGAAAGTCTTCAGATAGGAGATCAAGCCCACTTAGTAAAAAACTAGACTTGAGTCTAACTCAATAAGACCTAAGTGGAGGTCAAAATAAATGAGTTAGAAGGATTGCATAATACGTGTTGCAAGTAACAAAGAAATTGAGTTAAGTGTCTCACAAAGAATAAATGCAATCATGGTCAACACTCCTATCAAACGACTACAACTATGGCTCAACAAGATTCAAAGACCAAGGGATGTATAATTCTTAAGTCAAGTATCTCTCGAAGAGTAATACAATCCTGGTCAGCACTCCAATCAGACTATCACAGCTTTGGCTTGATAAGATTGGAAGACCAAGGGATGTTTACTTCTTGAGTCTAGTATCTCTCGTAGAGTAATACAATCCTGGACAGCACTCCAATCAGACGATCGTAGCTTTGGCTCAATAAGATTGAAAGACCAAGAGATGTATACTTCTTAAGTCGAGTATCTCTCGAAGAGTAATACAATCCTAGTCAATACTCCAATCATACTACCAAAACTTTAGCTAGATGAGATTGGTGTTAGGATGTATACTAAAAGTCTAGCTTTTTGTATGAATATTTATTTTGTAATAAGAATCATATTGGTCAAATGTCTGCATTTAGTTAAATGCAGTTGTCCATTTAATTTATATTGCAGATAATATGGTGTGTGGTGCCACACAGAAGATCATGTTATCAGTTCCTTATAAATTATAAATAGTAGCTCACAACCAAGATAGATTGGGACAAATCATTGGAATAGTTGTAGTATAATTTGGTATTAGTTTGTCTTGACTATAAAATTATACTAGTACACTATGTGTGTATTAAGCAGGACCATTTGAGGTTGTTTCTTTTTATACTGACTGCATAAAAGAACAGAACCTCTGTTATTATGGATATGCGTACTCTTAATCCCGATTTAATAACAAGCACATATACTTAGTATTTATTTCTTTAATTTATCAATGGGTGAGATTTATTCGTTAAATCAATAGGCCCGATAAGTTGAAAAATAATATTATTTATATGGTGTGTTGTTGATTTGTAACGCCCGCCCTCCCTGCTATCAACAAGGGACGGGGCTACGATACTCTACGTACGTATTACAGCGGAAGACTTAAAATTATTTTTCTTAACTTAATTAAAACCGAACTACACTAACATGGTTTCATAACATGATAACAAAATAAATAAAAACTTAACATCAAGTCACCCATATTGTATTACATTTCACAAAACCAAAGCATAGTTCTTAAAGGTTTTAAAGCAGGTTCTTAATTAGTTGCCTAGCCACCGCCACACACATCTTCGTTGCCCCTCCTGCTGCTCCTTTAACTCATCCAGCTTTTTCCTTTATCTGTGGTACAAGGAAAGTAAGCTATGAGCACTCATGGCTCAGTAAGTTCCTTTCCTACTCACTAAAGCCAACAATCAGCACATAATCAAATAATGTCTCAACTTAACATGATCTCAACTAGTCATGGCATAACATATCATACTCTTTAAGCATATCATGCAACATAACAAACATTATAACTAGTCATGGCATATCATCTCTTAAAGCATAGCATGAAACATAACATAATCATATCATGGTATATCATCTCTTAAAACATAGCATGAAACATAACATAATCATATCATGGCATATTATCTCTTAACACATAGCATGAAGCATAACATAATCATATCATGGCATATCTTAAATCATAGCCTCAACACAACATAATCATAGATTATATGCATCATGATTTTAAAAACATGTATCCGAAAAACATGTGTATGTCTCATGATCTTTTAAAACCATTTTCTTCTTACATATATATATACTTGAACATAATATCAATATATTTAGGGCCCCGGCTTGTACCATACATACATAACATAGATGCGCGCGTCCTAAGTATATCCAAGGTAGCAAGTCTTGAATCATACGAGGAACTAGGTCAAGATCACAAAGCATGGCCTAGGGGCGTACTTGAAGGGTCCATCCCTTATTAGCCTAGATCACAAAGCAAGGCTTAGCCTAGATCACAAAGCAAGGCCTAGGGGTGTACTAAGGAGCCCATCCCTTATTAGCCTAGATCACAAAGCAAGGGCTTAGCCTAGATCACAAAGCAAGGCTTAGGGACTGATTAGGAGTACACCCTTGGTACAAGCCTTACAAGTAAAATAGCATGTATAAAAATGCATCATTTAGTCACATAGCATAGCATAAAAGTATGCATCACTTAGGCATACATTATGTCATAAAAGTATGCATCACTTAGGCATACATCATATCATAAAAAGTATGCATCACTTAGGCATACATCATGTCATAAGAAAGTATGCATCACTTAGGCATACATCATATCATAAAAAGTATGCATCACTTAGGCATACATCATATCATAAAAAGTATGCATCACTTAGGCATACATCATGTCATAAAAAGTAGGCATATTTTAAACACATAGCATATCATTAAAGCTTGCATATTTCTAAGCACATAGCATATCATTAAAGCATGCATATTTCTACTCACATAGCATATCATAAAAGCATGCATATTCTAAGCACATAGCATATCATTAAAGCTTGCATATTTCTAAGCACATAACATATCATTAAAACATGCATATCTCTATCCACATATCATATCATAAAAAAAGGTATAAATCACAAGCATACATGGTTAAGCATAAGGGTATATCATGTGATTATACTATCATAAGAAACATGGTAACATAGTTAACTTGGGTTCTAAGCTTCCTAAACCCTTGGGTTCCTATCATGGCCGAACCCCCTTAGGTCTCAATTTAGGTAAAAAAACAACCTCCAAGCATGTGAAACCTAAATCATCATCACATAAATTTCATAGGAAGCATTATAAGCATGATTAACTTGGTTTCTAAGTTCTCCAAGTCCTTAAACTCATGTGGCCAAACCCTATCAGTATATAAACAAGGTCCCAAATGTCATGAAAGCATGGAAACCTTAAACCATATTTATAGCATTTTTTTCCAAGTAGCATAGTAATCATATTGAGCTAGTTCCTAAGTCCTTCAAGCCCTTAACGTATGTCTTGGTCAAACTTTTAACAAGTATTCATTAGGGCTAAAAACAAACATACAAGCATGTGAACTTGAACTAACATCATGTATAAATTCATAACAAGACATCATACAATAGGTATGGCCGAAACTTACCCTAGCCTCATTTAGGTCACTAAACAACATATAGTATGAGAACTTTGGTTTTCTACTTATCATATTTCATGTAGAGTGACATAAGCATATTTAATTTTTGTTCTAGGGTTTCTAGGGCATTTATCCCTTCATGGCCGAAACACACAATGATCCATTTAGGTCATGGAAAAATTATACAAATATGTGACACAATCAACACATTATCATATTTTCATAAGAAGCACTTTTAACACATTTGGTTTCATTTCTAAGGCCTCTAGGTCTTTTAAACCCTACTTGGCCGAAACTCACAGAATATAAACTTGCTTCAAATAGCCTAAAAGCATGAGAAATTATACAAGTTTCATAGCATGTATAAAGACAAGCATAATAAACATACATGTGAATTGTGTCTTAGGCTTCCTAGGTTTCTTTCCCTTTTTCTTTTATTTTTCCTCATGGCCGAAACCTACCAATCTCTAAACTAGGTTTTAAGTGGCCTAAAGCATGGAAAACCTAAGTAAGTTTCATGGCAAAAATTACTAAGAACATCATATACAAAGTGGGTTCATAAACAAGCTAGGACCCTTGTGATCTTACATGTCATATATCATGTAACTAATTTTCTATACTCAATTTAAACATAAGAGCATTAAACAACATTCATATCATAATATCACAGAGGTCTTGAGCATATTAAAATTTTGTTCAAGCTTTTCTAAACTATCCATCTTATCATGGCCGAAAATCTAAAATAAGAGTTCATGAATTTCTAGCAATGTACAACATGCAATTCTTTAAGAGAACTCTATATTCTATCATACAAACATGGTTATTTAAATTTAAAGGTCTTCCTAACCCTAAGACCTTTTCTTGGCCGAAACATATAAATGGATTTCTTTGGTTCCAAGTAACTCTCAAGCAAGAAAACCAATAAAAACCCTTAGTAGTTCATGGGAGAAATTTTGTACTAGTTTAGTTAAACAATATTTTTCCCTAACCTCCTTAACATATTTTTGGCCGAAATTCTAGGGTTAGGTACTCCTCTGATCAAGCATCATTTAAGTATAAAAACATGAAGAAAATCCTTCCTACATAGCATAGAAAGAATATCATGAAATAAGGACTTGTTTAAACCATCCTAGATTTGAAAACCCTTTCTTTAGCCGAATTTTCTTAAATTCTTTTCTAGGTTTTCTAATCCTTATAGAATCCGAAAATCACATAAAATCCTTGTACCACAGGTGAGGGGAAGCTTACATCCTTTTCTCTTGTGGATCTAAGGTATGGTGAAGAAGAAGTAGCCTCTTCTTCTAGTTCCTTTCCCTTGATTCCTTTGCTAAGTCCTCCTTGTATCTTAGGCTTTCTTAGGGAAAAACTTGGCTTTGGGGCCGAAGATGGAGGAGAGGGGACTGTGGTATTCTCGGTGAGGGAGAGGATGAATGAGAGAAAATGAGAGAAAAATAATTTTCTCTTTTCTTGCTCCCTTTTATGTTAAGGGGGAAGAGGTAGCAAAATTGATTTTTGCTTTCCTTCTCCCTTAACCCATTTTCTATTTTTCTTACATTTATTTTATTTTCTATTTATTCTCACCATTCATGATAAAATAAGGGGGAATGAATCCCCTTAATTCCTCTTTAAGTTTTCGGCAAAAATCAAAGAGGAAGAGGGAGAGAAAGGGAGGAAGGCAAGTTGCCTTTCTCTTGCTCTTTTCTTGTTTTCTTTTGGCTAGCTTTTACTCTTACCTTTATCATGAGTTTCCCTCCTTTGCTATCAATATCTTCTCTCTATCCCAATTGGTTTCTACTAATTAATTCTATGAATTATAATATAAGAGGTTCAAGGTTCAATCCTTGACCTTCACTTCTTTTTATTTCATTTTATTTCTTTTTGCTTCAACCCACTTCTTATTATTTTTCTAAGGTAAAATCCCTCATTCATATATTTATCTTACAAGTTTAGTGGGTATTACATGATTATAGAAGGAAACTGTGTCCTAGTTATCTAGGTTGATGATGTCCTCTTGAAGAGCTCATAAGGATTGTCATGTAAACCCTGCAGGTGGACTTAGTCCGACATGACAATGAAGTTGAGTGGTACTACTCTTAGAGCTAGATGTTAATTAAGTGAGTTGTCAGTAACTCATTTAATTAATGGACATATGATAACTTAAGCACAGGGAGATTAACGTACTCATGATAAGAAGGAGTTCATAATGTAATATGGGATTGGTGCAGTAGTTCAATAATAACTTTTTAGTGGTATGAGTTATTATTGATAAACTTGAGTTGGGTGTTCGGGTCGAACACAGGAAGCTCAAGCTCATCGGGAGGTCAAAACAAATTCCTCCTCTCGGTCCCTGCTGTAGCCTCTATAAAGCCTCGCGTTCACCCATTGCTTGGTGCCCAAGAAAGGGGTCGGCCAAGCCCTCTTGGTGCCCAAGATGTGGGCTAGCCAAGCCATACTTGGTGCCCAAGAATGGGGTCGGCCATACAAGAAGAGAAAAGGAAGTTTTGTTGAAAATAAAATTTTGTTAAAATCTTTTCTTTTATAGCTTTCTACAATAGATTAAAAGAGATATTTTAATTTTGTTAAAATCTTTCTTTTTTTGTAATTTTCTACAATGGATTAAAAGAGATATTTTAATTTTGTTAAAATTTTTTCTTTTTTTAGTTATCTACCATGGTTAAAAGAGAGATTTTATTTTTTTAAAATTTTTCCTTTTTTGTAGTTATCTATAATTGTTAAAAGAGATATTTTAATTTTATTAAAATCTTTCCTTTTTTGTAGTTATCTACAATGGTTAAAAGAGAGATTTTAATTTTGTTAAAATCTTTCTTTTTTTGTAACCAACCATTATAAGAATAAAAGGAAGATTTTGTTTAAAACAAAATTTTGTTATAATCTTTCCTTTTATAGCTATTTACAATGGTTTAAAAGAGATATTTTAATTTTGTTAAAATCTTTCCTTTTTGTAACCATCTACAATAGTAAATAA
Organism: Zingiber officinale; assembly: GCF_018446385.1. Taxonomy (NCBI): domain Eukaryota; kingdom Viridiplantae; phylum Streptophyta; class Magnoliopsida; order Zingiberales; family Zingiberaceae; genus Zingiber; species Zingiber officinale. The sequence continues at coordinate 62,681,543 of NC_055988.1, read as the reverse complement.
AAGGAAATTTTATTAAAAACTTTCCTTATTAGTTGCTAGCAAAGATTATAAAAGAGGAGGAGGGGATGCTCTCTTAAAATAACCAAGGCTCCTCTTCTAATTTCTTGTGGTCGGCTTTTCCCTTCTTTCCCTTTCCTCTTCATAAGGGTCGGCGGCACTTGGAGAAGGACCTTCACCTTGTGGTCGGTTACTTAGAGGAGAAGAAGAAGAAGGAGAAGGCCTCTTCACTTTGTACTCTTTGGTGGTCGAAAGCTTGGAAAATAAGGAGAAGGTCGGGTGTCTTCATCTTGGTAGATCGTCACTCATACAACGTCCAAGTGGAGTAGAGGAATACAGCAGAAGATCAAGAGGTCTTTAGCTACAAGGAAAGGTACAACTAGTTCTTTATTCCGCTGTGAACTAGTTTAGTTTTTCTTTGTATGGATCCTGAAATACCAACACAAGAGGCTATCGATTTTGTGTTTCGATTTTTTGTTTCTATTGTGATCTCTATAGTTAAACCTAAGGTTACTGTAAGAAGTTTAAATATTCAATTTCTTTGAAAGGCTTTGTCTAGGAAGTGGTGGATGATCTCATACCCAAGAAGGTCAAGTGCCTCACCATATTTAACCTGGAAGCCAATCTTTGAAATAGATATTTAATCAACTTCTGTAATATGGTTTAACTTCCGAAGAACACATGGGTTGAACTTGGAGTAAAAATGTTAAGTTCCATTTCCAATCCAAGTTTAACTTCTGAAGAACAACTTGGATTAAAAATGTTAAGTTTCGTTTACAATCCAAGTTTAACTTCTATAGAGCACGTGGGCTACTAGGAAAAGTTCTGCTCTTATACAAATTTTTGAACAAGAGAAACAGAACGGAATTCTAAGTAGTACCCAACAATTAGAAGAGCAAGGGATATATACTTCTTGAGTCGAGTATCTCTCTAAGAGTAATACAATCTTGGTCATCACTCTAATCAGATGACTACAGCTTGGGCTCGATAAGATTGGAAGACCAAGGGATGTATACTTCTTTAGTCGAGTATCTCTCGAAGAGTAATACAATCCTGGTCAGCACTCTAATCAGATGACTGCAACTTGGGCTCAATAAGATTGGAAGACCATGGGATGTATATTTCTTGAGTCGAGTATCTCTCGAAGAATAATACAATCCTAGTCAATACTCGAATCAGACAACCACAGCTTTAGCTCGATGAGATTGGAAGATCAAGGGATGTATACTTCTAGAGTCGAGTATTTCTCTAAGAGTAATACAATCCTAGTTAGCACTCCAATCAGATGACCGCAGCTTTGGCTTGATGAGATTGGAAGACTAAGGGATGTATACTTGTTGAGTCAAGCATCTCTCCAAGAGTAATACAATCCTGGTCAACACTCCAATCAAATGACCACAACTTTGGCTTGACAAGATTGGAAGACCAAGGGATGTATACTTCTTGAGTTGAGTATCTCTCAAAAAGTAATACAATCCTGATCAGCACTCCAATCAGACTACCGCAGCTTTGGCTCGATGAGATTGGAAAATCAAGGGGTGTATACTTCTTGAATCGAGTGTCTCTCGAAGAGTAAATCCTGTAACGCCCGCCCCTTTTTACTACCACTCCTGCCTAGTGAGGGCGGGGTTACTTTCTTACCCTTAGACTTAGTAAATTTAAACATTCATACATACGTACAGCGGAAGCATATCTATTTCTCTAAGCATAGAATAACATACTAAGCATATGAGTATGAAATAACATGGTTCAACTTAAATAGTCATAGTATCCATTTCTAGCACATGCATAAGGAATCATAAAAGACATCACATAACATAACATCTCATTTTAAGTTCATTTCAGCAGGTCATTTTATTTCTTTAGCCAAATCACCATCACACATCTCTTGCCCCTTCCCGCTGCTCCTCTAGTTTCTCCATTCTTTACCTTTATCTGTGGTACAAGGAAAAGTATCTGTAAGCACTCAAGGCTTAGTGAGATCCTTTCCTACTCACAAAAACCAACGTAATCATGCAACATCATCAGATCATACATTAGAGTAATTGATGCTCATCTAATCATGTAAATAAAGCATATCATATCATGGCATGAATCTCAATAATAACATAACATAAGGTAAACAACATATTATGGCATAAATCTTATCATAATACATGTAACATCATATCCTAGCATGAATCACCTCATAACATAAGAAATCATCATATCATGGTATAGATCATATCATAGCATGGAGGTACTAACATAGCATAAGAAAATCACCATATCATGGTATAGATCATATCATAACATAAGTGTACATCATAGCATGAGTAAATCATCATATCATGGTACAGATCATATCATAACATAAGTGTACATCATAACATGAGTAGATCATCATATCATAGTATAGATCATATCATAACATAAATGTACATCATAACATGAGTAAATCATCATATCATGAGCATGGATGCAAGATGTCCTTTAAAACATGAGAAATGTCATGTACAATATGCCTTTCAAAACATGATTTATGTCATGGGTGGGATGTCTTAAACAATATCATATAGTACTTGAAAATAATCTCAACATGAAAGGGGCCCGGCTTAGTACCACATACATACATAATGCGCGCATCCTAAGTAGACCCAAGGTAGCTAGTCTTGAACCTACTAGGAAACTAGGCCCGTAGCTCGACCTAGGGGTACGTAAGGAGCCCACCCTTTACTAGGCCCGTAATTCGACCTAGGGGCGCATGAGGAGCCCACCCTTTTGGTACAAGCCATTCAAAGTAAAATACATGTCATATCTTATCTCTATCATTTCATAATATATTCGTGTTGTTCATAGCATATCTTATTCATGTCATTCATAGCATATCATGTTCATGTCATTCATAACATATCATATTCATGTCATTCATAGCATATCATAATCATGTCATTCATAGCATATCATGTTCATGTCATTCATAGCATATTATTTCCATGTCATTCGTAACATATCATATTCATGTCATTCATAAGGTATGCATAAATGGGCACATAGCCATGCATACTTGGGCACACAGCCATCATACTTATCTTGGGCACATAACCATCATATTTGGGCACATAGCCATTTTTTTTTATATCATTTTCATGCATGGTTCATAAGCATATTCAAATGAGCAATATGACACAAAAAGAAAACATAATCATTCATGGCTCACAAGTTAACTTCTTCTAATTCATGTCATGGCAAGGGAAGTACATATTGAGTCATAACTTAGTCTAAATTCTCAACCCACTAAGGGTGGCCGAAACATGCATAGGCTCACTTAGGTTTCATGAAATCATACAAGCATATGAACCCACATTCATTTCCATAACATTTAACATAAGGAATCATCATAAGCATATGTGATTTTAGGTTCTATGCTTCCTAGGAATTTAAACCCACCTTGGCCGAAACATACAAGGTCCCAACTAGGTTACATATAGCATGTAAGCATGTGAATCTAAATAAATTTTTCCATGCATTTATCATAGGCATTCACATGAGCATATTAGGTTAAAGTTCAAGCTTCCTAAGTTCACCAATTGTAAGTGGCCGAATGTCACAAAGCATGGATTCTAGACATGAGGGTACTCATAAATTTCATAGCATACATGGAGAGGAACATAAACATGTTAGGGTTGAATTTAGGCTTGCCTAAGCCCTACATTTCATGGTGGCCGAATGTTCAAAATGTGAAAAACATAACCCTAAGCAACTTGAAAACTCAAGTGCATAATGTTATCTTCATATCTTTTCATAAGGTAAAACATAAGCAAGCTAGATTTGAGGTTGATCCTCACTAAGGTATTTAAATCCCTACATGGCTGAAACCTTGTGATAGGGTCCTCCTAGTTCTAAGCAACATACAAGAAATAAACATCAAGAGAACATTAACAACATATGGTGGAGAACTTCATACTTAATACCTCTTCTAGAATTTACAAGCATGTGAGTACCTTATGAATTTCATAGCATATCATGGGAAGGAACATAAACATGTTAGGGTTGAGTTTAGGCTTGTCTAAGCCTTACATTTCATGTTGGCCGAAAGTTTATCAAGTAAAAACCTAACCCTAAACAACATGAATCCCAAGTGCTTTATGTCATTTTTCATATATTTTCATAAAGAGAAACATAAGCAAGCTAGATTTGAGGTTTAGCCTCCTTAAGGTATTAAATCCCTTCATGGCTGAAACCTTAAAGGAGGGGTCTACTAGTTCTAAGCAACATACAAGTATAAACATCAAGAAAAATATTCATATAACATCATAGAAGAAGTCATAGACATGTTAGTTTTTTAACTTGAGCTTTCCTAGGTTTCAAGCCTCTTCATGGCCGAACCCTAAGATAGGGTATTACCTAACCCCAAGCCTTATACAAGCATGAAATATCAAGGTTATATTCACAACATATCATGAGGAAAACTTAAACCTATGGATTTTGGTTTTTAAGCTTCCATAAACTTCACAAGCATCATAACCGAAATTTCTAAAGGAAAACTCTAGGTTAAAATTTCGTATAAACTCAAACAAAAACCATAGAACCACTTGTACCACAGGTGAGGGGATACTCACATCCTCTTGCTTGGTCTTTTCCTAAGAGAGGGTACCCTTTGTGAAAAGAAAGAAGAGAGCTCCTCCTCCTAGTACTCCTTTGTGTTTTCCTTGCTTGTGAGAGGTAGATCTTGAGGGTTCCTCCTTGTAATTTGGTTTTCTTAGGGAGAAAACCTTAGTTAGATTTTTGGGAAGGAAGAGAGGGGGCTCTAGGTCACGGCAAGGTGAGGGAAGGGAAGAAAAAATGAAGTCCCTTCTTGATTTTTCCCTTTATGCTAGGTGGAAGTAAGAAGCAAAAAGAGGCTTTGCTTTCCCCTCTTCTTAACTCATCTTTTAGTCTCTTAATGATGAATAAATGTCTTCATTCATCCCCCTACTTCCTCTCCTCTCCTTCTCTCTTGTCATCCACAAAAATGAAAGGAAGAAGAAGAAGACAATTTGTCTTTTTCTTGTTTCCTTCTTAATCAAGAGAAAGAGGTAGAAAGTTACTTGATGTTTTCTTGTTTTCTTCTCTTAATCATGGTTTTATCTTTATCTACAATAACCATTCTCTATTTAACAATATCTCATGATGGTCTAGTGGTAATTCTATAATTCTTAGCTTAAGAAGGTTCAAGGTTCAATCCTTGACCAACTCTTTTTATCTATATATATTTTTTTCTATCTTATTTTCTTTTATTCTAAAAGAAATCTCCACCTACTTAGCTTAAGAAATTCGTGGGTGTTACAAATCCAATCTTGGTCAACACTCCAATCAAATGACCACAGTTTAGCTCGATGAGATTGGAAGATCAAGGGATGCATAGTTCTTGAATCGAGTAAATGCAATCTTAGTCAACACTCCAATTAAACTATCATACTAGATTAAGCACTTTTTTAGAACAAGTGTAATCATGATCATCATCCTGATTAGACAACCACAGTTTTATCTCAGTGAAATCAAAAGATTGGTTTTATGGAGACTTGCTTTTAAGCAAGACCCTTGAAGTGTTTTATAAACACTAGAAATATGGTTGAAAAAAATTAACTAAGCAAGATCATTTATGGTGATTGAGGGAGAGACTACAGGATATTGCTTAAGGAATGTTTCTCAAGGAAGAACATTCAATAATTGACTATATCATATTTACCTCAATTCAATAATGGTGGCTTAAATATTAAGAAGATGATAAATGTTATCTTAAAAATTGTGAGAGAAATTGTCATCTCAATAAACCACAAGCTCTAGTAAGATAGAAATAAAAAATCTTTATAAGTCATTGAAAAGTCACAAACCTTCTAATGAAGCCTATAAATGTGGGGGTTAACCAATATGCCAATATATATGATACATTATGGTATTTAAGAAATTATGAGAAGGGCACTAGTATAAAATGGTAAGTTTTGAAGTGACTTAATACCATTAAAGCAATAGACCTTTATTGGTAAAATCTCCATTGAATATGGAGATTTATACGAATCCGCTAGCTCTACCAAGAGATCAATTATACTGTATATCTAGGAGAATGAGTCTAAAACTCAACATTTAAATCGAGTAGTGATAACCCAACCATGTTGACTGGAGATCCCAAGATCATGGTTCAAAAGCGACAATTAAGCTACAAGATTTGAGGCACCTAAGAGTAATTACTCTAACTCATTCATGGAGACAAAAGGTGTAACCTGTAAAATGAGTAAAGGATAAACAAAAGTTCTTAATAATTCCTATATTATACCATAAAGGGTATAATAGGGTATTTTAGGATACTCTTAATAGGAAATCATCTATATAAGTGTGAAGACGAATCACTTCAATGAAACACTTATGAATCTCAAGCTTTGTCCATCGCCAAAACAGACATGATAGAGAACTGGTAAAAGTCTAGGAGCTATTGTGTGGATATGATTGCCTAGGTTTACACTAATGGCTGAACAATTCAAGACATAGTTCATTGGGCAGCCAAATAAATCCGATCGTATTCCATGATGGAAGGTTCAAAGCCACAAGGTACCTCTCTTTGTGCAATAGTTTTTCGATGAAACTCTTGTTTGAGACTTAAAAATTATCCATAATTTCCATTCATGTGGGAAATTGTTGGAAATTAGTGTTGGTGACTAATAGAGATAAGACGACTATTTCGCGAGTGGACCGTCATAAATCAATTTCTCAAGTGAATGGGGAATTAATATTTAATGAAGGGTTGATCCGATATGATCGGGTTGAAGTCTGACTCACATACGAGTCGCATTCATAGATAAACGCTAACTCGAGTATGTGGAACTATTGAGGGGTATAAAATTATAATTAATTTTATTGATTAATTGATTGATTGATTAAAAGATTAATCATCGTGATATTAATTAATTGATTAATTAATATTTATAATAGATTAAGTAAATAGTTAATCAGATTAATCAATTAAATTAATTAATCATAATGAAAAGATTTAAGTGAAAAGGTTTAAGGGAAGAGGCACATCCTATATCCTTTCCCCTCTTGGGAATAACCCTTCTCCCTATAAAACAAACCTCATTCCTTCCACTTAACTCACTCAATTCTCAAGTTGTGAATTCTCTTCTTGAATTCTATTCTCTCTCCTCTCTTAAGAGTTTCAAGGCTTCAAAAGTTTGACAGAACTCGAAATTTGGAGTGATCCTATTTCGAGACGCAAGTCGTTGTATCTTGGGAGATGATTGCCAATAAACCATAAGTACATGGGCGGGGCAATATCATTTTAAGGAAAGAAGGTCTAGCCTTCACCTCGATCTTAATACTCTTATCTTTATGGATAAGTTTACCCAAAAGAATTGTGTTGATATCCGAAGGGATAACTCGACAACCGACAAGATTAGGCCAATAACGACCATACCAAGAAGGGTATGTCTCTTACCCGAAGGGGTACTTCGATAACTGAAAGGGGATGTCAAGAGTATAAATGATACAAGGTTCACATCGTCATACTAAGCTCCACCAATTAGAGTCATCGACTCATCGTCAAGATGACTAACCGGGCCCAAATGTTGGATCTCAACACCGAAGATCCATATACCCATAATTATAAATTACCAACAAGGATTTTCATTTCAATGAGAAGGGGTGAATTCAATAAACTAAAAAAATTAATACACTATAAAATAGTTAGTTTTTGGTTCTAGTTGAAATCATGATCCGTCAACTTATCTATAACTCAAAATCGAAGAATTATTTGCGATCTCGTTTCCTCATAATATTTAGCATTTCTAAATATAAGACCTTTATTCTGGTCTAATCGTCCTAACTAGTGACCTAATAAAATAAAGGAACAACTCTTCTTCAATGAATAAAACATGAAAAAAAAAAAAAGAACAATTTTCTCCCCTAATTGTTGTTGTGGTTGGACAAAGGGGAAAATAAACTACTTGTATAGAATTGCTTGCTAGAAAAGCTAAAAGGAAGAACGTTACTTTTGAGAAAAAATAGAAAAGAGAAGATAGTGAGGAAGAAGTAAAAGAGAAGAGCTTTTACCTTCTTCATTAACAACCTCAACTAGCTTCAGAAGCTTGGCAATGACATAAAGAGAGCAAGGTGATGTGCGTAAATTATATATGTTTTTAAGTATTCTTTAACGCACATCTACTTGTATTTCATGCATATAATATATATTTTTTACACTCAATTTTATTATTATATTATATTTCTATTATATTTTTTTGGAAGTCTGCTTTTTCATGTTTTTATTGACAGGACACAATTTGACGTGAAAATGGAGCAAATGACGCACATTCGAGCAACTTATAAAAATCCAGCAATCTAGCTGTGCCAAAAGGCACAGCCATGTGTTCTTGCCCGTGAAAAAGCAAGGGCAGGTCATGCCTCCCACCAGAGGTCAATCAAGGTGCATCCATGCAAAAACACACAGTCGTGCTCCTCTTCTAGAGTTATTCAGATGCTGGTCATGGCAAATGGCATGGTCATGCCCCCTTACCCGTGGCCATTCATGCCATGGCCATGCCTCTCTGGCCGAAGTTATTCACGCCTAGGTCATGCCAGAAGGAACGACCGTGGTGGAGAAAACAAGGGGACTGTGTCGCGCGAAAACAAGGCTGAGTTGAATCTAGGCAGACCGTAGACTTATTTTAAAACGACTATAACTTTGTGCTGGTTGGAGTTATGAACTGTTCTTTATATCGAAATATAGCTAATTTCAATATCTACAACTTTGCTTCATATTTAACAAAGAGAAATAATGGTCTAACCATGCCAAAAAGCACGATCGTGCCTCCCAGTAGCGGCTTCATCGGGACCTCCGCCCAAACTGTAGACCAAACTTTGAACCACCATAACGTTTGGCTCAGTTGAAGCCAGGGATCGATCCCAATATCATAATGTAAATAATTTCAAGCGCTATAATTTTAGTTCAGGGTACAACATGAGAAAACTAGGTTTAAGGGATAAAAAACCTAGTTTACTGGATCCCTGTAATCTTGATTAATCTGGGCAGTTTGGAGGATATATAAAAGGATCAAGAGTCTCATTCTTTGACTCATCTTGGGTTTGAGACTTCTTCCCTCTTCTTGGGGAAGGGTTCTCCCCTTAGGGGAAAACCCTAAACCTTCTATCCACCTCCATTCTTTAATGATCCATCCATCTCCAGAGGAAGAAGTCCAACCTAGAAGACCGACGACACACCGATAAGTATTCTCTTCTCTCTCAATCCATGTTTTGAGTTGTAAATACTATACTTATTGTCTCTTGGTTGTTTCTTCTTTGCTATGGAGTAAATTCTCTCGATCTAAGAGGTAGGAAGTAACTATGATGTGATGAGATGTGTGAACTATGTATTTGGATATTTTCTTATTCAATGAAATATTTATGTCATGTTCTATGTGTGTTGTGTCTTCTATATGTTTGATGAAATGTGTAAATGGTGTAAACATGTAGATGTGTATTGATTGTTCACCCCGTAAAGGGGATACTCTAGATTATATGACCGGGCGTCCTAGTGATTAGGGTATCCCTTTAACTAGATATCTAAAGTATTGCCTTGAAAGGGAGGACAATTCTCCATGAGGAAGCATCTAATTAGGCTTAATGGTTATCCCTAATCCTATGTTAATAAGTGTCATATGTAATCTAGCGATTATATAACCAAGAGCCCTAGTGATAAGGGTATCCATTTAACCGGACTTGCTAGGTTATCTCTTCCACTAAGTGGCATCAGATACTAATAGAGGCAGCACTCCGGTATCATTGTCGTCGTGAGGTAGTGTCGATATTTAGTTAGACTTCCTACATATACATAAGGATGGAAGTTAGGAGATGGATAATGCATATGGATATTAACTAGCATCATAGTAAAACTGAACTTCTAGAATCATTCCCCCAACAAGCTTCACCTTCATTCACTTACACTCCCTCTCTCCCACTCCCTCTCCCTCTCCTCTTTTTTCTCTCTCTCTCTCTCTCTCTCTTCTCTCAATCTCTCTCTTTCTAGCGTTTGTAAGTCAACCTTCGATTGTCTAGATAATTCACCATGTAAAATTAATTAGTGTTTAATCAACAGTCCCTATGGGAGCGATATTTTATTACTTGACGACAACCGTGTCCTTGCGGATTGTATACATCACAAGGTAAAACAAGACTATTCTTGCAGTGTCAACAAAATCCTAGAAAACATAAGAAGAGGAAGAAAATGTGAAGGTCAAGGGCTGCTCATGTTACTGGAAGAGGGCAGTAGCTGATGCATTTCTAGCTTGCTGGAGAAGAGAAAGGAGAAGAAAAAAGAGCTCTTGTGCTTGAGAAGATGAGAGAAAAAACTATAATTTTACGATCGTTGGAGAAGAAGGAAATGAGGAAGAGGAAAAGAAAAATAAAAGAGAGAGATGGATGAAAGCACGATTATGGCATACAACACGATAGGGCTTGCAACATGCATAAGGAGAATCAGGAAAAAAAAGAGTAGATTTCTTTAAAAATATCCTAATTCATTTTAAACAGATCGAATTCATTTAAATTTTAAACTTAGTTCAGTCATAATTTGGCCAAATCAACTTCAAATCAATTCCAATTTGAACGAATATAATCTTTATCTCCATGCCTACTCATTAAATTTAGTTTAAACCTAATCCAATTTTAATTTAGTATCCTAACTTCATGTTCTATGATTGAGTTTATCCTTTTATTATTATATATTTTATTTTTAAAATTTAATACTTTATATTTTAAGTCATGATATTTTTTTAGTAAAAATGGTATCAATAGATAGCTTAGTCGAAATGTTTTTAAATATATCGTGAACTTCAATTTTTCAACGATGGACACGATGATAAATCAGTCGATGGTGATATAAGATTAAAAAAAAAATCAGTGGACGGTCGCACCTCCTCGTCCTTACTAGGCTGCACCCCTGATCTGTCCTGTACTGGCCTGGATTGGAGTGAAACTGGCAATGTACTTAGAGGGCAAATGGTTGGTGGCTGTGGATTAGTTTTAGCTCTTGCTTGGTGTAGGAGATCAAATCTAATTAATAAATAGCTAATGGAACTTAGAAGGAAATTATGAGAGAGCATAAATCCGAAAGATGCACTAATAAACTGTTTTGATTTTTTTTTTTAAATTGTTTCGGATGTTTTTCTTAGATCCAACTATCTCCGTGATAAATTAGTTATGGTTAGTAATAAATCCGGATAAAGAGAGAGGATTACGTTAGGTTATCTGTCATCATTAAAATTATGGCAAATATTGATTCATTAAACTATTATATTAATGTTAGGTTATTACTCGAAAGGAACGCGTTGTAGGGTCCGACTGTAATATCTCAGCAATGACTACTACATCTCTAGAACTTGGGTATAGTACTAAATATGTAAAAGTTCGCGTTAAAGAGTCCGACTGTAACGTATCGACAAGGACCGCTACATTGAACTTGAGTGTAGTGTTAAATAGGTAAAAATTCTCACACAATATGTTGGATAAGAACAAATATGATAGAAAAACTAATAATCTAATATTTAGAACATAAAACATAGGAATCTTCACCGGTAAATCAATGGAGGTAGAAAATACAATGATTAGGAGAAGAATTAGTATTTTGTATGTACAAGAAACAAAATGGGTAGGAGAGAAGGCAAAACTGATAGAGAACTCAGGTTTTAAGTTATGGTACATAGGAAAGAGTAAAACAAGAAATAGAGTGGGTATTATTGTAGATAGTTCGTTAAAAAATAAAGTTGTAGGAATAGTTAGAAAAGGGGATAGAATTATAGCCCTTAAGATAATAGTAGCGAAAGAAACTATGAATATAATTAGCGTATATGCACCACAAGTAAGATTTAATGAAACTATCAAATCAAGGTTTTGGGACGACTCAGATAAAATATTAAAAAATATTCTACTAAATGAAATGATTCTACTAGGAGGTGATCTAAATGAGCATGTCGGAGTGAAAAATGAGGAATATGATAGGGTGCATGGAGGTTATGAGTTTAGAACAATAAATATAGAATAAAAAATTATATTAGATTTTGTGATAGTATATGACTTTATATTAGCAAATATGTTTTTTAGAAAAGAGAATAACACTTAGTCACATTCAAAAGTGGGAAGAATGATAGAAAGATTTATAAAAATTGCAAGGTCATCCCTGGAGATAACTTAATTATTCAACATAGGTTAGTAGTGTTAAATACACACCTTAAACATAATATCAATCGAAAGAAAATATATATAATTTCTAGAATTACGTGGTGGAAGTTAAAAGATGGTAAGAAAAAATATATTTTAGGAGAAGAAGGGAGTATAAGCATTAAGTGAAATACACGATGATTCTAATACTATAAGGATAAGATGATATCAAAGTTGAAAATAAACTTATAATGAATTATATATTTGTGCGAACGAGAAGAATTTTAAAAATATATATATACAATAGCCAAGAAACAAGCTAAGAAAGTAGTGGATGATGTTGGGTTTTTCGGGCCGCGAAAATCGCTTTTCGCGTCGCGGAAACCCCGAATCACCCAAAGCCGTAGGATCCGTGCAAGGAAAAATTTCGAAAACACGAGTACGAGTTATAAACTACGATCTACAGTAGATCTACAAAAGAAAACACTTTATACCTTTGATGCGTGCCCTCGCAAAATTCCCGCTCGTCCAAGGTATGTGTCGGATCTCCAAAGTATCAAGGTAAATACTTCTCTAGTGATATCCACACGAACAAGGAGTGTCTCTCACACTCAAACGATGGAGAAGAGAGCCCCAAGTGTGCTAGCACTTTCTAGGGCTCTCAGGTAGGATTTAAAAGGAAGAAAAGAAAGGATGCAAAAGGAATGTCTTACACTCAAGAAGTAGTATCCCTCCTTTGTGACCTTCACTCTTCCTTTGCTCTTGGAACTCACTCAACCACCTTCATCTTCCCTTGGAACCCACGGCAACCACAAGAGAAGAGGAGGAAGAAGCTAGGAAGAAGATAGAATAATTACCACACATCAATTACACTAAATGAAAACCTTCTCATCCTTTAGTGTAGCCGGCCACACACTCATAACTCCCTCATTTAATGTGGCTGGCCACATTAAATGGAATGGGAGGTGTTGTAACCTCCATGAGGTGGCACACCTCATGAGGTGGAGATGATGTGGCAAGGTTAGTCATGCCATGTAGGATGAGTCAACCTTATGATGTGGCAATACATCAAGACAACCTTGATGTTTCAACTTCTACTTAGTCAAGTCAAACTTGACCAATTGTCTTCCTTGTTGAGTTAAATCCAACCTTTGACTCAAGTCAATTTTAATTTAATGAATCTCAATTCATTAATATAAATTGACTCAATGAATCAAATCTAAATTAGACTCATTCAACAATTGAATCTAATTGAGTCTAACTCAATAAGTCTAATTTGAATCCAATTGGTTCATCATATGAACCCAATCCAATTGGTTCATCATATGAACCCAAACTCCATCCACTTGTTCTTTGTGTGTGACCCAATAGGTTCTTATAACGTTGGCAATGTTTCTAAACTCCTTTAGAAACATAAACAATGAGCGACATCTAGCAATACATCATTGCTACCCAAGTTACAAGAAATGTTGAGATCCAACATCACCTTGTGACTATTAATTGTGACTCCTCACAATATATGACAAGTGTCCTTCTATCCTAGACATCTAGATTGATCAATGTGAGGCATAGACCATGTCATCCTCTGACCAATCTAAATCTTGAACTCTAAGTAGCCTCACTCAATCAAATGAGCTCAATATCTCATATTGACTCATTTGGGTATGGTCATACACTTCGTGGTCTCACTCTATCAAGAATATCGATGTCACTCCTGTTATATAGGAGGGATAGATCCCATCTACATCACTCACATCCCTCTGCATAATTTGTTACATACCCAGTAATCGCCTTTATAGTCCACCCAGTTACGGGTGACGTTTGACGAAACCAAAGTTCATAACTCCTTATGTAGGGATCCATGGTGACTTCAGGTCTAAGGACTAGTAGTCATACTAATAGCCACATGAGAAAGTATATGACACTCATATAACGATCCATGATACTTTCTCATGGCGGGTCATTCAGTATACATTCTCTAATGCATACCCATGTGTCAGCTTGATATCTCTATATCCATGACTTGTGAGATCAAGTCATCGAGCTGACCTACATGCTAGTTTTATTGTATTAACATTGTCCCTGAATGTTAATACTCGACTAGGAATGATTTAGAGTAGTGTTCCCTATATCATCTCACTATCGATTCAACTAATCGATTGATATAGGTATGAACCTTCTACTCAAGGACGCTATTATACTTAGTCTATTTGGCACTAATACAAATAAGTATAATAACCAAACAAATGCCTTTATTAATATACAAGAATATGATACAATGAGTCCATACAATCATCAAATGATTAGCTCTAGGGCTCTAACTAACAATCTCCCACTAGCACTAGTGTCAATCAGTATAGGCTCTAAGGCCTAATGACCTAGTGTGACCATCATGCTTTCTCTATGCCAAAGCCTTGGTCAAGGGATCTGCGATGTTAGCCTCTGTAGGTACTCTGCAAATCTTCACATCTCCTCTATCGATAAACTCTCGAATGAGATGGAAGTGCCGCAGTATGTGCTTGGTCCGCTGGTGTGAGCGAGGTTCCTTCGCCTGTGCTATAGCTCCATTGTTGTCACAATAGAGCTCAACTGGGTTAGCGATGCTAGGAACCACCCCAAGTTCAGTGATGAACTTGCGGATCCAAACTGCTTCTGATGCAGCAATATACTCGGCCTCTGTTGTAGAATCAGCTACTGTGTCCTGCTTCGAACTCTTCCAGCTCACAGCACCACCATTTAAGCAAAACACGAACCCCGACTGCGATCTATAGTCATCCTGGTCGGTCTGGAAGCTAGCATCACTGTAACCCTTTACAACTAGCTCATCATTACCTCCATATATCAAGAAATATTCTTTAGTCCTTCTTAAGTACTTAAGAATATTCTTGACCGCTATCCAGTGACTTTCACCTGGATCTGACTAGTATCTGCTCGTCATGCTCAAAGCATACGAGACATCAGGTCGAGTACATAGCATGGCGTACATGATCGATCCTATGGCTGAGGCATAAGGGATCTGATCCATACGGTCTCTCTCCTCTCTAGAAGAGGGACCTTGAGTCTTTGAAAGACTCACGCCATGTGACATCGGCAGAAATCCCTTCTTGGAGTTCTGCATGGCAAACCGAAGGAGTACCTTGTCAATGTATGTACTCTGACTTAGGCCAAGCAATCTCTTAGATCTATCCCTATAGATCTGTATCCCTAGAATGCGGGATGCCTCACCTAAGTCCTTCATTGAGAAGCAACTCCCTAGCCAGGTCTTGACAGACTGAAGCATAGGGATGTCCTTCCCAATGAATAGTATGTCATCCACATACAATATGAGGAAGACAACTATATCTCCTACAACCTTCTTGTAGACACAAGGCTCATCTTCGTTCTTGATGAAACCAAACTGTTTGATTGCATCATCGAAACGAAGATTCCAGCTCTGAGAAACTTGCTTTTGTCCATAAATGGACCTATGCAGCTTGCATACTCTGCTAGTATGCTGTGGATCTACAAAACCCTCAGGTTGTGTCATGTACACATCCTCGAGAAGGTTTCCATTCAGAAACGCGGTTTTGACATCCATCTGCCATATCTCATAGTCATGGTAGGCTGCAATAGCAAGCATGATCCGAATGGACTTAAACATCGCTACTGGAGAAAAGGTTTCATCATAGTCAATACCATGAATCTGCTTGAAACCTTTAGCTACCAAGCGACCCTTATAGATAAGTCCATCCATGTCAGTCTTTCTCTTAAAGACCCACTTGCACCCAATGGGTTTTACCGCTTCAGATGGATCAACCAAAGTCCATACTTGGTTGGTGTACATGGATTCCATTTCGGATCTCATGGCCTCTAGCCATTTCTCGGAATCTGGTCTCATTACTGTTGGTGCAGGTAGCACTAACGGTCTAACCCAGGTTTTGATGAATGACAAATAGGTTAAGTTAGTTGTGTTGTTGTCTGACACTTTGATCAAGTGTGCAGGAAAAGTCCAGCTAGGTCGACGGGCTGACCGGATAGCTGGCGAGAAGTCCAAGCGGGTCGACGGGCTGACCGGACGCTTGGCGAGAAGTCCAGCTAGGTCGACGGGCTGACCGGATAGCTGGCGAGAAGTCCAAGTGGGTCGACGGGCTGACTGGACGCGGGTCGACGGGCTGACCGGACGTCTGGCAGGTAAGTGAGGTAAGTCACTGGAGGGGAGTGACTGTGAGGACGCGTTCCCGGAAAGGGGACATTAGGCGTCGATCCGGCTTAGATCCATTTCGGATGTCTAAGTCGAGATCGTGACTAGATTCCGGTCTCGGAAAGACAGAATCTAAGTCATACTAACTTATGCTAATTCATACTATTACAAATGTGCTAATAATCTGTTTTGCAGGATATATATTGTCTCGGACTAACTTTGTTTTGCAGGAAAAAGGAGATTTCTGGAACAAGGTGGTCCGGGCGCCCGGAGGGGATCCGGGCGCCCGGAGGTCCGGGCGCCCGGAAGGGATCCGGGCGCCCGGAAGGTAAATTATATCCAGCCGAGTCGTCGCCACGTGGAGCATCACGGTTTGTGCAGCTACGTCGCATTCCAGGCGCCCGGAAGGGATCCAGGCGCCCGGAACAGCATATAAAAGAAGCCCCAGACAGGAGCTTCAGAATCCATCAATCAATCAATCAAGCTGAGAACTCTTCTGCTGCTGGTCTTGCTGCTCAACGTTTAGTGCGACGCCAACAAAGCTCCGACACTACGCTCCATTCTTTTCCCTTCTTGTCGGTATTTTGTTTTTAGTTTTCATTAGCATTCACTGTACGGCTCTTTTGTAATCATTATTCCAAATTGCTAGTGATTGCCCAACGAAAGTGGTCAAGGACCACGGGCCTTCGAGTAGGAGTCGTCACAGGCTCCGAACGAAGTAAAACAACTGTGTCTACTTTACTTTTCCGCTGCGCTTATACTCTTGTTTTGCGAATCGATATTCACCCCCCCCCTCTATCGAATCTAACGGTCCTACTCAGAGCAGGTACCGCTCTGATTTGGTGCAACCACCAATCAGACAGGGGTGAATTTTTTTTATTAATTTTAAAACTGGTGTTTCGATAACTTAATATTTAACTAATCAATTTAAATTAGTGCAACACGAATCTAGTTTTTTTTTATCTTTTTCTTCCCACACTACTAATCCAAGACCAAGTCTTGGGATATTTTTTCTTGGTTATTTATCTGTGCACAGAATGTCCCAACAAGAAGGATTCAGCACAGTGCGACCTCCACTCTTCAACGGGGACGACTTCCCTTACTGGAAGAAGCGCATGGAGGTCTACCTCAAGACAGACTTCGACCAGTGGATGAGCATTACGAAACCTTACAAAATTCCAGTGGACAACGCCGGGAATCTAGTGGATCCTGAAGACTGGACAGCAGATCTCAAGAAAAAAGCATCAACAGAAAACAAAGCGATCAACACTCTACAGTGCGGACTAACAAGAGAAGAGCTAAACAGAGTCGGTCCACACAAGAACGCTAAAGAATTATGGGACAAACTGATCGAGCTGCACGAAGGAACAAGCGACGCTAAGGTAACAAAACGAGACCTGTTTTTAAATAAAATTTTTAATATAAAAATGCAGGAAGGAGAAACAGCGAATCAACTCCACGCGAGGATCAAGGACATCCTCAACGGGCTCCATGCGATTGGTCACCAAATGGAGAACAGAGACTTAATAAGGTACGCTTTAAACGCTTTTCCACGTAATAGTTTATGGGCATCAATAGTGGATGCCTACAAAATTTCTAAGAATCTTTCTAAATTAAAATTGGATGAGCTTTTCTGTGAATTAGAATTGCACGAACAAACTAATGCTGGAGCCGAGAAAGGTGTAGCCTTATTTGCAGGTTCCTCCAAGAAAAGCAAGCCTGAAGTTGAAGAAGAATCTGACCAAGACTCCGAAAACGAAGAACACCTGGTGAACTTGGTAAGAAAAATGTTCACCAGAGGAGCTTCAGCAAAAAGGATCTTCAAAAGATCAGCTCTCCCTCAGAACAAAAGAACGTGACCTGCTACGGCTGCAACAAAAAGGGACATTACAAGAACGAATGTCCAAAACTAAAGTTCGACAAACCAAAGCCAACCAAAAAGAAGGCACTCAAAGCAACGTGGGACGACTCCTCGGACGAATCGGAGGAAGAAGAGCAGAAACATCAGAGCCACCTCGCACTGATGGCCCGCGAAGCCGAAACAGATAACGAGTCGGAAGATGAAGACGGGTCTGAACCCGAAACAAGCCACGAGTCCGTACTCGTTTCCGAAGGCCCGAATGAGGTATACTTTAATTTAAACAAAAAAATTTTAGAATTATTTCCTGTTTAAATAGTAAATTAACTAAATTAGAAAATGAAAACAAATCACTTCTTGAGGAAAATCAAAACCTCAAGGAACAATTAAAGAATTCGAATCCAACTCAAGATCTAACACTTGAGGAAGAGAATTTATCATTAAAAAATGAAATAAACAATTTAAAAGAGATGTTAGAAAAATTCACAACAAGATCAAAAAATTTAGACTTAATCTTAAATAATCAAAAAGCATGTTATAATAAAACCGGACTAGGATACAAGTCGAATTCAAATAAAACCTTCAAATCATTAATAACCCGATACAAGTCAACCAATCTAGCTTGGGTTCCGAAAGCGTGTCTAACCACGCAAGTAGGACTTAATCAATATTATATACCTAAAGAAAAAATACATTATATAAATAAACCAAACCAAAATCCAAAATACAAACCTAAATCAAATTCAAAATCTAAACAGTTTAAAAAACAACAAAATTATCACCAAGTTAACTATAACTATAAAAAGAATCGACACAAGCCTAAAATCAAAACTTAAATTAATGGCCAATAATTCAGGGGAGGCTCCAGAATAGCTGGCACCTCCAAAACTAACTTACCCGACAGGGTAACCCAAAACTAACAAACCCGGCAGGGCAATTAGAATTAGAGACCAAGTTTAACTTGAATCATGGTACTGGTGAAATTTTTGGATGATAGTACGTTAGGGAAACTTGGGCATCGCATGTCTAGAAAGATATGGTTTCGATCTGGTGCATTTGGCCAAGTGGAACTGCCACCCTTAAACGAATCCTAACCAGTTAGACCAAGATTTAGTACTAAGTTCCGTGGATAGGACTATTCGGAAAACCTCGAAAGGTTGGTTACTTCTAATGATGTCCTTGTGACTCACCAAGCTTAGAAGTTTATCCGAAGAATGCCTATTTGTGGAAACCAAAGCTAAGTCTGAATCTAACACAAGTTAAAACAAAACTCTGTAATCAAACTAATTTCATCTCACAAAATAATAGGATTCCTTGATTGATAATATAGATCGGGTGAGATGAATAAGGCTTAAAACTTAAATTCAAAATTTTAATTTTAAAACTTAAATTAATTTCAAAATTTTAATTTTAAAACTTAAATTAATTTCAAAATTTTAATTTTAAAAACTTAAATTAATTTCAAAATTTTAATTTTAAAACTTAAATTAATTTCAAAATTTTAATTTTAAAACTTAAATTAATTTCAAAATTTTAATTTTAAAACTAAAATTAATTTCAAAATTTCAATTTTAAACTTAATTTCAAAATTTTAATTTTAAAACTTAAAAATTAATTTCAAAATTTCAATTTTAAAACTTAAAGTAATTTCAAAATTTTAAATTTTAAAACTTAAATTAATTTTTAAAAACTTAAATTAATTTCAAAATTTTAATTTTAAACTTAAATTAATTTCAATTTTAAAACTTAAAAATTAATTTCAAAATTTCAAAACTTAAAGTAATTTCAAAATTTTAAATTTTAAAACTTAAATTAATTTTTAAAACTTAAATTAATTTCAAAATTTTAATTTTAAAACTTAAATTAATTTCAAAATTTTAATTTTAAAAACTTAAATTAATTTCAAATTTTCAAGTTTAAAACTTAAAAATTAATTTCAAAATTTCAATTTTAAAACTTAAAGTAATTTCAAAATTTTAAATTTTAAAACTTAAATTAATTTTTAAAACTTAAATTAATTTCAAAATTTTAATTTTAAACTTAAATTAATTTCAATTTTAAAACTTAAATTAATTTCAAAATTTCAATCTTAAACTTAAAAATTAATTTCAAAATTTTAATTTTAAAAACTTAAATTAATTTCAAAATTTCAATTTTAAATTAATCTCAAAATCTTAATCTAATGCATGCTCGAAAGACTAACCTCAAAATCCTACTTACTGTAGGAACCAAGTAGATTTTGGACAGTGGTTGCTCCAAACATATGACTGGAGATCACACCAAGTTCACTCAACTCACTTACAAAAGCCTAGGAACAGTTGCCTTTGGAAACAATGGCAAACTCAAGGTAATTGGTATAGGTAATATTGAATTAAAATCAGACTTTATAATTACAAATGTCTTACTTGTCGAAAACTTTAAATATAATCTTCTAAGTATAAGTCAATTGTGTGATACTAGGTATAAGGTCAAGTTTCTATCTACAGAATGCTCAATCAAACATCTAGATAATCCTACCATAAGCCTAAAAGGTTTTAGAAAAGACAACATCTATGTCATCAACTTACCCATTTCTTCCATTAAGTGTTATTTAACACAAAAAGAAGAAACTTGGTTATGGCATAGGAGAATGTCTCACACCAACTTTAGAAATATAAGTAAACTAAATGGACTTGTAAAAGGCTTACCGAAGTTACCTAACTTAGATTCAACTATATGTAATGCTTGTCAACAAGGAAAACAAACTAAGTCAACCCACAAACAAACAAATCAACCACAAACTAACTCAATCTTAGAACTTCTACATTTAGATCTTTTTGACTCCCATGGAGTCAAATCCATTAATGGAAACTTATACTGTTTAGTAATTATAGACGATTACTCTAGGTTTACTTTGGTAAAATTCTTAAAACATAAAGATGAAACTTTTGAAATTCTTACAAATTTTTGCAAACAGATTGAAAACGAAAAAGATATTAAAATTAAAAGAATTAGGAGTGACAATGGGGGAGAATTTAAAAATCATAACTTTAACAGTTTTTGTCTAGAAAACGGTTACCATCATGAGTTCTCATGCCCTAAAACCCCCCAACAAAATGGAATTGTAGAAAGAAAAAATAAAACCCTACTTGAAGCTTCTAGAACAATGTTAAATGAGTATAACCTACCTAAATACTTTTGGGCAGAAGCCGTTAGTACAGCCTGCTATGTACAGAACAGAACAACAATAAATAAAACTCATAACAAAACTTTCTTCGAAATATTTTATAATAAACAACCAAATATAAAATACTTTAAGGTATTTGGGTGCCCAGTTTTTATCTTAAATACAAGAGAACACTTAGGAAAATTCACCTCCAAAATTGAAAATGAAATTTTTGTAGGGTATTCCCTAAATAGTAGAGGCTACAGAATTTACAATAAGGTTACCTTAAAAATTGAAGAAACTACTAATGTAAAATTTGAAGAAACTAAACAAGACATAGGATCTACACAAACACCTGAGTTTGTCCCAGAAACCAACCAAACTCTAAGTCATGAAGAAGAGGAACAATATAAGGAGGATCAACCTCTTAGAATAATAAGGATTAACCCAAATCATCCAACTGATCAAATAATTGGTGACCCAGAATTAAGAGTTCAAACCAGATCATCGTTTAGAAACCTAAGTCAAATTTCATTAATTTCAAAAATTGAACCCAAAACTGTGGATGAATCCCTACTAGACCCAGATTGGATCATAGCTATGCAAGAAGAACTAGCCCAATTTGAGCGTAATGAGGTCTGGGACCTAGTTCCACCACCTAAGAACAAGAAAATAATAGAAACAAAATGGGTATTCAGAAACAAACTAAGTGAAACTGGGGAAATTACTAGAAATAAGGCTAGACTGGTTGCCAAAGGATTTAGTCAAGTTGAAGGACTTGACTATGACGAAACATATGCCCCAGTAGCCAGATTAGAATGCTATTAGGTTATGCAACCCATAAGGGATTTAAACTATACCAAATGGATGTTAAGTCCGCTTTTCTAAATGGACTAATTAAGGAAGAAGTTTATGTAGATCAACCTCCCGGATTTGAAAGCCTAGAACACCCCGATTATGTTTTTAAATTAAAGAAAGCCCTATATAGACTTAAACAAGCACCCAGGGCGTGGTATGAGAGGCTAACATCTTACCTAACATCTAAAGGATTCAAACAAGGTCAAATTGACCCAACCTTGTTTGTTAAATCATTAAATACAAACATATTTATTGCACAAATATACGTGGATGACATAATATTTGGCTCAACAAATTCAGAATTTTTAGAAGAATTTATTAATCTAATGGAAAAAGAGTTTGAAATGAGCTTAGTGGGAAAACTAACCTATTTCTTAGGATTACAAATCAAACAGACAAATGAAGGAAACTATATCTCTCAACATAAATACACCAAAGAATTACTTAAAAAATTTGGAATGGAAAATACAAAAGAAATAAAAACACCGATGGCTGTAAACACAATCTTAGATAGTGACCCAAATGGAAAACCAGTTGACTTAAAATATTATAGAAGTGCAATAGGTAGCCTACTGTACCTAACTGCAAGCCGACCTGATATTTTATTTGCAGTTAGTATGTGTGCTAGATACCAAACTTGTGCTAAGGAATCCCATTTGACACAGGTTAAAAGAATTTTTAGATATCTTAAAGGAACAACAAATGTAGGAATCTGGTATCCTAGGATAAGTAATTTTGAACTAATAGGGTATTCTGACTCAGATTATGTTGGATGCAAATTAGACCGCAAAAGCACAAGTGGTGGATGCCAATTATTAGGTTCATCACTTGTTAGCTAGTTTAGTATAAAGCAACATTGTGTTGCTCTGTCTACAACTGAGTCAGAATACATAGCTATAGGCGAATGTGTTGCGCAAATATTATGGATGATGCATACTCTAAAAGATTTCAACTTAAATATCACAAATGTAAAAGTATTAATTGACAATATAAGTTCAATTAACTTAACCAAGAATCCTGTGCATCATTCAAGAACCAAACATATTGAAATTAGACACCACTTCATCAGGGATCATGTTACTAAAGGCGACATTGAACTCAAGTACATTGAGTCCAAATCAAATTTAGCTGACATCTTTACAAAACCTCTCCCTGAAAGTGAATTTAGCAACTTACGACGAAAATTAGGGATGTGCTTAATAGACTAGGATCTTTCAAAAATACTTTCAAAAATGATTTTACCAACTTATAGGTTAAACTTGTTTGTTTTCAAACTTTCCATTTTTAGACTTTCGAAAACAGTTTTGGCCTTAGACTAGTTTTACATCCTTAGAAAGCATGTGCCCATAGGTCTAGTTCTTGAGCATCTCACCAATACCTTAGGTTTACCTTGCTTGTGTTTGATAAACATAGAAAGGGGTGAGATGCATAGGCCAACTGTCTGGACTTAAGATGCTAATTTCAGTGCATCAACATAAGTCTGGACGTTAAATACAATTCAGATATTAATCAGATTAAAGTTCGTCAGTCAAGTCAAACACTGACTGGTTGTAATTAACTTAATCTGACTAACCAAGTGAAAGCTACTATCTTCTGATAGTTAGTTAGTACCTAATTGGTTAGATAGCTGGTTAAAGTTATGTCAGGTTCAGGGGGAGGAATTAATTAAAAATTTTCCTTTATATAAAATATTTTAAATTTTGTTTGAAAAATGTTTTCTTAAAAATTTTCTTAAACCTACTTTTGAAAACTAACTCTTATAAAACTAAGCTGTTTTTAAGAATTGGGTTTTACTTTTTATTGATTTTGGAATTAGATTTAACTTAGTTTTGAAAATTGTGGAAATTAGATTTTTCAAAACATACGTTTACAAACTAAGCTTCTCAAAATCATTTTCCTTAAATTTGAAAATCAAAGTTTAAAAATCAATTTTCAAAATCCAACTTGCTTAAAATTGTGGAAATTTTTTTTAAATCAACTCAAAATTATTTTTTTAAATCACAAATTTTTTATCCTTTTTACTTAGTTTTTGAAAACTCAACTTTTCAAGTATTTTAAACCATGGTTTTGAAACTAGTACTTTTGAACTTTAAAAGTTAGTTCTCCCAAACTCCTTTGAAAACTAAAAGTAAAGTTCAAAATCAATATTTGCAAACTGAAATTTGATTTGCAAAACTCAGTGTTGAAAATTATGAAAGTTAGATTTTTCAAACTTAAATCATTGTCAAAACTTAAGTTTTAATCGTTTACAAATTTAGTTGTGAAAAATAAATCAGTTTTGGAAAAATAAGTTTTTCAAACTTAGTTTTGGAATTTTTGGTTTTGAAAACTTATGTTTGAAAAAGCGTTTCAAAGTTGAAACTTGTTTTGAAATTTAGACCTTATACACTTATGTTTGTAAATTTAAATCTTGAAATTTTTCTAAAAAAAAAAAACTACTGCTTTATACAAGTTTTCAAAACTTTATACTCCCCCAAGTCAACTTGATCTTTTCTTGGATTGAAAAATTGTATTTTTTTTCTGAACTATGATTGTTTAAGTGTTATTCAGTAACTCTACACTATGATTGTTTACCATTGTTCTTTTTGATGATGAATGCCAAAGGGGGAGGAGGGTTAGGTGGTTAAGTTAGCTAAACCAATTTGAAAACACAAACTGACTTTAAAACCACACAAATGCATGTTGTTTCGTATATATGCTTTCACTAACTTAACCAGGTTGTCATTCCATCAAAAAGGGGGAGATTGTTGGTGCAGGTAGCACTAACGGTCTAACCCAGGTTTTGATGAATGACAAATAGGTTAAGTTAGTTGTGTTGTTGTCTGACACTTTGATCAAGTGTGCAGGAAAAGTCCAGCTAGGTCGACGGGCTGACCGGATAGCTGGCGAGAAGTCCAAGCGGGTCGACGGGCTGACCGGACGCTTGGCGAGAAGTCCAGCTAGGTCGACGGGCTGACCGGATAGCTGGCGAGAAGTCCAAGCGGGTCGACGGGCTGACCGGACGCTTGGCGAGAAGTCCAGCTAGGTCGACGGGCTGACCGGACGTCTGGCAGGTAAGTGAGGTAAGTCACTGGAGGGGAGTGACTGTGAGGACGCGTTCCCGGAAAGGGGACATTAGGCGTCGATCCGGCTTAGATCCATTTCGGATGTCTAAGTCGAGATCGTGACTAGATTCCGGTCTCGGAAAGACGGAATCTAAGTCATACTAACTTATGCTAATTCATACTATTACAAATGTGCTAATAATCTGTTTTGCAGGATATATATTGTCTCGGACTAACTTTGTTTTGCAGGAAAAAGGAGATTTCTGGAACAAGGTGGTCCGGGCGCCCGGAGGGGATCCGGGCGCCCGGAAGGCAAATTATATCCAGCCGAGTCGTCGCCACGTGGAGCATCACGGTTTATGCAGCTACGTCGCATTCCAGGCGCCCGGAAGGGATCCAGGCGCCCGGAACAGCATATAAAAGAAGCCCCAGACAGGAGCTTCAGAATCCATCAATCAATCAATCAAGCTGAGAACTCTTCTGCTGCTGGTCTTGCTGCTCAACGTTTAGTGCGACGCCAACAAAGCTCCGACACTACGCTCCATTCTTTTCCCTTCTTGTCGGTATTTTGTTTTTAGTTTTCATTAGCATTCACTGTACGACTCTTTTGTAATCATTATTCCGAATTGCTAGTGATTGCCCAACGAAAGTGGTCAAGGACCACGGGCCTTCGAGTAGGAGTCGTCACAGGCTCCGAACGAAGTAAAACAACTGTGTCTACTTTACTTTTCCGCTGCGCTTATACTCTTGTTTTGCGAATCGATATTCACCCCCCCCCCCCTCTATCGAATCTAACGGTCCTACAATTACAGCTTCCTGATAGGTGGTAGGCTCATCCTCTATGAGCATAACGTCATCATGGTCAGACAAGAGAAATGAGTATCTCTCAGGCTGATGACGTACCCTATCAGACCTGCGAAGAGGTATGTCTACTTGAACCGGTTGTTGTTCCCCAACTCCTTGTGAAACATCATCCACAACACTTTGTGGTTCCAGTTCAACTTCCATCGAGGCTTCAGTTCTAGTATTCGCATCTTGAACTTCTTCAAGATCGAACGTGCTCCCACTAGTCTTTCTAGAAACAAAGTCCCTTTCTAGAAAGACCCCAGTCTTTGCCACAACTACCTTGTGCTGACTGGGAATGTAGAAGTAATATCCCTTAGTTTCCTTGGGATATCCAATGAAAAAGCACTTGTCGGATTTGGGTCCTAATTTGTCTGAGACTTGACGTCTAACATAAGCCTCACAACCCCAAATCCTCATGAAAGACACCTGGGCATCTCTCCCAGTCCATATCCTATATGGTGTCTTTATCACGGCCTTTGATGGAACTCGGTTGAGTATGAAAGCTGCCGTGTCTAGAGCATATCCCCATAGATATGTCGGAAGATCTGTGTGACTCATCATAGATCGTACCATATCTAATAAGGTACGATTCCTCCGTTTGGATACACCATTCCACTGTGGTGTTCCAGGAGGAGTGAGTTGGGATAGAATCCCACACTCAGCTAGATAGTCACGGAACTCATGGCTAAGGTATTCTCCACCTCGATCGGATCGAAGTATCTTAATACTCTTGCCAAGCTGGTTCTATACTTCATTCTTGAATTCTTTGAACTTTTCAAAGGATTCGAACTTATGTGTCATTAAGTACACATAACCGTATCTACTGAAGTCATCAGTAAATGTGATGAAGTACCTATAACCGCCTCTAGCAGCGACATTGAAAGGGCTGCATACATCACTATGTATGAGTCCTAACAAATCAGTCGCTCTCTCGCTGTGCCCACTAAAGGGAGTCTTGGTCATCTTGCCTCGTAGGCATGACTCGCATACCTCATATGATTCAAAATCAAATGAGTCCAGCATACCATCCTTATGGAGTTGGGATAAGCGCTTGTCATTTATATGACCTAAGCGACAGTGCTAGAGGTAAGTTTGGTTCATGTCATTTGACTTGAACCTCTTGGTATTTATATTATAGATAGGGCTCTCAAGGTCTAGAATATAGAGTCCGTTTATTAGAGGTGCACTACAATAGAACATATCGTTTAAATAGACAGAACAACATTTGTTCTTTATTATAAACGAGAATCCTTTCTTGTCCAAACAAGAAACTGAAATTATGTTCTTAGTCAAGGCAAGCACATAACAACAATCATCTAATTCTAGTACAAGCCCAGAGGGAAGAGATAGATGATAAGTTCCTACAGCAATAGCAGCAACTCGTGCTCCATTGCCTACTCGTAGGTCTATCTCACCCTTCGTCAATGCCCTGCTATTTCTCAGCGCTTGTACATTAGTACAAATGTGCGAAGCACATCCGGTATCTAATACCCACGATGAAGAAATAGAGAGGTTGACTTCTATAACATGTATACCTGAAGTAGAAATCTTATTTCTCTTCTTCGTAAGATCTTCCAGGTATTCTTTGGAGTTCCTCTTCCAGTGCCTTGCTTGTACTTGATATAGGTGATAAAGATGTTCAACCATATCGTAAGCGCTCATCAACTCATGTTGCTTCTGAAGCTCAGAGTTCATGGTTGCGAGCATAAGACAGGACACATCTAATGCGTCATCTTGATGCTTCTTGTAAGCATCCCGGTCAGCTCGCGTGGCAGTGGCAGGAGGAGCCTCCGGAATGGACTGCTCCAAAACGTACAGTTTACGTTCCTGAGTGAGAACTATTCTTAGGTTCCTGTACCAGTCCAGGAAATTTGCTCTGTTGAGCTTGTCCTTCTTAAGGACAGAACGCAGGGAGAAAGAGTTCGTATTCGACGTCATGGTTATCTACAATAGAAAATTTGCAGAAATAAATATCATATTCATTTTAAAATCATTTAATTAGGCCTTTAATTAAATGATGCTCCCACTGAATTCTATAATTCTTGTGGGACAAGATCCACATCATACTAACCCTTGAGTTAGCTTTGGCTAATACGCCCAAGGCTTAGTATGATCGGTAGGTAACGATTACCAATTACATCTCTATGCAACTCTTGTTTATAAAATCAATATCCGCATTTATATTAAAACTCAAGTTAGCTTTGGCTAATACGCCCGAGAGTTAATATAGATGTGATTTTGACCTATCATTCCAACTATTGGAAGAATGCCTATAGTTGACTCGATCCAACCGAGTAACTAGGAATACTCAATCTAATTGAGTTTGTATTCACCCATGCGTTGATAGGCGGGACCAAGATTGTCCCTCCGTACCCTACCAAGATAATATGTATTGCTCTGCTTTGGCAGATTCAACAATACATGTGATCGAGGTAGTGATAGGTATCACGGCACGGTTAGGCATTTAGAGTTGATTCGATCGAGATCTAATCTAATCGAAAAGGATGCATCTTGTGCACGACTTAGATCTAATCTAATCGCAAGGGTGCATCATGTACACGACTTAGATCTAATCTAATCGTAAGGCACTAATTAATTAATTACTTATTAAACATGCATCATATACATAAGCAATTAACTAATTAATCTATTTGTGATTTAGTCATGACCCTACTACGATCTTCTCAAGCCAATGAGAAGATCGAATGGTCAACCTAGGGTCAACAGCTTCTCCAAGCTCCTCCCTTTGACCACCTTGTGTTGCTCGTGCCCGCCTCGGAACTCCGTCTCGTGTGGACCCTCCACCGCTCCAATTTGTACATTACAATTTGAAACTCGAGTTACATTCGAGTCTAAATCTAATTTACAACAAGAATATAAGAGAAGGCACGACGCGCAGGTCGCGAATAAATAAAAACATACAACACGCGCAAACACATAACGGCACGCAGGCCGTATTATGAATTACAACACAATCCAATCATATTGGGTTTTTGGGCCATGACTATCACAAAATTAATATATAATTCAAAATTATATATTTTCATAATTTTCTATAATTTTAAAAATAATTTTTACAATTTTTACGAGTAAAATTTCCCGGCAGTCCCGTTTAGCGGTTTCGGGCGCAATCGCGGAACGGATCCCCTTGCGGGGCCAGGGGTAGTGCCCCTACCCGCGATCTAACCATCGCGGGGGTTCGTTTGCAATCCAACAGCGCCTAAACCCGCTGTCCCAAAACGATTTGGGCCGAGACATTGCCGTTTCGGAAAAATCTTCCCGGCGGGTTCGTTTTTAGCGATTTTGGGTGCAATCGCGGAGCAAATCCCCTTGCGGGGTTAGGGGCAGTACCCCTACCCACGATCTAACCATCGTGAGTTGCTCCTTTGCGATTTAATGGCTCCCAAGCCCGCTGTCCCAAACGGATTTGGGGCAAAACGAAGCCGTTTTGGAAAAATCTTTCCGGTAGCCGAAGCCTACAAGTGCCGAGACACTTGTGCTTCGCTTCTACGGAAAAATTACCCATAAAAACTATAAAAACATAATTTTACAGAAAATTACAGAAACTTTAGTTTTTCATAAAACCAAAAATAAAACTCGTACAAGCCTTGCACGTGGCTCTGATACCACTGCTGGGTTTTCGGGCCGCGAAAACCGCTTTTCGCGTCGCGGAAACCCCGAATCACCCAAAGCCGTAGGATCCGTGCAAGGAAAAATTTCGAAAACACGAGTACGAGTTATAAACTACGATCTACAGTAGATCTACAAAAGAAAACACTTTATACCTTTGATGCGTACCCTCGCAAAATTCCCGCTCGTCCAAGGTATGTGTCGGATCTCCAAAGTATCAAGGTAGATACTTCTCTAGTGATATCCACACGAACAAGGAGTGTCTCTCACACTCAAACGATGGAGAAGAGAGCCCCAAGTGTGCTAGCACTTTCTAGGGCTCTCAGGTAGGATTTAAAAGGAAGAAAAGAAAGGATGCAAAAGGAATGTCTTACACTCAAGAAGTAGTATCCCTCCTTTGTGACCTTCACTCTTCCTTTGCTCTTGGAACTCACTCAACCACCTTCATCTTCCCTTGGAACCCACGGCAACCACAAGAGAAGAGGAGGAAGAAGCTAGGAAGAAGATAGAATAATTACCACACATCAATTACACTAAATGAAAACCTTCTCATCCTTTAGTGTGGCCGGCCACACACTCATAACTCCCTCATTTAATGTGGCCGGCCACATTAAATGGAATGGGAGGTGTTGTAACCTCCATGAGGTGGCACACCTCATGAGGTGGAGATGATGTGGCAAGGTTAGTCATGCCATGTAGGATGAGTCAACCTTATGATGTGGCAATACATCAAGACAACCTTGATGTTTCAACTTCTACTTAGTCAAGTCAAACTTGACCAATTGTCTTCCTTGTTGAGTTAAATCCAACCTTTGACTCAAGTCAATTTTAATTTAATGAATCTCAATTCATTAATATAAATTGACTCAATGAATCAAATCTAAATTAGACTCATTCAACAATTGAATCTAATTGAGTCTAACTCAATAAGTCTAATTTGAATCCAATTGGTTCATCATATGAACCCAATCCAATTGGTTCATCATATGAACCCAAACTCCATCCACTTGTTCTTTGTGTGTGACCCAATAGGTTCTTATAACGTTGGCAATGTTTCTAAACTCCTTTAGAAACATAAACAATGAGCGGCATCTAGCAATACATCATTGCTACCCAAGTTACAAGAAATGTTGAGATCCAACATCACCTTGTGACTATTAATTGTGACTCCTCACAATATATGACAAGTGTCCTTCTATCCTAGACATCTAGATTGATCAATGTAAGGCATAGACCGTGTCATCCTCTGACCAATCTAAATCTTGAACTCCAAGTAGACTCACTCAATCAAATGAGCTCAATATCTCATATTGACTCATTTGGATATGGCCATACACTTCGTGGTCTCACTCTATCAAGAATATCGATGTCACTCCTGTCATATAGGAGGGATAGATCCCATCTACATCACTCACATCCCTCTGCATAATTCGTTACATACCCAGTAATCGCCTTTATAGTCCACCCAGTTACGGGTGACGTTTGACGAAACCAAAGTACATAACTCCTTATGTAGGGATCCATGGTGACTTCAGGTCTAAGGACTAGTAGTCATACTAATAGCCACATGAGAAAGTATATGACACTCATATAACGATCCATGATACTTTCTCATGGCGGGTCATTCAGTATACATTCTCTAATGCATACTCATGTGTCAGCTTGATATCTCTATATCCATGACTTGTGAGATCAAGTCATCGAGCTGACCTACATGCTAGTTTTATTGTATTAACATTGTCCCTGAATGTTAATACTCGACTAGGAATGATTTAGAGTAGTGTTCCCTATATCATCTCACTATCGATTCAACTAATCGATTGATATAGGTATGAACCTTCTACTCAAGGACGCTATTATACTTAGTCTATTTGGCACTAATACAAATAAGTATAATAACCAAACAAATGCCTTTATTAATATATAAGAATATGATACAATGAGTCCATATAATCATCAAATGATTGGCTCTAGGGCTCTAACTAACAGATGAAGCAAAGAATAAAATTTTTAAACGATTATATCAAAAGTTAAATACAAAAGCAGGGGAAAGAGATATTTATATAATAGCTAAAGTGAGATAAAGGAAAACAAGAGATCTTATCAAAATAAAATGTATTAAAGATCAATGTAATAAAATACTAGTAAACGATGGAGAAATAAAAGAATGGTGGAAGAGGTATTTTCATCAATTCTTTAATAAAGGTTTAGGTGACCAACTTAACTTAAGTAATTTAAGTAGGTCGAATGAGTATAGAAATTTAAATTATTATTATATAATTCAAACTTTAAAAATAGAACAAGCTTTAAATGAGATACACAATGGAAAAGTCGTTAGACCAAATGATATTCCGATAGAAATATGAAAATGCCTAGGGAAACAAAGAATTGAATGGCTTACAAATTTATTTAACATGATATTGAAAATGAAAAAAAAATACTCAATCAATGGAGGATAAGTACTCTAATTCTTTTATATAAGAACAATGGAGAATAAGTACTATAGGAGTATTAAATTAATGAGTCATACCATGAACTTTGAAAAAAAAATAATAGAAAAAAATATTACAAAGGATATCACGGTGACCGAAAATCAATTTAGATTCATGCTTAAAAGATCGACAATAGAAGTTATACATTTTATTAGACAATTAATTGAAAAATATCAAGAGCAAAAATAAGGTATGCACATAGTATTCATTAACTTAGAAAAAACTTATAATAGAGTTCTAAGAGAAATTATATGAAGAAATCTAGAAATGAGAGATATTAGCGGAATATATATTGAACTAATTAAGAATATGTACGAGTATATAACGACTAGAGTAAATACTTCAGACGGAGTAACTGAAATATTTCCAATAAAGATAGAATTACATATCAGCTCTAAGTTCCTATCTTTTTACACTAATTATGAACGAACTCACTGCAAGCAGTCAAAAGATAGTAACATGGTATATATTATTTACAGATGATATTATTTTGGTAGATAAAACACGTGAAAGAGTAAATGCTAAACTAGAATTTTGATGAAAAATACTAAAAAAAACATTTTTAACTTAATAGAATAAAGACAGAATATATAGAATTTAAATTTAACAATATGAGATAATTATTAAGATAGGAGATGACGATTATCCGGAATCGAAAGCTTTAGATATTTAAGATCATTTTTACAAAATGATAGAGGGATTAAGAGAGATATCTTACATAAAATACAAATAGAATGATTGAAATGAAGGAGAGCATCGAATATTTTACATGATCATAAAATACCTCTATATCTAAAGGAAAATTTTACAAAATCATAATAAGACTTGTTATGTTATATGAAGCTGAATGTTCGATTATAACTTGAGCACATGAGTAGAAGATGAAGTTACAAAAATAAAGATGTTAAGGTAGCTATGTAAATATACCAGAATGAATAAAATAAGAAATGAAATCATTAAAGAGAAAATCAAAATTACATATATTAAGAAAAAACTTCGAAAGACACGTTTAAAATGGTTCGAACATATACTTAGACAGTTAATAAATGTTCCACTTAAACGATGTAAAATTATGACAACATACATATCAAACGAGAAAGACTAAAAGAGACTTGATTAACAATAAAAAAATAAAATAAAATTTATTTTAGATGATATAATAGAAAATAAAGTTCAACGACGTAAAAAGATATATATACCCGACCCATCTAATAGGATAACACTTAATTGTTATAAATCCGAAAATAAATCCCTCCTTCCTCTCAAAGACTCCTAGCATATTTTATCAAGTAAAAATATATTCAAATATTAGGAATATAGATCTATTGATGCTTGACAAATATTTCTATAAGATATTAGTATCCGGCATTTATGAACATGAACTTGGCAATTATCCAGGCAAGCATCTAAACAGAATACAAAATTGAAGATTGAAGAAAGGGCAACAGCAATATGTAAATATCAAAACTAATGACAATCATAAACAAAACACAAGAAGACGCATTGTGTCTCGTGAATGAGTTGAAACTTTTTTACAATCATTTTCTTTCTCAGTTTGAGTGTACTGTTGCGCTGTAAACAAACCTTGGAAGGGGCCATGGAAACACAGGCTGTTCAATATGACTTCCGTGCATTTTGAAGAAGAGCATCGAGTACATCCTGTCAAACATTCGGTTTACTCGTCGAACATTTGGAAATGTTGAATTTTCCATCACTTCCAAGCTTGAAAAACACTGACCCGGGACAATAAAGAAAACTTCATCTCTCCCTACAATAGGATTCGAGCTGCAAAAATTTATCCCAGAGAACTTGCAATCATGGAAATTTCCAGTTTTCTCCAGCATAGCTAGCCTGGTTTCCAAGCTCTTCCTCGATTCTAAGAATCTGTGTTGATAAATAAAATTGTCAAGATAAAAATTTTAGGTAAGATGTAACATGTCAAATACTTAAGTTGCACAGCTATTTGTCATGATAGTTCGGGTTTAAGATTTACCCTTATTAGGGTAAAACCTTAGATTTAATTAATTATTGAGCATACAAAGTAGGTTCAAGAAATGGTGAGTTCACCTCTAAAGCCACAGGCCAGTTAGGTATCATTTGAAAGACCAAAGTCACAAAACAAAAAGTTTGGTCTCGAGTGTGTGTATACAAAACAACTATTTTTTCAAGTTGAGTAGGTTAGATTTAAAGGTCGAGTATGATAGGTTGGAGTTTTACCCATTCAAATCAAACTATTTCCTAGGCCAACACCCACCACCTTAAACATGCTCCAGCACCAAATTGGTCCCCAAGAGGTTCAAAGGTCACTTCTAGTCATTGAGATCCAAGGTTGAAGGATGATACCCTTTCTAAGAAGATTGATGATAAACTCTCTTCATCATGCTTTCTTGACAGAGGTCTTAGGTTGTCACACTTATGAAGGGATCTCTCGAGGTATCAATGGAAAAGAAGTGATTTGGGGCAAACAATGATCACAAAAGATTTTAGAAGCACATATATTTTTAGCACTCACTCTTTATCATTACATATATAAATGATTCAAAATATTTATCAAGTTAATAATGATTATCAAGTTCACTCTTTTTAACCCTCACTCTTTAAGTTACATATATAAATCATACCTCTGCCAATATGTCTTGTTAATAATGATTCAACAACAGCCAAACCTTATTCCACTAGATGAGGTCGGCTATATGGATTTTTTTACGTCATTGAGCTCTATCTCCTACTATATCATCATCTATACTTAAATAAATTTTATCTTATTTTATTGTTATTAATCAAGTCATTTTTGGTCTTCCTCTTCCTCGTTTGATATGTATTTGTTATAATTTCACATCGCCTAACTGGAACATTTATTGGTCATCTAAGTATATGACCGTACCATCTTAAACGTGTTTCTCGGAGTTTTCCTTAATAGATACAACTCTGACTTTCTCTCTAATACTCTCATTTCTTATTCTGTCCATTCTCGTATGTCCACATATCCCCTTAACATCTTCATTTCTGCAACTCTCATCTTTTGCTCATATGCTCGAGTCTCCAACATTCAGCTCCATATAACACAGCGGGTTTAACTTCGATTTTGTATAATTTTCCTTAAGTTTTAGAGGTACTTTACAATCATATAAAATACCTGACGCTCTCCGCCATTTCAACCATCTTGCATGTATTTTATGTAAGACATCTCTCTCAATCCCTCTATCATTTTGTAAAAATGATCCTAAATATCTAAAACTCTCGGTTCTACGCAACTCGTCATCTTCTTATTGGTGCAGAATGCACCAAATGATCGAACCTAAATTTTGATAATAATAAAAGGTTCAAAATTAATGATGATTGTAGTTCTAATAAGTTTGACTGAGTGTGCAGAAAGTCCTAAGTGAGTTTAGGTAAAATAAAAGTCCTGATGAATACAAGGCAGGTGGAAAACCCTAGTTGCGGCTAAGCAAGGAAGTGCTAATCCGAGGGACTAGGCAAAAGTCTCAGCATGTCGAGGACATCGGGCGAAAAATCCTACGGGTCGAGGATAGTAGGTGAAAGTCCTGGAGGTCAAGAACACCAGGCGAAAGTCTGGATGAGTCGGGGATCGGACGTCCAGCGGAAAATCATGAAGTATCAAATGCTGAGCAAAAAAGTTCAGTTATCGATTTGGCATTAGGTAAACTTTCCTGAGAGGAGTAGGTGAGAATGTATTCCCCGTAGAGGAAACAGTAGGCGTCGATTCGACCTAGGATTTCACGAAAATCCAAAAGTCAGAAATGGATAGTCCGGAGAATGTCAAATATTTTATTTCCATATTATTGTTTATTGTGCTAACCTTATGATATAGGAAATCATATGGCTGGAAAAAGGGGCTCCAGGTGCCCGATGGTCCGAGCGCCTAGAGTTAGTCTAGGCACCCGGGAAGGGTCCAAATGGGCGACTAGCAGGAGCTGAGGTGGCGCACACTGATTGGCCAACATAGGTCATAGTCTAAGCGCTCGGACGGGTCCGAGCGCTCGGAGATGGATAAAGTTCGTTGGATAGAGTTTCACTGGGGTCTCGCCATGTCAACCTTGTGGGGGCACCCGAGACAAGTCCAAGAGCCCAGACAGGGGTATAAAAGGAGGATTCGATTAGCACCTCAAGAGGAACAACTCATACAACTTTCACACTTGCGAGCTGCTTTACAATGCCAAAAGGCTTCTCCGACGACTACACTCAAGTTTCTTCATTAAGTTGTCATTATATTGTTTTATTTTCATAGAAGTTAAATAATATAATCAATGTAATCCTTCAAGCTTACAGCAAATTACCCAACGAAGACGATCAACGATCACGAGCCTTGGAGTAGGAGTCGTTACAGACTCCGAATCAAGTAAAACCAACCAGTGTCAAGTTTTATTTTATTCCACTGAAAACATGAAAAAGCCACGAGCGTTATTCAACCCCCCCCCCCCCTCTAGCACTTTTCGATCCTACACTTCTATCTTAACAATTGTCTCATTATATTTAATATTGTTAAACTTAAATTCCATATATTCTGTCTTTATTCTACTAAACCTAAAACATTTCTCTTCTAGTATTTCCTACCAAGATTCTAGTTTAGCATCTACTCCTTCACATATTTCATACCAATTAATAATGATTCAAAATACCGAAAATTTTTAATTTCAAGAATTTCTTGTCAAGATTTATCATGACTATCATCTGGCTGCTTCTCTTGTTTCTCAAGTTATATTATATATTTAATTAGTTTTCTTTAATGTAAATCCCTTACAAAACATTTGGGTTACAAAATCGAATAGACAAAGAATGATATATGCTATTCTTATAAAATTAAAAAAAAAAACAAGTTGGGTGCACCCTCTCTATCCAATTGACACAGCCTATTTACCCATTCAATCCAATTAACCCACCTAATCTACTCACTCAATCCTACAAGCCAATCTAACTCAAACAGTCTACCCACTTAGTTCAACCTGTCCAACAGGTCAACTGACCCAATTAAATCATTTAGAGCAACAGACTTACGAATTTGCCAAGTGCAATTAGCTTGACCAATCCAACTTGCTTTTCTAGCCCACCCACCCTGTTCATCCATCCTGATTGGCCCATTTAGCCAATTGTCTATCTGACCTGATCGATGCCATGTAACTCGATCAGCTCAGTTGACACATTCGGACCCAGAAGCACCCAACCCCTTGCCTTATGTGACCTATAAACAAATGTATATACAAATATTTGAAGGGTGGTTGAATACTAATATGAATTCTTGAAGAAATGAAATAGATAAGGAATATGTATTTGGAGAATAGGGCAAGGAATAACAATTCCGTGAATAGAGCAAGGAATAGCTATTACTTATGAATAACAAATTAGAATTCCATGGGAATTGACATTCCAAGTTCATTTTTATAATCAAACATAAGAATACTCATTCCTTAGAATTTATACAAAATAAAATAGTTTCTCTGTGAATCAGATGCAGCATTAGTTTCCAAAGTTTCTTAATCAAATACATAGATTTTCAAATTTATTATATTGCACTCACATCATTTAGCTTAATATAGTCTACAAATAGCACAGGAAAAGAAGGCTGATCTTAAATATGATTGACAAGTTCATTGGGAATTTGATGTAAAATGATAGTAACATAGAACTATTCTGGTATAGTTTTATAAAAGAGGATACAAATTGTAAAAGTATCACAACTATTATCTTTACAGGCTTAAACTATTAACCTAAATGTTTAGCCCAAGTTAATAATAGCACATCGATGCAAATGAAGAATATATTTCTCAAAAGTTACACCTTAAAATAGTTTATTTTAGTAAATCTTTTTCTTTAGGAGACTGCTATGCTATTTAAGGTAGTGTTTTGATTTAGCATTTGACCTTTTAGAAACGTACGGTTTTATTCTACAATTTGATGGAATCCTTTTTAAATATAGGATTTCTTCTGCTACAACATTTTAGTTTGTTCCTTCAAGACTTTTTTAGGTAACGGATTATTGAACAAAAAAATTGCAATAAATCATGTTTTTGTTTATATGGTTAAATACAGTATTTCTATTGTAGCTTAATCATATTTACCATGGCAAAGTCAATCAATATAACAAATTATTTCAGCTATCCATATGTAGGTGATATTATACATTAAGAATATCTAACCTGATTATACTTTGCAAGTTGTTCAGCCCGACAAGGTGCACCAGCTTTCAACTGACCTGTGCCAAGTCCAACTACCAGATCAGCAATAAATGAATCTTCAGTCTCTCCAGATCTATGAGACACAATGACTCCCCAGTGAGCGTCTTGTGCTTGCTTCACAACCTCTATAGCCTCTGTGACTGTACCAACCTGATTTACCTGTATTGTAATCCAGATCCAGAAATCAGCCCCCAAGATTCAAGAAGCCACAACTTACCATTTAGAATCTTTAGATATCTGCCCTGTTTTAGGGAGGAAAGATTAAAAAGTGAGTTTACGTGGAGAAAAAAAAGAGGGAGCAAAGAAAAGCAGGAAGATCAAAACACATCTGTTTATTTCCAAACCAATTTTCAAAAATGATAGAAAAATTAATAAAAATGGATTCTGCTCCAAATGATGTATTTGACCATCTTTCTCCTATTTTACTTTCTCAATTTTATTTTTAAATTTTAAAGTTTGAATAATTATTTTCTATCTATTTCAGGGTCTCTATCTTCTCAATCATGAAGGAAAGTCGTGGCACAATGATAAATTTATTGCTATGTGACCTAGAGGTCACGGAGTCATGGAAACATCCTCTTGCATACATTAGACCCTTCCCTGGACCTGCATCGACGGGAGCTTTGTGCACCGCCCTTTTTTATCTTCTCAATAATCCTCCCAAGTAAATAACTTCCTCGAAACCTCTAATTTTTCAATCTTCCCATCTGAAATATAAACTCCCTTTTTTCTAACATCCCAAGAAACGAATGCCTATATATTCATATCAGTGTGAACTCATTCAATACCAGAATAGAGTTACTAAGGGATAACAACTGTTCATTGTTTCATTGCCTGGAGCATGTACACAATTGATTACCTTGAGAAGAAGAGCATTATAAGTATACTCATTTATTGCCCGCTCAATACGTTTTGGATTCGAGACCAATAAGTCATCCCCAACTACCTGCAAAAGATTCTTTCAAAAACTTTCCATCTACAAGTCTAAGATAACTCAGGATAAAGAATATACCTGGCATAAACCTAGGGCAGAAAACAACTTTGTATGTTCCCAGTCATCCTTATCAAAGGGCTGCTCAATAGAAACAATTGGATATTCTAGCAGATACATGAATTATTAATTGATATAATCATTATACTTCCAAATGGAATAAATAAAATAAAGAAAAATCAAGTGACTACCTGTACAGAGTTTAGTGTATAACTCAAGCATGTCCTCTCCTGTTTTGAAATTTTGTGCAGACTTGGTTGATATCTTGAAGTCTAAATCATACTTCTTTCCTGATGAGACCAAAGAAATTAAAGTAACATTGATTCTTAAACAATGATGCATCTGGTATCTACTCATAAATCACAATCTAAACAGAGGATAAGACCAAAGGAATGGTTCCAAGAAAAAGATGATTCAAATAATAACCCCCATGATCAGATACCTGAATTCCAAGAGGTCCGGTGCAGAATAGGTAAAAAGATAAATCAGACACAAGTTGACATTTTAAAAAACCAAAACTAGTACCGTGAAAAATTAACTTGACATGACATTTGATGAGAACCATGGAAAATCTTATGAAAAGATAAAGCTTGCGTTGCATTTACCAATGCAAAAATCAGTAGCACCGACATCAATTGCCATTTTAATCCTGCCATTATATCCAGCTCGATCAATTGCCTCCTTAGTAAGATCCAAGCATTCAGTGATACTGATGAACAAAAATAAGAAAAGGTTAGTTGATCAATATAAATTGCAAAAGAGATAATTGGGGGAGAAAAATCTAGCCACAAAATTGAATGGCATATTAAAACACAGATCAGCATGTACTGCTGGCATAACATAATCGTAAGCACCAGAACATCTTGACTGGGACATCATAGCTTTACCACGCCAAGAAGGAATATATCTTTTGAGTTTGTGACATGAGATAACTGTATTTGAGTCAATTATCAAACTAAAAGTTTCTTAAAATAAATAGCAATGACTTTACACTTTGCCATAATTGAAATAGATAGTTATATTTTACGTTTAATGCAGTGAATAATAGCATAACTTACCTTGAGATATTCAGTGCAAATCCACCATCATCACCTACATTACATGCGACTGAAGCATATTTCTCTTGAATAATAGTCTGCAATCCAGTCAAAGAATGGAATGAGGACAATAATCATAGAATATGCTAAAACAAGCACACTGAAGTTAAAGGAAATTCTTCTAAGTGGAAAAAATGAATTGGGAACTGTAAGAAAATTCTAGAGCTGTATTTCCATAATAATTTGAAATTACCATAGACTGAGAAGATTACTGAGTATCTGATTTTTGCAATATATAAAATTAGAAACAACAGAAAACTATATCATAAGACTACATAGTTTGTGCTTAAACAACTTCAAAAGACTATATTTGGGAGATTATTTTTACTAAAATCGTGTTTTGCAGATAAATAACAGAGCTTATGGCTTGGGGTGGGCACCTTTAAGTGATGATATGTCTCCGAGCACATCTGCATTGCTTCCTGAAAGCTACTTGCACCAATGGGAAGAATCATAATTTCCTACAATTATAGTAGTAGTTAGCTACAACCTTCACAAGTTTCTTACTGAATTGTTAATTGAATAAAATCCAATGTTTGGAAAGAGGAAAATTGGAGGACAAAAAGAAAATACTCCAGAGTACAGATATATTTCTAAAAAAGAAACTCAACCAAAATTTCAAACTGAATGCATAATCACTGAAACAAAAATATGGGCCAACGTGTATTTGAGAAGATGCTATCACTATCTACTTCACATTAAAAATAAGATTTAACCAAAAATATTGATCATACCTTGCAGCATTTCTAGAGATTCTATGAGCAACCAGTGCAAATAAATTTTCAAAGCAACATTAACTTGAGTCGAGAATAAGGACTAAGAAATTACTTGATTTTTCTTGAACCCATTGCTTTCTAAGGTGATGAAACTTATTTCATAATGAATTTAAAATCTAAGATGAGGTTGTAGATCTCAGAAGCAGCTTTTCTAATCAATTTCCAGCTAAACATATGGATATTAACTTGATTTTCAAATTTTTCTATGACTCATGAATTTGAAAATTTTGAGGTAGTTTTCATCATGCAGCATCAGAAACCAACATTTTCCCATAGAGAACAAACTCACAAAAAGAAAATAATATTAAACTGAAGATCAACACAGGGATTAAAGTCTCTTTTAGATGCTCCAACATTGATGCATTCTCCTGAAAACTAAGAAGAAATAACTCATCCCCAAATGAGTTGGTAAATGGATAAATAACATCCTAAAGTACCTTATTCTCCTAAACCAAGATTAAATGAAACTATCACATGTAGATCTCCAACAGCCAATGAAAAGAAGAATCCTTGTACCAACTCCATTCTGATTTGCAGTTTTTGTTGCCGAAGGATTTGTACCAAATTCTAATCCCAACCCTACAATAGTCCAAAAGTGTTTTTGTTTGCAATGACATATGGACCAGGTCCAAGTAATTCATGTATTTGATCCAATAATGGGCTCACCACTAAATAATTTCCTACAAAAGGAAATTAATGAGGAATAGGGCTTAGGGTTCTTGGGATATTTTGACAAGGATAGCAGCAAGTGCCTTTCTGCTCTGCTTCGTGGCCAGGTTGTGTGGACAGGCAAGTTAGGTGTTGTCGGAGGATGCCTGACAGGTGATGGTGAGAAGGAGAAAGCGCTTGGGTCGCTGTTGCAAGTGATCATGAGCATGGAGATTGATCTGGCAGCAATTTTCCAAGATTTGAGAGGAGAAGAGGGTTCTGCTGTACTACAGAGAGGTTCTGGCACAAGGGGCATAGGAGGCAAGCGCAGACAGATCTATTCACTGCAAGAAAGTGGCATTGATAAGCAAAGGGGTTCAGGTGTGGTTCCACACAGGAGTTTCTACTGCTTGGAGAATCAGCAGTGGAAAAACAAATGTGATCCAATGGAGAAGTATCAAGCAAATTTCACAATTGCTGGAAACAAAGTTGATTGCTGGATGAGATCGACAGATGCAGCAGAGGGGTCTTTTAACCTGCAAAGAGGAAACTCTTAGATTGGTTTAGTAGGTGGAGAGCACCACCACGAGGGAATGAATCTGAAGATCATGCAGGGTCTAGTTAGGGAATGGAGTGCTATGGAGATGAGATGGGTAGTGAGAGGGGCAAGTGCTTTGATGGAAGACAAGCTGATGCAAAGGCATTAGGCTGAAGACAGAAGGATGATGAAGACAGGCAAGTTACCTGTCGGGATGGCAGGGGAGGATTATAAAGGTTTCTATAGGAAAACAAGGTGGTTTGAGGCAGTCTAAGAATTGGAATTAATTTAGAAAATTCTTCTAAGATTTGTATACAACAACAACCAAATCTTATCCTAGTAGGTGGGATCGGCTTCTTCTAAGATTTTTATATAGTTTACAAATTCTAGAAGTTTTAAAAATTTTAATGATGTTAAATTTCTTAGAGATAAATTAGACCTCTCAAAAGTTGATTACAATTTTAGAGATATAAAGGCATTTTTTAGACGGCTTATGGTGCATTTGGCTCATAGGAATACCAATTTTATTTCGTATGAATTCTCATAGAATAACTATTCTTATCTTTGATAGCAAAAAATGGCCATAGAATCCTTATCCCTATGGAATTATGGATTACTTATTTCAAATTCATAAAAAATATTTGTTCATTTCCTAGTCTAGGAATAACTCCTCCGTATCTATTTTCATACTCCATATAACACATTTGATTGATTCAATCAAGCTAACTAAGTTGGTTAGGCAAGTTGATCCATATGATCGTC
The DNA here is from genome assembly GCF_018446385.1 of Zingiber officinale. Classification (NCBI taxonomy): domain Eukaryota; kingdom Viridiplantae; phylum Streptophyta; class Magnoliopsida; order Zingiberales; family Zingiberaceae; genus Zingiber; species Zingiber officinale. Next base: position 62,638,325 of record NC_055988.1, on the reverse strand, counting down.
AACCCAAACGAGTTGATTTAGTCTAATGAGATGGTCAAGCCAGAGGATTCAAGCAAGACAATGAGTAGGCTATCTGAGCAGGCCAAACAGGCGAATTGGCCAAAGCAGGTAAGCAGAGCAAGTTGATCAAGTTAATCATAAGAACAACTAAAATAGATTTTGTAAGTAAGATATGTCAAAAAAAAAAAAAAAAAAAAGGATTTATGTGGCAATATTTATATCCTTTTGAATCAATTAAAGGAATAGTTATTGCTCAAGTCCTCCTTATCTATTTATTCCCTAGGAATAAGTTATTCTTATCGTTTCTATTCCACAAACTAAACACGCTATTAATCTAATTTGAGTGTATTAAAGGGGTTAATATCCTTGTATTGAATTATCTTTAAGTTTAATAATATTTCTCCTTTTCATGAGTCAAGAGTCTGAGTTTTGGACAACACAATTAGTTTGTGCTGCATAAATTAGTATCAAAGCCAAATTCTTGATTTGGTTTTCGTACTATTCTAGGTATCATTCGAGTTTAGTTTATTCAAGTGCAAGACCACCCTGATCTCACTAATCCAACTTTTTTCCCATCCCAAATAGAAGTTGGATCAAATCACCTTCATCCACCATGCCAAGTTTCTCCTACTCCCAATTGCCACAAGACACTCCTCACCACCACTCTTCTTTATTGCCCTTGCACACAACCATATGTCTCCATCCAACTTCCCAACCTCACGACAAACATCACCAAGTGATGTGATTTGCACTATCTCCGCCACCCACAAGGTACGATCTATTCTTAATGAGAACCTATAGCATCACACTTGTCATTTGTTCCATGATTTAAAATTTCAACCCGTGCAAAGGTCTCGGTTCCAGACTGAAACGATACGGTTTTGGTATCGTATCGTGTCGTCCCGATATAGTTTCAATATTTTTTTATTTATATATAGTAATTATTTAATGGATCCATTATTGAATATTTGTCATAGTTTTAACGCTGGCTGGCAACCTAATGCAACCCTCCTCCTTTATCTGGACTTGGGACCGGCCATGACTAGTCGTCATGGGCGGAGTTATTTATATATAGTAATTATTAGATAAATATGTTTATTGTATATAATTTAAAAATAAGTTGTATATTGATTTTATATAAATTGTTTGAACAACTTAATATGGTTAGAAAAAATAATTAACTATAGTTTTCTTTAAAGACGTAATAATTACTCGAATTAAAATTGATACATCATAATTACATAAATTAATTGTTTATTCATTTAATTAATTATTAGTTTAAATTTTATACACTTAAAATGATAAAAAAAATCAAAATATCAATTAAACAATAAAAAATATTAAATAATAATAAAAATTATGAGAATATAAATATAATTTATTAGAATTTTTTAAATTATTTTAGAATTTTTAAATAAATTTAAAATAGTAAAAAAGATTTTTTTATAATATCAATCAATAATTTTTAAATTTCTAATTTTTTTAATTTTAAATATATTTTATAGGGATAATTTAATTAGGATTTATAAAAACCTATTCAAAATATCACACTCTAATTGGGAATTGTTTAATTAATTAAGTCTTTTTTTTTGTTGCAACAGTGATCCCGCGAGTCTCGCAAGCGCTACACGCGCGACATTTCCGCCGACGGCGGAGGCATCGCGCAACGCTTCCGGCGCGGGCGGAGGCGTCACGCGACACTTGCGGTGCCTGCGGAGGCGTCACATGAAGCATCCGCCACCGCCAGAAGCATCCTGCGATGCTTCCGGCGACACGGAGGCATCGATCACAAGTAGATGACTAAGGCAAAATTTGTTCGCCTGCGGAGGCGTCACATGAAGCATCCGCCACCGCCAGAAGCATCCTGCGATGCTTCCGGCGACACGGAGGCATCGATCACAAGTAGATGACTAAGGCAAAATTTGTTCGCCTGCTATTCCGATTTCGCTTCCTCACCAAAACGATAAATTCCAACCGATTTCAAGCGGCACGGCTCATCACTTCAAACCCTGATTTGTTCACTTAAAACCATGTGCGTCACCTAGTGTCCTTCACAACCCCGCAATCCTTCTACGATAATCAACGAGCACATTACAAATACAGCTAAATAGCAAATCCAGCCTTGCATTAGGGCTATAAACGAATCGAGCCGGCTCACGAACTTTTCAAACCGGCTCGAAAACTATTTGGTTCGAATTCAAAATTTTCAAACCCAAGCCGAACTCGAACATGTTCGAACTATTTTTTAAGCCGAACTCGACCCCAAATTATTTTGTTCGAAAGTTGGCAAGCCGCTCGCAAGCTTTTATTTATTTATTTATTTATTTATTTATTTATTTATTTATTTATTATTATTATTATTATTATTATTATTATTATTATTATTTTTTTTTTTTTTTTTATTATTATTATACACTCATCTTCTGTGACTAAACTCTAAACCCTAATGTGAGCCCTGCTTTGTGCCTTTGCCATTTCATTTCTCATTTTACCTTCAGACTTCGGATTCTACGGTTCTACCCTCATCTTCAGACGCCACTAGTCATCTCCTTCCACTAATCAGTGCTGATTTTTGTAGATTGAAGCTTCAATCGAACAATATAAATGGAAGTACTACGATTTTGCTCCCTTTTATCTTTTAGAATTCAAAAGTTTCTTATTTTCATTTTTGTTATTGAAAAAATGCTCTCATCTGTGTCCAGAAAAAATATTATCGTGCTTTCTTGGCATGATCTTCCCATAGGTAATTAACTTTACTCTCTATCATTGTGTGAATAGTACTTGAATTTGACCTTTTTTCTTTCTTATTTTCTAATAGGATCTGAATCACCAACTTATTGCAATTGTATAAGAAAAGTGACCTTATTTTTGTCTTTTTTTGTCACTCATTAGCGTTAATTTAGAAGAAGTTTTCGTGCATCAGTTGAGTAAGTGGATTCAAAGTTGTCCTCAAGTATGTTTAGATTATTAAATTTGTGAGTTATTTCAAACTTTGTGCATATATATTCTCTGATTCGAAAATCAGCCGTTGATAATTCTTCTGTGCAAGATTTACTGTTCTCAAGTTGTAGACAAAAAGTCAAGTTTGTTCTAAAAACATGTGTGCTGAGTGCTTTTTTACTTTGTATATTTATTTGCTGCCTCCCACTAATTCAATCCATTTTTTTAGATGTGGATGGTCCGCAACTCCACATGTTCTTAGATTCCCTTGCTTTTATTTCTTTTTTTAAAATTTTTCTGTTGTTTATTGTTTCATTTTCTCTACTTTCTATGGTTTATTTTAAACTCCCACCATTACAGACTTGTACCCAGGCTCAATATCACAGCAATAATCATCCACAAAACTTGATTAGTATGGCAACTTCTCTTTCAATGAAAAATTCAACAAGTCCAACATTAGGTTCTGATGAGGTTGTCGAACAAGTAATTGATGACGGTGGTAATACAAACTTGCATGTGGAGAATGATGATAATCCTTTTCATAAACCCAAGAGACAAAAGAAGTTTAGAGTATGGCCAGAAATGACAAATTGTTGATTCAAATGGTGATTCCAAGTATGAGTGCAAACGCTGTTATTTGCTTTTGGCAAAAATAAAAACAGGGACCACAACACACTTGAAGCATCATTTTCTCATTGTGGTAAATCTTTGGAAGCTAAGAAGAAGCATGAAGACAAACTAAGATGACAACAACTTAGTTTTGGGCCTCTAGGTGTAGATCCTACAAGCAGGGCTATCTCAAGCTTCCTTGAGGCCCTAGATAAAAAAATTAAAAAACAAAGTTCTTTAATATAGTTTCAAATTTTCCTTAACATTTTTCATTTAGATTTGGGACCGAAAATGAGAAGTTTAAAAAAATAAATTTTTATATAAAATTTAGTTTTCTGACTGGTATTTTGATAATAATTTTATTTTTTATTAATAAAATTGTTCAATTATTTGTCAGAATGTAAATAAGACTTTATTAATTTTAATTTTGAAAATTTTTATTTTTGCTAAAGCATTTTACTTTATATTTTATGGATAAAAAAATCTCTAATTCATATTATTATCGAGGAAGAAAAAGAAAGAGCGAGGAAGAAATATTATTGGCAAGGGAAGAGAAGGGCGTTCTCTGAGAATATCATTGGCGAGAAAGGAGAAACATACAGAATCGCTGATGAGAAAAGAAAAGGGCACAATGCACTGATGAGAGAACGATTAGGATTTTTAAGAAATATTGAGAAAAAAAGAGTTTATTAGGTTTTATAAAAATAGTGTTGCTAATTGCAAAATAAAATGGGAATCAAAGTAATAATAATAATAAATAAATAAATATGACAACAACTTAGTTTTGGGCCTCTAGGTGTAGATCCTACAAGCAGGGCTATCTCAAGCTTCCTTGAGGCCCTAGATAAAAAAATTAAAAAACAAAGTTCTTTAATATAGTTTCAAATTTTCCTTAACATTTTTCATTTAGATTTGGGACCGAAAATGAGAAGTTTAAAAAAATATATTTTTTTAAAAAATAAATATTTTTTAAAAAAAATAAATTTTTATATAAAATTTAGTTTTCTGACTGGTATTTTGATAATAATTTTATTTTTTATTAATAAAATTGTTCAATTATTTGTCAGAATGTAAATAAGACTATTAATTTTAATTTTGAAAATTTTTATTTTTGCTAAAGCATTTTACTTTATATTTTATGGATAAAAAAATCTCTAATTCATATTATTATCGAGGAAGAAAAAGAAAGAGCGAGGAAGAAATATTATTGGCAAGGGAAGAGAAGGGCGTTCTCTGAGAATATCATCGGCGAGAAAGGAGAAACATACAGAATCGCTGATGAGAAAAGAAAAGGGCACAATGCACTGATGAGAGAACGATTAGGATTTTTAAGAAATATTGAGAAAAAAAAAGTTTATTAGGTTTTATAAAAATAGTGTTGCTAATTGCAAAATAAAATGGGAATCAGAGTAATAATAATAATAAATAAATAAATATGTCAATTAAAAAATGAATTATATTTAAGGCAAAATAGAATCTCATATAAAATTATGGTAGGAAATTAATGAGGAAATAAAGATAAGTGGAAGGTATAAATAGGAAGTGGAATCGATAATGAATTAATTGATAAGGTGTCATTAATGAATTAGCAAGATATTTATAATTAATTAATATTAATGATGTCAATTTAATTTTTTCAATGTCTTCAATTAAGTAATCAATGGGCCCCAATAGAATTGAGGCTCTGAGCATAAGCCTTAATGGCCTATGCCTTGAGCTGGGTCTGCCTACAAGTTTTCCACCATTTCACGATGGAAAATTTTGTATGGAGCAAATGAAAGAGGCTACTACTACATGGATTTTGATGCATGACCACCCATTTTCAATAGTGGAAGAGGAAGGATTCGGTATTCTATAGACGTGGAAAGCCTGAATAGACTAGTATATCACGAGCAATTGCAAGAAAGAATTGCTTTATGATATATGAGTAAGAGAGAAAAAAGATTGGCTAGTTTGTTGAAAACAACAAGAAATATCAGCCTAACTACTGCTTTGTGGAAGTCAAAGAACCAAAAAATTCAATATATGGTGGTCACTGCCCATTGGATTGATTCAAATTGGAAATTAAATAAATGCGTTCTCAGGTTTTTTAATATTCCTCCTCCTCGGGATGGCCCTCAAATATCTAATGTTGTTCTAGCAAGAGACTGGAGAATTGAGAATAAGGTATATACAGTTTCAGTTGATAATGCCAGTGTCAATGATGTTGCAATAAGAAATTTGTTGAATGAACTTTCAAGGATAAAGAATAATATTGTTTGTGGAGGAAAATTGTTTCATGTTAGAAGTTGTGCACACATCTTGAATCTCATAGCTCAAGATGGCTTAACTGAAATCAAGGATATTGTTGATATTGTTCAGAAAAGTGTTGATTTTATAACGCGAACGGATGCTAGGCTCCTCAAGTTTGCTGAGATTATGGAGTATTTAAATTTATCTGAAAAAAAATTGATTGATGATTGTAAAACAAGGTGGAATTCCACATACGAGATGCTCAAAGTTGCATTATCTTTCAAAGAAGTTTTTCCAAGATTCAAGGACTAAGAACTAAGTTATGTTGATTGTCCTCCAGAGGAACAATGGGAAAAATTGCAAAAGGTATTTTCTATCTTAAAGGTGTTTTATGGAGCGACAAAGGTAATTTCTAAAACTGAATATCCTACCTCCAATTTGTTATTGAATGAGGTTTATGGAGTGAAGATGATCTTAGATAAAAAAATCTCATGATGAAGAAGAGTTTACTCAAAAAATGAAAAATAAGTTTGGCAAATATGAGGGGAATGCAATTTACTGATGTGTATAGGTTGTGTTTGGATCCAAGGTGTAAAATGCGAGTACTTGAATTTGTTTTTCCAAAACTTTATTCTATTGCAGAGGCACAAGAGAATATCACAAATGTTCAAAAAAAAATTGTCCACAATTTACAAAGAATATGTAGATGCTGCCATTGAAAACATTTAAGAATCAAGAAGTTGTTCGGAATCTCAAGGTAGCAATCAGTTTAGCCGAAGTGCTGAAGACAGTACCACTTCATCTTCAGGATGGTTTAAGTTTTCTTCTTATTTAAGAGAAACTGAAATGGTACAGCCAGAAAAATCTGAGTTGGATATTTATTTGGAGGAAGGATGTCATTGGTATGATCCAGATGAAGAATTTGATGCTTTGAGTTGGTGGAAGTTGAATACATATAAATTTCGAATACTATCTACTTTAGCAAAAGATGTTTTAGCCATACCTATCACCACAGTTGCTTCAGAAGCTACCTTTAGAGCAGGAAGTCATGTTATTGATAAGTATCATGCTTCTTTAACTCCCACTACTGTGGAAATGCTGATGCGAGGAGTTTGGTGCCGAAAACGATATGGAGTGACAAAGAAAGCAAAGGTAAGAAAAATTAAGTACATTTGATTTTATATTGTTAAATAATTTATTTATTTCTATTGATTGCAGGCTGAAAAACAACATTTGATGATTGAGTCAACATATTTATTTATTAAAGTTAACATCATGATTTTGTTTTTTAGTATTTATTGTTCATTTTAATCATAGAAAACTTGCATTTATTTTATTCAAATACAGGATTGGAAGACTTAAAGAAAAGATTTTTAGAAGGTAAACAATTATATTAAGCATTCTTGTACATGTATTAATTTTAGAAATGCAAATACTCATACATTTATAATTTCAATATTATGTATGATAACTGTTTTTAACAGAAAATTATTTACTTTATTTGATTGCAGGAGTTTGATGCTGGAGTCTAACTAAGAAGAGTTGGATCAAGTGATTTTGTAATTTGTTGATTTTGTGGGATGAATAACTTATTGTTCATGTTAATGGGTGTGATATTTATTGTTTAAGTTGTTTTTTTATGGACTTAATCATTTAAATTCAGTTTTATTGTTAATTGGATGTAGCATTTAGAATGATATAATTATATTTATATTTATATAAAATTGTGTATTTCAAGCAAAACCGATCCTTTTCATTTTCAAGCCATAATCCATCAGTGGCTCAAAGAAGCTTGAGCTTGAGCTCGAAAGTTTCGAATCGAGCTCAAACTCGAGCTTTCTATCGAATCGAACTCGAGCCGTAAAAATAACAGTTCGAGCTTTGAATCGAGCTTTGAATATCTCTATTCAAATTCGAGCTCGAACTTTAATACTAAAATTTTTTAAAAGTTCGGTTTGATTCGATTCGTTTACAGCCCTACCCTGCACGGTTGTGGCTGCTTCGCTTGTGCACTACTGTAATAGGAAGCATTACAACTAGCTTTTGCAACCACTACTGCCTTCTAGCTTTACTTGATCATGCAACCAATGGTGGATGCATCTGATCACAACCAATAAAAGACCATGTTTGGGCCCTATTCATGCTACCACACAATCCGC